>NC_136810.1:30157156-30829656 GCF_951216825.1 Electrona antarctica
ACCCATACTACATGCAACAGCTTTGACAGTATATGACAGACAATGTTTCACTCACATACTGTACACGCTTACTGATGTTTTGCACAACTGTTAGACTATTAGTTACTGATGGTTAGAATGGACAACATCACATCTGACCCCCTGACCCTCAGCACAGGAGCCCCCCAGCATGCTGTACACTCATGACTGCATAGCCACATACTGTACAGCTCCAATGGGCTGTCATGACAACGTGACAGTGATAGGCCAGAAGGTCAACAGTGATGAGTCTGCCTGCAGGGATGAGGTCAGATCACTGGCACTCTGGTGCAAGGAGAAAAACTTTGCCCTCACCATCAACAAACAAAAAAGCTTATTGTGGACTTCAGGCAGCCGAGGAGAGAGCATGTGCTTATCTTCATCAATGCCATTGCAGTGGAAGCCACAGGTGAGTTTTAACCAGCGACGCTGACACCCTACCCCAAACCCTCACAGGGAAGAGACGGGTGAATTTTTTACCTGCAACGCATGTCTCAACAGGTGCGGCGTCGCCCGCGGAACGGACCGACACTGCCACGGAACGTATCTGCAGTTGAGTGTCATAATCCCCCCCACCTTCCCCGGCACGTGCTGCCCCTCCCCCCGGCAGCGCCACGGCTGTTATCGGCAGTTAAGAGGTCTGGACCGGCGGCCGCCGAATGGACCGACACTGCCGCGAAACGGAGCGGCAGTGGTATGACATAATCCCCCACCTTCCCACGGCAGGTGCCGCCCCTCCCCCGGCAGCGCAGTGTCTGATTGCCGCTGCCGGAGAATGCACTTGCTCCTTCTGAGAGGGGAAGGTCTGATAACCAGGGTGTCAACTGGAACACTTGACTTGAAAACAGTTTTTTCCTCCCTACATGTGAATGTTCCTTTCCTTTGTGTAGACTGTAATTTCCCTATGTATATCGGTGTGACACCAGTGTGCAAGTGCTTATAATTCACATTTTAAGGTTTGTGTGTGTGGTGTGTGCGAGCGTGCGTGTGTCGTGTTTGTCTGTGTGTCTGTGTGTGCGTGCGTGCGTGTGAGCGTGCGTCTGTGAAGCAAGCATTTAAAATCGATACGTCCAAATGCCTGCGAGAAGATCTCCTAATATAATTAGAAGGAAACTTCTTGAGAGGGAGGAAACATTCTCCTCCCTCTCAACGCACAGAACTTATTCTCACTTCCCATATAGTGACTCCTGAGCAGATTGATCTAAAAATTGGATTAGGACTCAAGTATGCATCTGAAGGAACCCCTCAGAGCCCAATCTGAGCTGCCTCTCCCCTCACATATTTTGTGTGGCTATACAGTATCAATGCATGAGCACTAGCTGAGCGCAGAGTTGTTGTGAGCAACTTTATTAGTAACTGAAACAAGGAGCACAAATGTTTTTGGTAATCTTAAAAAAATAATAAAATCACACCTGTGTGAAGTGAGTGGTGCAACTCCGTGTGGGGGTCCCCAGGGGGTCCCCGGAAGTTCCGCCCCGTGTCCAGAACGGTAGAGAAATGATAGTTACCATGTGGGGGTCCCCAGGGGTTCACTGTACTGTACTGTACTGTACTGTACTGTACTGTGTGTGTGTGTGTGTGTGTGTGTGTGTGTGTGTGTGTGTGTGTGTGTGTGTGTGTGTGTGTGTCTGTGTGTGTGTGTGTGTGTGTGTGTGTGTGTGTGTGTGTGTGTGTGTTAGGCAACAGTGACACTTGGTTGTGAAAACCAACCAAATGCTATTTTCGTGCTCGGACACAGGGACAGACCCAGGGACACACACAGCTTCTATTCCACTCATTTTCAACATCTTTCTATGTCATTAAAGGACCACTTCACCACTTTTCAACCCATCTTCATATAATTGGTCCTCACTAATAAACATAGCACAATTCTTTTCTACTCAGTCTGCTTCTCATAGGAGGACTGTGGGCAGTTCAGAAACCTGTCCACCAGTGACATCATCGTTAGGCAGATTTTCTTTTAACAATATTTTTTTACAAAGATTTGTATTATCATGGCTTCCATTTTCGCATTGCAACTTTTCAGCACTAGAAAGCCTGCAGTTTCTAATAGCTTGGATTCCCCATCGATGACTGGTGGACGGGTTTCTGAACTGCCCACAGTCCTCCTATAGAGACACACGGGGACTACAAATTTCACGCCCCCAAATGAGACAGCGTCCCCACTTCTGGTCCGTTGGCACGGATACTGCAGGCCAGCCCATAGAAGTCCATTGAAATTCAACTGTAGTTAGCCTACTTTTAAAATAATATGAAACTAGAAAAAGTGCCCCTCGGGGCACAGGTCTCCACCAGGGCAGGTCAGGTTGTGGCCTCCTGGTGGCGCTATAATAGGCCAATGTGAAAAGGGTGCCATTTCTTCATACGCCTTTGATGGCAATTGGATGATTTGAGGCATTTTGTTCCAAAAATGTGTTTTGCAAAAATCAACCTGTTGGTGGCGCTATAACAGGCCAATGTGAAAAGGGTGGGATATATTCCTCAGCCTAGTAAGAAAATGTGTGAAAGATTTCACGTAAATTGCATGCTGCGTTCATGATTTGAGGCTTTTGTTCAAAACGGGGCAATCTTGCAAACTGTGAAAGCCAATTATAGCCAATTAGGATGGAATATGAAATATCGGACAGATCCGACTTGAGCACATGACCATAGAGATACTGTGTAACGATTTGTGAGATTTTTGGACAGAATCTGGAGGAGTAATATAAAAAAATGTGTTTTACAAAAGTCGGCCTCCTGGTGGCGCTATAAAAGGCAGATGCGGAAAATGCAGGTCAAAGGTTTATCCTTGGCCTCTAGGGAGTGTGCATGGGACGTTTCACGCAGATCGGTGCAGTTTTAGGTAAAAAATGTGAAAAGCTGCCTCATAGTGGCGCTATAACAGGCCGTTCTGGAAAATGTGGGGCAGAGGTTCATCGTTGGCATCCAGGGAGTGTGTGTGCAAAGTTTGGCATCGACCAGGTTAACGGTGCCGGAGATTAGCTGTTCACAGACGGACGGAAGGACGGAAGGACGGACACACGGACGGAGTGCAAAACATACTCTCTCCCCATGCCTTCGGCCTGGTGGAGACAATGAACTGAAGACTATATTGATTTGAATAAAAATATGTTTCCAAATGTATGAAGTGTCTTTGTCAACATATATTGTTGTTTTCTCAATAGAGGATGTATTTCACATTTAATTTACCACTTGAATGAGTTACCCATAATGTTAACGGAGCAGAGGGGAGACGGCAGACAGAGAACCTGTCGCTTTTAAGGGACGTCACTGCCTTTACGAGGATACAAGCGCCGAATTTGAAGAGTGGCATTCTCAATATACATCCCGATCCCGACTGACTTTGTTATTCATGTCTATATTTTGAACATGTCACAGGCTCACTATTATGTTCTACCTACCACGGAGCTCCAACTGTGTGTTTTACCGCTGTCAACTTGTTGTATAATTAACTTTGCTGAATCGTTGCATGGGAAAATAACCCAGCTAAATGGAGGAGTGACATCCTGACATTTTCAACTACCTAGTGAATTCTCCAGATGAGTATTAATAATAGTCTTGCAAGATGCTGTTTAGATAATTTTCAACAAATACATAGCATATAAAACGAAATACAACAAATATATCTGGGTATTGAAAACCTCAAGGGATGTAACCGTGACGTATATACCGTGCGACCACTTTGACTTGAGATTTACAATGCTAGCACTTTTCACAAACTGATGGAGTATATCTATTATACATTTGAGAAGGTGTGCCCAAAACCCACACCAGGAAAATAAAGTCACCAGCTACTACGTCACTGACACGCTGCAACACGCTGCAACACACACTGCAACAACACACTAACACGACACAGCCTTACCCTCCGCGTCGATCCACGGCTATCTCCTCATGTCGCGCCGCACGGCCACAATCAACACC
Source organism: Electrona antarctica (assembly GCF_951216825.1). NCBI lineage: Eukaryota > Metazoa > Chordata > Actinopteri > Myctophiformes > Myctophidae > Electrona > Electrona antarctica. The sequence goes on from NC_136810.1 coordinate 30,161,099, forward strand.
ATCCGCGTAAAAACTGTCATTGCACTGCCACTCAAGCCGCCTCCCGTCCACACTCACAAACAACATCAATATCAATAATAAACACAAACACGCCACAAGCACCGACACCCCCGCCTAATTTGTTGCCACGTCTATGAAAACAAGCACAGAAAAAATGCCATTCAACACGCTACTTACAACTCGCTTACAATTCGCGGACCTGGCAACACTGCATCCTGTTTTCCCATTGGCTACGGTTGCTACAACACGCATTTGCACTGCATGCTGGGAGCAACACAGCTTAATGTAGGGGTCACCGATTGCTGTGCTACATCCCCCTCATGTTCTCACCACCCCGTTCGGCTACACCACACACACTAACCTACACAATTCTCCACATGCAACACACGGCCCTTATTGGCTAGCCCCCTCACATGGCGATTCCCACGCTGCAAAACACAGGGCAGCCAGCCACACACACACACACACACACACACACACTCATTCTAACTTGGATGGACAGCGCCGCGATTACATACACAGTTTACCATACGTCCTCTTTTGGGGGCCTGTCCGGCCAGTCCGGGTGGTTTTATACATTCCTTCAAATGTCCGGGGTTTTACACGTATCGCCTGTAGTGTATCGCTACGCTCACAGACCATTCACACCAATGTGTATTACAATGCACGTTCAATGGTTCGTAGTGGAAAAACACTGTGAGAGGTGGACTTTCAGCCCGAACCCCGGAATGTGTATTCTTCATAACTCTGCATGCGCTGCACGCTGACACCACTACCACTGGTCCCGACCGCAGATCAGAGAAAGGCTCGCTGGCTGCTCCGCTGTCTGCAGATAGACAGACAGCGGAGAACTATCTCATCATTGACATGCAGAAAAAGTAGGCTGCTGTTTTCTTAGCTTTGCGACTGACCAATGAGAAGCACATTGTATTGTCTGCAAAGGAACTATGTGTCTGTCACAAATACAAATTCTGTCCTGCAAGCCCATGTCATGTCAACACAGACAAGGCAGCTGTGCGCGCGGTGAGTCCTGCAAATTATAATGACCCAATATTATTTTGTACAACCTAGCAAAGCATAAGATATGATGGTTTGGAGAATAGGCTGGTCTCTCTTTTTACAACAGATAAGCCATTGCATACAGGTTCTCAAACTTTTTAATTTCAAGGACCCCCATAACTCTGAGAGTCAAACCAAATGGACCCATAAGAGTCCCATTTGATTCCATTTCTACAGTATCAGAGTTAAAAGTTATAAAACACTCCATTTGGTTACATTTGTACACTCTCAGAGTTACAGACCTGTAAGGGTCCATTTGGGTCCATGTGTTACACTCTCACAGTTAGTTACAGACCTATAATGGGTCCATTTGGAACCCCCTCAAGGAACCATGAGGGTCCCTGGATCACACCTTTCAGAGCCACTGCTTTAAATAAATACATAACTAATATAGAGCATATTTGATCCATTTATTGTTAGGCTATAGATTCTTTTGACATCTCAATTTAACAGAACCGCCCACGCACGGCACATGCACGACGTGCACGACGTGCACGCGCATGTGCACATCCACATCCACATGCACGCGCGCATGTGTCCTCTTTTTGGTAATTCAGAATATGGTATGCCTACACAGTTAAAATAATGCAAACACGCAAATCGCACGAACGACTGCGTCGACACCTGGCGTGGAACAAACGGGACGAACCGAGGCGCATATATGGATAAGAACAACAACACTACACGCGCGCGCGCGCGCGCGCGCACGCGCTGCAACACAAAACAGCTGCATAAAACGCGTGTCACTGTGGACTTCTGTATCTGTGGACTTCTGTATCGCAACGCGGGGCAACGCAACTCTGGGATGAGCGGGCCGAAGGCCCGCGAAATTCTAGTTATAGTACATTGTAGGATGTATATTGAGATGGAAGGTATGTGACATTGAAAAGGACAAATCAAACATATGGGACACTTTATTAGAACACACAAAAAATCGCTATAGCCTCAGTAATGAACCAGTGAAATTAGGGTATTTCATGATGCCTCTCATAGGGATTTCATTGGCAGCTGCAGTACACAGTTGAAACGGACCAGAAGTGGGGCCGCTGTCTCATTTGGGGGCGTGACATTTGTAGTCCCCGTGTGTCTCTATGAGACACAGACTGAGTAGAAAAAAATGGTAGCCATTTTATCATGATTATTAGTGAGGACTAGTATATGAAGATAGGTTGAAAAGCGGTGAAGTGGTCCTTTAATATACCTTAGAGCTGTTGTGTGGAAATAATAAAAAGTCCCCCCCATTCTGTGTTTCCTAGAACTGGAGGTCTGAAAAAAATCATTAACATGGTGAATCACATCTTGATGACATCATCATTATATGAATATAATACAAACCACATAACTTAGCAAAGGTGGCCCTTGACAAGTCAGTATAATTGCCTGATCCTCCCATGTGGAATTCTGCAGTACAGAGAACAGAACTACCCAGTTGAATGCAGTCTTAAGAAAAAGAGTCTGCTTAAACTCCCATGAGGATTGTCATCCCAATCATCTCTGCCCTCAGTACAGTACGTTCAATTAAACCAATAAACAAGCTTTTTTTTAATATAGCATGAAAAATAACTGGAAACACGTACAGGGTTCCTCACAAACCCCATGGGTTTACCTTGATGTAACCTAATTGTTATTATTATCATTGAATGACCAAGCAGTCCTGAAAGGACTTGGTCCTTTATTGTTTTTGCTGTTTTTTTTCTTCTTCTTCTCCTTCCGCCAAAAATAGCAGTTCTGGCTGAACCATGCAGTCGGTTTTCGCGAAATTTGGAGATATGGTAGAGGGCCATGCCAAACGGTGAGGATGCGAAGCCCACAACCATTGGCCAAAGGGTGGCGCTATAGCACTCAATTGAAAATGCAAACTTTGACCACGCATAGCTCATGAACCGTTTGACCGTCAACAATGAAACCTCGGCCTGGGCCATGGCTCAGTGGTCCAGGCACCTTGGCTGGTAATCCAGTCTGGCAGTGTGCCGCGGGTTCGACTCCCGATCCCGACGGCCTTTACTGCATGTCTTCCCCCCATCTCTCTCCCCATTTCCTGTCAGCCTACTGTCTGTCCCTCATAAAAAATATAAAATAAAAATGGCGAAAGCCACAAAAAAAAAACATTTAAAAAAACAAAAACAAAAAACAATTTAACCTCAACACACATATGCGTCTCCTCATACCGAACAAGTAACGTGCTCTTACTTTTGACCTCTGACCTCTAGATCACCGGCCATTTTTAATTATATGAAAATCAATTAAAATGCATCTCCTCCCAGGATCTTTGATCAAAATGCACGAAAACTTCTACATGTGAACTTTGGACCTATATGGACATGGGAAAGTATAGTACGTTTTCTTAAGTGAAAAAATGAAGGTTTTATGAGCCAGTGAAAATTGCCGTTTTGTGAAAAAAATTATTTACTTTGTTCTGTTGTAGTGCCTGTGGCTTTGCTGACCTCTGCTGGTCTAAAGTGCCTCACCTGTCAATCACCTGAGGGCTCTGGCTGCCACACCCTTGTCAGCTGTTCATGATTAGTTGCAGGCTATATAAGAGGAGCTGTGACCAGCAGCTCATGGTCTCCCAAACACCCAAACTGAACAGGTGTGTTCCCTTTTTGTTGCTGTTATTATTTAGTTAAGTTTCAAATGGGCTGGTCGTAAGTATTCTTTTGGGTGTCCATCAGTCCCTGTTTTGCAATGTCGGATTTTAAATACATTTGTAATATTTTTATAAACTTTTGATCTGACTTCATGTCCTTTTATTATGTTAGCCCTTGGTTGATCCAAGTTTAAATGGCCGTAACAATGCTAGAATCTGAGTTGTTTAGTGGGAAACCTGTATAAAGAACTTGATCCTGATCAAATCAAGTTCTTTACTCATGAATTGATAGTTTATTTGATGTTGTACAACAGTGATTTTGAAACAAAGACTGATTTGGACACCTGGCCTTTCAGGGATATGAATAGGAACTGAACTGGGACTTTTCAAGTCAACAACTTAAAGTGGCCCCCATTGGTTTGTTGTTTTTTGTTTGTTGTAATAGTTTTTCAGTTAACCTTTAATCCCTGTCTTTTCATTGGTTTTCACTCACTCATCCCCCCCCACACACAATTATTTACAACTGACCCTGTCACAATTACATGGTCTTTTTTCACAAGTTCACTCTTCCATGTTTCTATTTCTTATTGTGCATATTATTCTTATTGCTTATTGCCTTCCTGCTTGGTCCTGCCTTATCGCTGCTTGCAGCGATTCTTTTCTAGTTATTATTATTATTTTGTATATAGAACTTTTATGGCATTGATCATTTTGCCGGGGATACCATATAATTTAAGAATTTCAAACACACTTGCCCCGTTTCTATTTATTATTGTTGTTGATTGTGTTCTTCGTATGTCAGTTGATACTATCAATGATAAGGGCTACCAACTAAACCCGCCTAGGAGAAGCTCTTGTCATCCTGCTAAATACCTAACCGACACTGACTTCGCTGATGACATTGCGCTTATCAGTTGGATGGCACTTACAACCGCCTTCTAATGAGAGCGCAAAATCTGTCTTGGAAGAGCCACCCATCGACTAATCTAATATACGGCAACCTTCCCCGTGTTTCTTCACTAGTCCGATCCAGAAGAACACAGTTTGCCGGCCACTGCTACAGAGCTGACAATGAGGTTATATCTTCCCTTCTTCTCTGGAGTCCTGCCTCAAAGCAGACCAGAGGTAGAAAACTGTCGTTCCCTGATGTCATCGCTAGGGACACAGGCATCAGTAAGCAGGAACTGGGGATGGCAATGAAGGACCGGGAAGTCTGGCGTAATATTGTGAAATCCACGATCTCGACCGCGGTCGGAAAATGATTATTATTATTCTTTGCATGGTTCCAAGGCTGTTGCGCTGACAGCAACAGGATTCAGCTCTGAGATGTGCGTCGTAGTGAGAATGACATGGCTGCACGGAGTGGTGCAACGCCTGCCACTGCCAACTCAGCGCTACTCATATTTAAGAGAATCTTAAACAATCAGCTCTCAGTTCATCTAGAAATGTTTACATGCAATGTTGGTTTTGATTAAAACACAATCACATTCTACATGTATATCTTGTGATTTTTTTTTTTTTTGAGGTTTAATGTTTGTTTTTAGTTCAATGTTTGTTTTAAAAAGCCATTGACAATGAAGGGAAAATGTATTTCTTTCTTTCTTTCTTTCTTTCTTTCTTTCTTTCTTTCTTTCTAGATGCATGAATGCAGCATGGTTGAGCGATAATAGATGGATGCAAGGACGAACAGAGTTAGAGGCAGATACACTGGGCAAATTGCTCTAATTCATTTCTTGTTGTCAATACATAGTGTGCATAGAAGCCAGCATGAGGCCTTTGAGTCAATACATCTTCAAACATCACCATGGTAACATGATCCTCAGGCTCATGTTAAGACGAGTTTCATACCATGCTACTGAATTTGGCACCTTCATCACAATACAGATGGCAAATGTCTGGGAAATGTACACCTTCACACCAGGATGTTATACTGCAATTAAAACAAATCCTGTTGCGCATTGTCAGAAAGTGTGCTTCGTTTGGCAGGTGTGAAAACTCATTCGAATCCAGGTGCGGATTAAACAATCACATTCTAGTTTGCCAAAAAACCGGGGTTTCACTTCGCTTCCAAGCGCACCCGACTTCGATTCACTGCAGGTGTGAATGCAATTCGCATCAAATAAAGCCAGGAAATGAAACGTGAGGAGCATGAGGAGTAAACACAGTTGGAGACGGAGAGGGCATATATTACGCAGCGCAGATATGGTCAGACGAGCACATTAATCAATTGCTTAAGGAAACACTGCAGTGTACAAAATATTCTGTCTGTGCGTATGGAGTACTGTCACTGTGTGTGGAGATCCGAGGGGACTTTCTTCATCTTGTTTAAACAAATAGCCTACTTCAAAATTAAACACATGCTCTATGAACTGTAGCTAGTAGGCATATGCATAATAATTTTATATGATGATCGGATCATCTATGGTATAGGCTACAGCTACATATTGTAAACGTTGGAAAATTCATTCTGCGCTCCCGTCTCCGCTGTGCCTCCGCAATGTGTACAAAAGAAGAGTGCGTGTGCGTATGCAGACAGACACACACACGTCCAGTCCCCATCTCCCCGATGACACACTGCATCCACGTACGTTACCCTCACTTTACGTCCTAACTATTACTTGAAGTATAATTTTAACACCATAGATTTCACTTTGTAGTTTATGAATCGAACACATTGATAAAGTGCCCTGCTGCGGTTCCTTGCTGTGGTTGTAGCGCATTGTGAACGCAAACGCAGCAAATTAAACATGCAAGAATGATGCAACTCCACCCCCCAATCGCATCGAGTCCACTGAAGTAGAGGTGTGAATGCAACCTTAGATTTTTCCTAATGTTGGTGATAAATAACACTTATTAAGCCGCAGAGAAAATTATTAATATGAGGATCGGCTTGGCGCATTTTGTTGCCCCCCTCGGCGTGTTGGCCTACGCGCAGTGCGTCTTGTGTGTATGTATGCCTAACGACAGAGCTGGATGCACTGCTGACATTTATGGAGTGTCTGAGAGATTGTTTGTCATTTTGCTGTTTGTTTGTTGCGACTGTAGGTCGCATTTAGGCCTACTATGAAAATGTGCATTTCCCGTCAGTCAGTCCGTCCGTCCGTCCGTCACCCCCCATCTCCATATATGGTCATGCCTTGTGACATCACGTGACATCATCAGGGATGGAGATCCCTGATGTCATCAATATGGAGATCCCTGTTGTCATCTATATTGGCCAGCAACTCTACATCTGACCTCAAACCCTTAGATCTCCATATATGGAGCTGACCTGTTCTGACCTTCCATATGTTGATCCTTCCCCATCCATCTTTCCTCTTCGATGTCTCCCTTTTGACTGATACCTGTCCATTCAAAAGGCTGTAGTTCTGCATCCATGAGTTCAGCTGTATGAGACGGCTAAAATGTTCATGTGACTTGAATAAAGCAGGGCCAGATAAGACACACCTCCTGCCTAGGCTTTCAACTGTATCGACAAGCGATGTCAGCTCAGCGTGTAGTCTGATATCTGAGCATTCATGCCCGAGTGAACTATTACAGTGTGGACGGAGGGATGGACATCAAGCAGTGCATGAATTAGTTAAATAAAATCAAGAGTTTTACCGCCAGAGAGACAGTAAGTGATAGCCCCGGGAAGTTGTACAAAACAAATGACACTATCACCCAGAATTAATAGCTGTGGACCCTCAGTGTTAGATTTATGACTGTAATTGGAAAGTTTAGTTTTGAGATTTTATTCGATTGGTAATGAGCTGATAGAGTTCAGGTGGGCTGAATCGTTATACCCTGGGCAATCGATTGCAGCAGTGGAAGAGTGGAGACAGTGTTTGGGGACAGTAATGGAGCAACAGAAGACGCTTTTGGAGCTAGCACCGAGTCCAGCTATACTGGGAGGACAGACGACAGCGTTTGTCATGGCATGCTTTGGCTTTATTCATTTTGAGGGGCTTTTTTGGACTTTTTACGAACAGGGAAGGCAGAAGGAAAAGGACAGCACGGAGGCTGCAGAACTACAACTTAAAACAGGGAGTGGAACTTCCTCGCTCAGACTCCCTTTGGAGTCCGCAGCGTTGATTCAGCCAATTTCCACCCGGATAGTATAGAATCGAAGAATGAAGGGCCCGCTGCTGGTGAATCACTTCTGGTAAGATCAATCTTGGCTTTCTTTTTGGAGATGTAGTCTTCTGTTTGTAGCCTGCCTGGTCAGGAATCAGGATGCAGCCAGCCAGGCAGTTCTCATCGATCCAGTTTACCACTTTGGTTGTGTTTTAAGACATGCATTCAAAGTAAAATAAATTTAAAAAGCATAACATTGTCAGGCTTGACAGCTCCTTCAAACATGGTGGTATGACGCCGACGCATGCGCAACCTACAAGCCTAACAATCGTTGTCCTGACACCATGCATCTCACTTCACATGGCCGGCCTCTCCAAAAGGAGGGCCAAACAGTTAGAAAGGCACTGCTCAGTATTAGCTTTAGTATAGGAAGCCGCTCAATTTGGAGGAGGCATTGTTTCCTTTATCCATGACTGATGTCTGTCTCTGACAAGTATGTCAACTGTATAGGCACTTTGTAACTGTCTGTTTTCCTATATTGTCTGACTTCACTGGAAGTGTTTGTCTTTTGTACAAGGTACAAGGCTACTGTTTATGTGGATCCATACCAGTAATAGCTGGTAGGCCTATACAAATATTTCATTGTGTGTGTGTGTGTGTGTGCGTGTGCGTGTGCGTGTGCGTGTGCGTGCGCGTGTGTGTGTGTGTGCATGCATGCGAGTGTGCGTGTGTCTGTGAGTGAATTTTATTTTCTATCATAACATACTTCATCATTTTATCATTATTTTGAATTGGATGGTCCTGGTTGCCATGGATACACACGTTTGTGTATAGAGATTGTGTTCTATGTCATTGCATAATTATCTGTATTTTGGGGCTAATTGGATTATTAATTTAAAAGCAGTACTCACACCGTTTGAGAAACAATACCATCTATAGGCAATGTTAGTCTTGAAACTAGTGGTGTGTAACCCATAATGAGTTATGATTTATCAGATGGTTTGGCAAATCTAAATGCTTTTTTATAGAATACAAGCAATGTAGAAAAATTCTATAGGCTATACCGGTATATTATTGGAATATTTTAGTGATATAGGGCCATTCATTCTTATTGAATACATGGCAGTCTTAAGAAACGAAAACAGAAAGCATATTCATTCGTGAGATCTTCATTTGCATTTATCACACTTTCATTTTTCATTAAAATAAAGCCCTTAAAGTAAATGTGCTTGATGTGACAACCAGATTTCCAGCTGTGCATGGATAATGCTCTCTTTCTCCTTCGCATCACGACCCTGATATCTGTCTGACAACAAAATACTGTCATACAAACACAAAACAAGGGCACAGAGAACACTGAGGTTGCTCTGTGGATTTTGATGTTGTCCCTTTATAACATCCCATTAGTAGGACACTGAGGTCCTGCGGATTCACACACATGGCTCTATTTTGCATGTCTATACAGTACCAGGTCTAATGACTTAACTTTAGATCTGGCGGCGTGGCCAATGCTGTTTGGCCACTCAAAACAGCCGAACAGCATTGGCCACACCTCCAGGTCTTAAGTTAAGTCATAACTTCTCATAAGATGTGGTACGGTGTGTGCACTGTACTTAAGACACAAAAAATAGGGCCCACAATGTTCATCTGAAAGATGTATGTAGCTCAGGTAGATTTCCAATTTACAGTGTTTTTATGTATACTATTTATTTGTCTTGGTGGGGTGGGTGTCCCATCAAAGACAAAATTGAAAGAAATTGACCAACTTTATATCTCAGATAAATGTAAAAGATAAAATGCGTGGGCATCTTTTCTGAATTCTGACACAAAGGTAAGGTCTGCTGGGTTTAAGATCAAGGAACTGACCACGCTTCTACCTGTTGAGCTGCTTTTTGATGACACTGCTTATATAAGAAGTGTGCAGTCATCCTTCCACATACAGTGGTGGTGGTTGATGCAGCAAAGTAGGCAGCAAGGGAAGACTTAAGCAAACACCCCAAGCTTCTTTTTATGGTGCTCATTTCTCCACCAAACTGAGCCTGTTTCTTGGCCTTGTTCAAAGGACCATTTGCCGGGAGTGTGTGATCAATACCACTTTAGTATGATAGAGCTGGGCAAAGCGTGATAAGAGGGTTAAAACAGCCAAGTCTCTTGTCTTGATATACTGCAAAGTAGTGGGAGGGGTGAAAATTGTAAAGCAGCAAGGGATGATTCATGACATACTGCTGATATCTTTTTTTTTTCCTTTTTCTTTTTTTTAAGTATGGGAATGGGAGATGTGTTCATACCAGGTGAATTATTTACTGAGTCAGTCTGTACAACGTCAGCCTATCTGAGGGACTCACGATCGGCAAACTATGTTCTCAGGACTCAGCACTTCTTGGTACCATTACAGTATGAGGGAATACATGAAGTTAGGGAATTTCTTGTAACCTTTATTTAAGCAGTATAATATCTCTTTACAGCAGAGACCTGACCTAGAAAGCAGCATAATTGACATAAAAGTTGAAGATAGGCTATAGAACATATACACCAATGTGTTTAATTAAAATGGAGGTGGAATGTGTAACTAATTATACTATACTATACTATACTATAATTTCACGGGCCGTCGGCCCGCTCATCCTAGCGCCACGCGTCACAAATGGGAAGAAGGCAATAGCGGGAGGGCGATACTGTTTTTTGGGGGTTTTTTTACTTGGAAAAGCAAACATGGCAACCCATGATGTTTTCATATACCCAGTTGCTTGGAAAGTGCAAACTTGGCAACCTGGCTGAGTGGCCCTATTTTTAGTTTTGCTTGTTTTTATTTCCGTGTAAAAGCAAGCATGGCAAGTGGCAATGTTTCTATATACCAAGTTGCTTGGATGTCGCAAATGTGGCAACCTAGCGGGAATAGTATACTGTACTGTACTGTACTGTACTGTGTGTACTGTACTGTAGTCCTCTGCACTGTACTGTACTATACTGTACTGTACTCCTCTGTACTGTACTCCTCTGTACTGTACTGCACTGTACTGTACTGTACTGTACTGTACTGTACTGTACTGTACTGTACTGTACTGTACTGTACTGTACTGTACTCTGCTCTGCTCTGCTCTGCTGTGCTGTGCTGTGCTGTGCTGTGCTCTACTCTACTCTACTCTACTCTACTCTACTCTACTCTACTCTACTCTACTCTACTATACTCTACTCTACTCCAGGGGTTCTCAACGTTTTTGGTCGTGGACCCCCGGACATGCTTTGGCAATGTCTCGGGACCCCCGCCCCGCCCCCTCCCGACCCCCAATATAAACTGACCGCTACAATAACCTTAATAATAGAGACAATAGACCATAAATAAATACTGAAACCAGATATAATCATTAGGGAAGGTGTATGCATGTACTATGTGTACTATATTACTATATGTAAACTCTTCATTTCCACTTTCCAGCCATTCAGTTGCAAAAAAACGAAAAGAAAAAAACATTTATTTTATTTTATTTGGGGACCCCCCAAAATAATTTGGCGACCCCCCCCCCCCCCCCCCCCCGAGGGGTCGCGACCCACGGGTTGAGAACCCCTGCTCTACTCTATTCTGCTCCACTGTACTGTACTGTACTGTACTGTACTGTACTGTACTGTACTGTACTGTACTGTACTGTACTGTACTGTACTGTACTGTGCTGTGCTGTACTCCTCTGTACTGTACTGTACTGTACTGTACTGTGCTGTACTCCTCTGTACTGTACTGTACTGTGCTGTGCTGTACTCCTCTGTACTGTACTGTACTGTGCTGTGCTGTACTGTACTGTACTGTACTGTACTGTACTGTACTGTACTGTACTGTACTGTACTGTACTGTGCTGTGCTGTACTGTACTGTACTGTACTGTACTGTACTGTACTGTGCTGTGCTGTACTCCTCTGTACTGTACTGTACATTACATTACATTACAGTCATTTAGCAGACGCTTTTATCCAAAGCGACTTACAATAAGTGTGCTGTGCTGTACTGTACTGTACTGTACTGTACTGTACTGTGCTGTGCTGTGCTGTACTGTACTGTACTGTGCTGTGCTGTGCTGTGCTGTACTGTACTGTACTGTGCTGTGCTGTGCTGTACTCCTCAGTACTGTACTGTACTGTACTGTACTGTACTGTACTGTACTGTACTGTGCTGTGCTGTGCTGTGCTGTGCTGTACTGTGCTGTGCTGTGCTGTACTCCTCTGAACTGTGCCATACTGTACTGTACGGTAATGTATGGTACTGTACCATACTGTACTGTACAATACTGTCCCATACTGTACCGTACTGTACTGTACCGTACCGTACCGTAGCATACTGTGCTGTACCGTACTGCTGTGCCCTGTGTATGTGCGTGTGTGTGTACAGTGGAAAGGGGAGGGGCCGGGGAATGGGGAATGTGTGATGCAATTTGCATCACAGCGAAATGTTGCGCAATAACAGTGTGTCTGACAAAAGGAATATTTGTACAGTAAATATGGCAGTTGTGGGGAAGTGATGTAGTGCATATGGATTCGGGTGGCGTGCAGGATGTTTTGTGCATGGAGAGATGTGTGCTAACGGAGTGGATTGGTAGGATAAACGGCCATGTGCTTGTGTACCCCCTTTCCATTAGGGTAAAAGGATATACACACACACACACACACACACACACACACACACACACACACACACACACACACACACACACACACACACACACACACACACACACACACACACACACACACACACACACACACACACACACACACACACACACGTATGATCAGGGTTCAAACCTAGCTGTGAATAGCTATGGACTATTTTAGCATGACAACCTAAACAAGAATAACAAAGATACCACAGGGTGTTTCCTGTTGTGTGCCTTCCTTTTGATTTGGTTACAAGCTGCACACCACCTAAACTGTATAGCCGGCAGATTAACCGTCCCTGTAACAAGCCCACGGCCACGGGGTAGTTCGAGTTAGACCTTGGCTTAGAGATGTGATTCACAATTGGCCTCATACCAGACAATTGTAGAACTCTGGGTCAGGTGTCTGCCAAAGTCAGAGACCCTGCAGGCGAGAGAGGGGCGGAGAACAAGAGGCTCCAGAAGCTTAACCACAAACACTCTACTGTATGTGTGTGTGGGTGTGTGTCTTTGCCCTTCAAAAAGCACAGCGCCTGCAAATGTCCTTCAGATGTCGATGCCTTTATGAAAGAGAGTTGGCAGAACAAAGCAAGCCCTGTGTCTTTAGCTTTTCCTTTTTTGTTGTTGTTTGAGAAAACTGGGATTGATTAAGGTTTTCAATTAAAACAAAGGGCACACTGGGTTACCTAACTTGTCTGACCACTGACCAGACATAGATTTTTCACAGTTCCAGCTACCTTTAATGTTTTTTACCTGTGTGTATTACTTTTTTGAGGGGCGCTAGCCCCTCCTATGCCCAGCTTTCCAGGTTTGTGTGAACACAAACATTGGATTGTGATTGGCTGATCACGCCATAGCGATGATTTGATTGGCTGAGCAAAATACATTTTGAAATTAAATTGAGGGCAGAAAACTGATTGGCTGAAATGACATTTGTGATGATTTGATTAGTTGAGCACGGAATGTGATGTATGATGATGTATGATGATTGCCCCTCACTTCGCACAGGTGTGATCTTTCTATTTTATTTCGCAGCTCTCTTCATGAAGCCTTTGGTCTGGTTCTGTCCCGGGCAGGTAGCGCCCTCCTTGTCATCAGCATGCAATATTGTAGTGCTTTTCACTGATTGGCCCGAGCAGAGCAGCACTCCCAGTTGTCACTTCTCACCGTGTGAGCGAACATTGATCCCTTCAGACAGGAGATGATTTAATCTGAATAACAGTTTGTGTAAATGTGTGTATTTTTGTTCTTATTGTGTGTGTGTGTGTGTGTGTGTGTGTGTGTGTGTGTGTGTGTGTGTGTGTGTGTGTGTGTGTGTGTGTGTGTGTGTGTGTGTGTGTGTGTGTGTGTGTGTGTGTGTGTGTGTGTGTGTGTGTGTGTGTGTGTGTGTCCTTAAGTGAACATGAACTGTCAACCCTGTTATATTTGTTTCCAATTCATTGTAATTCGTGGATAATAGTGGTTTATCCAAATTCAACACAAAATGCTACTTTGAATGACTAGTGCATGCAGTGTCCGAACACTTCATGAAAAGTGTCTTTAATACTTGATGCATTGCCAATAACCAGCTTCTAGCAGCATTCCTGTGGCATGATGGCACTAAAATCCAAAAGCACACAAGCAATTTTTAGAATTCTATTTTCTGGAGTGATGAGACAAAACTGCAACGTGTGAAGCATTATACTGAAAAGAACACCTTGTCTATAGTGAAGCATGGGGGGGTGGCACAGTGATGCCACAGATTAACTGTGCTGCAGCACAGGGCACCAACCTTTGGGGGAGGGCATCAAACGGCAGGGAGAAAGTGAAAGAAGACTGAACCACCGCTACAAGCACCGGAATTTAGAAGCAAAGGCTGCTGAAGGAGCGCTAAATCGGTGAAACGTGCCGCTAAAGCGACAATATTCCGTGTCTGGCTGCCTGAGGGCTGCTCCGATACACACCTAACTTGGCACAAATGCTGTTCAGGGGTCTGCTATGAGAATAGTCATACCAGGGGCCACATTGGGAGCCAAATCCACACCATACTTGGCACAAACACTGTTAGGGGGTCTGCCATGAAAAGTCACACCCAAAAAATGAAACTGCATGGAGCACTATAGCAGTATTTAACACTTCAAATTACCATAACTCAGTGACCATTGCTCTGATAAGCACAAAATAGGGCTGGATTTGAAGGCCACATATAGCGGCCTGAAATTATGGTCCACCCCCTGTGTCGTCATGGGGGTCAACCAATAGGAAGACAGAGGGACATGTGGGTCAATACATCATCATTGAGTAGCGAGCAACTCAAGCCCACGCTGTTTCTCCAGGAACAGTATTCTCGAGTTACATTGTCATTGACAATGAAAGGAGAAATTAGGTCAAATGTCCGCCAAATATGACGTAAATTTTGTCCCCACACGTCTCAATATTTGCCATTGACAATGAAAGGAATAATTAGGTCAAATGTCCGCCACATTATGACGTAAATGTGTGGCAACACAAACATTAAATGCCATTGACAATGAAGGGGAAATTTACGTCATATGTAAATACATTTCCCCCACACGTCTCAATATTTGCCATTTACAATGAAAGGCGAAATTAGGTCAAATGTCAATTAAATGCCATTGACAATGAAGGGAAACTTTTCGTCATACAGTATGTAGACGGGCAAATCGGCTAACATATCACATAAATTCAGTTGTTCATGGGATGATGTATAAGAGTGCCCCTCACTTCACACAGGTGTGATTTTTGAGTGGTGCAACCACTCCTATAGACAGCTATGTGTGTGTCCCTCCCTGTGTCCCTGTGACATATTGTCACCACCAAGTGTCACTGTTGTGCAGCCTAACACACAGACAGATGCCAGGGAGGAGAGCTTGTACAGTACAGTACAGTACAGTACAGTACAGTACAGTACAGTACAGTACAGTACAGTACAGTACAGTACAGTACAGTACAGTACAGTACAGTACAGTACAGCACAGCACCACTCACTTCAGACGGGTCTGATTTTTTGAGTAGTGCAACCCTCCTATAGACAGCTATGTGTGTGTGTGTGTGTCCGTGTCCCTGTGTCCGAGCACGGAAGTAGCATATTGTCACCACCAAGTGTCACTGTTGTGCAGAGTGTCACTGTTGTGCAGCCTAACACTTCAGACAGAGGCCAGGGAGGAGAGCTTGTACAGTACAGTACAGTACAGTACAGTACAGTACAGTACAGTACAGTACAGTACAGTACAGTACAGTACAGTACAGTACAGTACAGTACAGTACAGTACAGCACCACTCACTTCAGACGGGTCTGATCTTTACACAGGTTTAATGTTTGTCTTTAGTTAGTGTGGTTGCCCTGACAGGGAAACCAGACTATTGTTATTGTAAATGAGCGATACTTTGCCGCGCTACTCCTCCCACAGTTTTTGCCGCACGCACTCAAGCCATATGTAAAATCGACCGGCTTCATCAGGAATCGTGTGCTTGTATTTTGCGAACGAAGAGATCCGTTGTATAGTTTAATTGATATTAAGAAATTAGTTCTCCATAGACTTACAATGGGAAGATCGAAGACTATTAAGGCTCCAAAAAAGTATTTTTTCCCTCGGAGACCGTAAGCGCCATATTTACAAGACTTGGGGGGAGGTTCATAATAATTATGAAAAATTATAAAAAAGGAATTACATCAGTCTCATGGTGGCGCTATAACAGCCCACTTTACGTTTTTCCCTGTAACTCTTGAACCGTAAATCGTAAAATCAAAATGTCCTTTTCCATGGATTCCTTGGGTCATGACGCATCTCCCCATATAGGCCACGTTATTGGCCAATTTCCACCAAATTTGAATTTTCTTCAAAACACACTTTTTGCTCCTTTTGATTTTGTCCAAATCTCTCAAAAATTGACAAACACCACAGGCAGAATTTTGTGCGTATCGTTCGGCCGTAATCGGCTTCCAAAGTTAGTGGGAGGGGCCTATATTGCAAAACATGCCGTTCACCATGTCCAATTTCCTGGACAGGACTGCCAGGAATTGGCAGTGGTAGACGGTAACTAAAGTACAATTACTTGAGTTCTCTTTTGAATACTTGAATACCTATCCTCAGTGATGCCAAGGTCATCGGGGTTACCAAGTGCCAACTTACGTCTCAGTAGCTACCCTCGATGAGTCCTATTAGGGAAAGACCAAGGCCACACAATCCGTTGGAACTACTCCAGATAGTAGTCCAGAACTACTCTGCCAGGGCTGGGAGGTACGCTTCTGGCGCATGGAAGGACTAGGCTCTGTGGGTTGACTCCTATCCGGGCCCCTCCTACGTCTCACCAGGTCCACTCCTGCTCTCACCAGGACCTGTGCGTTGCACCAGAGTCCCAGCACCAGACACTTCATTCAGGAGTGGTGGATTCCTAAGCCGCAATGTAAGGGCCGATTCATACTCCTATTTTAGAGCCGAATAAAAGTCTGTTCGGCTCTGTAGAGCCTACAGCGGTAAAATAGGAGTATGAATCGGCCCTTACATGTAAGCGATTGCGGCAACCACACTTTGCAATTTTTCAAAATTGCGACTTTTCTAGTTCAATGTTTGTTTTGTAAACGCCATTGACAATGAAGGGAAAGTTACGTCATAATGTACCTCATTACGTCATATTGTCTCTTTATTGTTAATGGCATTTAATGTTTGTGTTGGCACCGTTTGTTTTACATCACCATTACATCATCTAATCAACATGAGTTAGGCTTTAATATATTAGCGCCCCTCACTTCACACGGGTGTGATTTTTATTATTATAATCTCAGAAGAAGGTGGTCTCAGATTTCATTTTCTTCTGAGGTTTGATTAGGTGATGTCAAAGATTTGTAATCCATTTGGTTTAATTTGTACACTACTCTCAGAGTTAAATGAACACTGATGATTTAATTATATGCGCATATATATAGTCTTCATACAGAAGAACACAAGGAACTTGTTGAACGCTGCAAAAGAATCTTTCTTCAAAGGGCAACTACCCCATGACTTTGATTAATCAGCCTCATTGGAAAGCTGTCATATGTTCTTTATTTTCTCCCGCACAGTGTGCAAACCGAGCAGATGGTATCTGGGGGTAACATGCTCTCATTAGGAGGTTCAGAATCTGCATATCTGAGACGGGAATGGAGCGAAAGGGGGGTGGGGTGCGGGCAAAATCCTCTGAGTTTTGGCATGCATCAGCCCTCTGACCTTCTGTCCGGTCTGCTGGTCGACAGGCAACAGTGAAAAGATGGAGGAGAGAAGAGGAACTGACAGCCTCCCGGGAGCAGAGCGCTCCGCATTTGAGCCGGTCTCATCAGTAATCACTCTCATGCTACTTTCACCTTTTACAGCAGAGGAAATCAATGAACAGGAATACTGCCCACACAAATACAGAGGCTGGGCCTCTGATTCGATTATATTTATAAATGTGCCCTTGCAATATACCTTCGAGTACAGTGTGTGTACGTGTGTGCATACGTGTGTGCGTGTGCACATTCCAGTGCATGGGGGCACAGTACCATTGTGTGTGTTTCGGTTTCTTCTCAACCATTGAGGATGAGTTGGCCTTTTGTCTACCTAACACTACCTGGCAGCTAAATGGCATTACCATTTACCATTACATGGACTGACAGTAGGTCTAAAGACTGTCAGTGCCCATCACTGTCAAATTCAAATTCTTAGCATCACTTATTTATAGCACAATTTAACCTGCCCTTTGTTTTTCCATTTGACAGCAGTTCATCCATCCATCCATCCATCCATCCATCCATCCATCCATCCATCCATCCATCCATCCATCCTATACTGTATTGGGTAGGCTACAAGCAGAAAAGTTGGTGAGTTATCATCTTGCCCGGAGTTTGGTTATTGCATTGACAGGATGCCGCTAACACGATCAGTATGTTCAACTTTCAGTGCGCAGCATTGACCGGGTTATTGTGTGGGTAAATGTTCGTCTGTCTGTCTGTCTGATCAATCTCTGGTTTGGCGTCACACAAACCAGATGTCTCCGTTCCTCCCCCTCCATCTCTCACTCACACACACACACACACACACACACACACACACACACACACACACACACACACACACACACACACACACACACACACAGGTCCCGAAATTATTATAATTATTATAAACAAAAAACAAAAAACAAACAAAACATTTTAAAATGTTTTTTTTTTTTTTTTTTTTTGCAACTGAATGAATTCCAATGTACGCACGGGTGTAAAGGAGATGCGTAATGATATCGTATTTATCCGTCCGATCAAGCTGCGACAATCCCCTGTGTCATTCAGCGAAGGTGGTGTAATGAGTTAATTTGTGCGGTTCGCCCGGTGTACCTTTTCCGCCTCTTTCCCAAGCGATTCGCCTGGAGTCGCATGGTTTAATGGAACATCCACACCCATTCCACACCATATAAGGCAACAGGAAATATCGAAATACATCATCATAACCTGCACAGATCCAGGATTCCCAAGCTTTAAGTTATATACAACAGTTTGTAGAGCAGTTAATTTTGACAGGCGGGTCTCTGCAGGACAGATCTTCAACTTGCCAACTTGGCACGCATTGCTTCACTCCTAGTTAAATGTCAGAACGTTAATAAGTTAACTGATGTTACAGTTCATTTGTACAGTTCACCACACGACCAAATGCTATATTAAAACTTGGCAATGATAAAAGCCCTTACTGATGAATTGCCATGCACTGCAGGGTTATAAAATCTGATCATTTTCATTTGGCCTATTTGATTTATTGATTACTGGGGTGATTGATTCCCTGCCCTGCACTGTCGGATTTGGAAAGCAAATATAATGGACATATTTAATCCACCGGACCATGCGGTTTTGCCTTTTTTTTCTTTCTTTTTTTTCTTAATCAGTTTTTGGACTCGGAAAGGCTATATTTCATCCGATCCAACTACGTTGTATGCTTCCTCATCCCTCATCAAGCCTGATCAAGGTAAGAGTTGGCTATTCTGTGTGGGGCGTCCGCATGTGATCAATATACATTATTGCAAATGGAGGGAGATAGGTGCTTGCAGCAAAGGCATTAGGCCTACGTGAAACTTATTGGCTGAGTCTCTGTCAACATGCTGATCAGAGAGTTACAGTATAGGTAGTCTGTCTGTCCGTCATGTTTGTGAACAAGCGCGAGTGGAGGTGAGCTGGCTTAAAACTATGATATGACTGGCCGACTTTCAAACACGCTGATGCCATTCAGTAATGTGGTCTTCTATTTGTTATATACTGTAGCCGACGGCCGCAGTAACCCTTGATTTTGCTTGCAGGGGGGAGATAGGGGAGATGCCCGGCACCTCCAGGGAGCCGGGGGGCGCTGCGCTGCCCCGTCAGCCCGCCGACATGTCCACCTTCTCGGGTCGGTACTTGACTGTCAGTCTGTTTGTTGCATCATTTTTTTTATGTGTTGACCAATATTGGGGACACACCCTACATATTTTATTTGAGGTGGCCTCTATTAATTGATTCAGCATGAAGACTAAAGCCTTCTGAATAAATATACGCATGCCTTGATAGCGAGTACACTACCCTCTGAGCTGGTGCGGATATGAGTGGAGTTTACAACCAACGGAAGTCAACGCAGGGCCGGTTCTAGGGGGGGGCAGGAGCCCACCCAAACGTGCGTCCTGCCCACCCAATGTGGGTTCGACATAAGGCTGAACGATTCATCGTTTTCAAACCGAAATTGCGATTTGAAACCACACGATTAGCAAATCGCAAAGGCTGCGATTAAAAAAAAATCATAATCAACCCGGAGCGCGTCTGATCCAGTATTTACAACACGGCTATACTGTGCTCTCTATTCTAACCAATCAGAAGTGTCCCTGCAGTGCATGTGACTGCAGTGCATGTGTACACGCTCGTGCAGTGCCCAAAACAAAGTCATCATTTACGTCTACTCTGCTCTGTGTTCAGTGCGTTGATGCTAATGCTACCATGCTAGAAGTCAGCAGCAGCTGAGGAGCAGATAGCGTCTGCAGAGCCCGAATAAACTTTCTTAAATCCGCACAATTTAATCCCAAAGAGATCAGGCACTTCGGGGATATGGCATTATTTTGGTTTTGACGTTACAGACGTCCAACAAGAGAGTTTTGTGCAAGACCTGTCATGGTACAGCGACAGTCAAAACATCCCGCAGCAACACCACAAACCTTCGCATGGCACGGGCGCTGTCCTGCTGTCCTGTCCCCTGTTTATTTTATTAATGCTACATTGTCGTCGTCGTCCCCGATTCTAGTGAACCGGTCCGGTCCCCATTGTGGTGCATGTACATTTTGATTTGTCTGAGCGAGGTCCACGAAATTGTACCGAGATCCGAGAGCCATCATTAAAAAAAAGCTTACACCAGGACCCGTGGTGGGAAAATAGCCGGCCAACAAGCTCATAAACATTAAAGTTAAAGTTATGAGCTTGTCTTAAACCTCAGACAAAATGATCTCTAATAATTGATAGCCTAATTCTGTCATCACATCTGTCAAAATGTAGCCTACACTTATGCAATGCATATGCTTTTATTTGGTTACAAAAATCCCACCCGTGTGAAGTGAGGGGCGCTCTTATCATCGTACATCATCATGACGTAAAATAGACACTAGGCCTATTTCTTTGCTCAGACAATGACATAAAATTGTCAATGGGAATTTAATGTTTGTGTAGGACGTTTGTGAACATACGTGCACTGGATTTAGGAGGGGCTACTGCCCCTCAAAAACAAATAAATCAATTGAACATAATATCTAAATGTGAATATTAAATGAGAATCACAATATTGTGCTCTGATGATTAGATAACTGTAGCCTAATAGCAATTGCACTTAAATAGAAAGTCTAGAAATTACCACTGCGCAAAAAGCTTGGAATACGGATGTGTATATTACAGGAAACTCCCGTTAATCTTTCCAACAAACTCCCGTAAACTCCCGAATTGTACCATCACACCTGTATATTACCGTATATTACATGTATATGCCCGCTAAACTTGAGGTTTACGGGCAAAATACAGTTCCCATTGCATTTATGGTCTGTATCCAGAGAGCTATTTACAATTATTTCTAACATTACAATTTTAACACACATTCTTATTGTAGTTAATTAAACACAGGTCAATTTGGTTAGTTAGCCTACATTATTTTGAGCTGTCTCACATCCTGTGAATCACACTGCCTGGTAAAGTAAATGAATGGTATGCCATTTGGTAATGTTTCATTACTTTTTAAATGGACACAGTGAATACTAAATTGAAGCTTTACTTTTTAAGTGGTGCAACCACTTCATTATGGAGCTTTGTGTGTCTGTGGGTGGGTGGGTGCCGGGTGGCTGGCTGGCTGGGTCTGTCCGAGCACGAAAATAGCATTTGGTTGGTTTTCACAACCAAGTGTCACTGTTGCGCAGCCTAACTGTATAGGCCCTATATGATGATTTTAGGTGTGACATTACAGTACAGTACAGTACAGTACAGTACAGTACAGTACAGTACAGTACAGTACAGTACAGTACAGTACAGTATAGGGACCGCCTGGGGACCCACACACGGTAACTCTTTCTCGACCGTTTCGGACGCGGGGCGGCTCGCCTAAACCGGGCCGGCACCCTGGGCACGTTCCTGTGGGTCTGGAAGTTTCGGGGACCCCCCCGGGGGCGCCCACACGGAGTTGCACCACTTACTTCACACGGGTGTGATTTTAAAAAATATATATCGCGAGTCAAATCGAAATCGCAAAATATTGGTCAGAAAAATCGCAATTGGATTTTTTCTCAAAATCGTTCAGCCTTAGTTCGACACCCCACCCGCGCCGGCGGAGTCGCCCCCCTTACAATTCTGTCTGCCCACCTGAGTGGGGCTTGCTAAATCCGGCCTTGAGTCAACGTCAAGTTCAAGTTCATGGCCATGAATTCCCACGTAATGTGGGAATCCTCGTAAATGCCCGTCCGCTCACGCTCCGCTCACGATATGAGCGTAAACGCCGTTGTGAATGAGTTAGAGTTTACATAGTACACAAAGTGCATGCATAAACTTTCCTTAATAATGATATCTGGTTTCAGTATTTATTTATGATGTATTTTCTCTATTATTAAGGTTATTGTAGCGGTCAATTTGTATTGGTGGTGGGAACGGGGGCGGGGCAGGGGTCGCGAGACATGGCCAAAGCATTTTCGGGGGTCCCCAGCCAAAAACGTTGAGAACCCCTGGTCTAACATCACACAGATGCCAGGCATTTTAAGTTCTGACACAGACAAACACACCAACACCACAGACAACTTGAACTAGAAGTAAGATTGTTGATCAGCACCTCAAACTTTTTTTCATTGATCTAATTTCGGCATGTTTTCTGGGCTGGTCAGAAGTCTCAGTGTTGACTTCGAACATTTCTTGTCTGAGCATGATCTCCCCTCTCATTGGATCACTGGAGAGTCTCTGCTTCACTTCCTTTAATCAGTCTCCCTTGTCAATCAATCAATAACATCCCTCTACCAAGGTTAGTTCTGTACTGTATCCTCTTCCTCTCTGGTTCCAACAGATGGGGAGTCATGACTTGAAGGTGTTTGGTTGGTCAGTTCAGGGCCAAATTAGCCATTGTGCCGGTCGGGCCGGGGCGCGGAAACTGGACCACACGGTACTGGGTTTCAGGCCCTGACAAAGGCTCCTGGGGCCTTTCATTGGCCGTTGATTGTGTGAAATGTAGGGCAAAAAGTTAAAAATAATAATAATTATAAAGTTTTGCGCACATGCACTGCATGGCCCCGCCTTGTGCTATGCAGGGCCCTAAAAAATGACTGGCCCAGGGGCCCATGTGGGGTTAATCCATCCCTGGGTCAGTTATGCATGCTCCCCTCATGATCATGAGCCCCTCAAAGGGGAACCAAAAGATCAAACCCACATTGCTGCATCGCGTCCTGCCGATGGTCCTGCCTACTGGTACCTATTTGTGCCAATGTGACTGGCAGTGCGATCAGTGCGAGGGGGTTGGGATATTGTAAGCCAATGGTATAACCTTTTTTGGGGGAAAAGAAAGAGGAAATACGAAACGGGATGTTCATGAGTGGTTGCTTGTAAAAGAAAAAAGGACACTTTCTGTATTAAAACCAAAGTATTGTAGACCGAAATACTTTTACAGTATTGCAACAAGTATTCTGTTTTATTAGTAAGTCTAGTGCCGCGCTAAAAACTGTTTGACAGTCCAGTTTTGTCTCGGAAGAACGGACGGGTTTTCCGGTGGTTTGTTTGCAGTCACAGTGAGTTGTGAACAGTGACAGTACAGTCTGTAGGCTTGTTTTTCTGGGACCCGTTTACCAACTCGCCCCGGGCATACAGCCGGCGGAACTGCACGGCCTGTCATCCTAAAGTAACCTAAGTAAATTATGCTTAAACGGTTAAACCTAAACTTTTTCCTAATCTTAACCTCAGTAAAACTATGTCTAAACCTAACCATATACCTAAACTTAACCCAAGTAAAGCTATGCCTAGCCAATATACGGTGTGTGATATAGTTTATATTCATACTTCATATATTATATACGTTACACAGTAACTGTGTATATAATATTTTCTGTCCTGTCACCCGTATAAGCCACGGGCTAATGTACGGTGTGTGATAAAGCTTTATATATTTGTGCATTGCACAGTTGACTGTTGTTTGTATTCTATCAAACGTATGAGCCAAGGGCTAATATACAGTGTGTGATGAGGTTTATACAGTCTAGCTTTGGCCATAGCCTTCGCTGCTTTTGTTAGCTTAGAGCTGGCCACAGCCCATCGGGGATAGGCACTGTGTCTGCTTTTGTTGTCTGTGGCAGGACTCTGGCCTGGGCAGGCCTTGTGGTCCAGGCATCTAGGCTGGTATCCCAGCCTGACAGTGTGTCGCGGTTTCGAGTCCGATCCCGACGACATTTAGGTGTGACTTAGTAGTCCAAGTGTTGTGACTTGGTAGTCCAACCTTTCCCCATGCGCTGTCTTGTTCCCCATGTGCTAGCTGTATTGGCTCGCTCTATGCATCCCGGCTAGAGTCTATCGACCCACAAGGCTCTTTCCTGGTGACAATCACATCCCCTCATCTGGGACGGTGCGGCACCGGGATGGCCGCTTCCCACCTGCGAGTGTGGAGGATTATGGGCACCACCGGGGGTGGCGGTCTCCCTGCTGTGGGCACTCCGGCTGTCAGACGCCGTAGAAAAGAACAATGGTTGCTGAGACCTGTGGCGAGAGGATCAGTCACCAGCTCCTGAACGGCACGTTAATGTCCTTGCTGTTGTGGCCCGCCTTAATGCAGCCATGCTGCTGGGCTCCTATTTTGCACACTTGGTCCTTATGCTCCAAGGTGCCGGCCAAGCCAGAACAGATGGAGCAGTGAAAGTATTCAGGCACCGAATTGGTGCGAGCCAACAGCCAGGCAGTGGCCCCAGTGGTGGCTTCAAGAGGTCAACTCTGGGTGTCCCAGTTGGGCCTAGAGGCTTATGTGCGGAAAGCTTTCTGTGACCTCCCTGATCGCCTCCAGCTATGGGCTTGGCCCCTGAGAGGCGCAGGTCGTCGGGTCTAGGTCTCACAGAGGGAGTTCTACATATGTTGCAGAGTTCCAGAGCCCTGTCTACTATTGCAACATACCAGGTTTGTTGGTGCCGGTTCCGCACTTGGTGCGCGACCTGCGGTGCTGACCCGGAACACTGTGATGTTCAGACTGTGCTACACTTTCTGCAGTCACTGCTGGATGAGGGCAGGGCGGCTAACACACTAAAGGTGTATGTGGCCGCTATCTCTGCATGCCATTCTGATGGCCTTGACAGACAGCTGGGTAAGCACCCATTGCTGTCACGCTTTATGAAAGGAGTAAGGCGCCTCCGCTTATGTTGTGCGAACGAAGGCGATCAGACTGACTGATCAGCTCTTCGTATGCTATGGTGATAGAGTCTTGGGCCAAAGGCTTTCGAAGCAAAGACTCTCACATTGGCTTGTTGATACCATTGCTTGTGCTTACCGCTTGGCCGGGCAGGCTCTGTCGCCCTGGTGGTAGCACACTCAGTTCGGGGCATGGCTACTTCTTGGGCGCAGCTTAAGGGGGTCCCCCTTTCGGACATCTGTGCCTCAGCCAGCTGGACGTCGCCTAGTACCTTCACCAGGTTCTATCGCGTCAATGTGGTCCCTGAGAATCGGTTGGGACAAGCCGTTTTGAGGGTTGCCTCTGCTCCTCCGGAGACAGTGGGCTCCTCTCTGTGATTGAGCTGGGGCTGGCCGCTTCCACGGGGAGGGCTTGGCTCTTGTTCTCATCACAGACTGATCTGGTAGTGTACTATCATATATTGGCGTGATCCAATATAGCGCTACATAACGAAGGTTACGTAGGTAACCATGGTTATGTGAGCGATTGAATCACTCCAATCTAGTCGTGGAGATCTATCGCGCCTCGGAAAGGGTACGAGGAAGGGGAAGTGACGTGCACGGGCAAAGCGCCCTCGGAGGCGCTGCCTCACTTGCACGTCACTTTCCCATGTTAGCACGGGAAATCATCGGTAAGTCCGCTCGATGGCTCCGCCTAGCGGAGGAACTATCATATATTGGAGTTATCCAATCGCTCACATAACCATGGTTACCTACGTAACCTTCGTTGGGCGGACAGCTCGCCCAAGAGACAGCTCGCCTTAATATTTCCCGACCACATAATAAGACAGTATAAATGACTATAAGACATTGTTAAATAAGCTGTTATTGCCTTTTGCTGTCCGAAGAATGTTCATTAGAGGAGTTATATTGTTGAAATAACAGGGCCAATTCATTACTGTTATGGATGGGAGAATGATGATGAGAATAATAGGGTTGAGAGCAACTAGGGGACATATCTATATCATGCTGTTGTATTTATTAATAATCATCTATTTATTTACAAACTAAACATAACTAACTGAAACTTAAAACGTTAGGCATATAAAAAATAGTCTGTAAGCACTTGAGTAGTAAAAAAGAGCTCAAAGGGTAATCAAATTTATGCACACACACAAAACTGGCAACACTCCGTGTTATATTCTTGTGAAATATTCAGTAAACTATTCAAAAAGAGCTCAAAGGGTATATTCAGTAAACTATAAAAAACCTCTGGGGTGAGATGTCTGGTGAGTTGTCCGGACTTTCGGGGGTTAGATGTCCACACTTTTTCGTCGGAGGTGGAAAAAGGGTGAGTTGTCTTGTTACCCTTGAACTTGGCCGTGACTCGTAAGGAAGCATGAGTAACAGGAGGAGGATATAAGATACGGACTGATTCGATTCGAGTTCTTTTTTTTTGTTTATTCTTTTGTGCACCAACGTATGGGCCCCAACGTGTATAAAATCCAAGCGCTTGGTATTTAAATAGTATTCTTGAACATTGTTCTGAGAGTGAACTGTTTATTTGAGTTATTAAGGTCTTGTGCTACTAAAGGACATTTGGTTATTATTTCGCCACACACACACACACACACACACACACACACACACACACACACACACACACACACACACACACACACACACACACACGTTGTGTTGGTTTGAGGATTTGTGTCCTAGACAAAGGGGTAATTTGTTTATTTCAAGGTTAAGAAGTGTTACTGGTTTTGTAGGTCTTGTAGGGCTTTGATAAAGTCAAGTTGGTCAAACTTTATTTTCATCTGTTTTTTTTAATTGAATGGTTATTCTGTCAGGCATTGTTTTTTTCCATTTACACACTCACACCTGCAGACACGCTCATATCTGTACACACACGCACACACACACACACACACACTCACACACAACAAACTGAATAAATGCATTTTGTTATTCCGTTTATATGGTTGCCCTGAGCGTGTTACTGTTTTACTATACTGAAATTGTCATTTCTGGTACTGCTACTAACTATTCACATTTTCTGGGGAATACAAGAAAAGCTCATGATAGTTTATGGGTTAGTAATCTCCAGTGGAGGCACTGCACCACTTAAGTATTCTGTTAATGCTACCAACACAAGCCTGCATTATTACTGGTAAATTAGGTGAGTCAGCCAGTTCATTCTTGTGAAATATTCAGTAAACTATTAAAAAAAAGCTCAAAGGGTATATTCAGTAAACTATAAAAAACCTCTGGGGTGAGATGTCTCGTGAGTTGTCCGGACTTTCGGGGTTAGATGTCCACACTTTTTCGTCGGAGGTGGAAAAAGGGTGAGTTGTCTTGTTACCCTTGAACTTGGCCGTGACTCGTAAGGAAGCATGAGTAACAGGAGGAGGATATAAGATACGGACTGATTCGATTCGAGTTCTTTTTTTTTGTTTATTCTTTTGTGCACCAACGTATGGGCCCCAACGTGTATAAAATCCAAGCGCTTGGTATTTAAATAGTATTCTTGAACATTGTTCTGAGAGTGAACTGTTTATTTGAGTTATTAAGGTCTTGTGCTACTAAAGGACATTTGGTTATTATTTCGCCACACACACACACACACACACACACACACACACACACACACACACACACACACACACACACACACACACACACACACACACACACACACACACACACACACACAGGTTTTGTAGGCCTTGTAGGGCTTTGATAAAGTCAAGTTGGTCAAACTTTATTTTCATCAGTTTTTTTTAATTGAATGGTTATTCTGTCAGGCATTGTTTTTTTTCATTTACACACTCACACCTGCAGACACGCTCATATCTGTACACACACGCACACACACACTCACACACAACAAACTGAATAAATTAATTTTGTTATTCCGTTTATATGGTTTCCCTGAGCGTGTTACTGTTTTACTATACTGAAATTGTCATTTCTGGACGGTACTGCTACTAACTATTCACATTTTCTGGGGAATACAAGAAAAGCTCATGATAGTTTATGGTTTAGTAATCTCCAGTGGAGGCACTGCACCACTTAAGTATTCTGTTAATGCTACCAACACAAGCCTGCATTATTACTGGTAAAGTAGGTGAGTCAGCCAGTTCAACACCAACAGCTGAGAACTCGGGATTCTGTTAATATAAGACAATATGGCCCTTACACGCTGAGGAAAGGGTTACACCAAAAATTGCAATGGCAGATCTACAAGCTCACAACGCATCACCGCTTGTAGATCAGCTGTTTCCACCGTGCGACACCATCATACGACAAAGTCTAAATAAAATAGGGCTTGAGTGGTTAAGAACGTTTGCAAAGTAAACAATCTGGCAACCAATTCGGTAAAAAAATATAACTGATGTGTTTGTCTGGAGCGCTTACAAAGTAAATAAAGTCATCTGTCCTCCTTCGCCTCCCTCCAACAGCCAGTATGCCCCTAGTCGCTGTGTTCCCAATACCATTGTCTGGAGAGGAGTGATGTGGCTTCATGCCCCAGGGCCTGCCAATGGGATGGTGGCGTTGTGGGGTCTGAATCACCCTGTGCCTCACAGAGCAGCCTCAGCAACACAGCCACAAAGCCCAGGCTCACTCAGGGGGAAAGTGAGTAGCTCTGGCCCATGCCCAGACAGCTTGGTGCTGCAGCTACAGGAGAACATCCCCGTAGGACCATCTCTGGACCAACTGTGGAGGTGAAGATGATTGTTTTTTTTTGTTTTTGTCTTTTCACTGTACTGTAAATAATTTACATAGCAATAGGGAGACAAGGAGGGGGCAGAACAACAGGAATTGGAGCCAGGACATGAATCTAGTGTCGTTGCCAGGTCTTTTTCTGGAAAAATCAGCAGTGAAAGGATCAGGGAAAGAGGAAAGGCCTCAACAGATTGCGAAGCTACAGTATATTGCATTAAGCCACTGATTCATGCATAGGCATAAAATTCATTACTTGATACTGTACACCAAAGGAGAAGATTGGAGCCCTACCGTGGTCCGGCACTGACACCCCTGAGCCACATAATGATCACTGGTGAGTGCATCCGCCTTAGTGTACTGTTAATAGACACAATTGCTCAACCAGTCCTCTTATGCTCTCCAGTTTAAAAATGAATGCATGAATGCAATGAATGGAACAGAGCATGGAGTTGTGTGGTAACAAAATAAGGTGCGCGCGCGTGTGCACCTTATTTTGCGCACACACACACACACACACACACACACACACACACACAGAGAGACAGCACACACACTGACCACGGGTCTGAGGATTACGTGTGTTTGGGGTTTGAGGATTATGTGTGTTTAGGGATTGTAAGCATCGGCTTTGCCGATTGGCCAACCCAAACCATCGGCTTCACGGATTGGCAGAGTGTCAAGTCAAGTTTGTGCCACTTAAGTCCCTGATTGGCTGACCTTTGCAAAACTGTTTATGCTGCATAGCCAATAAGTGTAAAACATGTGCAATGAAGCAGAAAGGCAAAACTCTACAAAATGAAAGAATGTGATAGCACCCGTTTCGACTGTATAAACTGTATGTTTTCGACGAGTATGGGCATGCCTGCCGACGGAAAAAAAAACGACAGGATTAAGGTTGGCGAACATGCGTTAATATTAGGACCGCGCTGCGACATGCTTGTGGTTAAGTTTAGGGGAGGGTATGAGGAGGCTTGTCGTTTTTAGTAGGCAGTAGACCAAAACGACAGGATTATGGTTGGCGAACATGCGTTAATATTAGGACCGCGCTGCGACATGCTTGCGGTTAAGTTTAGGGGAGGGTATGAGGAGGCTTGTCATTTTCAGTAGGCTCCCAGCATGTCCAGTAGACCTGAATAGACCGATAAGATCGGTTAACGTGTCATCAACGCCAATCGCAGCCAGTAGGCTCCAGACGAGCCGACCGGCTAGATAAGATCGGCTTAATAAGTAACCTACTGGGAATTATCATGATCGTGATACAAGCATGGCAGTAAATTGGGATGGAGCAGCATCATCATGATCAAATTCAAAGAACGATGGGTGAGAAAGTACCGTCATAACAAGGTTAAGACTGGGAAACATGTGTGCATTAAATAAAACATTTATGGGCAAACACCCTACATGTTTAATATGTGATCACTCCAGCACCCTCCATAGATAGCTCAAGAAAAAAAAGGGGAAAAAAGCCTTGTTTAATAGGAAAGTTTTATCCTCAAGTAGTTTGATGAAATGGCTCTCACTTGCCAAGATGACTCAATCAGTAATCCTGTGACAAGCAGCAGGTGCATGAATTTAATACTTGCGTCTTGCAGCTCAGGTAAGGAGCAGAGTTCAGCCGGTGGGGAATTGGAAAAGATGCTGAATTTATATTCAAAGTCAAGAAAAGCCAATTAGACATTCAATTTTGTTTAAAGCTTTAGACGTTAGCCAAAGTGATTTTTAGCAATGACCCAACCAAGGTCAGTTAGAAGAAAATGATTGTATAACAGTTTATGGTTTTGTGCAATTTGATGAATTAACGTGCTAACGTATTGGAGTATATCCTCTGTTCACTTGGTCAAGGTGTTGACATGCATTTAATACCTCAATCATAATATACAAGTCTACATGAATATCTATATCTATCTATCTATCTATCTATCTATCTATCTATCTATCTATCTATCTATCTATCTATCTATCTATCTATCTATCTATCTATCTATCTATCTATCTATCTCTCTCTCTCTCTCTCTCTCTATCTATCTATCTATCTATAAATGCACCAAGTCTCCGTATGTCTGTCTGTCTGTGTGTAATCCACGTAACTCGAGAACCGTTTGCCCCACAGACTTCAAATTCGACACACGCATTCCACACCACCGCAAGGGGTGCAGTGGCCGGTGTCGAGTCGGTCAGACCCACGGTTGTCCAGAACAGCCCCAAAAAGGCCTCTGCCCGGGCTCTGAACCGGGCCCCTGCCCAGGTATGCCTGACACAGAACTCCATATATAGGAATAAAGGTACACAGAGAGACAGATACCGAAATCTCCTTTTCTGACATCACGATGTCTGACAAAGAACTCCAGAACTCCATTTATGGGCATAAAAAGAAATTTGACACACGCGTTCCACAATCGACACAGTGCAGTGCCCACGGTTTATAATTACAAAAAATATAATTGTCCGGGTGAAAATCACCTGGAAGTCAATGGATCTCCTTCTTGAGTGGCCAGTGCCCGTTAAATAATAAAGACATTGATTGTCAAATCTAACGTTATTAGCACTTTGGTAATATGCTGCCACTGGTTACTGTAACAATGGGTACAGCGAGTACTTTGACAACACGTAGCCTACAACGGGTATTTCATAATCGGGTGCGGCACTTGCATTCCCAACTTGCATCGTTCCCGATTTACATAAATCCGGTGTGGTCCCCTGTCAACCGGCCTAGTTTGTTTCCACCTAAACACGCCCAAAAGAGGATGCCGGCTTGAAAGTGGTTATGTAAGCATGTGTTGCTTACAATTTGTACACACTCTGAGTGAAATGAATACTCACAATTGAGAAGTGTGCCAACCTTGAACTGAACTCTGCTAGCTCAACTCAGCCTATAGAGATGATCGGCTACCTCCACTTTAATCACATAAGCATCCAATAGTTACTCCCTTAAAAAATCTCAGGTTCTGTAGAAACTGCATGCCAAGGGATTACAGGCATGGGTCCCCAGCTAAATTAGCTAGTTAATATAGCATCAAAACCAGTATAACTAGTTTTACCCTATATGATTACAAGCTTACAATGCGTACGTCGTGATGCAACGCGAGCTGCATGGTTCTAAAAAATCTTTTAGAACATGTTTTTGTATTGGGGTTCCTGGCACAAAATATTTTCAGATGGGGGTCCGCAGCCAAATACATAACTGCTCGGCTTTCCATAAAAAATAAATAAATAAAATAATAAATAAATAAAATGTTCTCACAGTCTAATCCAGGAATTAAAACCTGGCTCTGCTGATTCGATGGCATTCATTCATTCATTCATTCATTCATTTATTCATTCATTCAGGGAGCTTCATGCTGACCACAACTAAACCTGCTTAGAGTTATTATTAATTTAATTCCTTGTCAAATTATTGCTGGTTCACTATGTGGTGTTTTGGCAGGAGCCTTATTTGGAGCATGTCAAGTTTGATTTGAATAGATATGGCGTAGCAAAAAGGGGGAAAAGTGTCCCAATTTCACAGTATGCACAGATGTAATCGCATGGTGTCAGAGACATATACAAATGTGTTTGTGCTGCACTTTTTCTCCGTCAAGCAGCAATACGCACCATGGTAGTTAGTTTGTACAGATGCAGTGGCAGTTCTGATTCGACGAAATGATAGCATTTTGTGCTAATGTGACTGCCATGGCCCATTTGTGTCACGTTCAGGGATGGAGAACGGTGCCGTGTCATTAGTCAGAAGGTTCATTGTTCCGAAATTACTATCCCTATCTCTAACCCTAACCTAAACATAACCGCAAGCACGGGAGCAGTGCATGTTCGCCAACCTTAAAGGGTAAGACCACTTTTTGAGAGGTTTGGGTTGTTTTCTTACCTTATTATGGGCAAACTATTCCATTCCATGAGTTATTTCGCTCCGTTGTGTTGTTTATTAGCAATTTAAGAAATAAAAATAGTCGCTCATTGACTTCCATTGTAACGGGGAAACAGCTCATCTTTTCACTTTTTTAGCACATGAACCAACGCAACAAAAGCTGATTCTGACAGTTTATGACATCAGGAAAACTCATGCGGTTTTATTTTCGTCTTTTAAGATAGATTTATAAAGTTACTATTTTAGTCGGAGATAGACTGAAGCAGTACTACGGCGTTCCCAACTCTCGCGGGGACGTCTTGCAAGGTTTCGTTTGTAAACAGAAGTCTCCCAGACACTTTACACACTTCTTCTAAAGTGTCTTCTACTAGAATTTCGCCGCCCTTTGGGCGGCGAATTCTAGAGTTGCGTTGCAGCTCAATATGGGAAGGAAATTGCGGGATTTGACAGACTCCACTGCATGTTTCAGCTGTGTCACATGTAACGGATGGCTACACATCGTAGACACAAGCACATGCTGGGTAAATAGTATGTGTACTGCGCGCACACACGCACACACACTCACTCACACACACACTCACTCGTCAGTGAAAGTCCCCCCGCGTTGTGGTGGTGCAATTGTCGTGTTTGCATGAATTAAACTGTATGTAATCGCGCCGCTGTCCATCCAAGTTTGAATCAGTGTGTGTGTGTTGTGCTTCTTGCGGAGGCAATGGGAAGACGGGGTACAATGTTGCCAGGTTCGCGAATTGTAAGCGAGTTGTAGTGTGTGTAAGTAGCGTGGTGAAAGGCTTTGTTTCTGTGCCTGTTTTCTTGTTTCTGGGCCTGTTTTCATAGACCTGGCAACAGTGGTCCGTGGCCTGTGTGTGTGTGTGTCAGGCGCGCCTGAGCCATGGAGCAAACGGAGCAGCTGCTCCACCAGGTTAAAATGAACCGTCGCATTGCGACACCACTAATATCCCCCCCCCCCCCCCCACCCCCCCCGCCGACAGCGCGAGAGAGAGAGAGAGAGAGAGGGGGGGGAGGAGAGAGTGTTTGTCTATAGTATTCTTAAACTACATTTGTGCATGTGACTTTTTTGGGGGGGGGGTTTATCATCGTCTCTGCTCTGCTTTTTCTCCCTGGAAATAAAAACGTCTGGGTTTCCGAGGCTACTGCTCTACTGCTGACGCTATTTCCGGTTACCTTTACGCACGGGGCGCACGGATTTGAATTTCTCCGGTCAGCCTGAATGTGTGTGTTGTTGTTGTCAACATGGCTCAGAAGAGAATGAGTGATTTATTTGGTGGGTCCAAGCCCAAATCAAGTCTAGTTCATGAACCCTTGAGCACCAGCAGCAGTGTTCAGCAGGGGACGACGTTGTCGTCGTCGGAGGAGGACAATAATAAAAACAACAACAGCAGCAGCACCAGCAGCAGTGTCCAGGCCCCCCGCAGCCGTGAGCCAGGCGACTACCGTCGGTTATTACCCTCACTCACGTAGCCTACATAATGACATTCTGGACACGTAACTCACGTTGGATATACAGTAAATGCCATGATGAGGGAATTAACCACCCCGGAGCGCAAGAGCACATTTGGGGTTTAAGGTAAAGCATTTACAATTTAACTATATTATTTCTCTAATAGTCACTATTGCAGTGAGAAATAATATAGTATTTACTAATTACTATGGCCGCCGTGCCAACTGAACTGCTGAATGCTGCTGCAATTTAATGTTAGATATTAGATTCTGACGGGGAGGGATCTATGATGAATGATGACGATACAACACCCGGGTCGCCGAGCCCAAGCGCGCTGCGCTGTCAGCTCGTCTGTTGTATAATAGGGCTATAATTTATATGTTTTGTTTTGATATCGGCGCCTTGCCAATGTCATGTGTAGCCTAAATAGGCCTATGCCTTTTCTGATGCATTTTGTCAGTTTGTTCATATAACTTGCGTGTGGAGAGGGAAAGTAAAAGCCACTTTTCCGTGTGAAAATGCACGAAAACGCTCGTGCACGAGGCACATGCACACGCATTTTTGCGTGTAGTTTGCCCATAATAAGGTAAGAAAACAACCCAAACCTCTAAAAAAGTGGTCTTACCCTTTAATGCATGTTCGGACTAACGGGACTTCGGATCTATGGGCAGTTCCCTGGAGAACAACAGGCCTGTGGAGGGTTCCATTACCCCTGTGATATTACACATTTGCCAGCTGTAATGGGATGCACTGGGAGCTGCTCACAGCATGATCCAGCCCCGCACAGCAGGGGCTCTTTGAATCCCAGCCTGGCCAAAGGCTTATGCTGACCCGTGTGGAACTCTTCTGATTTACCAAGGACCCATGGGTTTACAACAAAGGCTTGCACACCACAGGGAATGAAAAAGTGGTTGAAACTGACAGCGTAGGCGTTGTTTCAGAAACAAGAAGATGACTCAGTCATAACTGCCAGGTACAACAAGCGTTTTGTTATGGCTTTCCTGCTGCTCCAGTTAGCTCATAACATTAGCTGCTATGTTGCCACTCGCTCTGCGTTGCGGCGTTCAGAGAATGGTCTTTTATGCCGTTCAGACTCTCATTGGTTTAGGAGGCAGCCAGTCATGACTTGGTCGCTAGTAAGGTCGCTAGGAGGCAGCCAATCATGACTAGGTTGTGTTTAGAGTCGTCTTTACGGACGTCAGTATATTGGTGCTTGCAAATTTAGGCCAGGTTCCTTCGCACCTGGCAAAAATAATGAGGGTTAACACCTTAACTACTATATATTCTGACATCATTCTGACTCAACCATGAACAATTCACGGCCACATCACTATGACAACATAAACAAACCACGGCTCGTCATCCCACTATGACAATATAACATAACCATATCCTTGGCCTATTGGTGAGGCGGCGGCACACAAGAAATTTGACTCACAGCTTCTATTCTATAAACAGCAATAGACCCTGCGATTAAGCCACGGCATAAATAATATACAGTACAGTTAGTGCCTTAATTACTACCACGGTAAATTAAGCTCAGAAACAAAATCTACTAACTTGGCACCAGAAAAATCTGAGCAGTGTATTGTGCTTCATACCTAACAATGGATGCCAAAACAATGGATGCCAAAGTCTCATTTAGGCCTATGTGTTTTTATATCAAAAGTCCATACAAATATTTTTTTAATTATTTAAATGAATGCCGTGTAGAGATACACATCGATAAATGCCAATAAAAATGAAGCTCACTAGTTTGATTCCCATGCTTCGTTGTGCTATTCCACAGCTGGTTTTGATTAAAGAACTACTCCGTTTTTAATCCAATTCAAGATGACATCCAGACAGTGTATTACTTGTTTTAAACTTAATCATCACACTAAAATATGTATATAGGTTGTGTATAGGTTAGAAATAATCCGCTGGCTTTTCCCCAGTCTCCCTGTCACTTTTGTTTACAAACGAAATTCACGTGCAGGAAGTCACAGACGTTGAGACCCCATAGCATGGAGGGATGCGACGCTTTTTTTGATTGATTGATTGAAATATTTATTAACAGTTTGCAGAATTACAGTACATTTCAAGCACAAACTCAATACAAAGGCTGTTAACTGTGAGTGGACGACCCAATTAAGCATTACACTTGTTTACAAGAGGGTCCACCATGTTCAATTCATCAAAACATTTAGAGACGTACAAATAGACACTTCTACAGTATATAGACAAAGAACAGAACAGGAATTCATCATAATGGAGGTAAAAAGGGAAAAGAAACATCTAGTGAGGGAAAAAGGGAGTGGGGGGGTATTCAGATTTTACGGGGGCCAGTTTCGAATTGCAGCCATCCGTAGGTGCCCTTTGAGAGCGGTTTTGAAGGAGTCAAGGGATTCGCATGTCTTAATGACTGTTGGTAGGGCTTTCCACATTTTGGTGGCATAGGAGCGAAAAGAATTTAGTCCCTTGTTTGTGCCGAATCTGGGTTGTACATGGTTCGTTGCACTCCCTCTGGTGTTGTGGGTGTGGACTTCGTTAACATTAAGGAAGTATCTAGACAGGTACATGGGTATCTTGGTGGTGTATCGCTCTGATTGGTTCAGAAACTTCAGATCCAACGTTTCAGGCTGAAACTTCAAAATAAAATGTCCAGCATTTCCGTTTCCCTACACCTTTAATGTGTTTCATGTTGGAAATGAACACATTTGAAATTATAGAATGCGATGCAAAAATGGGGAAAAGGGGGATTTGAAGCTTAAATAAATAAGAAAAAATAGATAAAAAAAAGATCCTTTTCCTCATAGGAACCTCAAGGGGCTTTGCCTTTTAGGACCTACTGTATGCCTGTTTTTGTACCATTTTGCCATTGAAAGGTATGATCAAGCAATACGAATTTACACTTGCATTTCAATTATAAATTCAGTGATTTTATTTGTGCAGACGTGAACAAAAACCTTTGCCACACACATTTTTTATTCAGATTGATGGGAAAAAAATAAAGTAAATTGCACCTATACTGTATAACCCCATGAAAATGAAGTACACACACAAAGGCCTCTTATGTGCATTTTGTGCATCAGCTGCAAAGGGAAAATGCATCTACAATAATACTAGCTGTCAAGATACGATAACACGGATCACAGTGGGAAGGATGCTGGGATATATCAGACCTGTCACTGACTTCCCTCAGGAATGTCCCTGTAGTGAGGAATCCCAGAGTGGAGACTAATACTTGGACAGGTACAGATATGGCATGGTTGCAGCACACGTACCTCCTCTCCAAAACAGGGGCACACAAAAAGTTATTTGCAAAAAAAGCAAACTTCCTTCTAAGCTTCTCATCATCATGGACCACAAACTGTACAACTAAAATGCATTTCCCCTTTCCTGTATCTGAAAACATATCTTTGAAACACACAGTTGATGTCTTCCAATAATGCAAGAACAGCCATGGTTGAGTTACTGTTTGCAAATGCATAGCATATCTCTCATCACGTATTTAATTGGAAACACATTTCAACGTTTACTTTGGATATTGGCTAAATTTGTTATCAATAACTACTATAATGCCAGTGAAATTGCTGGGACTGCGTAGTTCGCTGCAGTTAGGATACACATTCCTGTACCTACAAACAATAAGTAGCAGGAAATTAACTTATGACAGTGATATGATCATTTCCACATCAAAATAAAATTTGATCTTATTTATTTATGTATTTTTATGTATTTTTTTCCTATACAGGTTTAATGTTTGTCTTTAGTTCAATGTTTGTTTCGTAAACGCCATTGACAATGAAGGGAACATTTACGTCATAATGTGCCTCATTACGTCATATTGTCTCTTTATTGTTAATGGCGTTTAATGTTTGTGTTGGCACCGTTTGTTTTACATCACCATTATCACCTAATAAACATGAGTTAGACTTTAATATATGATTTTTATAAATGAGGCCACCAATGGCCAGTAATTCATTGTCAGTATAGAGTGCTTCAGAATTTACAGTACTTTGTGGTGACAAAAAGGCGTGAAGCTTTATTATAGCTTTGATTTCCTGTCCTGGCCAGGGAACAAAGTAGCATTTATTAAAAGGTGAGGTTAAATAAAAAACTAGAAAAGGTGCCCTTCTGGGCACAGGTCCCCTGCACCAGGAGGATAGGAGTGTGTGTGATGTTTGGCAAAATGTTTAGGAGTAATATAAACATGTTTGTGTGTGTGTGCGTGTGCTTGTGCATGCGTGTGTGTGTGGCTCTCTAGAGCCATTCAACGAAACGGGTCTTTTAGATTTTTCAGACTCCATCCTGATTGGCTAAGATTCGCTTCCAAAGTTCGCAGGAGTGCTCAGTTTCAAACAAAATGCTGCAAATAATCGTGTGATTTCCGAGAAATTGGGCACGCACATTCCCACTAGGCCGAGGAAGAAATGCCACTTGAACATTTTCAACTCAGCCTCATGGTGGCGCTATAACTGGCCGATTAGTGTTTTTACCTCTAACTGCACGGATATGTGTAAAACTTTGCATGCACACTCCCTAGAGGCCAAGGAAAAACCTTTGCCTGGAACTTTTCACATCTGCTCTTTATAGCGCCACCAGCCCGCTTTATACCCGTTTTGTACAAATCGCCACAACTCCTCAACACAGCGTCCGATTGCGGTGAAACTGTGCATGCATATTCCCACTATAGGCTGAGGAAGAAATGCCACTTGACAGTTTTCAAATCAGCCTCATGGTGGCGCTACAACAGGCCAAGTCATGTCACAAAACAAACAAAAAAACCAACAAACATATTACTCATTTTGCCAAACATCAAACACACTCCTATCCTCCTGGTGGAGACCTGTGCCCGGAAGGGGACTTTTTCTAGTTTTATATGATTTATACCTTTTTCACGATTCATGTCATTACCTGGGCGGTTGAGCAATGGATTTTTCCAGAGTGTGTGTGTGTGCGTGCGTGCGTGTGAGAGAGGCAACACACCTACCACCAACACAGGCTACATTAAGTACAGTTTTGAGGTTGGGGGAAGGGATTAAAAAAACAAACACACACAACACTCTGGGTACGTGATGGAATCACTGTTGTCAGTCCCTCAGCAGCAAGTGTTTGGTATTCAAATGCTGATTATGTGGGATAGATTAAATGGGAGCGTGTCCGTGTCTATGGCAAATAGCAACAGGTGCTAAGCTAGCATTGGACAATGCTATTGTGTGTGTGTGTGTGTGTGTGTGTGTGTGTGTGTGTGTGTGTGTGTGTGTGTGTGTGTGTGTGTGTGTGTGTGTGTGTGTGTGTGTGTGTGTGTGTGTGTGTGTGTGTGTGTGTGTGTGTGTGTGTGCGTGCGTGCGTGCAATACATGTGTTGGTGTGTGTGTGTATATGGGAG
Organism: Electrona antarctica; assembly: GCF_951216825.1. Classification (NCBI taxonomy): domain Eukaryota; kingdom Metazoa; phylum Chordata; class Actinopteri; order Myctophiformes; family Myctophidae; genus Electrona; species Electrona antarctica. The sequence goes on from NC_136810.1 coordinate 30,200,704, forward strand.
GGGGGCCTTGGAAACTGTACATTGTGACCTTGACCAATGACCAAGGCGGCCTACTGATCATTCCTATACTTGAATTCAATATTTTTGGCCTTGACCTTGAATGTGACCTTGCCCTTTGACAGTTTCTTGCTGCATGCCACATGCACCCTAGCTTCCCTATTCATAATAGTCAGACAAGGGGTGTTTGGGTGGCGCAGTGGTAAAAGTCCCTGCCCACCACCATGGATGTTGTGGGTTAAAATCAAGCCCCCAGGGAGGCTCTCCAATATTGAAGCACTCAGCCCTACTGGTTAGAGCGTGAACTGCAGGCGGACCCGTGGATTTATGACGAGGAAACCCTGTGCAGCTGGGGTTTAACATTGAGCGCTCATTTGCACTTCCACATTTGCCACTCCGGTTTGTCGCTCCGGTTCTGTCTCTATCCTTTTATTACTCTATGGTTAAAATCCACCGTGGTGAATCCGGCTTTGTCGGCCATCTATGCGAACACAATTGGCACAAAATTGGCCCATGTTCGGGCGATTGAATCCGTGTGAGGAGGCAAGAGAGTGATACTGGTCATTGCACGTATACTCCTAAGTGCCGGGGCGGCACCTGTCGGCAGGGAGTGTTGGGCTGCTGGGCAGGAGGAGTAGGACGAAGGCTCTACGTCCTCCTGGTCAGGGCTCCTCACTGGCAGGTGAGTCAGTAGGATACAACAGCACATCCTCACGGCGGGGGCTCCTCACTGGCAGGTGAGTCAGTAGGATACAACAGCACATCCTCTCGGTGGGGGCTCCTAACTGGCAGGTGAGTCAGTAGGATATAACAACAGTGACAACCAAGGGGGCAGGCAGACTTTCCAACGTTGAAGCTCTGGGCTTTAACGTTGAGCGCTCGGTTGCCCTACGTCACTCAGGACCTCAAAGTTGAGGTCCTGGGAGGGACTTCCGGCAGTCTTCCGGGTGCTTCAAAACGCCACTGAGCAACTTCCACTGACATGAATAGCTGGGGGGGCGGAGCTTCGCGCCAGTTCAGTCTCTATTATATATATACTCTATGGTGACAACACAGAAATGTGTGTGGGGAGGAAATAATTGGCATAATGACTCAATTGGGTAGAAAAAAGGGGTAGAAAATAATTGGGTACTCTAAATAATACTACTACTACTAATAATAATTATTATTATTATTTTAACATTATTATTATTATTATTATTATAGTCAAACAAATATTCTGCAAAATATAGGGGAACAAAATCCAAAAGTAGAAGATCTAAAAGTTGTAAAAGTGAAAAAAGGATCGAAAGAACTAACTTTAGACCCCTGGGGACTGATACCAAAGACAGGTCATACTGTAGTGACTGATTTATCTGCCCTGATTTTCCACTGCTTTGCAGAGGATACAGTAGAGTAGGCCTATGTGTGTATGGAGAGTCAGTCCAGATGCTTCAGGAGGCAGGGGGTTGTCACATATATCATTTACTCCTTTGGATCCGCGACGCGTGCACCGTATCTTCCTGTAGCATATTAACTACATCAATATTTATCAGGCCTTGAATGCTGCCGCAGAAAATAAAGTTAGTAGAGAAGCAGAGCAGAGTGATGACACTGGGGCAAAGCAGACGGACAGCAGACTCATTATAACCACAAACAAGCAAGGCATGTATTAGAATTCTAAACATTTCCTGTTAATTCCTTTGTCTCGTTGATCTCTCGCTGGTGGATGTGAGATGTTACCCCAGGGAAGAGGAGCCATGTGTTTTGTGTTGAACGATTGGCAGGAGGCGTGTTGATTTCTTTCTCTGTCTCGTTTTGGATTTGAGGGGCTGGGTTCCAACACAAAGCACCCACGGATAACACAGAATCCATGTGTCTATATACGAACACAAATGGCCCGTGTTATAAATGGTGCATTTATGTAGAGCCTTTATCCAAGGCGCTGTTGTACATAGATTGACATAACATCACCCATTCACACACACATTCACACACTGATGGCGGAGGAAACCATACAAGGCACCAACCTGCTCATCGGGAACAATTAGGGGTTCAGCGTCTTGCTCAAGGACACTTCGACACTATCTCAGGGGCAGCCCGGGATCGAACTGGGAAGCTTCCGGCTCTACCTCCTGAGCCACTGCCATGCTCGGAAATCCAGGCACTGGAAAGAAAAAAGCCTCTGCGAAGTATGCCTACCTATAGGAAATGTGGCATAGGAGTGGGATTGAACTAACCAATAAGAGTGCACGTCATTGATCTTTGATGTCAGTACTGTGATGTGATGATCTAGCACTGATGGGTCCAGTGTTTTGCCAGACAGCCAGACGCACGCACGCACGCACGCACGCACGCACGCACGCACGCACGCACGCACGCACGCACGCACGCACGCACGCACACACACACACACACACACACACACACACACACACACACACACACACACACACACACACACACACGCACGCACGCACGCACGCACGCACGCACGCACACACACAATCAACAAAGAGGAGTTTAAAAATATCCTGGTACACTTTAACATTTACAAGAAACTCGGAATACATGTCATGTTTTTATTAAACTATAGAGCGTCGCAGTCCTGCCCCCTACGAGGACCCAGTTCATTTTCCTCATAGACATTTCAAAAAGTATTTATTTAAAGACCTTTTAAGCCTTGTACAAAGCCAACTGGAGCTGTGACAAATCATGACAACAAACAAAATCTTTTGGGCCAAACAAATATTAGAAAGAAGAAATATTGTGTTTATTGTCATGATTCGTCAATTGTCACAACTGGCTTTGTCCGCAGCGTAAACGTCTTTACATAAATACTTTTTGAAAAGCCTATGGGGAAAACTAACGGGGAATTCACTTCTGGGTCTCTCGTCGTCATGAAAGGGGGCGGGACTGTGACGCTCTATAGTCAACACTGTTGTAATAATGGCAAGCTTTGCCTCAAACCCATGTGGAAAGAAAACCAGTGCCACATGCTGACTCTGCTCCAGTCTGCTAACTACGAATATTGTTGGAAAAATGTTTTGATTTCAGTCTGTCACAGTTATTCACAGTTATGTCACTCGTTATCAGCCATTCTAGGTAGCATGGCCTTGTTGACAGTAAAATGGCCCGATTCCCAAAACAATTCTCTGCATAATACCCCGCTAAGCACTACAGTCAGTAGGTGAAAAGGTTCATACAGGTTGCTATGACCACCACCGCTCCCTACATCGGCTCTTACTGCATGAGTGGCTTCCTACTCTTGTGACTTCGACGTCACTCCGTCACCCAACATCATCGTTCCCCTGACCAACCAGGAGCAGGGCTGACTGGTATATATAGGCCACATAGGCCATGACCTAGGGCGGCACATTGCCTAGGGCGGCAGTTAGGGCCAACAACATCCTCAGCACCGGACATACAGTCCCATTCCCTTGGTCTGTTCCGGGCTGACATATGTAGACTGAAGACTCTTCTCAGCCATTAGCCAATCACCATAGATAAACAACATGTGTCATTTTGACTACAGTATATTTCTGTGTATTCACGATTTAGACTTTATTCAGGAACAGACTTTTGTAACTATGGATTAATGCTTATAACCTGAATTCAACATAATTTCACTGACAAATATTTGTTATACATTTTTATGTTGTGGTCTACTGTACTATGAAGTACAGTACAGTACAGTGCTACAAAGAACAGTACAGTACAGTACAGTACAGTACAGTACAGTACAGTACAGTACAGTACAGTACAGTACAGTACAGTACAGTACCAATAGTCAGACAGGCAATAGTCAGACAACCAACAGTCAGACAACCAATCGTCAGACACCCCAACAGCACCACTTACTTCAGATGGGTCTGATTTTCTATATTTCTTGAAAATAGCAGATCTAGCATGTTTCATGCTGGTCCTTACAACCGCATGTTACACTGACTTGCACTCTTGCAGTCACAATAACCATAACAGAACGCTTTCACATTATGAACACACCTGCATCTCAACAGGATTTTAGAGATTCCAATGCTGTTTTGCATGAGGAAAGGATACGAAATAAGAGATTTGAGTATTGCAATCTGGCTAGTGTTTTTTTCTCACTTGGACCCTTTCGGTCTCTGAAGTGAAAAATGGGAACATTTTCGTGTATTTTTAAAAGTCCATAAAAATTAAATTTAAATTGTATAACAAAAACGTATACTGCATGATGATGTGTCGAGGCTCACATCAATAAAAGCCAATAAAAATGAAGCTCACCCATTTGATTCCCATTGCTGCATCGTCCTCCAAACACAGGTGTTTTTTATTAAAGAACTACTCCTTTTTAAAGACGGAAGATGACGGAAGATGACATCCAGGCAGTGTATTGCTCGTTTTAAACTTAATCATCACACTAAAATATATGGGTTGTGTATAGGTTCAAAATAATCCCCTGGCTTTGCTGCACGTCTCTCTGTCACTTTGTTTACAAACGACACTGCAAGTGCGTGCATGTGATCGTGAGATGAGACGGACTTACGTCCCATAGCCCGGAGGGATGCGGCGCTCTGATTGGTTCAGAAACTAAGACTCAACTAAGACTTCAAAATAAAATGCGAGAGAGAGAGAGAGAGAGAGTTGTCTGCTAATTCCCCCACACAGTAACTTTGTCATTTCTCGACCGTTTCGGACGCGGGGCGGCTCGCCGGAACTGGGCCGGCACCCTGAGCGGCCCGGTTCCTGTGGGTCTGGAAGTTCCGGGGACCCCCCGGGGACCCCCACACGGAGTTGCACCACTCAGTTCACACGGGTGTGATTTTCTGTTTTATCCCTATAAAGTTCCAATGCAAAGTGCAGGAAGAAGCTTCCAAAGAGCATGTACTGTGTGCATGTCCTCTTAACGGCACATGCAGGGAAGATGATTGATAATGACTTTAGGGACAAGGACACATTAAGGGGAATAGTGGGGGAGGGATTTACATTTTGTCACATATTCTCAGATAGCCTATTTTGTGGCCCTGGATACCACCCATAAATCAATGTATGCAATCAGCTCAAATGAGGGTTTTGGAGTGATAATGGAGATGTTGATAACATGAATCAGACCCATTACTAGTAATTGCCACTCTGTTGGCAATGTTTTATGCCCTTTTAAAATTGCTAAATAAATGTGAAAGTTGGTAATTTCAGAGCACGAGATATTCAGCCAAAATATCTGGGAAACGGCACAGATTTGAGACCTGAATACAAATGTGTTCCCATCACATACAGTAGTCCACACAACAACATGATCATGGTCATTAATAAAAAGCTGCCTTGTGCAGCATGGTCTATTCATCTACATCCCGTGCCACCACAGCTGTGACCTCAATAATCAGTTAAAAACTCCGACATACACCTACACAATGGCGTCTTACAATTAATTTGTATTCAATATGAAAGGTTCATAGGGCTGCTATTCCTTTATATCATTAACCTTGCAGGTTCAATTCTCAAATGCAAACGTAAACAGTATAATTTCAATGCTTTATATTTTGTGCAACTGTGAAGATAAAAAATTGTGGAGGAGGTTCATATTTCCAGACGAGTTTATAAGCCATCTGGTTGAGGTTACTGAATAGCTCATTGTTGGTCCTCAAGCCATCTTCTTGATGAGGGATGAAGCCATTCATTACGGCCTCGAACTATGAGTGGTTCAAACCTTTTCAAGTACCAAATGGATATGCTGATGTTTTAGGCCACAAACCTCCATCAGAAAATATTTTATGCCAGGGACCCCGCACACAAGATTTGTGAAGTGTAGGTAGGTACTACAAAACATCACATTAACCATATACTGTAGGTTTAAAGTGGTTACAATGATTTTGATGCTATATTAACACATCTGGGGACCCACTGGAACCCCCTCAAGGACCCGGGGGTCTACACTTTCTTGTGTAGACCCCCATTCTTGTGATATAGATGTGAAATGAAGGGGACAATCAATAATAAAACATATTCAGCATAAACATTTGATATTAGTTGCATTCCTATAGTAGGGGTGGGTTCAATTAATCGATATGGCAATAATCGTATTCCTTGCCGATAATCTAATCGCATCGTACCATATAGATACGGCAGGAAATGCTGTATGCTTTAAAACAAACAAACACCATAATCAATTCTGTCTGACAGTTACGATATATATGATTAAATCTTTTGCATTTATCGATCAAAAGATGATTTTAATTTTTTTCCTTGCTTTTTGCTAAAATGTTATCCACTAAGTTCTTCAAATTGATTTGGATTTTTCTTTATTCAACCATATCAGTGGTATCCTGTCTATTAATTGTTTCTACTCAAGTAATGGACAAGGGGCAGCCAAATTCAAATTGTCTCTCCCTGTTTCTCAGGAAATACCTTATTCTCTCAAGATGAAGCGTACTAGTCATTTAATTTAGCCAATGCTTAAATGCAGGAGCCTCCTCCTTTTTCCAGTGCGTCAAAATTAGTTTTTTTTGCTGTAATCAGACCATATGAGAAGAGTTGTTTCTGTGCTCTAGCGGTCTAGGATTCGGTATCGTGATACATATCGATGGTGAGGTTGTTGGCAATACCTACCACTAATTCCTAGTACAGTAGGTAATGCAGAGGCTGTTATAATTCCAAACATGCAAACATGACCCGCTTTAATCACTTCAGTCTATGTATGTATAATTGTATATGTAGCTTAATGACTAGTATTAAAATGTTATTGTCTTTTTCATGTCCAAGGTATTTGTTTTTAGTTCATAAAGTTAACATAACTGTTACTACATTAATTTGAAATTAGAAAAAATAGAAATATTCAGAATTTCAATTCAAGTATAGGAAAAATAGCTGATCTACAAGCTCAAAACGACCGACTATTTTTTCTACGACAGAAATATGCAATGTGGCCCTCTGGACTGAGTGTGGAAATATAGTGGCCCTCTGGAGTGAGTGTGGAAATATAGTGGCCCTCTGGAGTGAGTGTGGAAATATAGTGGCCCTCTCTATCGTCAAAGTCTCTACACCCCTGATGTAGATCTTTGGCGGATTTAAAACAATTTGAACGCTCCTGATGGTACTGAGAGAATTAAGCTGGATAACCAATGTGTGATTTATTAATCCATATCCCCAGAGAACCGAATACTTCATACAGAATATCACATGCTGCTGTGATAACATAGAGGATAACACATTGCCTACAGTGTACCATAGGGCTTAGGTTCTACCACCTAATCTAATATTGAGTGTGTTATACTGTGGATATGGCTGCAACATCAGAACAATACCCAGGCTGTCTATTGATTTTCACAATCAACCTTGGTCACACAAAATGACATACTGTCAAGCTTAACCCTTCCTGGAGAAAATCCCTCCAATTTATCTGCAGAATTATATTGTTTTGTGGCCAGTTTATCTGCAGAGTCTGCTAATTTAGAGCAGTTTTAATAATATTGGTATTTGAACTAGTGGCAGTGCATCCACAGCTGTGTACAGTGTTGGTCAGTATGGGCGATACATATTAAAGCTAAAAGCTTAACTACATTTCCCAGTAGCTTGTGAGTGGCATCACTATACTTTCAGAATCATGTAGCTTTCAAGAAGCATTTGCACCACATAGTTGGGTAGCTAAACAAACATCACTAGCCTACATTTTCAGTGGAACAGAACATCAACATATAGCACTGCACAACAGATGAGTTTTGCCTGCAGTTTGTCCCATCAAATGGAGAATTATTCACCTCACCTATTTGTGGGGATTTTTCACGTTTTATTCAATCACTCAATGTCCTCACCCACATTAGGAAAAAAACACATTATGTACCAACAGCTTCTAAGTAGCCAGATACATTTACTAAGTAACTTGTAGTGTGTTGTTAAATTAAATGTTGTATATTCTGATAATGTAATTTCTATAAAGTATTTCTTCAGTAACAGCTAGAGGACTCCCTCTGCAGGTGTCATCCAATCAGCTTGTGTTCCAGTTCCGTTATTTGTTTCATCACTTCACTTATCCAGCTGCTCATTCTCCTGCTTGAAGTTTCCAACCGAACCTAAAAATGTATTTTATTTTTACTTAAGAGCTGGAGAGACAGGGAGACCCAGCATAGGCTATATACTATTACATGCTACTGTACATTTGATTATTTGACCTGCTTGTACCCTGTGTTTTATTTTCTTCTTCTCTCTCCTGCTCTACCCTACCTCTATCCTCTCTCTTCTCATGAAAACTATGAATTATGGAGCGCGCTCGATTAAAAAAAACGAAATATAACTTACAGCTACTTCTAGTTGCAACAGTAATGCGAGGAACATATTTGAAATGTAACCTCCTCATATAGATGTTTGAAGAACAACAGCAACCACTACAAAGCTTATAGAACCCAAGTGAAAAAAGAAAACACCCCGAGCCATATATATATAGTAGAATCCGTGATAAACTGTCTCCCTTGTTCAACACTGGCTCTCCATTATTCATTTGTTTAATCACAACAAGAATCACTGCTTCATCCTTGCTTACGATAAGCTAGCAGGGGGCTTTGGTAATTGCTCTTTTTAATGGGTAAAAGAGATGGGTGTTCTAGCTCCCTGTGCTGTCTCCTAAACACCTGGCCCCGTAGAGCACTGCTGAGCCTTTGATCTGGGCTCCAGAGAGCCTCTCTCTCAGCTGAATTATGGATTAGCATCAGCATGAATAGAGGCAGGCAGAGAGAGAGAAACATATTTATATATATATATATATATATATATATATATGTATATGTGTGTGTGTGTGTGTGTGTGTGTGTGTGTGTGTGTGTGTGTGTGTGTGTGTGTGTGTGTGTGTGTGTGTGTGTGTGTGTGTGCGTGCATAGAGAGAGAGAGAGACATCTTATATATAGACATAGACACACACACGCATGGTGCAGCAGTGAGGATAAGACTCTAAAATGAATATGAGGTTAAAGAACCATGCTAGACCAGTCGTTTAGCATGTTTAGCCCACTGACTGGTCATCATGGTAGTAATCTTGACATGTATACTGCCAACCATTTTGCAAAGCGTAGCCTACCCTGTGTAGCAGTGTGGGTTTTCCCTACTGTACATTCACTGAATTGGATGTGCAGAAGGCATACAATACTGTACATAAATGTATATTGCATTTAACTGTGTGCAGGGCCGTAGGAACCACGGGGGTCCCGGGGGTCTTGTCCCCCGGAGGGGGAAGCGGCCCCAGCCCCCTCCTTACCTGCTGTGTGTGTGATTACAGCCAGGGCTGTGGCATTCAAACACGCCACGGTAAATCAATGGAGAGAAGAGTGAGAGAGAGAGTCAGAGAAATAGAATTGAGAGAAAAATAGCAATGCCGAATATTACGAAACGTAAGGGAAAGGGGGGTGCTGAAAAGCAGAGGGCTAAGATTAAGAAGGCAAAACAATTAATGCAGGAAGCCAACTCCTGTAATAAAATAAATGATAAGTTTAATACTGCTTCGCGCCCGTGCGAAGCGCCGGTCCACATGTGGGCCGGTACCAATTGGACCCCCCACATCTGTGAAGTGCTGGATACGGCCCTGACTGTGTGAGAAAACTACTTGGGATTATATTATACATTGAATGCAGTTTTTGTTGCATTTATTATTATTGTTAGGCTCTTGGCTTTGACTGTTACTGGGGTGGTATTTGTCCTTCATAATGCTTTGTTCCCAGTCCCTGTGAGGCACTGGGCTGACCTTCCACAGGACTCGGAGATCCTGGGAAAAGCTATTCCCATGGGCGGACGTAGAATACGCACATCGACAGGCTGGGTGCTGGGCTAAAAAACTAAAGGGCTAAAGAAACTTAAAAAAAAAAAAAGCTATTCCCATACCATACAGTGAGGCCCAGTGTCAGAGTAGAAGGTTTTCAGGACCTTCTCTGAGACCTTTAATTACCTCAGCAGCCTGAGGTGGTATAGATATTGTTTCGCCATCTTTCATCTGTGAAAAGTCAGGTCCTTGGCGTGATGCATGTGATGTACTTGAGGCTGCTTACCCTCTCCACTGCAGTTCTGTTGATCAGAATGTGCAAAACCTCTGCCATTGTGTAGACTTCCACAATCATCTCCTTGGTCTTTCTGACATTTAGGAAGATACTTTTCTCCTGGCACCACTGCAACGTGCCTGCACCCTCCTCCAGATAGGCCGCTAGTTATTGTTAGAGACTGAGACCTCCACCAGAGTCGTCAGCAAATGTGACAATTGTGTTTGAGCCGTTTCTAGCCACACAGTCGTGGGTGTACAAGGACAGTACACATACACATATGACTCAGTATGAAACCCTGTGGAGCTCCCATATTGGGTTGGTCGTTGGTGCAGGTGTGATAGCCCACCCTGCTGACCACGTGGGGTCCAGCAGACAAGACAGCTGACAGCTGACGTGTGTGTGTGTGTGTGTGTGTGTGTGTGTGTGTGTGTGTGTGTGTGTGTGTGTGTGTGTGTGTGTGTGTGTGTGTGTGTGTGTGTGTGTGTGTGTGTGTGTGTGTGTGTGTGTGTGTGTGCGTGCGTGCGTGCGTGCGTGCGTGCGTGCGTGCGTGCGTGCGTGCGTGCGTGTTTGTGAGAGCTTGCGGCATTAACATTTGAGACGCTAACACTAACACACACTAACACACTGTAAATCCAATCAGCATGGCTTCAGCCAAAAAGAACAAGGAAGATATTGAAGATATTTAAAAAATCACTGGAGTGATTGGCGGAGGAAATGCCTGTTGTAAAGCAAGCAGCAGAAACCGACCATGGACCTGGTTGCCAAGTGAAGAAGCTGCGGACCCAGAACGCAGAGAAGGACAAACGACTCGACTTTTTGGAAAGCAGAGTCCAAACTTTGGAGCAATAGGCCTACAGCAGGATTAATGATGTGAACGTGTCAGGTCTCCGCATTAAACCCTGTCATACGCTCAGGCGGTGGCCGTTAACAAAGAGGGGGAGAGCAGTGAGACTGATGACAGCTCAACGGAGCAACAAGTGGCTGCTTTTCTCTCTGGACTGCAATACCATCGAGGCGGAGGCATGCGATACCCTGCCAAACAATGACAAAGACAAACCAGCTGTCATCGGTTTGTCAACCGAAAGCATAAGACCGCACTACTGAGGCAAGGCAGAAAGTAAAAGGATCCAACGTCTTTTTGAACGAACACCTAACCAAACACACTGCGCCAAAAGCATGGAATACCGTCACGGATGTGTATATTACAGGAAACTCCCGTTAAACTTTCCAACAAACTCCGGTAAACTCCCGAATTGTACCATCACACCTGTATATTACCGTATATTAACTGTAAATGTCCGCTAAACTTGAGGTTTACGGGCAAAATATAGTGCCCATAATTGCCCGTTAACTCCTGAAGGAATGAAGGTATGAAGGAATACCTCAGAGACTAGATGACAGAACTCAGCAGTGACTATACATTCCCGTATGGGGACGTGGAGGACACAGAGTTTATTACTGGTAATAATCCATATGGGGCCACAACTCGCTACATGACATGGACAACCAGCACAGCTCATATGAACAGTTCAACTTCAAGACATTTGATTATTCCGGGATGGAGAACAATATCGACCCAGAGAACCATTTCTATAAGGACATCACTATTAACTGTGAGTACTATACTGAAGACCAGCTGCAAAGAAATGTGGAGAGAGAAATAACATTATCTTTAATACATTTTAATAGCAGAAGCCTTTATATGAATTTTGGTAAGATTAAGGATTGTGTGATGAACTTTGACAAAAGGTTTACTATAATTGCGATAACCGAGATGTGGCAAAAATGAACGTAAAGATGCTGATTTTGAAATAGAGGGCTATGAATTGTACTCTGTCAACAGGACCAATAGAAGAGCAGGGGGAGTGGCCCTTTATGTTGACGCAAACCTAAAATGCAATGTGATGCAATGACCATAGAAAATGTAATGGAATGCCTATATCTGTCAAAATTGAGGTGGAAAAGGGAAAAACATCACACCCATGTGAAGTGAGTGGTGCAACTCCGTGTGGGGGTCCCCGGGGGGACCCCGGAAGTTCCAGACCCACAGGACCACGACCAGGGTGCCGGCCCGGTTCCGGCAAGCCACCCCACGTCCGAAATGGTAGAGAAATGAGAGAGTTACCATGTGGGGGTCTCCGGGGGTCCCTGGGGAGTCCTCGGGGGGGTCCCCGGAACATCCAGACCCCCAGGAACACACCCATGTTTCCCACAGGTGTTTTCCCGACCTCCCTGAGACTGGGAGGTCGGGGTTCAATCCCCAGCCGGGTCATACCAAAGACTCTAAAAATGGGACCATGCAGTGCCTCCCTGCTTGACACTCAGCATCAAGGGTTGGATTGGGGGTAAGTCCCTGTGACATACTAGCGTCATGTCCAGGGGGTGTACATCAAGCTGCCTCACGCTATACAGAAACAGGAGCTAGGCTCCTGCCCTATGGGCCTCGGTCATGGCTCGGCAAGGCTACTTACGAGGTTGCGCACAGGTGTTTTCGTGCTCAGACCCAGGCACCCACCCACCCAGCCAGCCACCCAGCCACACACATAGCTCCGTAAGGGAGTGGTTGCACCACTCAAAAATATAATAAACCTGCTTATATAGAACACTTGGTCTGACATAAATCAATTTAGGGATAATAGTTGGGATGTACAGTATGATAATTTAAATAATAACAAGGTGGATTTTCTTTGTGGGGACAATATTTTATTTACATATCTATGAAATGTTATTTTTATTAAAATGGTTATTACTGTTGCTATTATTGCATTATTGTTTATAGAAAAAAAGCATACAAGCACTTTTATTTATTTTATTTGAACATTACATTGAGTAGAAATAAGATGCATGAACTGATGTTCAAAATATACATTTTTTAATTTTTTTTTTTTAAGTTAAATAACAAAAGAGTAGATGTAATAAGCTTAGGCTTCAGTCTATACCTTTTTTCAGACTATGAAATGTGATGATTTATGAATGTTTTTGTATGGAAAAAAACAAACTAATAAACTAGACTAAACTAAACATCCAGGACACCCAGTCACGGATACCGGAGAACTCGCCAGTTTTCCAACTCGCCGCATCGAACATTTACTTTGGTGTTTACTTTGGTGTTTCAGCAATGTTTTAGCATTACTTCATCTAAAGTAAACTCTAAACAACTCTCTCTCTCTTTCAATCCAATGCAATTTAAATGAAGGTGAAGTAAAACTAAAATGCACTAAAAACTGCCAGTCAGAAAACTGGCGAGTTCTCCGGATACCTCCAGTCACACACTGTAGAATTCAGTCCCAAATCACTGAAGTCAGTCAGTTTGTTGGCCAGTCTGATGGCTATAGTGTTAAAGGCACATGTGTAATCAATAAACGGCAGCCTAATGCAGAACCTGGGAGATGACATCATTAGTCAGTCTATTTGGAGGGTAGGCAAACATATGTTCGATATGCTGCTTCTGCATTGACGGATAAAGTCTCTACCTCATGTACGATGAGCTTGAGCTTGACCTACTTATTGCAGGTACATTTTAAATTATCTGTTCATTACTCATTAGTATCCTGTACGTGACATGCTGTTGTACATAAACTGGCTTTATTGTTGTTTTAGTTACCTAGCTGTATTCGGCGACTGCATAATCCAGCATCGCTGTCCCTTGACAATGTATGCAATAATAGGCTTTCTGTGTTTTGCAAGTCTTTCTGTTCTGGTCTTATTAACCACTCGGGACGCCGTGGTTACTTACAACACTGCTGCTTTGCTGCGGTCCAATTGATTAGCGTTGCTTTAATGTGCCTCCCCTCCTGTCTGCTTCCCTTACTGTTAAGCCTGAGTCCTGTTCAAGCTGTTTATAATTTGTTGTTTTAGCGCAATTGGCGCTCGGGTTTAAAAAAAAATATATATATATACAATGCATGGCCAAAGCTGTGAATAGAGAATGACAGCAAAAAGTACAGCACTGACGCCATATGGTCATTTAACATGTCATATTCTACTACTGTAGCTATTGCACATTTATTTTTGGTGCTAAGGTGACAACATGGAAAGTGGACAAGTCCAAAGTTGTGAGTCACAATGGGAATAAAGGCTTTTCTCACATTGCTCTGTCGTCCTCCCTGGACCATATGAAACAACACTGTGTGTGTGTGTGTGTGTGTGTGTGTGTGTGTGTGTGTGTGTGTGTGTGTGTGTGTGTGTGTGTGTGTGTGTGTGTGTGTGTGTGTGGGAAGTAAGTGGACAGTCACAGGCAGCAAGTGTCCTGAGTAAATGTATCAATACTGCAATGTAGAAATACTCTGTTACAGTAAAAGTCCAGAATTCAAAATTCACTTGAGTAAAGTATTGGTATCAAAATGTACTTAATTAACCAAAAGTAGAAAGTATATGCAGAATGTCCCGTTTGTTAATAGCAGAGAATAGCAAATCTACAAGCGCTACGAGCTTGTAGATCTGCTATTTTCAAATGTTAATAAAGGTTAATGTATGTTTTGTAATAATAACCCAAATCAACAAAGTAATAAAGTTTTCAAATAATTGTAGTGGAGGGCAGATGAAGTGGAGTAGAAGTAAAAGTATTGAAAATTGGAAATACTCCAGTAAAGTAAAAGTACCTCAACATTGTACCACTGGTTCTACCCATGCCCACATTATCACCAGTCCCAGCTCAGCACTGGTTCTACCCATGCCCACTGTGAAAGCCATATTTAGAACAGAAAATGTCTGAGAGTATTTGAGTTATTATATTGTGTGTACTTTACTGAAGGACATTTCTTGATTACACATTGTGTGCAGCTTAGAGTTTGATTGAGTTAATAAACCAATTAAGAATTCATCCTATTCGATGTGGAGCCAGTTAACCAGCTAATTCAGTGTGCATTATCAGCAACTGTGTCCAGCAGGTTTTTAGTTAGTTCAGAGCTGAAAGCCTGAGAGCAGCTACAATTTGTTGACCCACTTTGGAAAATACTAACCCACGTTGGAAAATATTAAGCCACTTAAGAAACTTTGTATCACATGTTGTTTGTTGTTCTGTACACTTTTTTTGTCAAGTTAAAAGTTAAACTCTACAAGCAATGTGGACGTGGATTCAAGCTTACTACTTCACGGGCTTTGGAACTCACACCCACATTATCACCAGTCCCAGCTCACCACTGGTTCTACCCATGACCACATTATCACCAGTCCCAGCTCACCACTGGTTCTACCCATGCCCACATTATCACCAGCCCCAGCTCACCACTGGTTCTACCCATGACCACATTATCACCAGCCCCAGCTCAAAGTTCAGCATCAGTCTAGAACTGTGAGGGAAAAAAGGTCACCGTGGGTGCACTTCAGTCTGTAAGGTATATTGTATGATATTTCTGGATCGTGTCCTTTCCTGTCTTATATCCCCAGGCCTCTGGGGCATCAGATAAAGACACTGGGAGAGTCCATCACCTTTATCTCTAGAAATATCTGCAATGCATTAAGTGATAAAGTTAGGCGACCTGGAAACATTAACCCCCTAAAAGATCCACCATAATCTTTTAAAAGGATCTCCCCTTTACTATCTTTAAGGTGCGCATTTTATGTGGAAAGCGCTGAGTGTACAAGGTTTCTTCCGGTTAAAGGGGAGTTTTTCCTTGCCGTGTGCTTGCTCATGTAGGACTTGGTGGGTCTCTGTATGGCCTAGACCTGACCTACTAAAGTGTCATGAGATAACTTTTGTTGTGATTTGGTATATTAGGGGTGTAACGATACATTTTAACAGCGATATGATACGTATCACGATATGTGGTTGACAATAAGATACATGGACGATATTGGTTCATTAGGGCGATACGATACGATACGATTCAATGATTTGAAATCGATACAGTAACTATTTAAAATACATTGACATTATTTTAAACTAAGTAATTAAACCCTTCTTTTTATTTATTTTTCAAAAAAATGCTAAATACCACGCACAAAAGTGTAGTATTGATACAATCGATTATTTGCATTGCATACGATACATAGTCAATGTTGCTGTTTTCATTTTGATATACTTAGATTCTTGAAATTAAAATCGATTTTTCGATGCAGTTACTATATCGTTACACCCCTAATATATATATATATATCATTCTACGAAAACGTGCCATTTTCCATTTTCAGTGACCTTTTTTGGTTGAAGTAGATCGGTACCTATCAGTAACATGAGGTGTGCCACCTCAGGCTATTTTATTTTGCGTATTTTTTCACACATTTATTGAGCATGCATGTGCATTTTGTCAACCCTGTTACCAACATTTAAATGACTTTTAGAAAATGTTGAAAACATATTTTGAACAAATGTCATACAACATGACACCCAGTGTATTTGTCAAGTGAAAATATTGAAGAGTTTTACTGTTTTCACGCAGATCAACCTGCATTTGTGCAATTGATAACCCTACAGCACCTTATGTTTTAAGAAAAAGTTATCAAAACTAAATATTTTATATTACAAAAAATGGTGTGGATAACTGGTCACTTTTAATTAACATATGAGATTAATATTGATTATACATTTGCTTTTTAATTTATTAAGTTATATTAGAATACAAGTTATAAAAGTAACAGGGTTGACGTTCCTAGTCCCTCCCCTGCACGACATCATAGGGCAAGGGTCGGGCGTCTTCCTCAGCCAGCAGCCAGCACAGGTGTGGCTGATTCCAATCAGCCCAGCTGCTCCACAATCACCATCAACAGAGGCTGCCAATATAAGCTGCTGAGAGCCGGCGCCCGACGCTTGGACGTTGACTACTGTGGTTAGTGTTACCGGCAGTTTAGATTCAGTCTCTAGCGTGCTTTAGCGTTGTGCATATTGTAGATCTGCTATTTTAGCTTTTGAGAGTTTTTCTTGTGGTAGATCTGCTGTTTTTGTTCTAACTTTGTTCCTCTGTTTTGTTCCAGGCTCCCTCCACAAACCCAGTGTCTCCCAGCTCCAAAACCCTTCACCACTTCCAGGATTCCCCTCATGCTCCTAACAAACCCCTGACGTAAAGTTTGAATTAAATTTCCTTTTGTTTACTCCTGTCTCAGTGTCTTTGCCTTTGGGGTCCCTGGCACATTTGGCTACTTAACACTTTGAGCGTAACACAATTGCTTATAACTCAGTTTAAACAGGGTCACAGGGTTGACGCAGAGTGATTGTCGCCCTATGTCAAACATTATGAAACTCAAAGAAAAGTCATTAAAAGAAGAGCACACTTTGTGAAAGTGATGATATCACTTCCTGGAAAGGATGGACTTTTGGAACACTCCATTACCGAATGGGTGTTTTCTTTTTACAGTAACAGGGTTGACTTAAACAGGGGGACACAACTAAAATATATTTTTTTACCCAATTTTAAACTTGAGTCTTGAAAAGACACTTGAGGCTTTATATGAGATATTGATTTTTTTTCATTAACATTTGTTGGGCTCAATATCTAGTCAAGTTGAACAATCATGCAGAGGGACAGGCCATTTATGCATACATCCAAGGCCATGCTTTTTTAAAGTGTGTAAATAACCCTATAAAACAATAAAACACAAATGTTATTGTTCTTATGTTAAGAAGAAGTTGTGAAAATAGCCGATGTAATGTAAGACATATATTACATTTACAGTGCAGTGATGTCAGAGAAGAACATGCATGCTATATACACACACACACACACACACACACACACACACACACACACACACACACACACACACACACACACACACACACACACACACACACACACACACACACACAGTATGGAATAATCAGAATGCCAAATGTGTGCCATTATATGTACTTCCACTACTGTAGCATCAGACCAGTGGTTCTCAAAGGTGACCCCCAGGGGTCCTTGAGGAGAATTCAGGGAGTCCCCAGCTAAATATATACAGTAAATATAACATTAAAATCAGTCACTTTAACCCCTATACAGTATACATAGACGATCTACAAGGTCACAACACAACAATTTTCAGATGGGGGTCTGCAGCCAAATACATACAATTTGGGGGACCCCAACATGAAAAGGTTTGGGGACCACTGCATTAGACTACCACACCAACTTCTATTCCTCTCCCTAATGTTTTAGCATGTCAGCAAAATAACGAGATACTGACAAAATTATACAGATCTACAGAAAAAAGAGAGCTCTATTAAGGTATTATAGAATATTATATACAAATATGAGGAGTTGGCATCCACACTAGATCCAGTCATCTCTCACAATATACTGTATTGTGGTGTGTCATCAGGATAGTGGTCTGCTTTTCAGTATCTAATCAGAGATCTACAATATCATATTCTCCCAAGGTCTACAGTAGATGCTAGTGGTGAAAAGAGGGAATAAAACCAACTCCAAGAAGTGCCTGCATGGTCTCCATTCAGCCTTTTAAACACTAAACTTTAAACTATTAGACATAGGCCTACCGTAGCAGCTGAAACATATTAGGGACTTTAAGCAACGGCTACGCGGAAGTACGGCGGCTATGACGCCCACGCCGTAGCTGTCAAAATCGTTAAGCAAACAGCCTCCGGCGACGGCGACATTGGTTGCCATGGAGCATGCAGCATGTGTCAAACATAAACACATTATAATATTATTTTTAAAACACCCCGTCGCACGTCAGCTACAGTGGAGTCCCATTCCTTTTTGCCTCAGTCTCAAAAGGACATTTATCAGAACCCAGAGGTACCTCTGATAGACACACCCACAGACCCACCCCCAGATTCTCAGCCACACCCACAGGTTTATTTTAATATGTGGAGTGGCCATTCAACCACCAGGTGGCTTCAATTATATTACACAGTGGGTGAAAAAAACACTCCCCTTAAGGCTAAACCCCACCCACAGAGGTGTGGCTACCAGAGGTTTTTTTTGGGCTGAATGACATTGATAGGTACCTACACATGTCAGCCCGGCAAAAACGAATGGTACTCCACTGTAACTTGCCGATGTTGCTTAATTCTTACATGCGCTGGACATGATCAGCAGTGGAAAGAGGAAGGTGCTGGAGCATCTGTGTTATTCTAAAACCGTTTTAATAAACATGGTTAATATGATATATGGTATTAGTGTTATTTCATCATTCAGTGCATGCCAACCCATTACACAGCATAAGAGAGGTGATGGAGCAATCTGTGTAAATGTATGACAGCTATAATTTCAATGAACATGGTTATGACATGGCGTTGTAGACACTACGTGTAGGTTATCCCGTAGTAGAAAGGGCTGCGACGGAGAGCAGGTTTATGTATCGAGCACTGATCCATTTCCGGTTGCCGTAGCCGACTGCCGTAGCCGTCGTTGCTTAAAGTCGCTATTGTAGGACAAGCAGGACTTTGCTCATTTGTTTTATTTAAATGTAGAGGTTCCCTTTACTAACCCAAAAGTATCCTATATAAACTTGTTTAACTGTTTTTAAAGTGAACTTGTATTTCTTCTCACACACATATCCGACAAAAGCTTTCCATGCGTAGAGCACTTTTTCTTTAAATATATCAGACTAGCTTAACTATACTGCTAGTGAAGCCAAAATGATGGCTATTACTGCTGGTAAGCTTTATAGGATATGCCCAAACATCAGCTTATGTTTTGAGCGACAAGTCTCCAACGACGTGTCGCTCTACGTGTCTCACAGCGTTCATAGTTTTGAGCATTCATACTGTCTGTAACTCACCGACAGCGTCGTCAGAAAGATGTAGGGAAGGAAGTGAAGGTAAATAGTGCATTTATATAGCGCCTTTATCCAAGGCGCTTTACATTGATTGTGCATTACATTCACCCATTCACACACACATTCACACACTGAGGAAACCATGCAAGGTACCAACCTGCTCATCAGGAGCAATTAGGGGTTCAGAGTCTTGCTCAAGGACACTTCGACACTAACTCTGGGGGAGCCCGGGTTCGAACTGGGTCCTGCTACTCTACTGAGTGTCATGCGGTCATACATACAGTCATGCATCTCTGTGGTAACAAAGCTTATAAGTCCCTTATCGTCTCAACCAATCAGAGTACGCATAATTTTATGAAGCAGCTTGACCTCATGGTTCGACCAATGGGCTCGATGCACGGGCATAGGGGTATTTTGCGACGTTTTATGCATAAAGGACACTGAAGCGCTGTGACGTAACGAATACCTGGAAGGAGGGTGCAGCAGTGGTACTCACATTTTTACTTAGGTAAAAGTAAAGTATCAATACTGCAATATGTAGAAATACTACAAGTAAAATTCCGGAATTAAACATTTACTAGTAAAAGTATAAAAGTATTGGTATCAAAATGTACTTAAAGTACCAAAAGTAGAAAATACTCAGTATGCAGGTAACCAAGAGGACATTTAGGAAGCAAATACATAGGCCTCCACAATACAATACATTCACAGTTATTGGTGAGATTGGTGAGAGAGCACTTCACTAAATCAAACATGAAATACTGCGTATTTCATTCGTGTTCGCTTTCCTAAGACATGCAAACCGCGGTGCCGAGACCATCAAGGGCAGGTTGTGTTACATGCTGTGATCAGGGCATCCTTGAAACAGCGAGCTTGCTCTCAATGGTCTTCCCAGAATAAAGAATTGTCAAAGAAAGGGTCATCTATACATTGCAGGTGTGTGTGTGTGTGTGTGTGTGTGTGTGTGTGTGTGTGTGTGTGTGTGTGTGTGTGTGTGTGTGTGTGTGTGTGTGTGTGTGTGTGTGTGTGTGTGTGTGTGTGTGTGTTCCTCAGGCGTGTATAAGGTGTCACAATTTAATTTTGGGTTCAAGTATTTGGGTTCAAGTCTGCACAAGCGTAATTTTGAATTAATTTAATGAGTATTAACAATCTTCACTTATACTTGTGCTTATATCTCAGAGTCAAATAGTGTACTTTTTACGGCACTACAATAATTTAACATCTTTAGACACTAGTTATTTTTCTGAATTAGCTTAGTATTACAAAACATTAATTTACCACTTAAGCCCTATTTAATACATTGTCTATTACAACATAAATAGCCTAAGTACAAGCTCACAATGATTTGTAATGTAATGATTTGACTAATAATCTGATGGCAATACTTTTACATTTTTACTCAAGTAAACATTTGAAATAAAGGACTTGCAACAGAGTATTTCTACATCGTGGCATTGCTACTTTTACTTTTCAGTAATTCTGCACACTGATGAGTGCACATTTTATTAAAAGGAAGCCAGAGGCCATCATCACAGGATGCAGCTTTATGCTAGGGTCACACTATGTGACGTCTTTAAGCCTGACTGTATGCGTGATGATGCTTGGAATGAGTCACTTCTGATTCAGTCAGTGTTTTGCCTCCCAGCCCTGTTAGGGTCATCTAGATGATTTCAAACATATTTATGCAAATGTATTGTACCTACCCAGAAACATGATCCTATACAATTGCAAAGGGCAACCAAGGATCGCGGATGTCCCAAACATAACACCCGGACTTGCGAGGCACACCGTTGCTCCCATGATCCCATCCGCACCAAACTTGCGAACAGAGATGATTGTTCAGGGTACTGGCATCAGAATAGCCAAATCAGGGACCACGTGTCCCGTGTGGCCCCCAGGGAACCCGTAACAGAAGGGACCCATTGGTGCCACAGACGCACCATTACTCTGATACACTAAACCTGGCACAAACATTGTTCAGAGGACTGGCATCACAGTAGCCACATCAGGGACCAGACCATGTGTGGCCCACACAGGTGCACCAAACTTGGCACAAACATTGTTCAGGGGTTTGCCATGAGAATATAGTCACACCAGGTGCCACGTGTGCCCCCCAGGGGCAGCTATATATACACATCAGAACTATGGAAAGCCACTTAAATTACTTCAGAACGATGGACAGAAGCCGCATACATATCTGTGCTGCTGTTCCAATACATGCCAAACTTGGCACAAACTGTTCAGGGGTCTGCCATGACAATTGTCACACTAGGGCCACATGTGGACCCCAGGGCCATGTAGACCACCGGGGGCCAGTGCACACTGTCGAGCCAATGCACATCAAACTTGGCACAAATAGTGTTCAGGGGTCTGCAATGACACATGGCCTGGGGCCACAGGCCACTGTAAATCCAATCTGCACCTTAGCCTGGCCCAGCCAGCGTGATTTGTGGTCTAGAGGGGCCGGTGCTGCTGGGATCACGGCGGTGGATTCTATTTGTTCAGCGATCTGAGCCAAACGTGCCACAAACACGTTTGTGCCACAAACAATGTTCAGGGGTTGGCCATGAGAATAGTCACACCAGGGGCCACACCGGGGGCAACAAGCAAGTAACTCAAACCCACACCAAACTTGGCACAAACATCAGGCGTCTATACCATGAAAATAGCCAGATAAAAAAAACGAAATAATAAGTGCATAATTGTTATGATTTATTACATATTAAATCCCAGTTTATAGGTAGGCTATTTTAAGCTCCCATCAGCCATTGTGGATGCCATCTTGAAAATGATGCCTTTCCAGAACTTAGATTTGTTATTAATCATACCCAGAATCCATTGAAATTTGTATTCTACCAATTATTTGGGGTTTCAACCTGATTTATATAATATTGGATTCATTGCAAACAGACCACTGAGCCCAACTCGTTTGCGATGGTTTTTGAAAACCTTATGTCCATTCCTAACACCATGCCAAAAATAAAAAAAAGTGCACAATCTTGATGATTTGGGCCGAATTCCCTCCATCAACATCTTATCTCGTCTTGAGACCAAGACCACATTTCCGTTGTCTCGTTCTCGTCTTGGTCTCGCCCTTCATTTATCTTGGTCTTGGACTTGTGGAATACGGTCTCTGGACCTTAGTCTAGCACTTTGTGCATTTGGGCTACGTGCAATAAGGGCTATGTGCAATATGGTCAATATCTAATGTTTCTTCTTTCCTACTTATATATCTTTACTTATTTATTTATTTAATGACTACTGCACATATCTGCATTTACTACTATACTTATTAATGTATCACGTACTGACACTGCACTCTGGGAGATGCGAAAATACTTTTCGCTGTGCTGTGCTGTACTGTACTGTACTTGTACTGTACATTGACAATACATTGAATCTCATCTGTCATCTCATCTCATCTCATTATCTTGTATTGTCTCGGTCTCGCCCTTCATTTGTCTTGGTCTTGACTCGGTCTCGGACCAATTGTCTTGGGTCTCTTCCCCCACCAAGACCACTGGAGACGAGACAAGTCACTACACTGCAAAGGAATAATTGTATATCCATATTGAGTAGGGGTGGGACCCGAACCTCGGGACCAAGCAGGTACCGAACTGAACATGCTTGGGTACCCAGTACAATATTTCAATTTCGGTTCTTCCTATCGGTTCCCACAGACGCACTCAGTCATGTCCTATTTATATATTTATTGTCTTCTCTTTTTTTTAGATGCGCAGGGAACACAGCTGATCTACAAGCCTACATTGCGTTCCATCAGTGACGTGTTGTGGGCTTGGAGATCGGCTGAGGCGGAGCTATAGTTCTCTGAGTCTGCATTTAGTTGACGAGGAGTAGAGAGCAGCATCGTGCCTGATGGACGGTGACAGAGAGTTGAGAGAAAAAGTGTGGTGTCGTGTCGACAGTGACAGGTGATCGGCTGGGTATGTATGTATGATACATTATGTTTACATACATACCCAGCCGATCACCAAACGTACCTTAGTTACAGTACGTCATCAAGAATGGTGGTCTTTTATTGGCCGGTGAACAACACGACATATCCAGCCGATCGCATACCTGCACACGCTGCTTGCACAAGTAACTATTCATTCTAATTAGAGCATTAAGTTTAATGCGATGGCATTTGGGTTTGGTCATTCTTACTTTGAAAAGTAGGGCTACACTTTGTGTCGATGTTAGCTGTGATAAATGCTTGAACTGAAAATTGTTCATAAAGGGTTTATCAATGAACTATAATTGCAAGTAGCTGAAACAGCTTTGTAAATTGAGCATCTATAGGTGAATGTTTTTAAACTTTTATAGGATGATGGATGATTAGAATATGCAAGGATGAGAGAGATGGAACTAATGTCAGACAGAAAACAGATGAACATGGCAAAGCTTATCTTTTTTCCCTTCTATATTTTAAAGAAATATATTTCTCAAAATGCCCCGAGCTGAATTAAAACAGTTGCACTGTGTTTAGAAAAGCCGATTTGCTCGTCCACATATGACGTAAATTCTTCATTCATTGTCAATGGCATTCAATGTTTGTGTTAGGACAAAATAGCCGATTTGCCTCGTCTACATACAGTATGACGTAAATTCTCCTTTCATTGTCAATGGGTGATGCCACAAAAAGCAGATTTGTTCAGACACATGTGACGCAAATTCTCCTTTCATGGTCAATAGCAAATGTGACAAGTTAAAGACAACAAGCTGTATATACTGTAGGAGGTGCTTGCGCCCCTCAAAAACCACACCTGTGTGAAGTGAGGGGCGCTCTTATCATCATAATGTCATCATACATCAACTCATTCCGGCCAATCACAATTTGCGTCCTCACTTTTGTCTTCAATGTTTGTGTTTACACTTTTGTCTTCAACGTCTGTGTTTACACATGTTTGTGTTTACATACTTTTGTCTTCAATGTTTGTGTTTACACAAACCCTCAAAGCTGACCATAGGAGGGGCTAGCGTCCCTAAAAATAAATTAATAATAATAATAATAATAATAATAATAATACCACGATTGATTTATCCTTCTCACAATGACAGTGTCTGTAAAATTACCTGTGCATGCACAAGTCCTAAGAATAAGTGCTGCCAGAATTGGCCAAAAATGATATTCGATTATTAATATGAATATGATATGAATATTGCAGCCTAATATGCTGTAAAACTTTCTTTCTTTATCTATATGGTCCGGTCCTGTATGGGCTGCTGGTGCTGAGAAATGCGCTCTCTTGAGTCTTGCGAGATCAAATGAATGATTCATAATTATCTTATTCTTATCTAATTTATCTATTTTTTGTTTTAGTTTACGTGGCACAGAGTCTCGCCAGAACTCACACAGCGATTTTATTGTTATTTTTTTTAATTCGAATCTTAATTTAAAATATTCGATTATTATTTTATTTTTTTACATTCGAATATTCATTCGAATATGGAATATTCATTGGCAGCACTACTAAGAATGTTCACGAAACCATTCACCAATGCATTTGTGTCAAGCATGCAATGTTCCATTCTATTAGGGCAATGGTCAAGAGGTGCACAATGTTCCATTCTATTAGGGCAATGGTCAAGAGGTGCACAATGTTCCATTCTATTAGGGCAATGGTCAAGAGGTGCACGCACATCCAAAAACCAAACGGGTGCAGGATCCAAAAGAATAGAAGGGAAAAGGAGAGCCGCACACAGTATTGTTTCCGTTGTCAATAAATTGTTTTGGGAGCTTTTAAAACAGTGTGCGGATCTCCTCTTTCCTTTCTATTATAGGCCAATAACTTTAACATGTTAATAGGGTCATCTCTTAAAAATCTAATTGTTCTGAGAACTGCTGTACAGCCCATAAGATCAGGACCAATTTGATCCCTCTTCTAATTCATAAGATGTTCTGTTTAGGGGCATCATACCAATATCCAATCAAATCCAATTAACACCGGAGGACCCCTCCAGAAAAACGGCATTACAGAGGGATTACGCAGCTATCTGTACTGGTCTGATTAATGACCAAAGTAATTAATGCTGAAGGGGTCATTCCAAGTGCTTCAGTGAAGATGTGCATAAAGCAATGAAAAATGATAACACCCCCCCCCCCCCCCCCCACACACACACACACACACACACACACACACACACACATGCAAAAGCACACACAGGCACGCACACACACACACACACACACACACACACACACACACACACACACACACACACACACACACACACTCCATGAAACGCAGATCATCTGTGACATACAATATGTTTCAGTCTGTATGCCTAATTTGCCTATACCATCTCTGTAAATAGTATAATTTGCATAGAGTAAACCTTACAAGCAAATTAAAATGAGAGAAGTAGCATATCAAAATAAATTGTTATGTCAACCTAACTAATCACACAATGATTATACACATAATACATTATATTATAAATAGACCAGTAAAAGGAAAATCCCCAAAAAATGCAGGGGGCCTCGAGGAGCGCGGTTTTAAGTATTGTTATTATCTTGTAGCCTTCACAAAACAAATGAAATTCCTGCATGCGATCCCAGAACGAGCGATTCCATTAAGAGTGTTGTCACGAGTGGTTGAAGGTCGAACCTTAAACCCTAGACGCCAGCGTGTGGCATGCAAATGTGAAGGCTCTGGTCTCTCTCACTCACTATGTCACCAGCATTGCATTTCAACATCAAACGTTCCTTATCGTGCATTGGTATGTCACATTTCAAAGGTGTACTGCGGCTTCCGCCTGATAGGAGCCAAAACACCTGCTGGTTCTGCAGGCTTGCTGTTTGGAGAGCCTTTTATACTGTACTGCTCTGATGGTGCCTGGCATCCAACTACTGCAATATAAGATATGTAACTCTCTCACTCTCTTTTTTTTCCTACCTGCCTTTCTAAATGACCTCCATCACTTTATGATGCTTCCACTGAGTCAAAGAAAGAAAGAAAGAAAGAAAGAAAGAAAGAATGAATAGGTATTCCATACCCTTTACAAAAAGTGTGCAATTTTTCCATCACCCTTTTGGCCTTTAGTTTATTTTTAGTCTGCACTGCACATATGTGTGCACATACTATACATTTACTACACTATAAAGACGAGTAAGGCCACCGTTTTCCCTTTTTAGCCTACAGGTTAACAACCACTCTGGACATATTCACAATTCATGAGGTGCAAATGCTGAATTCTTCAATGCACTCTGAAAGCCATTTGCACGGGAGGTGTAAAATCTGTCCGACAAATGTCAACCAAATGTCAACCATGTAGTCTGTTAAAGTGATTTTAAATAGCGGTTCCATATGCATTGTTTTGGCAGTTGTTGTGTTTTATATTTTTTATAATGTATCATTTTTATTTTTATAATGTAACATTTAGCTCTTCGTCCACACGTAATAATTATATGGGATGCAGAACAGAAATGAGCAAGGGTAGATTTGTACTTCATTGCATGCTGGTATAACACAGTGTGACACAACAGTGAGACACACAATGTGTCACACTGTATGCATTGTGAGCTTGTATATATAGAGAAGCTGTTTTCAGTGTGGGACACGGTCACCGCCCAATGACAAACATTCCAAATTCCAGGTGCATCCACTCACCAATCACCATCCTCTAGTATCCAAATGTAACAACATCCAATTGCTTCGTTAAACCTCCTTTTCTTCTGTTTCAATGGCCTAAATGAAAGAAAATAAAATGTGAATTAGCAACAATTACTGTCTGGTAACTCTAGATTTCCATCTATAATTGTTCAGGGATGACATAAAAACATGCATGCACTCACTGTATTGCAAATCAAGGTGGTCTAAGTATCACCACAGTATGCACACAGTTACAATTTAGGCATTTAGCAGACGCTCTTAATCCAGAGCGGCTTTACAGTAAGCAAGAACAAACATGGTAATACATCAAATAGGCCTACATAAGAAAATGTCATCAAGTAAGCTAAGAACCTAACGTCCGTCCGAAAATCTGTACAATGAAACTATGTACACTATAGAGTGCTATGTCTACATAAAAATGCTATCTGAATTACATAAATTGAGCTCTTGCATACGCCTGTAAGGTCGTTGAGGCTAGGGAAAGTGCTACGGCAAGTGCTACGGGCTAAAATGGAGTCTGAAGAGGTGAGATTTCAGACTACGGTGGAAGATTGGAATATGAGTCTATTGTATTACCTCCATGGCAATCTGGGAACCCATTCAGCAAAAAAAAGAAAAAAAGAAACATATAGTTTATTGCTGTTAGCATCTTGAGAGATGACCTATTTGGACATGTGTTGTGTTTTTTCCCTTGGGTATGAGTTTTTCTCCTGCACGTACACCTTGGAGGAGTTTATAGGCTAGTTATAAAACTAAGCAGTTTATAGCAACGTGTATCTGTCTTCAGAAGTACTGTATGTTTTCTCTGTGACTGCATCCAGTGCTGACACAGTACTTTTTTTTTTTTTTTTAACTTTTTTATCCCATGATTTTGTAACCCATTTTTGCACTACTCTGCACGGCTTGGGGAGAGCCCCGAACTGAGCTCATGCTTAAAGCAACACGTAAAGGAACACATTCCAACTGGTTAGTTAAAGCTCTATTCTGAATTTATGATAATAATTACTGCTATAGCGTGAACCCATACATTACCTTCAATGTTATAGTGTTCCAAATCCAGTTTTGTATAATTTATTTTCCTAATGACTTCCAATTTATTATTTTACATATATCGCCGCTACACACATTAAAATCCTTGATTTTTTGTACATGTGTACACTCACATTTTACTGTGTACTAGGCCAACAAAAAACGATCCAAATCATCAAACGATTAGGGTTATTGGGCCATTAATGTTTTTGTCGTACATCCCACAGGAAACTGTAAGTAATAGGAATGTTTGAAGATGTGAGTGGCAGGCCTTTGAGACCAGTCAATAGATTTCTCCCCCCCACCTGATAACCAGCGCTAGTTGTCAACCTGCAGCCATTGTTATTAAGGCTGTGTCGTCTTTAGAGCCACAGTGGAATACAAATTGACTGGATGCTGCAGATAAGCGTTGTGTGCCCTACTGTATACTGTATACATCCTGCTGTGTGTCAGATGCAGTAGACTAGAACACATCGTCAACGTGTGAGCAGCCGCAGCCTCATGCATGTGTATGTGAGTGCAGTGGGAGAAAGTAACAATAAGTACATTTACTCAAGTACTGTCATTTTGAGGTACTTGCACTTTACTTCAGAATTTCCATCCTTCTTTCAGGCCTAATGAGTACTTTTATATTCAGTATATTTTAATCCTAATATGTTGTGCTAATTTTATTTAGGCCCTACTTAGTATCGCTGCACTGTGGTATACTGTGGCCTACGTTTTGTATCTGAGTACTTCTTCCACAACTGCTTTGAGTGTATGTATGCGTCCATGTCCCCCGAGCCCACACAAGAGCAGGCCTTCTTCACACTTGCTGTGCATGTAGATGTCATGCTTGCCCCCGCTCCTCTGCAGACCCGCCCCCGCTCCTCTGCAGACCCCAACACTTGCACCCACTCACTCACACGTATTTGTTTCTCGCCAGCATGTGTATAGGCTCTATGAGAAAACACAAGGCGGAGGGGAGGGGGAAGCATCTCAGTCTGTCATTATCATCGTTATATCATTCTTGTTATTATGCCACCATTGCTAGTAAATGTCATGTACGTAAATGCTTCAATGAATTTCAATTTACCATCAAGCCGCTAAAGCTCCAATTTGTACTCTGAGCTGATAAAGTGGAATTGAAGCATGGGAATATACGGCTATGTTGATGGGGATACTCCTCCCTGACAGCAGTGCGATCACCAATCAGGGAATATTATCAGAATAATGTCAAATCTGGGAATACATTTCTTACCAAGAACTTTCTTCACCAAAGTGTTTGTAAAGGTGTCTACTAACATATCCCACATTGGTTTCTATTCAACCACCATAGGGATATTTTTGACAGCTGCTGAAAGTTGGGGTACATCAACAACCATAAGGCAAAATGTTCAAAATTTCATTATGCATTACAGTAGTAGCATTACATGTTCCATGTCAAACTAGGGGGTTTTCATGATTCTGAACCCATTCCAAGCATTAGTTTTGCACAAAAAACACACGCAAAATGTGGCCATAGCCACTTGCCCAAATGTGCCCAAATGTGCTGACCTCATCACATTTGTGATGACGGCTATGGCCGTTTTTAGCCCAAGGAGTGTTTTTCGTGCAAAACTAATGCTTGGAATGGATTCAGAATCATGAAAACACCCTAGTTTGACATGTCACATGCTACTTACAGCATAATGACATTTAGAACATTTAGCCTTGTTGATGGTACCCCAACTTTCAGCAGCTGTAAAAAATTCCCCTAGGGTGGTTGCATAGAATCCATCGGGGGTTTTATTGTTTATAACCACTTAACCACATGAACCCACATGAACCCCAACGTCCCTATTCTGGGGAGAACATTTTGCAAAAATGGTATATTCAAGCTGACAAAATATCAGCTTGCCTTTGAGCAAAACCAATTTAAGCCCGATTAAACCCTCTAGTGAATTCTAGTGACTTCGGACTCGGTCTCGGGGTGGTAGCTGTTCTCCACTTAGTCCTGACTCTTCACATTTTAGAGTAGCATTTTGCCTTTTACCACTGAGAACGATCCTCTTGCACTGCAGTCTTAACTCTAAAGCATTTTGAGGCGTCAACATTCCTGTTTTTCTCATATTATTTGTTTACACATTTCAGCACTCTAGTACTCTCTAAGCTATAGAAAACCCAAACCAAAGACCAATGGATTTGTTGCTGTACTGTAAGCATTCACAGTTAAAGTCATATTAAGTCGTATAAGGAATGATGCGCTGCAGCTGTTATGTTGTGTTTGTATTCAACGACTTGCTTGTAGGACTCCCCTTCTTCCTGTTGTCTCTTACACTCGCTGTGGAATCTAATTAGTGAGCTAAATACGCTGAGAGGTACTGAGTGAGGTCACAACAGACATTATGCAAACTTTTAAGCATAACCAAACCACTTAAAGAAGCACCCTTTCGGAACTACTGTATTATGGCATGAAAACAGAAGAAAATAACATTATACAGTTATTGAGATGGTTCCAATTTCAGTTTATGTTTAATGTTTGCAATTATAGACCATCCGCCAGGGACAATAGTTTGTCTTGTCACACACACACACACACACACACACACACACGCGCGCGCGCACGCACACGCACGTTGGCAAAACAGTTCAGCCATCCTCTGAAGCTTTTACATCTCCTACCACCTGGTGGTGGTGGTGGTGGTGGTGGTGGCGGGGGTGGGGGTGTCTTCAACTCATCTTGTTAATGATGAGTCTATAAAAGACAGAACCATTACAGTTTGCAACCTACAGTACATGTGACTCATTTAACTGTCTCAACCAAGCCAACGGGTCTTGCCATGTAAGCACTAAGCAGTGCCAGCTGGCCAATCCCTGCTACAGTACCTGGCTCTTAATTTGAATGTCATTTCATCGCAGACAGCAAATACGCAGACTGAGATGAATACTAGTACCAACCAATTACTAAGGAAAAAATGATTCCAATTACAAATAAACATATTTGCCATGGCAAATTATGAATGGATGCTGCTCTGAAGCTGAATTAGAGATTGTCGACAGTCAGCAAATAGACTGCCAAACTCTTTATAGTCCTGTACCTGCCTGTAGACCTTCTCGCAATTTGGTGTTGGGGGAATTTCTCACTTGAACTGAGTCAATGGGTCCCTAGACATGAAAAATCAAAGAGGTGCTCGTCCGCCATAGTGCCACGAATGGCACAATGGCCACATCAAATATGGCTGCCATCGGCTATGATGAAAATACAACTTTTTTGTTTCTGGGTGTATTTGCACATGTAATACCTCCATTCTGACTAATTGAGGCATGTGGAATTCATTTCTGATACTATTTTAATCATTGTGGGTGATATTGACCTTGAAAGGTCATGGCCAAGGTCATTTAGCTATTCCAAAGACATTGGCCATTGTTAGGAGTAAAAATAAGTGCAATAACTCTACTTCAACTAATTCTGACATTTATAATTCATTTCTGATATTGTTTTGACCATTAAGGATCATCTTATCATTGAGGTATCAATATAAATCTTTTTATTCAATAACTCAATTACGATTTTTGTCTTTACTTTCACTTATATTGAATTTCTCGTAATCATTTGTCTTATTTATTATATCAAAATACATGAAAATACAAATAACAATTCTAAATGTCCCTCTTTAACTTTTATTTTAATTGAGTGCTTTAATTAGAATATAAGTATGCAGAAAATAAATGTTTTATACAAACAAAATAATAACACAAAATTAAATAACACTTTTACTCAAAGTGCACAATTGTGTGCATGCCAGTTAGTGTGATGGGTTTTACATGCATGAGACTCCAGCAGCACGGCAGCCACATCGGCATGCCAATTCTTTGGAGTTTGGCTGGATCATCAAGATCATCAAGAATGCTGTAGTCTCCAAAAGAGATGGAAACTGGAATCTACATGTGGCTACTATCAACGACTCTATGCCAATCTTTGCAGAATGTGACTGCATAAAGTACCTGGCATGGCTCATGGTATCTTGAACAAATAAAGGTTCTAGAGTTCACACATCCTGAGCTCTACAGGCGGTTCTCTGTAGGCCATTGAGTTGTTCAGGATCACCCAGGCTGGTTCTGCGCTGTAGGAGGTGACATGAAGGTCGAGCAGACCATTCAGTGAGTGTCAAAGGGTCCAGGTGGTCACTATGTAGTAGGAGCCACACACAATGCAAATTCTGTGGCAGAATTTCTTGTTCCACAAGATTGGGTCAATCACCAATGTCCCCAACATTCTCACCAACAACCACACCATGAAAGACACAGAATGGCATCTCCCACATGCACTGAGCCTTACATTCAATCGTAATGTGGCGAAGCTGATGGACTTTGTGCTAGAGCGTCAGAATCCATACTCGATAGCGGTCAATGTGCCTGTGACACTGCACAATCTGCTCACAAAGCAGGCTGTTGACCGAGGGGTCGCTGCACGCTTGCTAAACTGTCTAAAAATGGGGAGCGTGTGTACTGCTCATACAGACAGGAAATGTTAGTTGGGAAGACCAAGACATTGAGCACAACCATACCAAAGCAGAAGATACTTCATTTCAACGAGCAACCACAGAAGACACCAACAACCATTCTGAAGGAGTAGAAGTTAGTTTCATCCAAATACATGGCCGAGGCACATATGAGTATGGACATTGCTAAGGAGCGGGGCATGAATATCCAGGAGATACTTACTCGTGATGTGCTCTCAGCATTTCCGCTGCTTGATGGTGACCTTCCAGCTAATGTCGACAAGTCAAAACCTGCCAGTGCCTGAACTTGACCTCACCCAATGGAGTCCAAAGTCTACTCTTGCCACTCATGTTGTAGTAGACTTCATGGCAAAAATGCAGCAGATGCCACTAGCACAATTCCCTACTTTAGGTGCTGTCTTCAATACCATCATCAGGTCAACATCATCCCAGAGTTCATCCATATCATACTCGATTCTTACATTGAGATGTCTCTAAAGGAAGGGGTGCGCATGCGGTGCACAGATTCAAGAACAGGAATCAACATTGTTGGCATGAACAGAGACTATCCCTCAGCAACTTCTGGGTGTCTGAGGAAAACAAACGGAATCTCCAGCTGCTAGTTTGGGATATGGTGTGCCATCAAGTCTATGGCAAATTTGGTAATGCTACCATCATTGTCAGCTTTGTTGTCTGTGATGATGAGGTGCTCCCAGCAAGAGTTCCCAGACCTCTTGAACTAGATTGAGGAGGCTGACACCAGATTGGTGGTGCATGTGGAGTGGGCTGTAAGAGTGAAGCAGAGCAAGAGAGTTGTCATACAGACACCATCACTGGGGTTGAAGGAGATCTGGCAGCAGTATTGCACTGGTGAGAAGCTGTGCATGCTTCCACTGCATCAAGCAGTCTCTCGTCTTGGACCACCACTAGCAAAGACAGTGATCAAGGCACATATCCTGACTGGAGAAGACTGCATGAGCAAGGTGGGGACCAAACATGCAGCTATGGCTTCTGACCCAGTAAAATATTTAACTAACTGACACCTTTACAGAACAAGATGCAGCGTTGGCAGATAAGTTATTGGTGCGTGTCTGGACGGGGGCCAGGTCAAGTACAACTGCTGAGACATTTGATGACCTCAGGGTGGAAAGCTATACCAGTGCCAGTGCTGAAATTGATGCTCTCCCTCCCACAAGTAGTGTGATCAGAGGTCACATCCAACGAGGTGCTTTCTGGTGCATAGGGCTTGCCACCTGCTTGAGACAGCAAAGGAACCCAAGTCAAGACTAGAGCCAATGGAACATGGATGGGAGGAGCACTTTGGTACACTCCTGCCATCAAAATGTCTGAAGCCCTTACCACCCAGTTTGCTCACAGTATGCAAGTGTGCAGGGAAGTGACACTTGACGATGTGGCTGCTGTGCTGATGGAGTTCCATGCATAATATTTTGCCATGGTAAACCCCTCATGTAAAAAGTAAAAACCCATCACACTAACTTGCATGCACACAATGGTGCACTGTTTTTTTTGTTTAGATTTTATGGGGGACATTTATAATTGTTATATTTTTAGGTTCATGTCTTGTTATAAATAAAACAAATTGTGGAAAAAATACAATAAAAGTGACAGTAATGACAAAAATCGGAATTGAATTATTGAATAAAAACATTTATATTGATATCTCAATGACAAGATGATCCTTAATGGTCAAAATAGTATCAGAAATGAATTGAAAATGTCACAATTAGTTGCATTAGACTTATTGCACCTGTTCTTACTCCTAACAATGGCCAGGTTATGGCCAAGGTCTTCGGAATGGCAAAATGACCTTGACCATGACCTTTCAAGGTCAATATCACCCACAATGGTTAAAATACTATCAGAAATGAATTCCACATACCTGAATTAGTCAGGATGGAGGTATTACATGTGCAAATACACCCAGAAACAAAAAAGTTGTATTTTCATCATAGCCGATGGCGGCCATATTTGATGTGGCCATTGCGCCATTCGTGGCACTATGGCGGACGAGCACCTCGTTGATTTTTCATGTCTAGGGACCGGGACCCATTGACTCAGTTCAAGTGAGAAATTCCCCCAACACCAAATTGCGAGAAGGTCTACAGGCAGGTACAGGACTCAAATGCAATACCGTTACTGTCCTCCTGTTAAGCATGCTTTATAGAGTTGCAATGCTCTGTGATGATGATGTGTTGAACTAGCCACTTGACTTGTCTCCACAAATACACAACATGTTTCAAACATATAAACGGCTTAAACGACATGTGTTTCTAAACATGCTCATGAATCTAATCAAAAAGTGTGCTTCATATTCACTATGCCACATGCCAACGTAATGGTTAACATTATGATTTGTACCTTTTTTACGATATTCATTAGTATTATTGTCATCACCTGGGCGGATGAGCAGTGCAATCACTGTTGCAGCTCGCACAGCAGCAGCGTTTCACCATAGTGTTATTATGGTATGTTATTTTCATTGACAATTCAGTGAATATTATTACTGTCAAACAGGGTTCCATGATTTTATTAGGGTTAGACTGAAGCACTTATTTGTGCACTCAATCCTAAAATGAAATATGGAGCTTAATCCCAGATCAAATGTATGTTGAAGGGCCTTGAATAGCATCATACAGTATGTGATTGTAATGTACAGTATGCATCTTTGTTTCTTGTCTTTTCTTATGTGATGTTGCAAGTGGTGCTGCTGCAATGCAAGCAAACGGTATTGTGCTACAATACTGCAATTACTCATTCATGGCATAGGAATTAAGTGAAATTTATTAAGTGGCACATTCTCCCACGTAAAATAAACACAAACGTGTCTGGCCACATGCCACTGATGTACAGTAACACCACAGCCCTCTTATCTCTATAAGACAAATATTGTACAGCGCGTCGGAGAGCCATAAAAACACCCACACTGTGCAAGACAGCAGAATATATACAGCATCTCACTGAATTACCGGAGAACAGTCAGTGCAGTAACTAAAATGAATCAGTCAAAAAGTAAAGAAGCTTCACTCATAGCCGGGGTGACCTGGAAATTACATTTTTAGAGAAGGCTCAACGTGTGACTGGTGATCTTAGTGGTGTCCGTGCGTGCGTGCGTGCGTGCGTGCGTGCGTGCGTGCGTCTGTGCGTGCATTCGTGCGTGCGTGCGTGCGTGCATTCGTGCGTGCATTCGTGCGTGCGTGCATTCGTGCGTGCGTGCATTCGTGCGTGCGTGCATTTGTGCGTGCGTGCATTCGTGCGTGCGTGCATTCGTGCGTGCATTCGTGCGAGTGTGTAATCCTTCATCCTCTCAGCTGTGTCTGACACTGTACTGTAGGTCCATGGCATATGTTTTTCTGAGCAACAGACCAGCATGTTCCATCATTACCAGCAGTCCTGCGATATGTGCTATCTCACTCTGTAGGACAGCGCCATCTTTTACTAATCCAACTTGGGAAATGTTCTGTTTTATGTTGCAGATGAACACACTTAATCCATAAAGCACAACGTCACAAGCACCATTACTTAAATAAATAAACATAAAAAATCTACACAAATAGATGAAAACTAAAAGTAATGGAAAAATCACGCAGCCTCACACATTAGAAGGATGGGGGGGGGGAGTGAAATAAACAGAAATAGATTCCATATCGCAGATGGAGATGTATTGTCATGTTAAGAATAGATGGGTTGGACAATCTCTGAAAACAGAGACCAGAGAGAATTATTGCGGCTGTGTCGGCGGTATTTTCTGGAAACTTAGCACATGTGACCATCCATCATCGAGTCTCATCGTGGGACCGGGCTTTGGTGGTGGTGGCGTGCATGAAAGGCCAGTAGACATAACAAGGGTCCGTGTCGGCAGCCCATTGCTGCTCCTCCCTCCATCTCTCTTTTGGCGGGAAACGCTGTCCAGGCAGACAGCAGAGATAAATCTGCAGCATGCAGCCTGATGTAACCCGTGTGGGGGCCAGAGGCAGAGCTGCTGCCTGGCCGCAGACTTTAATGATGCGCACTGAGCCAGTGTAAAGTCTGTAAATCTACAGCCGGCACCTCATCCTCTCTGCAGCCTTTATTCCCCTCCCCAACCTCTGAGATAGCCCCATCAAAGTCACCTTTGTGTACCTGTCCCCTGTCCATGTGTAATAACCTTCATGAGCTAAAGGAGATATGGCAACGGATGCTGCAAAATAACTTTTCCCCAAGTTGTGGGCTGACACAATCGAGACTAGAGTGAGAATTTGGATATATTGCCTGGGATGAATAGCCTGCTATAACACAGTATAGTGTGCAGGAAAGAGCTTAGATTTTATCGGACATTTGCTCTGGGAGCAGGAGAGGATGTCACTAAATCGTAACTCAATCAGCCATGTGAGTGTAATGATCACAATATGGCAGTGTCACACACACACACACACACACACACACACACACACACACACACACACACACACACACACACACACACACACACACACACACACACTTATGCAAATAACAAATTATGCATAATATGCAACAGGTAGCCTAGCCTGCATGCATCGATCCTATAGGTTTATAATTCCCCAAGCCTTAATTCATAATGAGTGCACCATTGATCAAACTAAGAGGCCAGGTTTTTTCGCCAGTAAAAGGCATTGTTTATGTAATTGTTTATTGAAGCATGTCACAATTTTTTGCAACCCGATGATCAATTGTGTTGCACATTTAGATGCCAATATTCTAATCCTGCGATCAGCTGTAAGAGATTTGTTAATAGATAAGTAATTAAAGACCATGTAACATTGATTCTTTTCAGCACTAGAGCACAGCTACCTGTACATCTGAACAGCATGGCCACAATGTAGTGCAGTTCTAGTCTGGTGTAATAGCTGCAAAATGGATTGCCTTGGGGTGTTATCAACTAACTTTAATTACACATTCATTGATTAGAAGCAAAGATGGGGGGATTCACCACCTGCACTAATGACAAACTGCAGATATTCATATGAAGTTTTCATCTTGTTTGTGGAAAGAATTTTGTATTGCCATTATTCCCATTTAGAACAAAAATAATACTCCCCACATTTGAGTATAAATATACATATCCAATTATGAATGTGTTGCATGAGCTTCCTAAAACATGTTAAAGTATTCATGCAAAGACACAAAATCACTAACCACTATTTTTAGTAAAGCGATCGAGTTGCAACTGTATGGAATGATTTTCAATGCACCAAATCTCTATTACACAACAACAAGCAATAACACAAGCTAGATGTTGTTTGACATTTGCCTAACAATAAATGTAGGCCTACCTATTTTAACATCACTTTGTTTATTCTATTCTGCATGACAGGCAAAGTTCATTTGAGTAAACATTTTTGGAGCGCTGTGCAATTGCTATGACATCTAGCCCAAAATATGACTGTCATGACAATATATTTGTCTAATGAGGAGACTATGAATGGCAGTTTGCTGAAGATGAAAAGAAGCCAAAAAAGGTTGCCATCATCATTTATTTTGTATTTGTTGGTGAAATATGTTTGTATAACCTTTGTCAAAAATCTACACGGAACAATACTTCACAGGAATAAAGAAAAATGAGTATACTGTACGTGTTAAATGTGCCATTTGAATTGTTGTACCAAATACACGGTATGAAATTACATCTTCCTTATAATGTGCAGTCCGTGTCACCACTTTCTACGATGACATACACGGCAGCACTAACCAGATTTGGAAACTGCAGAATGTCATGGGGAAATGGTTGAATTAAATGTCTTGTTCTTGAAATACAATTTATCTTCAGGTGTTATTAAGTTCTCCATTACTGTAGTGTAGCTCCACAACAAAGCATCCAAGTAGAGTAGTTACACGCCTGCCTTTTTTCCTAACATGAATTTTGTTTATCTTTCCATAAAAACTGTGTAAAATGGTGTGGATTAGGCTAAACCATACATGATTTTGGTCCACACTGACACTGGTCATTCTAATAAGAATGTAACGTATTCTAATAAGCTGATGTGATGAGATCAAGACGTATGTGAGGAATAGAGCAAGAACAAAGCGTAGCCTACGTGAAGAGGAACACAAACTAAAATAGACAGCAGATAGGACAGCTCTGTGTCTCACAGAGTAAGACCACATACCAGACAGCTCTGTGTCTCACAGAGTAAGACCACATACCAGACAGCTCTGTGTCTCACAGAGTAAGACCACATACCAGACAGCTCTGTGTCTCACAGAGTAAGACCACATACCAGACAGCTCTGTGTCTCACAGAGTAAGACCACATACCAGACAGCTCTGTGTCTCACAGAGTAAGACCACATACCAGACAGCTCTGTGTCTCACAGAGTAAGACCACATACCAGACAGCTCTGTGTCTCACAGAGTAAGACCACATACCAGAGCTCTGTGTCTCACAGAGTAAGACCACATACCAGACAGCTCTGTGTCTCACAGAGTAAGACCACATACCAGACAGCTCTGTGTCTCACAGAGTAAGACCACATACCAGACAGCTCTGTGTCTCACAGAGTAAGACCACATACCAGACAGCTCTGTGTCTCACAGAGTAAGACCACATACCAGACAAGTGAAGGTTTTCTTAGTTTACTGTCTGACAGTTTTGTCAGCTTAATTATTATTATTTCTTTTTTTTATTTGGTTCTGTAAACCAATAGGGTAGGCAATTATAAGCTTTTAGCTTCAGCCTACACCTTTTCGGGCCACTTAAGTGTATAATGTATTATGTATTGTTATACATGTGAAAGGTTCGAAATAAACTAAACTAAACTACAAAACTAAAAACTAAAAAACAAAAAAAGGTATTGCAGCCTCCTCAGCTACTTTGACTTTCACATAGAAACACACAGCACAATTTGAAAAGGGCCATTTGACAGCCACAAAGTAAATAATATGATAAAATTAAAGAGAGCCTCCTAGCCACGGCAGCCATAAGAACTATATACACGTGCGGGACTAAAATTGCATCACACAATAATGGCACATGGGCTTAACTGAGTACATCTTCAAATTACAGAAATAAGTACCTTTGTTTATATCAAGACCACCAAGCTTAAGTTATGAGAAGTGCAGATCCCAGAGGCAGCTCAGCTGTCACATTGAACTCCAACAGGCTGGTTGCCTATTATGTGTTTATGTTTATGTTTATTGAAGGATCCCCATTAGAGACACATGACTGAGCCTCTAGTCTTCCTGGGGTCCTGAATAAAACAAATACAATACAAATGTACAAACAGAACAAAATAAAAACAAATACAAAGAACAAATTCACATTATAAATCAAAAGAACAAATTCGCAAATCACAGTTCACAGTTATGTACTTGGCAAATTGGGAAGGTATATCTTGATATTCTTTTTGAAAGTAATTTTGTTATGAATTGTAGATGATATGTTTTTGGGCAGTGCATTCCAGAGAGTTATTGACCTATATATACCAGTGTGTTGGTGTTTTTATTCTTATGTTGCCACTTGCCAGAAGCTGCTCCTCTGGTGTTGTAAGTTGTAACCATGTTCAGAAGTCATTTTTAACTGGTGAGCCAAGCTATATGGCTTACCAGTGGAAATAATGTTCCGCAGTAGCATTAGAAGACTCACTGCTAATTTCTTTTCAACCATTAGCCATGCCAGATGTTCGTGCATATAACTAATACTTGTCCGGTATGAACAGCCTAGTGCCAGACGAGCCGCTTTATTCTGAGTAATCTGCAACTTATTCAAATCAGATTTTGTAGCTGATGACCAGATAACAGGGCAATATTCTAAATGAGACAAAACCAAAGAATGAATAACAGATTTCATTATAGAGGGAGTGATGAAAGCAGAACACTTCCTAGTCATACCGATTCCTCTTCCCATTTTGATGACAATATTATTTATATGTTTGGACCAAGATAAAGAGCTATAGTTACTCCCAGAAGTTTTATAGTGTTCACCTGTTCAATTTGTGTGGTGCCAATTGACAGTTTTAACTGAGGATTCTTACCCAACATGTGTCTAGATCCAAGCACAATGGCCTTTGTCTTAGAAATATTTAACACCAGCTTGTTACACTCAATCCATTTGTAAATGTCTGCTAAAGCCATATTTAAGGTGTCAGTTACAGCTTGCTCAGATGTAGCCGCGCTATATAATGTTGTGTCGTCAGCATACATAATTGTATTAACATTTTTTATACCCAATGGTAAATCGTTTGTGAAAATAGAGTATAACAAAGGCCCTAGGCAGCTACCTTGTGGAACTCCACAATTAATGGGGTTCCATTAAATGTGGAGTTCCACAAGGTAGCTGCCTGTGAAAGGTGACCATATCAATAACCATTGGATTTGAGTGACGGCTGACAAAGTAATTGCCTTGCTTTCTCCTGCAAGAGAACTCTGCACCCTTATGCACCCACAAAATGATGGACATACTGAACAGTTCACCATTGGCAGGCCTTTTTGGATGATATTCAGCTAAACTGATGTGACTGGTACTGCAGCAAATCAGTGAGGAGAGAACACAACTCTACTACACTATGCAGAGCAGCAGAGTACATGGTGAGGTGAATCAGATTTCCACGTAGTGTACACAAAGTGGTTTGCTGCAAAGCTGACAAGTCGTTCCAAACATGCCAAGCCCTTTGACCTTGTCGGAATACATCTTGTGGTTTTGTGCAGCTCAGAAATTGTCCT
Source organism: Electrona antarctica (assembly GCF_951216825.1). Classification (NCBI taxonomy): domain Eukaryota; kingdom Metazoa; phylum Chordata; class Actinopteri; order Myctophiformes; family Myctophidae; genus Electrona; species Electrona antarctica. The sequence continues at coordinate 30,242,146 of NC_136810.1, forward strand.
GTGAGAATGAATGGCTTTGCCTTTATCTTAAAGCTTCAATTCCACTATGACGGGCCAGGCTGTGCAGGGCTGAGGAGCTGAGCACAACTGAGCCTTGTACAGCCTGTTTGTCTAGTCTATCCATTACAATCGGGTTAGAAAATGGCTGCAGAGAAGAAACAGGACAATTTCTAAACAGGGTAGACATGCACGAGTGAGGCGTGCGTGTCACATTTCAAGTACATAGTATCAATAACAGTAGTTCCCAACCTTTTCTGGAACAGGGCCCACTTGAAAATCTCAAAAGAGGACCAACCCAGCCTATCGGCTACCGTGTTTACTGGTCAGATATGTGGACCGCATGCAGAGAATGTTTGTTTGAATGATCAATCGACCAATCAATGGTGTTTTGGCTTCGATCAATGGAACTAATACTGTAAAGTTCATATTACCAGTAAGACGCCCTGAGGGCGAGAAGCGACCTCGCCCTTGCACACATCTGCCTGGGTGACGGCAGACGGCAGACTGCTGGGCGAGCGCTGGCGCTTTGGCATGGGGGTCAGATCAACATGTACTGGCCATATATGGAGTGTGTCTTGAGTGTACAGGGTTTGATGAGGTCAGATCAACATATGGAATGTCAGAACAGGAAGGACGAGTGGGGAGGATCAACATATGGGATATCAGAACAGGTCAGCTCCATATATGGAGATGATGATCCAATCTTCTCCATGTATGGTTATCCAGGGTTAGATGAGGTCAGTGTCATGATCTTCATATATGGAGATGGCCATATACATATGATGGCATGATGTGTCACGAGGCGTGACCATATGGAGGCGTGATGTCACAAGGCGTGACAATATACGGGAGATGCAGGTTATCATAGTAAATGTGACTTACAGTTGCAATAACCGCACAGTGAAGCCACAGGGTGAGTCTTAACCGGCCATGGACGGGCGAGAAGCCCGTACGGCTAGGTCGCGTGCACGCATCTGCAGAATGGGTCAGCTCCATATATGGAGATCTAAGGGTTTGAGGTTCATGGTCAGAAGTAGAGTTGCTTGCCAGCTCTAGGTGATGATCCAGTCTTCTCCATGTATGGTTATCCAGTAGAGGGTTTGATGATGTCAGATATGGACATATGGAGCGTGTCACGAGGTGTGATGTCACGAGGCGTGATGGACTCCCAACCATATATGGAGGTCTTCATGATGTTACGTGATGTCACGAGGCGTGATCACCCTATCACCCAATCCCCCCACACACACACACAGAGTGTAGCCTAACCTCGCCTCACCAGGCTTTCCACCTCGGAGGAAAGCCTGGTCTCTGTTCCAAAAGTGCCGTGTAAACCGGTCTGGAACGGATGATATCGTTACGTCATGTTGTAATATTGTTTTGTAGTCATCAGGCAGGAACAATCAAACGGAACTTCCTTTTCCCTCAAACCGGAAGAATAACAAATATAGCTGCAAGCAGCGATAAGGCGGGACCAAGAAAGAAGACAATACGCAACAAGAACAATATGCACAAATAAGACTGACGAGCTGAGTTGTCTGTACCCAGATTTGAACACACAACCTTGTGGTCCGAAGGCAACAGCTCTACTGACTGAGCTATCTGGACACAGTCAGTTGATGCATTCTAAACAGTAACATCATTCAGTGTTTTTGGTAACAAGTATGTGTCCTAATTTTGGGCATGTCATTATCCATTTCTACAGTGTGTTTTGCTGTACATTTTTTCACGTACAAACTTATCTTCAACCGGGATTTCAGTTAATGGTCCATAGATTGTGTGTTGCTCAAAAATCAGGGCAGAAAATCAGGTATAAGCATTTTTCAAACTGCTCAAAATGGTGGAAAGTTTGAGGGCGGAGCTTACTTGTCAAAGTGACAGATGTGTTCCCCATTATTCAAGGAACATGTGAAAACAAGTGCCATGACTTTTGGCCAAATGAGGCATGAGTTAAGCCTGTTCAACGGTTTCATTTTCAAAAAATTGCTATAGCGCCCCCCTTTGGCCAATTGGAGTAAGACTGCTTTCAGTGCTATTTGGCATGACCTGACCCTCTACCATACTGTAAAGTGTCATAAGCAATTGACGCTTCATGTAGGTATTAGGGGCAGAAGAAGAACTTTCACAAAACCGCAATCTTCATTGGGTCATAAAAACGTCATATTTTTGTACTACGATTTGTTTTGTCCGTATAGGTCCAAAGTTTATGTGTAGAAGTTTTCGTGCATTTTGATCAATGATCCTGGGAGGAGATACATTTTAAATGTTTTTCATATAATTCAAAATGGCGGGTGATCTAAAGGTCAGAGGTCAAAAGTCAGAACACGAAAGTTGTTCGGCATGAGGAGACATATGTGTATCAAACTGTCATTGCCAACGGTCAAACGGTTCATGAGCTATGCACGTTCAAAGTTTGCATTTTCAATTGAGTGCTATAGCGCCACCATTTGGCCAATCGTCATGGGCTTCGCATAGTCACCGTTTGGCATGGCCCTCTACCAGATTACCGTGCTTCGCGAAAACTGACTGCACAGTTCAGCCAGAACAGCTATTTTTGGCGGAAGAAGAAGGAGAAGTAGAAGAAAAAAACCCACAAAAACAATAAGTGACCAAAGTCACGTCGTGACTTCTTGGTCCCTTAAAAACACAAAAACAATAAGTGACCAAAGTCACTTCATGACTTCTTGGTCCCTAATAAAAGCTCTCGTAGCCTGTAGCTTTTATTGAGAAAAATCGCTTTGAGGGAAAAGGAAGTTCTGGAAGATTGATGACTACAAAACAATACTACAACATGATGTAGCCATATCATCCACTCCCGACCGGTTCATAAACCCAAAATGGAATGTTGCCCAGGCTAAGTGTAGCCTAGCATACTCTTCCTATAGCTGCACTATTCTCCATTTCTGTACTGTACACTTCCGAGCAGTTGATGTCTGCCGACTCCACTACTGTATATAAACCAACCATCCCGCTGTTTTTCTTTAATTTTCTTTTTAATGCTGCCTGTCAGCCCTCTAACTAGTAAAGTGTCTGACTTTTCTTTCATTATGAGTTTCTCCAAAATCCCAAACAGGTGCCTCCACTGATACACGTGGAGTCACCAGCCGTTTCTTCTCACCTGGCAGTGAGGAGTCGCACCAGGAGAACATACTATACCATTTCCCCTCACTACTGAACAGGCACAGGGCTGGATCTTCCTGTAGGGCCTACAGCAATATAGCCAGCCAGGTGCCTGCCACCCCAAGGGGGTGGGTTGCCAAAATTGCCTTCCCCAAAATGTGATAAAAAGGGGGACTACCTAGGGCACCATACAAACTTTTATGTTCGGTCAATGATAAAGTACTGCATCAGAGGATGTTTGTGAACGAGAGGATTTGGGTCAGGCAGGGGCTATAGTCCCCAGTTTGTATGCAACATCTCAGCAGTATGTGGTTGGTACATAAAATGTGTGCATGTCAATCGTGTATCCTAGATTAAAGCAGGTTTCTTATTAATCATTAATACCTTCATAGCCTGCCAATTACACTCAGTTGTTGGGGGTAATGCTCAATTAAATTCACACATCTGGCTTAGTTTTGCCTAAAACATTTATACAGAAGATGTTCTAAATTGCAGTGCTTCTGTAGGACAAATAGTATTACTCTCAGGCCCATAAGCTTTTTAGGTAGGTCCAGAAACATTTTAATGGAAAATTGATTTTCCTATGCCTTTTGTTTTTTTGTTTTAAAAATTCTCCCAGACAGTAAAAGTGGCATAAATAAGCAAGCAGAAAGCAGGTGAGATGCCTTGTCCCAGCATGAAGGAGAGGCACATCTAATCCTGGTGTTTTTAGCCCTATGAGCTTATCGCAATTCACAGAGTGAGGTTGCCAAACAAAGGCCCAGCCGTTTTGTGCCGGTTCTGAACAACCGTGGGACCGACCGACTCGACACCGGGCACTGCACTCCCTATGGATTGTGTGTCGAATTTGAAGTCGGTGGGGCGAACGGTTCTCGAGTTACGTGGATTACAACCGTACATGTACAGACAGACGTACAGAGACATGGTGCATTAATAGATAGATGGCAAGTGATATATATATATTTTTTTAAAGAACGTTAAATAGCTCTATAGGCCTATTAGTACAAATTTCTATAGTCTCCCCGTCTCTCCTGCTCTTTAGTAATCAGGAAATGCATTTTCAGGTTGGTATACCTACTTTATAAAATCAGGAGATAGAGCTTGCAGAATACAGATTAAACAAGTGAAATTGGAAGTGATGGCACTAAGAAATAAGTAGACAAATTGGAACTGGAACACTGGAAATAGGTACTCTTGCTTGATTGGCTGAACATTTTCAGTATCACGCAAAGGTTGAAGAAATAGCTGATGATAACCTATTTACAGTACTATCTTTGAAAGTTTTGAAAATGTTCACCTATAATAATGCTTAAAAAAGTGCTTAAGTCTGTCCTTGGGTTTTATAAATATTTAACCAAAGAAAATAATTAACAAGAGCTTGTGACAATAACGTCATTGGATCCACTGGCACATTTCAGACATACAGTACAACGTTTCCACCTGACAGTGATGAAATGAAAGCTATTGCATGGGGCTCTATGCTCTTGGCGAGATTTCCACCTGACAGTGATGAAATGAAAGCTATTGCATGGGGCTCTATGTTCTCTGGGTGAGGAATTGAGTGCAGTCTGCCTTAGGTGAATCTCCCGAGGCTCAGTGTAAGAGCAAGGTGCGATGCTGGCTGCTCTTGAAATACAACCTGATCTGTGAAGGACGTGCTCAGCATGAGATGACTTGCATGTCACTCTTAGGCTAATTTATGCTTTGGCGAAAAAGTCTCATGTGGCGTGACACGTTTGTCGGGTGACACTCTCTACAAAGCTTAAATTAGGCATTGCCAGTGGCAATGATTTTACCTTCATTTAAACTCCATTTATAAAATAAAAAAAACATAGATGACGCTTTTCTATGAGATTACAGGGGGGGCACAGAATAATATTAGTACTCACAGTCACAAGGCTCAGTGTTAAGACCATATCGTGTTTTGATGTCAGTTTTGTCTCAGCCAGTCTAAAACCAAAGCTTGCTTAGTCAAGCATTTTAAAAGCAAACTCCCTTAAACACTTTTCTTGGTTTCTGTAATTAAGTAACAGCATTTTAATTAAAGGTGTTATTTGGCCTCTTTAGTAAATAGTGTTGATAATATATTTTCGGGTCAGGATACCAAATAGGAATTCATAAGGATTAAAAGAAAAGTAAAATTTGAAGTGAAAAACTGCAACAACTACAAAAACAACAAAAGACCAGACAATTGGAACTGGAACACCTGCATGCAATTGAAGCTTATATACTACACATTATCTCCCCTGATTGGTCAAATTGGTATTCCGACCTATTTTTATTTTCTAAAGAGCTGGAGAGATGGGGAAACAGACCCCTGTTAGCAGACAAACTCTCTATTTAACACTGACGGTACAGAAAGTGCGGTGTAATTAATTGAGGACGAGAGCAACTAGCGATGGCCTGATGAAAACGTATTTGGCTCAATATGTCAAATCCTGTTCAGCACTATAAAGGTCCTTTCAAACGGGCAGCGATGAACGCAGAAGTTGTTGCCTGGATCAACGACAGGTCTGCTCTAAGTCTGCTCAAGAGTGGCGCGACAACGCAAGCATAAAAAATAAGCTAAACAGAATCCAGGTCTGGTGAGTCGCGGGTGTGTGCACGAAACGAGCACGCGCGCAACAATTCCACGGGACCGTGCCCGCGTAAATACGCTTGTGTTGTTGCCCCTCGACTTTTCCGTGCGTACCGAAAAAAATGCAGGTCTCATTGAAAATGAACTATAGGTGCGTTAAATCACAGCCCGTTTGAAAGGACCTTAAGGGCCTTTCAAACGGGAAGCGAGGAACGCAAGCGTTGTTGCCTGGATCAACGACAGGTCTCCTCCAGGTCTGCTCAAGAGGGGCGCAACAACGCAACAGTATCCATGCCTGGTGAGTCGCGGGCGTGTGCACAAAACGAGCATGTGCGCAACAAATTAACGGGACCGCACTCACGTAAATACTAGGGGTGTGCTGAAATATCGATATGGCGATATATATCGATACGTCCTCCCGCGATAAATAATCAATATTGATTATTACAATATCGATTAACACTATTAATTTAGTGTTTGAGTGGTGCAACCACTATAGACAGCTATGTGTGTGTCCCTCCTTGTGTCCGAGCATGAAAATAGCATTTTTTCAGTTCCAAGTATTTTGTAGTTGCAGATATCGTGATATATCGTTGATGAAATTTCATACAATATATTGATATATCGCAAATATCGCAATATATTGAATATCGTGATATTATCGTTATCGAGGGCCTAATATCGTGATATATATCGTATCGTGAGGTACCCATATCGTCCCACCCCTAGTAAATACGCTTGCGTTGTCGCACCGCGACTGCTCCCCGCTTCACGTTTGAAAGGCCCTTTGATGGATTTATAATTAAGATAAAACCCATTTGTTGCATATAAAATGCCAAAGGGACCAAAGATATAAAAGGACTGTATTATACTGAATTACTGAGCCACACAGGGCTAAACTATAAAAAATACTTCTAAGAAAGTATTTAAAAGTACGGAGGAATACTCAGCACCACAACTAGGCAGAGAGCCTATGACCAAGTTAACCATAGCTTTAACAGGACTACGTTAAGCAGGAAATACTCTTTTAGAAAAATACCTTGTACCCAATTAAAAGATGAAACCACCAGGAAGAAGGATTGTCCAGTCAGCAGATTATGGTTTAGTTCTATTCATTTTCAGATCAGAGAGACAGAACAGATCCGCATACAGCCAAATTACTCTCCCCTGTACCACCAAAAGGGCACAGGGTAGTCTCTCACGAACAATTCATTTCAAAGGCAAAGATATACTGTAGAATACGTTATTGTTGATACACATTTCATTGGCTGACTACCCAGTTAATTTCCACTTTGCCACGCTGGCACATAGGTGTCGAGCGCTCATTGGACCAGCACATAGCTGATGAGACTGATATCGGGACAGCTTCCTTCGTTCCGACATGGAGGGCCTAGACCGGGAAAGCGTGGACGCTGGCGTTGCCAGGCAACCTGTAGATAACATTCTTTCCCTGCTAGCAGAGACAGAGAGAAATACTCCTATCTACTTTCTCACTGGGCACCAAGGTCAAATACATGTAGTGTTTATCCAAATAGACCTCTCAATATGCCAGCTAACTTTTGACTACAGGCAGACAGTATGGAGCCGTCAGGCAATCCATAATATAATATGATATAATAATATAGGTCTGAGATGATTAGGCCTGTGGAGGGTGATAAAACTGATGGTCAAAGGGCAAGATGACAAAATATGAACACTTGACACATGTCCACAAAAAATACCAAAGTAGCAGATCTACAGATCCATCAACTCCATCACGTTTTGTGGATGAAGTGTCAAATGTGATCAATAATCAATAATCAATCTTCAGGGAATTGAATTAAAATAATATAAGGGTCAATAGGGAGATGAGAAATAAAAATTAACTCTATACTAAGGCTCAGGAGGGGAATGGAACCAGAATGGAAACAGTGGAACCAGGAACAATGAAAAATAAAAAATAGTTTTGACTTAAGACTAGGCAAACAATCACTCCTTATTTAGATGGTACTGTGGGAGAGAGACAGAATGACTTTTCTCTCTCGATCTTCTATCTTCGGGGTTCTCAAAGAACTCAGCAATGTTGCAGCGTTCCTACGCCGTCGAAAGTGTCAGAGTTTGACAATGTTCATTGTAGCTCATCAGAGCAGACACTGGATGGTCTTTCTTTGCTCGTTGTCGGAGCCGAATCTTCGCCCCGCCCCCCAGGATGGGTGACATAACAGGTGACAATCTCAGCCTATACTTTCTCATTGACAGATACTTGATCTCTGTGATTCAAACGGGAGAAAACGGCCGGAGATGCCCCTAACAGTTCTTATACCAAGCAGAGCTTGGAAAGGGGGGGACAGGGTAATTGATGATGTCGTGTCGCTTCCTGGCGAGTCCATTAGTACCATGAAGGCCAAATATAGAATCAAGTCTATTCAGGGGAGGATATATATGCCTAATCAAGTCAAACTCAAGGTGATGAAAACAAAATAATAAAATGAAATGGAAGGGAAAGGTGTCCCTATTCTAAATATCTCAATGTAAGGTCAAGGGGTGGTTCGGGGATAGTAAAGGTTAAATGTTTACAATGGAGGGATATTCCAAATTCAGAGGTAAAATATGAATCAAATTTAAAATAATAAAAATATGATGAGGTGGGATAATGAATCATAATGGAATGAAATTTAGATTGTCCAAAGATGGGATAATTCAGTTTACATAATCTATATAATGAAGCAGATCTGGGATCTGGAAAATGAATAGTCAAAATACCATATTAATTAATTGAGGGGAGAAGGAATGATCAAATTAATCCTAATACTAGGTAGGGAAGGGTAACAGCGTTTTAGCAAAATACAGTGTCTTAGAAAAGAAAAACATAAAACAATTATGTGTATGGTGAAACATGAGTGGAATTCTAATTTGTTCCCGATGGGAAATCTATGGGCAGATGGCATAAGGCCTATACTGTTCTAGGGGGTCGGGCCTAATACTGTTTTTTAAACGGTTCTGAGTGGGTCGGGGTCTAAGGGCAAACCCTAAACTTAAGGGAAAAGGGATCTCGAGGTCGACAACACATTCCTTCACTATTCTCCATCACTTCTTGTTGACCTCTAGATTACTCTGTCCCGGGTTTGTTCCTGACCCACGAAACCACCAGAAATCCGTATCTGTGAGATAAAAACAGAAAGACAAAAAACAACTGGTGAATGAAATGAAACAACAATTATAAACCATTCAACAGGGTAAACAACAACAGGGTATGGTTTTAAAAAAAATGAAAATGACTGATCTACCAACCGCGCATGTTACACAGCAATGGTGAAAGTAGGGCGTGTAGGTAGACAGGGTATGGTTTAAAAAATTAAAATTAAAATAATAATAAAAAATAATATTAATATTTGTACTTCTCCTGACCGTTCTCACAGTACGTATTTACACATTAATATGGAGGGAGGGTACTTAGAGAGACAGACGTTCTCACAGCACGCATTTCACAGTTATATGGAGGGAGAGTACTTAGAGAGACAGGTCAAGGAGAGAGAGATAGAGAGAGAGAGACCCAGCGTTCTACGTACGCATTTACACAGAGATAAACAACTGGAGGGAGGTTACGTAGAGACAGGGAGAGAGAGAAAGATATCTCAAGAAGAAAACAAAGTATTCTATTTTTTTTCTATTTAATTGTTTTCTATAATAATGGTGCAGTGATTAATCCGTTAACACAGGAAACACAGCTTGATGATGACAGAATAAACGCACAAGTCTATTTTGCCCTGTATTTGCACTGGACTTTAAGACTATCATGCATAATATGGCATGGCATTGCAAACACGGACAGAAATAAACAAAATGTAGGTCATCACTCCTAAAAAACACATGTATGCTAATGTACTTATCAAATACGCTATTAATGACGTAGCTAATGTCACGTATATGACGCCAAAAAAAGAAATTGTGAGATCACAAGTTCTACCTGTAGGAGCCTATAGTTACTCGTTCCAGGCAGAGAAGAATAGAGTAGAGTACAAATAAAAATAAAATAATAAGTATTATAATAATAGGGAATAAAATGTCTTGGGAAAGAATGGTTGACACCACTCAAAATAAATAAATGAAATGAAATAATAACAAAATAATAAATGAATGAAATCAATAAGGGGATTGGTTGAAATCAATAATAAATTGTCATGATAATGGGCATTCAAATGTTGAAGGGGTGCTATCTAAAAATGAAAAACCATGGCACAGCCACTAGGCAATTATAAAGTGTATGAAATGATGATAAATGGCGGAACAACGGAGCCTGACAGATAAATAAATCAATAGTAAATAGTCGTCACGCATTCCTAATATTATCACTAATCATTAGAATGGAGGCTATACGCAAGTACCCGTACTGTCACACTCTTAAAAAAAACAAACAATCAAATGGTGTTTCACCCACACACATATACACATGAACACGGACAAACACATATGCACGCACACACGCACCCTGTGCGTAATTGTCTCAGCACACACGCACGAACGCATGCACACACATAGACAAGGGCAACATATCCGCCCACAGGATAAACGTACTCACTCAGTCACTCTAAATACAAATAAAATTATGTACAGCGTAAATAGGTGACATTGAACGAATGGCACGCTACACACACACCCACATCATTCAACTATTAGGCCTAAAAGAAGAATAACTGTTCTACGGGACAACACACACATCCATTCCAACACAAGACAGTGATATACACACCTACGCACGAAAACGCACGCAGACAGACAGAGAGGCCCACAGGCAGATAGAGAAAAAGGAGAGAAGGAGAGAGAGAGTTGGAGGCATGCGTTATCACACGCACGCACACGCACGCACTCAGTCCCAGAGAGGGAGAAAGAAGGAGAGCCTGTTGCTCTCCTCCCTAAATTCCTTAGATAAGGAGCCTACACACTCTAAAAACCTTAGTGTCATAAAAACCGAACACTACTATAAGGTACAATGTAAAAGGGGTGATAAAAAAAAATGTGTAATCATATGGTGAAAGGAATCACAGACCTTTTACGGTATAAAAAGAACCTTTCTACTCTCGCACCCCGGCCGGAGGTTTGAGAGAAAGAAGACTATAAATTAAGTAACATGTATGGGTTCCTACAGCGATATATCAACATAAAACAAGACAAATGATAACCGCATGCTGAAAGGCAAACATATTATAACAGATAAGAAATCGAAGTGGAAAGTAAAATAAAGGGTGAGGATGATGTGCCCATCGATGGTTGCGCTACATCCTGAAAATCTAAAGTGGAGGAAGAGTAATGTGACTGAGACATGTTCAGGGATTAAGTCCCAGACATGAATGTACGGCAATAAATTATAATAACAGTATAATCTAAGAAAGATTACAGAAAGATAAGTTACTTAACTTCAGAAAAGCAAGCTGGGAGAATCATGTAGGCAGACCGGACCCAGACAGAGGGCACCGAAGCGGAGAGGAACCGTCGTACGGACAGACGGTCCAGGACAGGATGGGGGGGGGGGGGAAATCTGTGGAGGACCGTGGCAAGCTTCATGCTTCGTCCGTTCGTCCACAGATCCGCGGCTTGTATGTTCCCAAAAATGGGGAGGATAGGTTCCAGAACTGAACATGCATCGACCAAAACCACTGCTCCAAAAATATGACTATGGACTTTGTTCTTCCGGCAGAAAAAAAAAATTGAAAATGGGGGTGGTTCCTTTTTGTCGGAGGTGCTAATTAAATAAATTAGACTTATACTCGGAAAAAAGACGGTTCGAAATGGACCAATTTGATGGATTTATAATTAAGATAAAACCCATTTGTTGCATATAAAATGCCAAAGGGACCAAAGATATAAAAGGACTGTATTATACTGAATTACTGAGCCACACAGGGCTAAACTATAAAAAATACTTCTAAGAAAGTATTTAAAAGTACGGAGGAATACTCAGCACCACAACTAGGCAGAGAGCCTATGACCAAGTTAACCATAGCTTTAACAGGACTACGTTAAGCAGGAAATACTCTTTTAGAAAAATACCTTGTACCCAATTAAAAGATGAAACCACCAGGAAGAAGGATTGTCCAGTCAGCAGATTATGGTTTAGTTCTATTCATTTTCAGATCAGAGAGACAGAACAGATCCGCATACAGCCAAATTACTCTCCCCTGTACCACCAAAAGGGCACAGGGTAGTCTCTCACGAACAATTCATTTCAAAGGCAAAGATATACTGTAGAATACGTTATTGTTGATACACATTTCATTGGCTGACTACCCAGTTAATTTCCACTTTGCCACGCTGGCACATAGGTGTCGAGCGCTCATTGGACCAGCACATAGCTGATGAGACTGATATCGGGACAGCTTCCTTCGTTCCGACATGGAGGGCCTAGACCGGGAAAGCGTGGACGCTGGCGTTGCCAGGCAACCTGTAGATAACATTCTTTCCCTGCTAGCAGAGACAGAGAGAAATACTCCTATCTACTTTCTCACTGGGCACCAAGGTCAAATACATGTAGTGTTTATCCAAATAGACCTCTCAATATGCCAGCTAACTTTTGACTACAGGCAGACAGTATGGAGCCGTCAGGCAATCCATAATATAATATGATATAATAATATAGGTCTGAGATGATTAGGCCTGTGGAGGGTGATAAAACTGATGGTCAAAGGGCAAGATGACAAAATATGAACACTTGACACATGTCCACAAAAAATACCAAAGTAGCAGATCTACAGATCCATCACCCTTAACCCTCAAACTAACATTGACGGTTTTGACGTAATTAATCAAAAAATCCAGACCTACCGTTGACGGGATTGACGTAATTGTTTTATTCCCTATAATCAGGGGCTTTGTTTTAAATAATGTAGCAACTTTTAGCATGTTTGGCTAACAGCCGATGTCCTCTACCTAAAACCGGCCGAAATCCTCACGTGCACGCTCGCGTAGTATCTCACCTGCATGAGATACTTATGTTTTCATGCAATATTGAGAAAGACTCAATGTGTAAAGAGTGTAAAGTGGTTTCAGGCAGAAGCGTGAGGGCACATATCAGTTGAGACATGAAGCAATTGTGAATCTATTGTAATGAGTACAGTGTGTATTTATTTCACTCAGTTATATGAGCTAAATAGAGTTTTGTGTTTGCGATGAATGAAATAACATTCTTCTTGAAGATATGTAGATATGTTGACGTCTGTCTCTGGCATCGTACTACGCACTGGTTCAAAAGCCATACAAATAATCTTGCGATGGCGTCATGCCGACGGAATGTTGGATTCAGGTGATTCCATGTCAGAATTTGTATTCTCTGTAACAGTCACAGTATCGTTATTTGATCTTGTCCTGTCGTACGGCCCGATCTAATATATTAGATCTCTAACTCAATATCTGACATAATGTAATTTGGTCAAGAAAGGTCAAGAAGATCAATATTATTAATTAAAACAACATGTGCATAACTTCTGAACAACTACGTTTGAGACTGATTGAATTTGAACGCTTGTCTCAAGCCTTAACACTTTTCTCCCTGCATTATGAATACGACATTATGTAAAATAAAATAATATTGAAATAATGCCAAATCACAATTTGCCATTTTATCTTCAAACAACCAGAAGCCAATTAAGCAGCTGTGCACTTTGCAGTATGCACACCACTAGGATGCCCTTGTTCAAGCTATGGAAGAGTATTATGGAACAATACTGAGTGACATTTACTTAGCAATTGTTCTATTGGTTACCGTTTCGATTACTAGAATAATCGAGAGGGATTTGTTTTTATGCTCTACACAAATAATCGATTAATAATGTATTATCGTATTGCATTATTGATTCATTTGATTATTTATATTAGTTGTACGGTACAATTAATATAATAAACAACTTGTACCCCTTATGTACTGAACCAAGTTCTAAACTTAAAATGAGGTGCAAGAGGAGGAGAGTATCTGAAACCAGTGAGTAATGGGTCATCTCCGAGCGCTGCTGTTACACCCGCGTCAGTCTCCATTAATATAATTATAAAGGACCTCAGCTGACAGTCCTGAATGGGGAAGGGGAAGGCAAATGCATGCAAGTGACATTAATCATGAACACATACGCATTTCTGCATTCCCCTGAGAGAGGGAAGGGAATATAAATACAAATAGACAGAGAGAGAAAGAAAGCCAGCCAGACAGACACACACACACAGTCACAGAGAGTAAAATGATCTTACAAACTGCGTATTGTTCTGGTTGTCTTGTTTGATTGCAAGACATACATTGAGCATCATAATAATACATTATGACATTTATCTCACAGTATACTGGCTACCACCAAAACATCACAGTGATGCGCCATAGCTTGGGTTAGAAAGCAATCCTAATCAAGTTCAGCATTTCTGTTTTCATCACTGGTGCTGTAGAACAGTTCTGCTGCATATGCAATGTGACCTTAATAGTGAAATGGCATTTTCGGTCATTTTATTTTGAAGTTTCAGTTTCTGAAATGGAAGCCTGTAAGTTTCTGAACCAATCAGAGTGTTGCATCCCTTCAGGCTATGGGACGTTAGTAGCTCCGCTACACACTGTTTATTTACAAGTGAGAGACAGAGGGCTAGCAAAGCATGTTTGCTACGTGGCTTATTTCTAACCTAAAATCAGGGGCGTCCTCAAGTGCCCTCAAGTGTCCGCAATTCCAATTTGAGGTTGATTGGCTGCATGATAAATTGGCCACCATTGTTGTTTTAGCAGTTAACTTCCAAAAACTAGATTAGCAACACACACAAGCAGGCTGCATGTGGCAGTGACACCTAGTGACTGTCAATGTGAGCTAGTATTGTAATTCTATGCTGAGAGAAATCCTCAACCTAGACTATTCAGGAGTAATGATGCTGATGGGGTTTTGATTTGAAATGATGAATACAGTAAGTGGCAACACAAAGCCACACAGTAAGGAGCGACAGACTGGCAGCCAATCAGATTGTTTAATGTGACAGAAGGCAACCACGGAGCAAGCATTCCCTCCATGGAAACCTCCTGAATATTTTTTGTAAACTTTTAAAGGCGTAGTGAAATGAAAAATACATTTTTCACACTTTTAGATCATATCTGTGGTCATCATATGGGCCTAACAATGGATGCCAAAAAATTAGGCATCCATTGGCAAATTATTTTTTTTGTGTTTTTATATCAAAAGTCCATACAACTTTCTTTTTAAATTACTTCCTGAAAACGAAAATGTGCTGCGTAATGACGTAAAGAGATAAACATTGATAAAAGCCAATAAAAATGAAGCTCACCAGTTTGTTTCCCATGCTTCATTACTCCTCCTCCACAGCTGGTTTTGATTAAAGAACTACTCGCTAAAATATGTATATAGGTTGTGTACAGGTTAGAAATAATGAAAGTCTCCCTTTCACTTTGTTTACAAACGAAATTCACGTGCAGGAAGTCAGACTTTGAGACCCCATAGCCTGGAGGGATGCGACGCTCTGATTGGTTCAGAAACTTCAGAGCCAGCGTTTCCAGCTAAGACTTAAAAATAAAATGTCCACCATTTCCGTTGCCCTACACCTTTAAACTAGCGATTGTGAAGCTGCTGTCGCTCAAGACTGCTCTGACCTTGCCTGTAGTGACTGCTAAGAGGGTGAGTGACCTTCATGGGCTCTCCGTTTGCACAGGATGACTCTCAGGTGGTTATTAGACCAATATGGCCTTTGTCCCTAAGAATCATCTCGCACCATGCGTCCCGGTGGAGCCTTCTTCCTTCTGTCCGCCTCCCTTTTCTCTGCGGAGGAGGAGAGGAAGTATACGCTGTGCCCAGTGAGGGCCCTGAGGGTTTACACGTTTGATTAATAAAACATTAGGTTACATAGGTAACCCCAGTTTTATAACAAACAAGCGAGACAGTTCGCCAAGATGCCCTTCTTGTTGCTGAGAATAAATTGTTATCTCGTTGGAATGGACAGTCACGGGGTCTCGTTGGCTAAATCCTGCATGACTTGGGGGGGGGGGGGGGGGCAAAGTCAGACACCCACGTGACATATGTCCAGCCAATCCTTGCCTGTGAGTGTGTGACATAATCGTCAGCCCTGACTGTGACGCATGGAAATGAGCCATGCAGAGGGTATAGTATTAGCCAGCTTATTACCCAACCCACTAGAGTGTGTGTTTCTACTCAAACTGTCATTGATCTCATTCTGACCTCGGACAAATCCAGAATCTCCAAGAAAGGTGTTATTGTATGCGGGCTTAGTGATCATTTCATGATATTCTGTACCCGAAAAAACAAAAACCAAAGTCTGGCTGCCACAAAGCAGTCATATCAAGGGACCTCAAAACCTACTCTAGTGAGGTCTTTAACCAAGAATTGGAGAGTCTGGATTGGTCCGATGAGCTTAACAGCACACTTGTCGAAGAAGCTTGGCTTGGCTTCAAAACCAAATTTACATCAGTACTGAACTACATGGCTCCTCTGAGAACCATCAGGGTCAAAACCCGCTCGGAGCCATGGATGAATTCGGACATAATGACTGCAACGAATGCCAGAGACAAAAAATGCTCTGAATTTCTAAAATGCAAGTCAAAGCTTGCCAAGCGCTTCAACAGGGGTCTCCAAGCTCAGCTGGACAACCTAAAAACCCAACGAAACAGGCTAAGAAATAATGTTACTGCCATGATCAAATCCGCCAAAAGTAACTTTATTAATAATAAAGCTGAGGAAAACAAAAACAATCCTCGAGAGCTCTGGAAGCTACTCAACAACCAACTAGGCTATAGTCAGAAACTGAAAACCAGGTTTTCAAACATAAACATTAAAGCGAACAACACTCTCATCACTGACAAGCTTGATGTGGCCAACTACTTGAACATCTTCTTTACAAACATAGCAACAACGCTGGTTAACAATCTGCCCTCCCACTCTGGGCTCTTTGGTGTAGAGCACATTAAAACCTTCTACAGAAACCTAGGTGTTTGTAAAGACGATTTTAAATTAGTTATGGTAACAACTGATGAGGTACTTATAAGAAACTGAGTGCCCTCCAACCCCACAAGGCCACTGGCCATAACAATATTCCCTCCAAATTTCTCAGAGACCATCTCTATAGCTCCAATCATCACCCACATAGTAAACCTCTCCATCAAACAGGGACAGGTCCCCCTAGATTTCAAACTGGCCAAAGTAACCCCCCTGCACAAGAAAGGGAGTAAATTAGACCCCGGCAACTACCGCCCTATTTCTATTCTAAGCTCCATCTCGAAAGTCATGGGAAAAATAGTCTATGAACAGGTTGAAAAGTATCTTGCCACTAATAAATTATTGTACGAGTTCCAATCTGGCTTCAGAACATCCCACTCCACTGACACATGCCTTCTCTATTTGAGCGACCACATCAAACAAGAGGTGGACGCTGGCAAATACTGCGGCATGGTCATGCTGGACCTCCAAAAGGCTTTTGACACCGTGAACCACTCCATACTGGTTAACAAGATAAAAGCAATTGGTTTCGATAGCACATCAGTGAGCTGGATGCAATCCTACCTGGAGGGGAGAGAACAGATGGTGGAAGTGAACGGAACACTGTCCCCCCCCCCCTCCCAGTGAGCTGTGGCGTTCCACAAGGAAGCATACTAGGGCCTCTACTGTTCCTAATATATGTTAACGACATGACTTCAGCTTGTGACTGCAACTTGTTCCTGTTCGCAGATGACTCGGCACTGCTGGTCTCGGACAGGGACAAACTGCAGGTTGAAAATGCCCTCAGCTCTGAACTCGGTAGAATCTGCACCTGGCTCGCTGATAACAAACTATCTTTACACCTGGGAAAAACTGAATCCATTCTCTTTGGATCTAATAGTAATCTCAGCAAGGCAAATGGCTTCTTGGTTAGAGTGGGTGACAATGTTATCACACGTAAATATGAAATTACCTATACCTAGGTTCCATCCTGGAGGCTAATCTTTCCGGTGATAAAGTGGCCACCAACGTAATCAAAAAAGTCAACCAAAGAACAAGATTCCTTTACAGGATCTCCTCACTGGTCGACAAAAACACCTTGAAGACCTTAACAGGAGCCCTTGTACAAGGCGTCTTTGACTATGCATGCACCTCCTGGTACCACAGCACCTCAAAGGCCCTTAACCCTTAGAAGATGAAAGACGCCAATTGGCGTCTTCATCAGAATTCCGTAAATGATCAATGACGCCAATTGGCGTCTTCACAGTTTTTGATGAATCTAAACATATTAATATGCTCCGAAGCGCTGTTTAAATTCCTGAGCTTATATTCCAACTACATTACCCAGAAAACCCGTGTCACGTGACACACGTGTACGTGTTGCCATTGGAAGCTGGTCCCACCCCCTGTAAACAGTGGGGGCAGAGGGAGTCTTCATAGTTTTCATTGCTTTGCCTGTTTTGCCGTCTCGCCCGAGCGATTTTCTAGCAGAAAAAGTTTAAAGCAGTACTATTTATTTGAGCGAGTTTTGTGGTAGTAGTATTGATCCATACGCGTCCCAGTCGCCTTCTCCAGGCGGAGTAGCCCTGGTCCAGTGCTTACAGCGAGACTCGCTGCTCCCTCCCTCCTTTTTTCATTGTCTCCCCATCGTCGTCCGATGAGCTATACCGGGAAACCATTGAAGAAGACGATCAACCCGGAATGTTTTGAGGTAATCTTATTGTAGAAAATGCCCTTCTATAGTGATCAGAAATCATAAGATGATCGCTACAAATAGATGCTTGGATAATTACTACTACTAGTCAGATCATGACGCCAGAATGACTCACCACGATGGCCCCCAGCCATTAGCCAGCACCAAAGGTGCTGGCTAATGGTGTTGGTCGGTGCATTGGTGCTGGCTAATGGTTGGAGGGGGGGTTGGTGTCGATCGGTTGGTTGGTGCAGTACAAATGTATCGTAGCAGGCATGCACGCATGGCAGTACAAGTATTTTATACTGTAGCGTGCCTTATAGGCGATCTGATCTTTAGAGTAATGTTCGCTCCTTTTTATTTACTGTCTACAAAGACGGAGAACAAACATGCATCGTTTACTGAAGCAACGCGTGGTTGGTTATGATGACCTTGCTACAAGGATCGGAGGGGGGACGGGGAGTGAAGCTAACAGAAGCGTATTATATAAGATCTGTATGACGTTTCATTGACGTCTGAGCTTGCATGATAATTGCATTCATTGTATATTGTACACAATCATGATTGTACATTGTTTAGTGTGTCTCCGTGTGATGATGATGATGACGATGATGTCAGATAGCCTACGTCCCCCCCCCCCCCCAACTGGCTATTGGCCGGGCTGACTACAGCTAAATGTTTATTTTTATATATTTAGAACTGGCATCAGATGAGGAGGAGGAGGAGGATGATGATGATGATGATGATGAAGACGAAGAGTCAAGACTACGATGGAGTTCTCCGACACTGAACCGGATGCATTCATTCATTTCAGTTTTTTTTTTTTTTTAATTTAGCCTACACACACACACACACCGTCAAGAACAACTGGAATGCAGTGGTTTGGGGACACTGGGGAGTTTGGGGACAACTGTTTTGTATGTAGGCCTATTTATTTTCTGTAATATTTATTATAATTGTATTATGTTAGTCATAAAAAATAAAAGACAAGCTTTTACAATGAGTTAGACCTGTCATGGCTATTTTGTTCACTATTCTGAGGTTTATGGTTTGACTAAGCGAGTTTCAACTGTGATTTACTCTGTAACGGTAGATGGTAAGAACCCAATTTTTTTGTTATAATACAGTATACATTCAAGTCTATATTTTGATACATATCATGGGCACAAAGTCATATAAAAAACAATGTCCTTGGATGTGTTTTTTATCAAAACTGTTTCTTCACAACAGGTTTTTGAGATACATGCATGAATAGACAAGGTACTGGTAAGACTATGTAAACATGGTATATATCAAAATGTGCGTTAGAATGTCTAATTTTACCCCAAAAAAGAATTGAGTTTATATGATGTTCCATTTCAGAGCTAGGGGGACTTTTAGCTGGATAGGTCAGATTGATCATGACTGACCATGCTATTTATAGATGGCAAAATATCTACAGTGGTACATGTGAGAAACTTTTTATTTTATTTTAATTGAACTAGACAACTCACCCTTTAAAATGAGATATTGCATGGCTATGTACGCCCAGCAGAAAAAAAGTTATTTAGAAAATAAAACTTCAACCGGGCATAACTTTTTTTGTTGTCCTAGAAACACTACCCAGTGTAAATGCAGGCTCTTTTAAATGGCTTCCAACACACAAACTAAACATTTTATCAACTCAGTTCATTTTTTTCCTGGAAGCAGACAAGCCAAGCTTTCTCTGAAGGTCTTTCGTTGTCACACATTCACAGCAGAGAATTTTCAATAAATCATTCAAAAACGCCATTTTTCCATAGAGAAGTCTACAAACTGTATAGAAATCCTTGAAACTCTCAAAGAGTTAAAACTAGGCTCCAGACCTCCCAAAACAAACTGGTCAGGCTCCTACTTGGCCTCACCCCCCGAACCCACCTCACCCCTGCCCACTTTGACAGACTGGCATGGCTTAGGGTCGGCGACAGAGTACAGCATCTTGCAATGGGTCTGGTCCACAAGATTCGATACTCCACCAAGATACCCATGTACCTGTGTAGATACTTCCTTAATGTTAACAAAGTCCACACCCACAACACCAGAGGGAGTGCAACGAACCATGTTCAACCCAGATTCGGCACAAACAAGGGACTAAATTCTTTTCGCTCCTATGCCACCAAAATGTGGAACGCCCTACCAACAGTCATTAAGACATGCGAATCCCTTGACTCCTTCAAAACCGCTCTCAAAGGGCACCTACGGATGGCTGCAATTCGAAACTGGCCCCCGTAAAATCTGAATCCCCCCCCCCCACCCCCCCCCCCCCCTTTTTCCCCTCACTGTATATGTTTCTTTTCCCTTTTTACCTCCATTATGATGAATTCCTGTACTGTTCTTTGTCTATATAGAAGTGTCTATCTGTACGTCTCTAAATGTTTTGATGAATTGAACATGGTGGACCCTGTTGTAAACAAGTGTAATGCTTAATTGGGTCGTCCACTCACAGTTAACAGCCTTTGTATTGAGTTTGTGCTTGAAATGTACTGTAATTCTGCAAACTGTTAATACAATTTTCAATCAATCAAAAAAGAGTAGTAACATCGACGCTTCGAAATATTTTTCATGGAAGACAATAGCCTCCACAACAAGTGAGTATCTCTCTTCTGTGTGTGCGTCTCTTGCGCACAGCGCGAGTCACGGCCAAGCTACACCGGGCATGTGTGCGTTTGACGTAAGCACACTGCGCGCACAAAGTACGCGTGCAAAATGCCCCGGCTACACCAGATCTGTGGCGCGCGGCAGATTTGTGTGGGAAGATATATATATATATACGCGCGCATGGGGGCATACGCACGTAAAAAAATAGAACCGATCCTATTTTTAGAGCACGCGTATCCGTGGCCCGCGCTATCCGTGCGTCTGGTGTAGCTGGTATCATTGACATATATTGGTCCTATCCAAACTCGCTTTACGTGCGCAGTAAACGCATACGCACTGCGCGCACAAACGCGTGCAAAATCGCCCGGTGTAGCCCGGCCGTGAGGAACAGTGCCAGAGCGCACATTATAGGGACAAAGTCCTCCTTGTGTGTGTGTGTGTGTGTGTGTGTGTGTGTGTGTGTGTGTGTGTGTGTGTGTGTGTGTGTGTGTGTGTGTGTGTGTGTGTGTGTGTGTGTGTGTGTGTGTGTGTGTGTGTGTGTGTAGGGGACTTGTTAGTTCTGTTCAGAGAGGGGGGGGAGAGAGAGAGAGAGAGAGAGAGAGAGAGAGAGAGAGAGAGAGAGAGAGAGAGAGAGAGAGAGAGAGAGACACGTGTGTGGGCATGGGGAAATCATGGAATGGTTTAACTAAGAAAATGTAAAAATACATATTCCCCCATTTCCACTGAGATTATGGGGTGAATGAGTGTGGCAACAGACCCATCTTGTCTCTTTCTGTCATAGTGACATTGTCCTGCATCAGATCATGTGTCACAGTGTCCCTATCCAAATCAGGTACAGTTTTTAGGTTTTTTTGACAGACAGACAGACAGACAGAGAATGTTCCACTGAGGTGGGTGATTAATTTGTGATGTAGTCTGTCTTATCACATCAGAATACGTTTTTAAAAGTCTGACTTTTATGTAAACCAATATGGATATTTAATAGGAGACATAGGCACACATAATGGAGAAGGTGCACCATATGACTAATAGGAGACTGACCATCTATTCACCTGGTGCAACTCTTTCACTCATTTTGTTAAATGCTATTATTCAAAAGGTGGGTTATTATTCAGCATCATATGCTAGCTATTATTATCTTTTGCAAATATATATAGCATATAGGCCTATTTGGGGTCATCCCTATGTTCCCCAGGTTCTATGTTCCCCACTCACCCGGCCCCCCAAAAAAGGTTATATGTTCCCCGCTCAACCAAAAAGAGGTTCTATGTTCCCCATTCAAAAAAGGTTCTATGTTCCCCATATCCACAAATATGTTGATGTGGCATATAAAAATATATGTTCATATATTTTAGGATTTCTTTTCTAGGGTGGGATGTCTGTATTATGTCTGTATAAATCAATGTTAAAAAAGGCCAAATCGACATTAAAAAGGCAAAATATATATATATATATATATAATTGCCACTGCCCAATCAGACACTAAAGTCTCACTCTTGCCTTTTTCTGAAACTTGGCAGCCCTGGAGAGAGAGAGAGAGAGAGAGAGAGAGAGAGAAGAGAGAAGAGAGAAGAGAGAGAGAGAGAGAGAGAGAGAGAGAGAGAGAGAGAGAGAGAGAGAGAGAGGGAGGGAGGGAGGGACGGAGAGACAGAGAGACAGACAGACAGACAGACAGACAGACAGACAGACAGACAGACAGACAGACAGACAGACAGACAGACAGACAGACAGACAGACAGACAGACAGACAGACAGACAGACAGACTTACATAGAGAGAGGAAAGAAGGAAAATATTCTTCTCTCACTGCAATTTTGTAGCAGAGCAAACTCGATGAAGTTTTATAATGTACCTGCATGTGCTGGTAGAGGATGTGAGTGTGTGAGTGCTGTGTGCGCATATGACCCCCAACCTCAGCCACACATAACCGCCAAACTTCCCACTGACCTCTGGACCTGGAGAGCGCAGATAAATGTCACCAAACAACTAAATGGCCATTCTGCAGCTGGGCACTTTACAGGAGAATACAAAACTTTTAGATTTACCGGTAGGTCAACAATGCCTGAAAAAAACTCAAACTCTTCAAATACTTGTCTATCATTCACCATATCCACAAATATGTTGATGTGGCATATAAAAATATATGTTCATATATTTTAGGATTTCTTTTCTAGGGTGGGATGTCTGTATTATGTCTGTATAAATCAATGTTAAAAAAGGCCAAATCGACATTAAAAAGGCAAAATATATATATATATATATAATTGCCACCGCCCAATCAGACACTAACGTCTCACTCTTGCCTTTTTCTGAAACTTGGCAGGCCTGGAGAGAGAGAGAGAGAGAGAGAGAGAGAGAGAGAGAGAGAGAGAGAGAGAGAGAGAGGGAGGGACGGAGAGACGGAGAGACGGACAGACTTACATAGAGAGAGGAAAGAAGGAAAATATTCTTCAGACAGACAGACAGACAGACAGACAGACAGACATAGAGAGAGGAAAGAAGGAAAATATTCTTCTCTCACTGCAATTTTGTAGCAGAGCAAACTCGATGAAGTTTTATATTGTACCTGCATGTGCTGGTAGAGGATGTGAGTGTGTGAGTGCTGTGTGCGCATATGACCCCCAACCTCAGCCACACATAACCGCCAAACTTCCCACTGACCTCTGGACCTGGAGAGCGCAGATAAATGTCACCAAACAACTAAATGGCCATTCTGCAGATGGGCACTTTACAGGAGAATACAAAACTTTTAGATTTACCGGTAGGTCAACAATGCCTGAAAAAAACTCAAACTCTTCAAATACTTGTCTATCATTCACCTAAAAGTCAGAGCTTGTAAATATTATATGAACAGAATAAGAGAGAGCAACTTGATCTCCTGTGCATTTTCTCCCAGACATGGGCCTTGACCATTAACCTAAAGAAAACTAAAGTTATGATATTCCAAAAAAGATCTAGTCCCCAACACCAACAATTTGTACTAAATACAACCATACTAGAACATGCAAAGAACTATAACTATCTCGGCCTAAATATCAGCAGCACAGGTAACTTCAAGCAAGCTGTAAATGACCTGAGGCTGAGGGACAAGGCAAGAAGAGCTTTCTATGCCATCAAAAGAAACATTAAGTTAAACATCCCAATACAAATCTGGCTAAAGATACTAGACTCTGTTATAGAACCCATTTCCCTCTATGGTTGTGAAGTCTGGGGCCCACTTGCCGATCAAGAACCGGAAAAATGGGATTAAACACAAAATTGAAACTTTGCATGCAGAATTCTGCAAATCCATTCTCCGCATCCAACGGAAAACACCAAATAACGCATGCAGAGCAGAATTAGGACGATACCCACTAATTATCAAAACCCAAAAGAGAGCATTGAAATTCTATAAAAATCTAAAGGAAAGTGAACCGGACACACTCCACAAAAAGGCCCTCACACACAGTGAATCCCTGGACAAATGTCCCCTCAGCCAGCTAGTTCTGGGACTAACACAAGCACAACCACCAGACAGAAAACAAACGGGACTACACCAAATCATAAGAAAACAAAAAGAAAGCTATCTCACACACTGGAAAAGATCTACTCAAAACCAGAGCAAAATGGAATGCTATTTACTTTAGCTCTAAACAGGGAATACACAGTAGCAGAATACTTGAGCACAGTAACTGACCCAAAACAAAGGAAAACATTAACTCGATATAGACTCAGTGAACACACTAACACAGTCTTGCGATTGAGAAAGGCCGCCATAGGCAGACCTGGCTCCCAAGAGAAGACAGACTGTCCACCCACTGCACACAAAACGAGGTAGAGACTGAGCTACACTTCCTAACCGTCTGCCCACTGTACCAAGACATCAGAGACATATACTTTCCACAGATTACAATCACCCAAAGAGAGTTTGAAAACATGACTAATGATAAAAAACAGTACAACAATGTGCAAACACAGCAGCGAGATTTGTGAGCTGCTGTGACAGGAGAAGGATGTCAAATGGAATACAAGCACCTTAAGGAATACAAACCATATGTGTACACTGTTTATCAAAAGTATAAAGCTAACGTATTCTATATGGATGTATATTGTATATGTATAACTATCTCTGACCGAAAATGCACAATCTTTTTATAGTTTCACAAGATAGTATCACCCAAAGTGCTAATATAACACAGCTCTGTTTACACCTTTATTTGATTCCTATTTATATCCAATATTTATTTGTAAATACATTGTTCTATTTTTATTGTCTTGTTCCACTTCTGTTTTGGCAATGTAAACGTATGTTTTCTCATGCCAATAAAGCTCCTTTGAATTGAAAAAAATTAAAAAGAGAGAGAGAGAGAGAGAGAGAGAGAGAGAGAGAGAGAGAGAGAGAGAGAGAGAGACAGACAGAGAGCGAGAGAGATTCATGTGTGCATGTGGATATGTGTGTCAATGTTAATGGTACTCTTCATGCAGAATGGCCAAACTTGTATGAATATTTTGAAGCAGATTGGACAATTTGTCTCCAAGGCATTGTATATTGCGTTGAATATAAACTTGATCACCTTGGTAATACGTTGTGCCATGAATTTGTATTTGTTTTATCTAATACAAGTACTGTATAGATTTCTATAAGCTAATCTTTTAGTTACACTAGCAGTAGTGTAATGTTTAATGCAAACTCTAAGAAACAAAACAAAAGTGCCTTCAATGAAAAATCCTTCAATAGCACTCCCTACAGTTAGAACAGGTCATTTATCATTGCAGCTGAAAATTTGCCAGAACATGCTGAGAAAATAAATCTTGGGAGAATCTAAGAATCTTTAAAACAAGGACCTTCAAAATATAATGTCCAGCTTTGGTGTGTGTAAACACAAACATTAAATGCCATTGAAAATGAATGGCCATTTTTGAGTGTTTTTGAGTGTAAACACAAACATTACGTAAACACAAACATTGAACACAAAAGTGAGCACGCAAATTGTGATTGGCCTGATGTTAAAAGTGCCCCTCACTTCACACGGATGTGATTTTTGTAAAATACGATAAGATGTCCACTTTAAAGGTAGGGTAAGTGATTTCCTTTGGTTAAAATAAGTGTTAAAAAGCTTTATATTGTGATAGTACTTATTGCCTATAGAGTGTTTGTTCAGTAACATGAGTCTCCATCTCTCTCCAGCTTTTTATTAAACAGAAATGCATTTTTTGGGATATACCAATTTGATCCAATCAGGATAGAAAACTCAAGTCAGGATACAGATTAAACAAGTGGAATTGTTAAGTGCATGATGACACAAATAAATGAGTGGACAAAATTGGAACTGGAACACTATAAAAATGTAACTGATAAATGGCTACTTTCTCCTGATTGGCTGAAATGTTGTCACCTACGTATAACTGAAAAATGTTTATTGGAGCTGGAGAGACAGGGAGACCCCTGTTATTGAACAAACACTCTAGAAATGATTATACTATCAGACAGTGATTTAACCTTTTAACAAAAAACCCTTTTTGTTTTAACCAAAACATATCACTTACCCTACCTTTAAGCCAAGATGTTGCACTGCAACTGCTCCATTTTGCTAATATTAATTATAGGATTGTCTTGATTAAAACTCTTTAATTTAGCAAATTTGCCTTAGGGAATGTAGAAGTGCAAATGCACCCTGAGGCGTTGGTTTAAATGATATCATACAGATCTGTTATTTCATCCTTGTAAATTGCAGGGTTGTTTAACTGTATCACAAAAATGGATCTAGCTATAGCCAACTGGCTTTTCGGTGTGATGATGGCAACATCCTTGTAATCATGTCTGTGTCTTTCATGTCTCTGACCACCACTTTGTAATCTTCTCCAACTCTCTCTCATCTGAATTCATCCAACCTCATCCTGTTACAGTCCGACAGAACTATAGGCCTCTTAACCCCTCCTCTCTCTCTCTCTCTCTCATTGTACACCTTCAGCTCTCTTCCTCTCTTGTGTCAACTGACCCCAAAACCTCCTCTTCTTTCTCCACAATTGCAGCTGCCTTTGAGCATCTCTGCTCTCTCTCCTCCAGGCCAGCATGTGTACAGTATCTTCACCAGCTCCTTGATGGTCTTAAAGTCTGCAAACTGAGCAACCACATCTCAGAGCAGCCAAAAAATAAATAGCACAAAACTTTTCTGATGACCTTTGGCTTTTTCCACTTCTAGTCACTCCTCTTTGCTTTCTCCTCTTCACGAGGTACGTCTACTTTCTATTGCACTAAATTTCTGTTATCTGCTTCTATAACCTCCACCAGTTCCACCCTCATCCCTCTCTACTGAAAGTTTCTCACCTACTTTGACAAAAGGTTGATGATTACAGACACTCCTTCTCCTAGCTTTCCACAAATCACCCGGCCCCCTCCGCTATATCATGCTAACGCCAACATTTCATGCCTATCATCACAAGCGGATTAATATATGGGCTTGCCAGAGATTAACTCTGGGGGCCTCCACTCAGAGGGGACCAGAAACTTCCTCTTCAGAAATAAATATTTATACTTAAAACTTAAAACTTGAAAACACATTTAGACCTAAGGCCCCACTTGGGTGGTGCAGTGGTAAAGCACCTGCCCACCACCGCAGCTGAGTTGTGGGTTTGAATAGACCGTGGTGCAGACAGCTTTATCGAGCATATGAACACAATAGGTCCGTGTTCGGGGGAGGGAAGCCGGGCGTAATATTTGTCAGTGCATGTATTCCTACGGACTGGGGTGGCACCTGCAGGAGTGTTGGGCGGGAGGAGTAGGATGAAGGCTCTACATCTTTCCAGTGGGGGCTCCCCACTGACAGGTGAGTCCATAAGATACAACAGCAGTGACAACAATCACATGTGTAAGGGGAGGAATTAACGACTAAATTGGGGAGAAAAAAGCAAAATAATTAATCTAGGGCCCTGTGTGAAAAAGCAAGCTATTGTAAATAAAATCGAAAAGTAAGCTGTTAAAAAGAAATTAACAAAAGACTTATACTTCTGTTGTACAACGGATCGAGAAAATGTCACATTATGACGTCAGCTTGTATTTGCCATTTCTTTTTGTTTGAATTGTTCAGTGATGTAAATCAGGTTTTCAATGTAATGAGTCCCGGGATGCAGGGATGGTCTTTTAGATGAGTCCCAGGGACATTTTATGAGTCCCACTTCAACAGTACAGTAGTACAGTAGTGTACTACGACCTCTGCATTCCGTGGATGCAGAGGTCGTTGTTTTATTGCGTCCCTTAACTATAAACTGCATTTTGGGATGCAAAATGCACCCTATTTTAATCTCTGATTGTTATGACAATTAATGTTTGCCTATAACATACTCAAAATATGGACATCAGGTTGAAAGTGATTTTAAGATTGTGATATTCCTAGTCAATTTATAGTTCCTCTGACTTTTGCCCCTCTAAATTCAAGCTGCTTAAAGGGTAAGAAAACATTTTATTACACAGGCTCTACCCTACAGTGGAATCCTCTGTCAGCAGCCCTGAAATCTTTAAATTACCCACTTAAAGCTGACCTAAAATCATGGCTTCACTTAAATTCTAAATGGTCTTAGCTAAATTTGTTCCTCCGCTGGCATTCCCCTATAGGGTTACAAATGGCTCACTCCCTCGGTGAGCTTTGTTAAGTGTCTTGTGAGTGGCATCCTTAGTATCCCTGGGCCCCCACTTCCTATTTATGTATCAGGATTTGTTTAAAACTGTATTGTAGTATTTCATTTTGTTGTGTTTAAATTTAAATTTGTATTGTGTATTGCACTGTTGTTTGTCTAGTTGTTTGAGTGTTTTTTTAATACATTTTGGCGTTTAAAAATTGTTAAGAATGTAAATAAATATTAAATAAAAAAAGATTTGCTTGAAAACACATTGACCTTATCCAGGATAGGGGTAATGATGTGTTAAGGGACCGTGACATTAGAACCATATATGAATGAATGCATGACTTTATTTAAGTGTCATGCCACCTCGTGACCCATCCCTCATGGGATTATATAACACCTTTTCATACAGTTACAATAATTCGGATATACACATCTTTTTACACAGTAATGCTGATTGTCTACTCAACATGAGTACAACAAAAATAAACAAAAATAAACAAAACAAAACATGCTTTTTTCCTTAAGTCCCAGGCTTTTTCTAGATAGTTTGCCAATTTAAAAATATATTTTTCAAATAAACGGCTGATAAGTTGTGCATCATTTAAATCCATCATATCATCATAGTTTATATTATTAAACAGTTTTTCTCTGACCCTCCCATAAAAGGGACAATACAAAACAAAATGATACTCATTCTCTATTTCATTGAGATCACCAACCCAACATAGCGACCAGTTTCAATGTAAAGTGGCAATATACCACCTCTAATCTGAGTACAAAGTGATCTTTTTCATCATACATGATCATATATGTCATATGTCATTGAAAGCATGTGCAGTGACAATAAATTGAATCTAATCTAATATGTCGGAGTTTAGGAAATTAAAATTGTAGAAGCTGAAAGATCTAAGTGATCATAAAGTGGATAGTTAAAGCCTGCTGCTACTTCTATCTTCTGGCAGTTGCCAAGGTTACCAATGAGCTGCTAATGTTACACACGTGAACATCTCCAGAAAATCTCTGAAGTAGATATTTCACTGCACAGAATATTCTGTAACTTCTGAGGAAGAGGAAACTACTTTGGACGGCTTGTTTAAAAACAGTAATGTACTGTCACTGTGTAAAGGTTATGAACTTGTGTTTACATGCCAGTGATTTCTGCTGCCAGAACAACAATAAAAGTTCACTAAAACTATACTCATACGAAACCTGAAACCTCAGAAAGTACAGTCTCTGGTCTGGTGTGCTTTCTTGAGGATGCAATTGTTGCTGAGAGACCAGGCATTGTGAACGTGTCTGTCTGTATTACAATAGGCCTACATTGAAAAGGGATGACCCACTGATGGAATACTGTAGTAATTATATTTCCCCTGATCTTTCTGAAGTAGATGCCAGTTTGTGGTTTATTTGTTACGATTGTATTTGTTACGTTTGTTACGTCCTTACGTTGCAGCATAATATAGGCTACAGTAGCCTACTTACTACTTACCCTTTACTGTTGGTTGACTAAGGTGGTCTTTAGACGAGAACGGTGTTCATAGGAAACGGGAAAATAAAGTATTGTTTGCTGGTGTCCCTTTAGACGAGAACAGCGTTTTCAGGAGGTGAAAACGCAACAAAGTGAAACCACCTCCCAGAGTGGAAATCTTTGAGAACGCCAAACAGGCAAAACGGCGAATCCGCAAAACTTATGACATCATGGCTCACGTCGGCTCACAACGCATATGTGTATTAGTTCCTACAATGAACAAGCCTCCCTCCTAACAAGCGCCGCTCATCAGCGATGGTGAATGTAAAAACATGATGTAAATTAAATGCCTTGTGATAGGTGGCAGGCAGCAGCGTTTATGTAGTCTAATGTATTATAAAATATAACCATCCCGTGGTGCGCTCTGCCTGCATGATCTGGGCTGCCTGTCAGCCTGTCTGTCACCTCGAAGTGTTAGTAGAAAGCAGGCAGCGAGCGACGGCCACAACCCTGTCGTGTTCTGGAAGCATAATTCAAAACCCCGATAGGGTTGCGTTCTCGTGTAAAGGGTCAATAAAAAATGAGAACGCAACGGGACTTTGCCGTTTTATCTGGAGACCGTCCCCATCTAAAAGAGGCCTAAGGCTACATTGCCATAGAACCTTACTGTATGCTGTACTCATGGCCAGCTTTGGAGTTCCACAAATTATTATAAAGGCTCTAAAATGAGTAGTATTGTACTTTGATCCCTTTATTTTATATATTTAGAATAGCAAATTATGTTTGCCCATTTTCTTCTCATCAATGTAGCCGTTATGCCAATAAACACTCCCCACATTTCTGTGTTGCCACTATTGTACCCCACTGGCTCACCTGCCAGTGAGCAGCCCCCATCGGGAGGATGTAGCCTTGTCTCTGTCCTACTCCTCCCATTCAACATCCCCCTGCTGACAAGTGCCACTCCAAGCCGCAGGACTAGGAGTTACTCATGCAACGACAAAGATCACCCTCCCCGCCCACTGCCCAGTTTCCTTTCCCCGAACACGGCCAATTTGCATCCGTACTATTAACACTTGGCAAGCAGGATGAACCGCGGTGGATGTGAACCCCTAGGGCCTAGACAATGCATGGACAGGTACCTGTGCCACTCAAGCGCCTATAGTATGTTAGCTTAGTATAGTATACTAGTATAGTATATTCATTTTGATGATTTGCTTTGGTTTGCTTTGCCTGGTCATCCAGGACATCCTCTTTTTGAGCGGTGCTAGCCGCTCCTATATGCACAGCTTTGTGTGTATGTATGAGCACGGAATGTGATCAGCTGATTGGCTGAGCACGGAATGTAATGTATGATGATGTATGATGATAAGAGTGCCGCTCACTTCACACAAGCGTGATTTTTCCCCCCTGGCTGGTAACATCTGTCACCACTACTGTCTGCTCTGACTTCTTTCCCGTTATAGTTTTTATTGGGGTATTTAGTGCATGAAATCCTCTGTAATAGCAATTTAAACCCACAACGACTATCCCAGCTTCTCCATTGTGCAGACGTTTCCCCTCCTTCCTTCCTTGAGGAAACTCTGGAAGGGAAGCTTAGTTCTACAGACTGATTTGGGTCCTTTCCTTGGTAGACAGTGTGCAATTTCTTGAAATGTGGGCCTACTCTTAAGCCACCTGAAGGATTATTGTAGCTCTACAGGCCACACAGAGGGCCCTAAAGGAGTAAAATGTATACTGTACATAATAAATCAGAGGCTAAGGGACAAGAGCTGAACAGGCTACCAATTACAATGACGCCAAACAGGGCTTAGAATCCAGGAGAGAAACACTTGTAGGCCTATCCTCGGCCAATTAGCAAGCATCTGACCATGTGTGCTGTGCTTGGAGGATATTTATTCTTTTGAGCAGATTTGCTCCTTGTTCAAAGGCAAGCCTTTTAATCATTAGTGGTGATGCGTCTCCAATATGTAAGCAGATATGTACCAAGCAGATCTGACACTGGTGTCTCTCTAGGCAGAGCGGTCTGCCAGTCAGTCACTGCATACATCAAACACTATTTGTCTTAGTGCACATCAGTACACAGAGCTAAGACTAACCTGCTTGCCCCCTTGCCAACTGCAGACATCCTGCATCAAGTGGAAAATAGGACAGTAGGAGAACAGTTTGTTGTTGAACCGATGGTGGTGTGGTGGTACGATGGTTTGTAATGAAATATAAATGTATTCGGATTCTTACATAAAGCGTCTTTGGCATCGGACAATGTTAATATTGGAGATTTGTTGTCAAATATCAAGTATCGAACCCTAGGGCTTCGCTCACATGCAAAAGACAGGGTGCTCTCTCACTGTCCTTGCTTTTTTTTTTTTTAGATTTATTTAATGATAATACAAACATCATCATTTAAAACAACGAATTACAGAATCATGATTTTCTTTTTTTTTAAACAAGACAAGACAAACTCAAAAAAGAAAACAAAAAACAGCTAAAACAACCCCTAAAATTATTTCCCAATCCACATCATCATAAGTGCATCCCAAGTGTGTCTCCCATTTATGTTTAATGTTCAATGTATTGTAAATTGGTAAATTAGTGTTTAGAATACTATATATGGAGGAAGTTAATCCTTTAGTTGAGGTGATAAGAGTACAAAATATGTGATCCTCCAGGGGGGATTTTTCCGGAATATTCGGGAAATCTATAGATTTTCTCACTGTCCTTGCTTGGGGGAGAGGGGGGGCAGAGCAGCTCGCAATTCATTTCCAATGGGAGTCACGTGGTTTTGATGAGACAAGCTTGCTGTCTTCTGCCCTCCTCCCCCCCATGGAGCAAGCAGGGAGCAAGCTTGTCTCGTCAAACCACGTGACTCCCATTGAAAATGCATTGCGAGCCGTGCGACACACAGAAGACACAGGAGACACCGAGACAGCTGTCTTATGTGACTGAGGCCTAGGGGACCGGCCCAGCCAACACTGTATGAAAAAAGCAAACAAACAAACAAAACAAAACAAAACAAAAAAACTGGCAATAACTTACAATGTAATGTAAATGTATCATTTACATTGCATTATCCAGCAGGACACAGAGTGTATTGAGAGTAAACAAGGTGAATCATTGTAGCTCGGGGGGTTTGATGCATTTCAACATGCAGAAAGGGGATAAGGGCAGGGCAGAGACTAGAAATAAAGAGCAATTGAACTAACTAATATTAACTAATAATATAACTAATATTATAATTATTATGTAATAATAATGATTAAAAAGTTCTGGTCTAGTCATGGGAACACTGTATCTTCAGCTCCTATTCCTGCACAATCCAATGTGGCTGTTGCCTGGATAGCAAAAACAAAACGAGCTTTAAAAACACTGTCAGTGAGTGGCAGGCAAGTGTCAACAGACAACAGTGACAGCTACTGTACAATGAGAGGGGGATAAAGTTGTTGCTGTGTAACAACACACTCCATAGGCAGGATACAAGTGCAGGCACACAGTGTTTATTTCTTAAACCCAGGCATAGGTACAAAGTCTTCAAGCTGAAACGTTGGAGTTCGGCAGCAGAAATTCAGAGTATAGAAAAAAGAATGCAGAGACTCACAGGGATACTCACACTAAGTATAAGTGAAACAGCCTGAGGTGATTGGTGAACAGAAAGGGAAATATACAGTAAGAGTATGGTCACATCTGTTCACGTCCATTATGTGAACGCAAAGGAGGGGAGCTTCCCATGTTTTGGGCATTTCATAATAATAATAATCTCATAAATAGTGGATATGAAAGCGAAGACTAAAAGTGATTTGATGATTCAAGGAGAGCTAATGACGCACAGGTGAGAGGATTGTGGAGAGTATAGGCAGAGTCTGGGAATCTGGGAATTCTGACAAACAAATACTTCTCTCACAAAGTTATCTTTCACAAACCCTCAGACTCTCTTTCTCGCACGCATGCATGCACACACACTGTACGCAGTACGCGCACGCACGCACGCACGCACGCACGCACGCACGCACGCACACGCACGCACACACACACACACACACACACACACACACACACACACACACACACACAAGAATAAGAACCCTTGAATTGCTATAAGATAAAGGGGTGCTGTTCTTTTGCTGCTAATACAATTCATACCACGGCATACAGTAGTAATGTACAACTGCAGCATCTTATCATTTTATATGTAGATATATTTAAAAACAACCAAGGACAAAACAATAACGACATAACCGCTATACCCTATGTGATTGAATTTTCCTATTTAAAGCTAAAAAGTAGGTCACCTGAATAGCAGGAAACTGTTTCAGGTGTCAACAAACGGAATTATGGATAGCATTTATCTCTCAAGCTACATCTCTCTTCAGATGGTTGCCCTATTTTCATCAGACGCGTGTGTTGATTGACAACTGACAAAGCTATAGGAAGATACATTTAATGTTCTGCTTCTGTTGGCGTCTGTAGGGAGAGAAAGGTACTGTAACAACATATGTAGGGAGAGCAAGGTAACAAAAGCTGTAGGGAGAGCAAGGTAACAATGTCACAGAAATGACTGTGTGTTCGTGTTCATCATATACCAAAGCAGTGGTTCCCAGACCTTTTACCAAAAAGAGAAATTTGAACCCAAACTAGTGAAAATAGCTGATCTACAAGCTCACAGTGTCACATCTGTTATTTATAAGAATCTATGCAATTCCTTTGATTTCATGGAATTTTCTTAATTTAATTCTAGGCCTATTTCTGGAGAAAGAAAATCACGTCCATTCTGTGAAAGCGAAGGAGGGGAGCTTCCCGTTTGGGCATTTCATAATACTAATACTAATACTAATACTAATACTACTAATAATAATAATAATAATCTCATAAATATTATGTAGTATAAATATTATGAGAGTGAAGACTAAAAGTGATTTTATGATTTCAAAGAAAGCTAATGATGCACAGGTGAGAGGATTGTGTTGTAGTGTATAGGTAGAGTCCCAGTCTGGGAATTCTGACAAACAAATACTTCTCTCACAAAGTTATCTTTCACAAACCCTCAGTCTCTCTCTCTCTCGCACGCATGCATGCACACGCACTGTACGTGCGCGCACGCACGCAGCCACGCACGCACGCACGCACGCACCTCAGAGTTAAATTAACTTTGATTTGACAATATACATATACATATACATACAGTAGGGGTCCCAGAGATATAAATGCCATTAAATAGGGACTGTAACCTAATTCAGGTCAAACTGGGAGTCCTTGAAATGAAAGTGGTTCAAAATCACTGCTAGAGCTGTACAATTTTCTGTTATGGAGGTCCCTGGCATATCTTTATGGAGGGGTCCCTGGCATATCTTTCTGTTATGGAGGGGTCCCTGGCATATCTTTATGTTATGGAGGGGTCCCTGGCATATCTTTCTGTTATGGAGGGGTCCCTGGCATATCTTTATGGAGGGGTCCCTGGCATATCTTTCTGTTATGGAGGGGTCCCTGGCATATCTTTATCTGTTATGGAGGGGTCCCTGGCATATCTTTCTGTTATGGAGGGGTCCCTGGCATATCTTTCTGTTATGGAGGGGTCCCTGGCATATCTTTTCAAATGGGGGTCCGCGGGCTAATTAGTGTCAATTTGGGGGTCCTTGACATGACAACGTTCATTCACACACAAATTCACACAGCTGAGGGAACAAGGCACGATTACCTGCTCATCGGGAGCAGTTTGTGTCTTGCAGGAGGACACTTCCATCACAAACCCAGGGGTAGCCATGCAGGGACCAAACCGGGAACCTTCATATTCCCATGCTCCCACTCACCTCCTGAGCTATTGCCACCAAGTAGATAGTGTTGCCAAACATGCCAACAATCACACTATCCATGGTTTGATTCCAGCTTGAGGCTGGTTTGGCTATACTGTTGTGTTCTGTCTATCCCTTTCGAAATTACTGTAAACTATGCAATCCTTATGGTTTACAAGATACAGATGGTTGTCAGAAAATAATGCATTACTTTACATGAAGGGCTCAAACCCCTAATGTGATGTGAAGGCAGAAATGGTTCTACAGAGTCTGTTATCTTTAAGCACATACCTTGGAGAGTTTTATCCAGCTTATAACATGGCTACTTGACAAGATAAAATACAGTGCTGTTAATACATAATTTCTAGGGTAAAATATGGTTGCTCACTGCTCCTTTTCAGCACAATATGTAACTAGCATCTTGATTGGCAGCCAGCTGTGCTCTTTTGGTACTGGCTGATCTGGCATGTCTCCTACAGTAGCTCTTAATCCAAACTCAGGAAATACTGCACCACTAAACACAAAACTGCTAGCTGTGTCTTGCAACAGCTAAGCTATTTTCTCAACAGGATATTTTCTGCTTTCATGAATTTAGCAGCAGTGCAAGTTCACTCAGCATGCACTCAGTGCATCAAATGAATTGACAGTCTTGGTTGCTTGGTTACAACTGTTTGAGCTTTCAAGAAATAATACATAATGCACTTAAAACCAACAATGTCATAACTGCACCTTCATGCTACATAAGAGAGATTCGATTGATTTTTTACTGGTGCTCAAGTTAACCCATTTAGGACTGAGGCCGATTCTAAAAACGCCTTCTAAATCCTGACCTAAGTTTTCTGAAAAACTTTGGTCAAAAACATGTATTAACAAATTACAAAATAATATGATAGACAGACAGACAGACAGACAGACAGACAGACAGATGCAGTTACTTCAGGACCATGGACAGCAGCCGCATCTGTGCTATCAGGGTCTCTCTCTCTCTCTCTCTCTCACCTTGTCAAATCATACTGTATTGACGTCTGTCTGCCGTGGACCATGGACATCACAAACGTAATATTCAGACTTGTGAGGCGCACCGTTGCTTCAATCCTCACCAAACTTAGTTGGCAAAAACCGTTGCTCCGATCAAACTTGACACTAACACTGTTCAGGGTCCGCCATGAAAATAGTCTGATAAAAAAAAACTACATTGCACGCATATGAGGAACTACAGCAGTGTTTAATCTACTATATAATGCACCACGTCTCTGCGTGCGTATACGTGTGTGCGTGCGTACGTGTGTGTACGGTTGTAATGCACGAGAACCGTTTGACCCACGACTTCACATTCAACACACGCATTCCACACCCCCACAGGGAGTGCAGTGCCAGGTATCGAGTCGGTCAGACCCACGGTTCTCCAGAACCACCACAAAAGGCTCTGGTCAGGCTCTGCCAGTGGGGGTAATGAGGCCAACTCCTTTCACCTGTGCAATTTCCAGCCTCTGCCTCAGCCAATTGAGGCTCAACCAATCAGGCTCTGCCAGTGGGCCGAATTGATTGCCAAGTACACTTTTCAGTTTACAGTCTTCACACACACAGGCACATACACAGATCTCCATGTGGGACATGATATAGGATTAGGTTTTTCCAGGCTGCGACCTGGAAAAACTATTACGGTAAATTTGCATACAGGCTTTTCAGTTTGGACGCCACAGACGATTACGCAAGTTTTATTTAATAATGCACAGGTTACCAAAGACGTTAAGACGAGGTATGATAAATTAGGCTTAAGAGTTTTAAAAAATATTCTTTACCTTGATTTAGCTTTGGTCGCTATAGCCACTACCATCCATGTCAGAAAGAGCCAAAATCCCTGCTTGCACGCAATCTTTAGTGAGATGGCTTATAATGAGATGAAGTACCATGATCGGAGCTTAATAAAACATTAATTTGAGCTCCCGCTAAACAAAACAATGATCTGCTCGCTAGTAGGCCTCTGTAATCCTCAGTAGATCATGGCACTCTGGTACTTTCGGTTCCAACCATAACAAGAGCTCTTCTTCTCTGCTGCTCATGTTGCACATTTGGCATTTGGCACTACATCCCCCCTATGGGAACGGGCGTCTAAGGAGTTAACCAGCTATATTTAAACTATACTTGCTGTGATAAATTTACCAAGATAGCACTATTTTTATCTATTCCAAGCAACCCTCTCTGACATGTGGATTTTAGTTTACCAACAAAGCTTTGTTAGCTTTTGTTTGCTGGGCAAGTCTTCCTATAGTCTTTGTCAGTGTGTGTTTGTTTTGTGTTTTCCCTGGTACAAAACAGTGTTGATTTTGTCGACTAAAACTAAGATGAAAAATGTTTGTCAACTACCTTTTTTCACTGACGAAAACTAAATGGAAACTAAATGAAAACTTAGCTATGATGACTAAAACTGAGACTAAATATATTGATTTCGTCAACAAATAAAAACTAGACGTTAGGAAGGGACTAGTGGACAAGAGATCCAGTATAAGTCATTTAACACATGGTTGCGTGCTGAAAATAGCCGAACTACAAGCTCACAACGCGTCACAGCACATGCACATGCATCATGGCCCGCCAAAATACATTTTAGTTGACTAAATCAACTGTACATTTAGTCGACTAAAATCTTATGATATTTAGTCGACTAAAACTAGACTAACACTAAAACATTCCAGGTGACTAAAATGAGACTCTGACTAAAACTAAAATCAAACATTTCAATCAAAAATCAATCAAAAATCGGTAAAAAAAACTTTCAGATGGGGGGGGTCCACGGCCAAATGCATATCAATTTGGGGGTTATGTGTGATAGGTGCGAGAGTTCCAGTTCTGAGATCACAACTTTGTGTGATAGGTGCCAGTGTTCCAGTTCTGAGATCACAACTTTATGTGATAGGTGCCAGTGTTCCATTCCAAACCCAGCTTAGAGAGATGCCAGCTACAACACAACTACACTTTGATTTCTATCAGAGAGGTCATTTTGGAACCACAATCGACATAATCCAAGCCTATACTGGGGACATCTATTTAAAAGCAAAGAGTGATCCCTCTGCACCAAAGGCTTTAGATAGATATACAAGATCTGCTTTCTGTTATACTGTACAGGCACAATATCACTTAAAATGGTAGAAGTAGTACATGTCTGCACACCGAGTTCTCTGTGTGTGTGTGTGTGTGTGTGTGTGTGTGTGTGTGTGTGTGTGCGCGCGCGTGCGCGTGCACGTGCGCGTGCGCGTGTGCGTGTGCGCGCGCGCGTGTGTGTGTGTGTGTGTGTGTGTGTGTGTTTGACATGTTACACTGATTATTGGTGACCTACAATGGATAGTACAAATGAACAAATTATGCACTAGAACATGTTGGACTTACATAATGCCCACATGGCTAGAACACAAGCTTCCACCAAAGATCCCAATCGCTTTAAGATATGTTGTGTCATTGTAAATTTGTGCCATTAAAATTCAGATTTTCTGCTTTTCCTCACAGCAGCAGTGCATTTCTTAAGCTGATGAAAAGCAAGCCAGTGTGGTGGATCTTTAGTGCATCTTGTCAATGGCAGTGCCCAGGATTTATTTCTAGATTGAAACAAACAGCATGGATAATTCAGTGGTAGACCATGGACATGATCTGTTTACTAACATTCACTACTCAGTAAACATTTCCATGTTATCAACAGTTTCTAATTCAGTAGTGAGTGACCACTGAATTAAAACAGTGTCAGGTAGAATTCATAAAAGGCTTGATCGCCTTAAATGTTCTAACATTTTTGAGGGCCTACTATGTCCAGCTTTGAGGGTTTGTGTAAACACAAACATTGAATGCCATTGACAATGAATGGCCAGCTTTGATTGTTTGTGTAAACACAAACATTGAATGCCATTGACAATGGATAGCCAGCTTTGAGTGTTTGTGCAAACACAAACATTGAAGACGAAGGTGAGGTCGCAAATTCTGATTGGCCGGAATGAGATGATGGGTGATGGTCGGTTTGCCGCCCTCGTTATGTAGACTGTATAACTTGGCAGTAAGTATAAACACCTTCCTTCCATCAAAACCGTTCTCTCTTTAGTCATCAGGTTTATTGACAGTCAGAAGTGTAAAACTCGTTTCCTACGGTCTCCTCTCGTTTCCTCATCCTGTCACTCGCCGTGGTCTAATGCGTTTTTTAGGAATGGCAGGATATTATCGAAGTTTCTGCAAGAACTTTTCTGCCGTTGCAGCCCCGTTAACCGACTTGTTGAGCGCAAATGTACGCTACAAATGGTCAGAGAAGATTAGGCACAGACAATGATTGAATGACTGAGTGTGTGTGTGTGTGTGTGTGTGTGTGTGACTGAGTGATGTCATGGCCACATGCAACACCCCCGCCCTATGATGGTGAATCCCGGATGTGCAACGTGAGGTCATTCACTCATCAGAAAAGCAGCGTGACAATGTGTCGGCCAGGACATTAGCTTTTCCACGGACATGCCTGACCTCAACATTGAAATACTGCATGAAAATAGACCACCTCATTAACCTTCGATTTGTGTTCCGCTGCCGCATCTGGTTCAGGAAAACGAGAGGGTTGTGATCAGTATAGACGAGGGTAGGCTCACTGGAGGAACCCACATAAACCTCAAAATGCTTTAGGGCCAAAGAGTCACAATCAAAACTATGATTACTGTAAAATGTACGCATATTGCATGTAATTATATTACTAATGTAACTGTCACATGTTACATTACAAAACTAACAATCCAGCACAAGGAATCACTTTTACATATTGATTCTACAAATGCAATTACTTTAAAGGCTACTGAAGCCTGCACAGAATTAAAGTATAGACCACAAATGTGTCCCATTGGCATAAACACTGTTGGTGCATAACAGGCCTTTCTGCAGTACTGACTAAGTATTCACAGGTGAGTAAAAACACAGCAGATGTGCAAAGAAGAATTACTTAACAGGCCTTCAAATCAAACTTCACAAAACAACTTTCCACACAAAAATAATGAACTGCAATGATTCATAAGGTGAAAAGATCACAATACATACCGACGATGCTACGACTGGGAGAACATTAGAGCAGATGTTAGCAGATACAATATACAGGAGCTCTGGTCTGCATGTGTCATGAATTGTTTGCAATGAAAATCTAGTGCACTTCCTTAAAGAGGTCAAGGACAATTTAAAGAGGACGAGAAGCGAAGACCATACGGTGGACTCCATGTTGCTCCCTAGAAGGAAAGAAACATGCGCAGTTGAGACCAGAAAGTTGTACATGACAAATCATAGATATGGCACAAATGGCCCATGCAGATGGCGTGATGCCACTGAAAGGAGAGATGCTTGTATATCATGTCACGACATTGCATTTTACCTTTTATATTCACGTTTTAACAGCAAGTGGATAAGTAAGTCCCAGCATGGATCATCACACAGACAGTAATGTTGGTCGGATGTGACATATGTACAAGCAACTGCGCATGTTTCTTTCCTTCCAGGGAGCAATGGAGTCCACCGTACGGTCTTCGCTTCTCGTCCTCTTTAAATAGTCCTTGAAAGAGGTCACATGACGTGTGTCACATGACAAAACTGAAGCCTACTTCCTGTATTTCTTAAAGGGTGGGTGTCTGGGTATGAGCACGAAAACAGCATGGTTGTTTTTCACCACCTGTGCACAACCTACAGTAACGTACACACAAACACACACGCACGTATTAACTGTATATATGATGCTTTCGGGTGTGCCATTACAGTACAGTGACAGTACAGTACAGTACAGTAGAGTAGAGGGTACAGTAGAGGGACCGCCACACGGTAACTCTATCATTTCTCAACCGTTTCGGACGCGGGGCGGCACGCCGGAACCAGCCCGGCCCCCTGGGCGCGTCCCTGGGGGTCTGGAACTCCCCCCCCCCCCCCCCACCCCTGGGGACCCCACATGGTAACTGTAATTTCTCTACCGTTTCGGACACGGGGCGGCTCAGCATAAATAACCACTGGGCTATGGGAGTTATGGGAAGTTGGGAACTGGCCCCTCCCCTACGGTAGGATGGCTGTAGACATGGCACAAAATGACAGTTTCTCAAGGTCGGGTCTGGGGACCACCAGGGGTACTTTAAAATTGTCATGACAATTGAAGCTTGATCAGTCACAATACTGCAGTGGTCACTCTTGTTGTAACCAGTCAACTCGTGCACATGACTTTGATGTCTTTACAGTACCATGGTGCAGTGTCCTTTTGCTGCTGTCAACTATTCATCTCCACTGTACCAATCTCAATGAAGATCCTCTCAGACTTTATTGCTTCCATACAAAACCCTTCGTGTGCGCACAGTGGTGTGGGGAGGGAGCTATTAGGGGTTAAGCGTCACTTCAACTGGGCGAGCCGAGGACCGAACCGATGAACCGATGACCTTCCGATACCCAGTCGCTCTACCCACTCGCTCTTATCTTTCTTCACGCCCTGAAGAAGGCCGCTATGTGTGGGTACTGGGTAGTAGTTCTGATTTAACATGCGCATGAATTATCCATTTTTGCCATGAAATAGTCATCTTAATAAAGGATTTCTGCCAGAAGAGTGCCTTGGATCCTTATTCTTTTGTTTCACTTTTATCTTTGCATGACCTCTGTGGATCTTATGGGGCCCCAGGTCCCCCATGTGTGTGTTAATCTGCCCCTAATAGCCTACTGTATGTCCTCCAACTGCAAAGCTGCACACTGATATATCCTTGAACACATTGTCCTTTGCTATAGATCGAGATAGAGCTCTATAAAAGACATTCAGGGGAAATATATACAGCCATGTGTATTATCATTCATATTTACCAGTATTACGATAATAATAATAATAATAACAATACTACTACTACTAATAATAATAATAATAATAATAATAATAATAATAATAATAATAATAATAATAATAATAATAATAATAATAATAATAATAATAATATGCAGCACCACATTTTCACAAAACATTTGTCTATTTTCATTGAATG
This sequence comes from Electrona antarctica, assembly GCF_951216825.1. Classification (NCBI taxonomy): domain Eukaryota; kingdom Metazoa; phylum Chordata; class Actinopteri; order Myctophiformes; family Myctophidae; genus Electrona; species Electrona antarctica. Next base: position 30,284,943 of record NC_136810.1, read on the forward strand.
TTCACCAATTTTGACATGGCCATAAATTAGTGTGTTCAAGTAACACTCAAGCTCTGCTTATAGGAAGATTAGTACTTTGGGCGTACGTGATTCCAACAAAAAAAAAAAGTAAGCTGTTGATAGTGGCTAGGCAGTAAAATTCTGAATGCATTTAACTTTGAGATTGTAGGAATGAAGTCTTCTGCACTCCTGATCAGCTCAGAGACGGGTGCATAGGCAAGGGATCAACATAAAGTAGAATAATAAATGGACCCAAACATCAAACAACGTTTTGGTCAAAACTAGACCTTCTACTGCTTGAAGTTTGACCGAAACGTTGCTTGAATTCAAGTGTTCCTATTGTGCAGGTGTGTTGGTCACTTTATTCTTAGAGTTACAAATGGATAAATGACCGGGGATTTTACTGATCAATATTCAGAGCCGTCTTGACTGCATGCATTAAAACAACTGCTTGTCTCAGAAAATGGGATTCATGACTCAGGTGTGACTCATGGAATGCTTGCAGGTTAGAATCCTTCAACAGGGAGGGGGGCGGGGAATGGACAACAGAACGCCAGCTTCCTCACAGAGAAGCAATTACAGGAAGCAATAAAGGCGTAGAAGTACATTGAACAGAAGCAATTTTTGGTAGTGTACTCTCCCTTTGGCAGTCCACTTTCTCTTGCTTTCAAGAGAGAGAGAGAGAGAGAGAGAGAGAGAGAGAGAGAGGGACCTCTCTGAGGTCCCATCCCTTGCCTTTCTCCCTGCTTGCCATTTCTCATTACAATGCTGCATTGTTTATTTGCTACAGATGTGGGCGGAAAATGACGAAACAAATAGAAGCAATTTGGACTAGCTAGATACTGCTGAGAGTGCACAGCAGGGGTCAAAGGAAGGCCTGATGAACGGCAGCCCACTTCCCCATAGCTCCGACACTGTCTGCCTTGGAGGAGGTCCAGTGCAGTTGGGGGAATGGTATAGATATGATAAACACAAAGAACAGCCTTGGCAGTAAAGTGTCCTTAAAAATGCTACGATATATATCAGTGCAGTCATCTGCGGACAATATATGGAGATACTGTAGTAAGCACTGCAATTTAGTGTGATGCTTATATAACGTGTCTTATATAAATTGTGATCATTCAGTGTAGGAAGGAAGCACTGTACACAAGTCTACCAGACAATCTCTGGTGGAGTGGGAGTATATCTGGATTTCAAGATATGTAGGCTATCTATGACACAGGACACTAAAATAAAACGTAAAGGTTTCAAAAAGTAGATAACATGCAGGAAAGATATAGTGGGGGTACTACTTTTGGCATGGGCACAATCAATTTGGCACTGATCGGTCCAGCGCGGATTATGAGATTAGCTTCCGACAAACAGACACAGACCAACGCTCTTATACTGTAGATGGCTAACCTCCTAGAGAGCAATGCCAAAAAGAAAAACAGTGACCTTGAACAATAAAAATATACATTCAGAGGACTGCAGTACCGGACGGATTCAAGAAGTCATGTCAGATGCACTTCTCAGTCCAAGAAAATGTTTCGTGCCGAGTGCAGAGTAAGATGGAAAATGTGTAAATCTACTACCACGTAAAACATTGAAGGGTTTTGAGACCCCTGCTAACTGTGCTGCACGAATAACCTGACATGTTGCCAGATCAATGACGACATAATGCATATCATTAAATGATATGCATTATGTCGTCATTGATCTGGCAATGGGCAGTATAAGCTCGCCAGCAAATTTTGCTGGCGAGCTTATACTGCCCTATAACAGTGTCTGTGAGGTCTTTCTGACCCATTTTGAGATTTTGAAATTGCCCGTGAAGCTCTCAGAAGGCTTTCCTAAATATTCAATTCAAATCATCTGTTGTTTTTTTCATCTGAAACATTTTCTAAATATGAATTTAGGCATACTTATAATATTCGTTGAAACCCGTCCTCCCCCGCGGGAGTGGACTTCACACCTCCAGACAGCCCATTGTTCAATGTAAAAGACCGGTAGAGCCTTCATGGGTTTTAGCTGGGATGGAATTTGTCAAGTTTGTACACTTGGGGCCCTATTAAGCAAGTGGAATCTAATTACATATAATTTTACAGTTTTTAAGACGTGGGGGCGGGTGCAATGTCATATTACAATTATGGGCCAGGTAAGAAGCGCTTTCGACACCCCGTGGTGTGAGCAAAACGGCCTTGAATTAGTCATGGGAGTGTTTAAGGGAGTTTTGAGGCTTACCCAATGAACATGTCCGTACTATTCTCTTTACGACACCAGCTGATGATGCGCCCTTTTCGGCAAGTGGTATTACATTTCTGCAGACTGGCACCATAGACATGACATGACTTTGTCACATTTGGGTTAATTATTCCTATTGCACTGCATGCTGTCACCTTTATGCCTCAAAAGAACAGATCCACAAGCTGTCACAGCCATGATGTGCATAGCTTGTAGGCCTATGCTATGTCTCTATTTTGTTAAGTAACTTGCAGTGTTCATTGGAAAGTCATTACAGCGGCGCAGCCATATGCTAAGGGAGGGAGATATACGCACATCATCACTTCATTTGTTTCTGTTCTAAGCATGAAAAACAGCTGTAAAAATCTTTATTCTAGTTCATTTAATTCATAAATGAATAACTAAGCCTTTGAAATGGCACCTACCTATACCTTTCAGATCGGAATGGAACTGCGAGTAGATACGCAGCATTGGCTGGCAAATTGGCAATCCATGCGTAATGTTCCCAGAATCGTCTAACCCCCGAACATACAAGTTCGTTTGATATTGTTTAATTCGATAAAAATAGAACCATGTACCATACAGCGAATGAAAGCAAGATTCCTAAGGAATATGGGGATTTTTACATTTTAAAAAACGGTTGAGAAATGAGAGAACCATGAGTGTTTATAATATCAAATATTATAAGAATAATATGAAAGACAAACGGGCTGTGAAGAGCTCAGCTCACCATCCCGACAAGGAGGAAATATAGCCTATAGTGCATGCACGTATATGCACTGACTGTTGCACACACGCTCTTTATTTGTTTCTATTGAAAAACACCAGTAAAATAACGTTTATTTAATTTTATTTCATTCGAGTCACGACGAAGGAATGAGTTGAAATGCCATACGTGCGCCATGCGTATTGCTGCGGCCCCAATGTTATGGTCTTCGCTCGTAGCATTTTATTGAAGAAGAATTGAGTCGGGTGTGATACAGCATATGAAAGCTAACTTCCCAGTGATTATGGAGATGTTTTAATTTTTTTAAAAGGTTGAGAAATGAGCGATATATGACCCTTTACAATATCAACGTTTGAACGTTTGAGCCAGAAAGCTCGTCTCCTGCTGTTGCCATGTCTCATAGAAACAAGTAAATAGGTCTATAAACATACTCCCAAAAGAATCGCCTATAACAGGGGTCTACAACCTATTTTAAATGAAGTGCCATGTTTTTATTTTCTAGATAGTGAGTCTGCCATATCAAGATTCCTTTTAATGACACCACATTAAAATTTCCAGCATATTTTGATTGTCCACAAATATAAAGTTCTTCCTTCTTTTTACATATTTTCTTGCACATTGTTATAATGATCATTATAAATATATATCCCCCTGCAGTCAGAGTTCATTGTTTTAATTAATGAATGTGATGCATTGTGAGCATTGTGAGCTATTTTCAAAAGTAATCTTTGAAAAAAGTGACAATAAGAATATTTTTGAAAAATGTTATTGAAACATTTAAAAACACAAATCTGTCATGGGGGTCACTGGCTTAGTTGGGCAAATGCATTCATCTGGGGGTCCTTGACATGGGAATGTCGCTGTGTGAGGATCACTGGTTTAAACAACATTAGGAGAAAAGCCCAAATAAGCACTTTAGAAACAAGAAAAGCAACCACAACTACCAATATTTACAAGCAACTTTGCAGAAAAAGAAGCCGCTTATAATAAGCAAACAGCAAACAGACATGGCAACACTCCAGCAGCACTCCAGAGCCGCTCAAGTGTAAAATCAAACAGTGCTTTTTGCTTTTAAGACGTGGTCAGACCCAGGCGGAATCGGTATGCGCTGAGTGTTTTTAGGTCAAGGGGCTTAATAGCAAAATAGCGCAAAGCGAAAATAATTAACATATGGACACTCCCCCAATGCTAAATTATGCAGGAACGTGGTATTCCATATGAGTGAGCGCTCACCACGGCTTCCATAATACGAAAAGGCGCAGAGCGAGGGCGAAATCTGTATTACCGCATGGGTTTTTCGTCTTGCTTAATAGGGCCCTTGGTCTTTTGGATTTTTGGCATGGTGTTATGGCCTGGGTATAAGGTTTTCAAAAACCATAGCAAACGAGTTGGGCTCGCCCCCTAGTGGTCGGGTCCATTGAGAAAATCAAAGAGATTTCTCAATGGATTCTGTTACTATTAGTTACTAACTTTACTGTTACTAACCCTATATTGGGTATGCTAAATAACATACCGGTGCTAATATTTTGAAAGAAAAAGAATGACTGGAAAGGCATCGTTTTCACGAGCCAATCTTTTTTTTGGCTCACGATGGTTTTAAAATAACTTGTGCCCATACCTAACACCATGACAATAATAATAATAAAAATATAGCTGCAAGCAGCGATAAGGCGTGACCAAGAAAGAAGAATATACGCAATAAGAACAATATGCACAAATAAGACTGACGAGCTGAGTTGTCAGTACCCGGATTTGAACACACAACCTTGTGGTCCGAAGGCAAGATGTCTACTGACTGAGCTACACGGAGACAATCAGTTACTACATTTTAAACAGTGTCATGAATTTTGGCCAAACAAAGCATGAGTTATGACTGTTCAAAGGTTTAATTTAATTTAAAAAGAATTGCTATAGCGCCCCCCTTTGGCCAATTGGAGTAAGACTGCTGTATTTGGCATGACCCTCTGCTATACTGTAAAGTGACATAAGCATATGACGCTGCATGGATGTATTATAGGCAGAAGAAGAATTTTCACAAACCAGCAATTTTCATTGGCTCATAAAACATTTTTTCACAAAACCGACTGCACGGTTCAGCCAGAACTGCTATTTTTGGCGGAAGGAGAAGAAGAAAAACACAAAAACAATAAGTGACCAAAGTCACTTAGTGACTTCTTGGTCCCTTAAAAACACAAAAACAATAAGTGACCGAAGTCACTCCGTGACTTCTTGGTCCCTGAACAATAAGTGACCAAAGTCACTTTGTGACTTCTTGGTCTCTTAAAAAAAACACTATAAACATTTTAAGTTATTTATATGGTTGTGTAGGGCAGTATATAGCCTCACCAGAGAAAATAGTATATAATCGACTAGGGATGTTCAATTAAACTTAACAGTTAACAATAATCGAACATTCTGCGGTTCCATCATTGGGCGGTTTTCTGTGAATGTAATGCTGTCTGTCTGCGCGCACTCGTGGCCCAGGAACGTACATGTGGGCCGGTTAAAAAAAGTCCCCTTCCCAACACCTTAGTAGCCACAGAAACAATTGCAATTGCATGTGATGTGACAGACAAGACGTTGGTGTCGTGTTGGTGTGTGTCACACACCAACACGATGCGCTGGCGCTGCGTTGTGAGCTTGTACAGTAGATGTTTTGTTTTTGGAGCACAACAACGGTGAGCAACTAAGTATAAATCAGGCTTTAAAAAAGACAATGTGTTGATGAATAGTGAATACAGTGTTCTTTCTCCCCCTGTAATAGTGTGCCTCCACCTTAACCTTCCCATTGGAAATATTCATCAGATGTGTCTGCTGCTCTGACTTCATAACCTCCCGCTCTATCTTCGCTCTCTCTCCCTCCCTCTCCTCTAATGGCTTAAGTCCTCCCTGGGGGAACGATAGCCAGGGATGATGCTTCTATGGATGGCTAATGGCTTTAGAGTGGCTGAAGGTCTTTCTTGTCACAGGAACAATATCAAAATGATAAAGTAGGCCTTTTCTGGGCTTTCTCTGTGTATTTCATTTTGTCAAAGTCCGACGACTGCTTGTCGCTAGTGTACAGCCCTGGCCTGGGCTTGAGTCATACTCTCAAGCTGTGTCTATATAGTTATTTTGTTCTTTATTGCTTTTACTGCATTACCGCTCACTTTAGTGGACCTCCAGACGAAGACCGTAACCAAACAATCCGGAATCAAATTCTCCGCAAGCTCTTCCTTTTTGTCCTTCTAGGCGTTGCAATCTCCAATAAGTCTCACAACAGATATCCTTCTTATAGTATATCTGTGCCACATTGTGTGCCATTGACATTATAATCTGTATTCCCCCAGTAATTGTCAGCAAAAGCACAGGTAGAGGTTATTATGTATCTAACTGGAATTCATAAACACTTTCTAGTCATTCAAGCCTTTAATTTGTCATGTACCACAATAGTAAAAAATAACCAATCTAAAACCTGGGAAGTTCTCTGTAGTTGCCAATCAATCAATCAATCAATCAATCTGCAGGGCTATTATATTAAAAAATGTTCATCGATAATGGCATGCCCGCACTCAATCTCACAGAATGTCAGACAGGCTTTTTACAGTTTGAACTGAAGCAACTGTGACATAAGCTTAATCCATCAGGCTAATAAAATGAACCACTTGATGAGATCGTATTCGCAATTACTTACTAATCACGTACTAATCACACACTCTCAGCGAGGGAACATTTTAATGAGCAGTTTTATGGAGTGAGGGTTTACTGTAGGTACGAGTTTCAATTTTGGATGACAACCCGCAGGGCAGTAAAATAGTACCGTGAACCGACAGTTGGGGTGACACTGACTGGCTTGTGTGAACAACAGAAGATTACCTTTCTACTTTAAAGTGAATTTTCACTTTTTCCATATTTTCCATTGTAATTCTGCTGTCACATTAAGTATCTGCAGAGGGAAAGCACAAAATTAATAATAGTATTTAATTTGTGCAATTTCATTTGTATCAGACTTTATCATTACACGTCCCTCAGGTCTTCTGAGATAGATAGATAGATAGATAGATAGATAGATAGATAGATAGATAGATAGATAGATAGATAGATAGATAGATAGATAGATAAATAATAAGTTGTCTAATCAGGATATGCGTCCTCTTTATTATGTCCCATCATTACCTCTCACATGACTTTTGAATAGCGTGTTTGATTGATTGATTGATTGAAGAATGTATTAACAGTTTGCAGAATTACAGTACATTTCAAGCACAAACTCAATACAAAGGCTGTTAACTGTGAGTGGACGACCCAATTAAGCATTACACTTGTTTCCAATAGGGTCCACCATGTTCAAATCATCAAAACATTTAGAGACGTACAAATAGACACTTCTATAGACAGAACAGGAATTCATCATAAAGGAGGTAAAAGGGAAAAGAAATATATACAGTGAGGGGAAAAAAGGGGGGGGCGGGGGGGGGGATTCAGATTTTACGGGGGCCAGTTTCGAATTGCAGCCATCCGTAGGTGCCCTTTGAGAGCGGTTTTGAAGGAGTCAAGGGATTCGCATGTCTTAATGACAGTTGGTAGGGCGTTCCACATTTTGGTGGCATAGGAGCGAAAAGAATTTAGTCCCTTGTTTGTGCCGAATCTGGGTTGTACATGGTTCGTTGCACTCCCTCTGGTGTTGTGGGTGTGGACTTCGTTAACATTAAGGAAGTATTTAGACAGGTACATGGGTATCTTGGTGGTGTATCGAATCTTGTGGACCAGACCCATTGCAAGATGCTGTACTCTGTCGTCGACCCTAAGCCATTCCAGCCTGTCGAAGTGGGCAGGGGTGAGGTGGGTTCGGGGGGCTAGATCAAGTAGGAGCCTGACCAGTTTGTTTTGGGAAGTCTGGAGCCTGGTTTTAAGGGCCTTTGAGGTGCTGTGGTACCAGGAGGTGCATGCATAGTCAAAGAAACCCTGTACAAGGGCTCCTGTTAAGGTCTTCAAGGTGTTTTTGTTGACCAGTGAGGAGATCCTGTAGAGGAATCTTGTTCTATGGTTGACTTTTTTGATTACGTTGGTGGCCATTTTATCACCGGAAAGATTAGCCTCCAGGATGGAACCTAGGTAGGTAATTTCATCTTTACGTGTGATAACATTGTCACCCACTCTAACCAAGAAGCCATTTGCCTTGCTGAGATTACTAATAGAGCCAAAGAGAATGGATTCAGTTTTTCCCAGGTGTAAAGATAGTTTGTTATCAGCGAGCCAGGTGCAGATTCTACCGAGTTCAGAGCTGAGGGCATTTTCAACCTGCAGTTTGTTAATCACAATGAACCCTCGCATCCATATTCTGGGGCAAACATTCAGTGAAAATAGTACACGCATAGACGCGTTGTGAGCTTATAGATCAGCTATATTCGGAGAAGATATTTATGTATCTAGCAAAAACAAGAGCGGACCTATAGTATAGACTCCGGGGGACTTCTCGGATGCATGTGTGAGTGATGCTGTTATTTTTTACTGGTGCACAAACTTGGACACATCATCAGCGTTGTTATCTGAATCAATGGATGTTTCGAGTCTTGCAACAGACACCCTCCTCCAAGCGACCGACAAAGGCAGATCAGACCTCGGCCTGTGTCCAAGTGGCATGCTACAGCCCCCACTGTCTCTTGGGGGTTCAGAGACAGTCATTGTGGAAGATGGCTGCACGAGATGTTTGCGATAGGCTCTAGACACTGTGGGTTGCCTCCGGGCCTGGCTCCTCCATCGTCTGACCAGAAGTTCTGAAACCTTCTGTGCTTTGCGTCATCATTGCCGCTGAAAAGCACACATCTCATCCTCTGTGGAACGCAATTTTAAACCGTCTTTGCCGGTTTTACCGCAATCTGTAGGTTTTTGGGTTCATCCTGGTTTGGGCTGCCAACCCTCTCCACCCCAGGTCGCCGTCTCTCCGGCCATCCTCTGTCTCCCCAGATGTCATCACCACACACTTTGCAGCTGAATTTGTTTTTTTGCACAACCATTCCTTTTTTCCATTCCCGTGTGTTGCTTTGATTCAAAGCAATAGTAATGAACCACAATGTCCCCATCTGTTCTGTAGGCCTACGTGTTTTGTACTGCAGTTGCACCACATTCTCTAAGGACAACATTGCACCTTGGTGCATCTCCAAACTACAGTATGTTGATCTACGCAGTAACAGTGATCTTAATCATCAGATTAAGACAAAAAGCACATTAAACTGATGCAATTTGTATTGATCCGTTTAGTTCTATGCAAAGGTTCCCCATGAAGAATTTTGACAAACCATATTGTATATGGCCAGTTTAAAAATACAGAAGCATGATAAAAACTGTAGGCTACATATGACAAAGACAGCAGACACACACGTTTGTTCTACGGTATATCTGTAGTCTACTGTCAACAGTCTACATTATGACGGACATTGGTACATGTACAGTATTTCAGTGAGCAAAACATTTAAATTATATATTGGATGTCCAGTAAAATTACATTAATGAGATGTTTTTATATGCGATATTGGACGCCCAGTAACATTATATTGTTACACATTATAATGTTACAGATTATTATGTGGACTAAAACTTTCCTTTGTTTTTAATCCATTAAAAGTGGGAAAACATCTGTGTCATTTTAGATCTTTATGTCGGCCTGTATGTCTGCATGTTAAATGCAGGCATTGGTTTTAATATGTAGACGTTGAAAGACTGTACAGTATGTGCTTTTAAGTCATAGCTAAACATACTAAACTAATAAACTAAACACAGTATGAACACTGAGGATTTAACTGTATAGCCTATAGTGTTTTGTTTTATTTATAGTTCATTGCATTCATCACTTGGTATATAATTAGTCCGTGACTGTGGGCTAGAATCAAAAGCAGTATACTCTTCAGTCCCCAGTACTAGAGTTACAGTAGGAACCACAAATATAATTAACATCTACATAATGAATATTAAAATGATAATGAGTATTAATTTAAAAAAACACACAACATACTTTGCTCAGCCAATCAAATAATCGCTATGGGGTGATCAGCCAATCACCAGCCAATGTTTGTGTTCACACAAACCCTCAAAGCTGGGCATAGGAGGGGCTAGCGCCCCTCAAAAAATGCTGTCACATTTCATCAGTGTCTTCCACTCTATATGTAGAACCAAAGAACACAACTAAGTGGGTGGAAGTGAATAGTCAAACTTATTTTTCCTCTCTTGCTTCAGCAAAAGGTTCTCAAGCAATTCTGTCTTCTATTGTCAAATTGTAGCATAAGCAGACAGACAAGAACGGTTCTGGACATAGTAGGACAAGTAGATCATTTATAGATACATTACTATCTTGTTTCTTGAAGAGGGTTGAAAATGGGTTAATAACTTTTGGTGGCAGTTGATTTGGGAAGAAATTTCAGGTTACGGTTATATCCTAACCATGCCAGGTGAATGAACAGTTCAGTCAATTGTGAACACAATGTGAAGTCGGGAGTGGGTATGAGAAAATGGACTGTGTAATAATAACAATGTAGTACAGAGGACCCATACTAATCACAGGTCACTCCCACCCTGGTGTCCCGATTTTTCAAATGTTTGAATAGGGCACAAGTGGTCAAAGGAACATGTGGGGCAATGGAAATCTATCACCAATTTTGTGTTATTCTGCTTTTAGAAATAATTACTTTTCAGCACACTATACGTCTCCTCTACTGACAAGGAGGACTGTGAAGGTTGATGGCTTTCAGTTGCCTTGCCGTTTTATAGGATATTACACATACAGCAATACGGATCTTATTACACCATGCAGTACAATGTGAAAATATGTAAAAGCATTATCTGATAAAGTAGAGCACAACGAGTTCTCCGCCTTGCCAAGCAGACACGAATCATGCATTCAAGGTTCTGCACACACCCACATCCTTGTGAAAAGTCCATGTTCTGATTTCCTGTGTGCGTGCGTGCGTGCGTGCGTGTACGACCTTCCTGCTTGCTTTGTGCCCTAAACTAATGCACAGACAGTACAATGCTACTCCTCATGGAATCCTAGGCATACAGTATAGGAAGTCCACATGGTGACTGCCAGAGCCATCTAATAGAAGTGTTACGATATTGAGGGGGCGGAAACCGAGCGCTCGAGCTCTGTTCATGCAGCCTGACTGAGACAAGCTGGAGTTGGAAATACATTGTTTTCAACGAGGGCGGCGCAAATAAGAGCTATTTTAGGCATGTGTACAACATGACAACTGTTTTAAAGTAACAACTAAAGTCTCTTTAATGTTTATGTTGTACTATTACTACAAAACAATCTAAAATAAAGGGATTTAAGATCATTAAAGCTGGGTTGTTGCCTGAGTCCAATGCATTTCTGCCTACTTCCGGTCCAGGACGCAGTTCGCGTAACTCTGTCTATATCTAAGGCTCTGGTGACTGCTAGCTCTGGGACAGTCATGTCCACCCCCAAATATATGAGTGATGATATTTAATCAGGCTGATCCTTTTCTCACTCCATCTCTGAACCAACACTCGCTCCCGCCCTCGCTGTCACACTGGTTAACTTGTCATTAGTTTTATGGTGACTGTATTTTTAGCCCCACTAGTGATGGCTATTTACTTTACTCCCAAACGAGGGAATATCTTTTGTCATGGAACTTGCTGAGAGCGTCCATGCTACTTGGAGAATGAACCCTAGCAATTTGATGGTCTTTCCTCTAGCGAAACCCTTAGGCCAAACCTTCCGGTTGGGTGTCAGATTCTAGTTTTCTTGCTGTTACTTTGAACCAGCTCTACGACTATACGTCTGTTAGTAATTGCGCCTACCTGCCTACTTTGACGAGCACATTAGGTTTGCCTTTTAATCTTGTCATTATTAGGCAGCTATAAATCAATATAACTTTAAATGTGCCCATGGGTATACATTCAAATTGCTCTCTTTTGAAAAGTTATGTGGTCAAATTTCATATTAAACATATTGCATTAAATGAAAACACTAATTTTTCATTACACAGCTTAAAAGTTATTATCATTTTTACAGCTGTATCACATCTCGACTTTATCTTGACTGACATCTCCCTTTAAATAGTTGCAGTTCCTGTGTGAGGCAGGGTGGCATTATTCAAACTGACACATCATCTGATGATGCTTATACTCAGCATGTTTGCATCATCTGAGTCATGGCATCTTTTACAATCTGCCAAGCAACATTATACCACAGTTCCGACCTCATGTTTCGATTGGCTGAGAGGTATTCTAATGCCAGTATCTCATATTAAGGACACAGACCACATCTCTACAAATGTATCACTCCACCTTATTTGCCATTTTATAACTGTAACCTAGCAACAACCTTTAGCTGTTATAAACAATGTAACACTAACAACCTCTTTTTCTTACCGTTTCTTACGACTGTCAAGTCTATTAGCTTTGAACATGAAAAAGAAATAACACTGCATGATTGCACATAAAACCCAAATAAATGGCTTATCACGCAAAAAAGGAGAAAGAAATATGACATGTATCTATGCACTACTAAGGGAATGAAAGGAAGGGAACAATAAAGGGCAGGGCAGGTTGTGGCCTCCTGGTGGTGCTACTGTATAATAGGCAATTGGATGATTTGAGGCATTTTGTTCCAAAAATGTGTTTTGCAAAAATCCACCTGTTGGTGGCGCTATAACAGGCCAATGTGAAAAGGGTGGGATATATTCCTCAGCCTAGTAGGAACGTCTGTGAAAGATTTCACGTAAATTGCACACTGCGTTCATGATTTGAGGCTTTTTGTTCAAACGGGCCAATCCTGCAAACTTTGAAAGCCAATGCCAGCCAATCAGGATGGAATATGAAATATCAGACAGATCTGTCTTGAGTACATGACTATAGAGATACTGTGTAACGATTTGCGGGATTTTTGGACAAAATATGGAGGAGTAATTTGGGGCAGAGGTTCATCGTTGGCATCTAGGGAGTGTGTGTGCAAAGTTTGGCATCGACCAGGTTAACGGTGCCGGAGATTAGCTGTACACAGATGGACGGACACACACGCGCACGGACACACACACACACACACACACACACACACACGGACGGAGTGCAAAACATACTCTCTCCCCATGCCTTCGGCCTGGTGGAGACAATAACAAAAGAAAGAGTGCCAGAAAGAGCACAAAAATCACACCTGTGTGAAGTGAGCAGTGCAACTGTACCATATGGGGGTCCCTGGGGGGTCCCCGTAACATCCAGACTCCCAGGAACGCGCCCAGGGGGGGCGGCCTGGTTCCGGCAAGCCGCCCTGCGTCCGAAACGGTCGAGAAATGACAGAGTTACCGTGTGGGGGTCCCGGGGGTGTCCCCGAACATCCAGACCCCCAAGAACGTGTCATGGGGGGCGGCCCGGTTCCGGCGAGCCTTCCCGCGTCCGAAACGGTTGAGAAGTGACAGAGTTACCCGTGTTGCAGCTTTCCGTGCTTGGACATGCAGACACAGAGACAGACAGACACACATAGCTGCGTATTGGAGCGGAGGCACCGCTCAAAAAGAGAACATCAACGTACGTATACTGTACGTGCATATGATCTTGCTATATTATATGCAGCGCAGTTATACACCAACCGCATTTTTCCAGTAGCTGCCCATCACTTTATGTAAACAACTTCACACTCACAGTATCTTCTATACACGAGTTTAGGTAGGAACAGTTCAAGCATATTAATGTGTAAGAAAAAAACAGGAGAGGGCGGAGGTGTGAGGGAGGTGTGAGGTATGAGGGATGGAGGAGTAAAGATTAAACTTGCAGAAAATAAATACATACGAATTCAGCAATCAGGCCCTTGGTGGGGTGCTATTGTATTGTATGTATATAATTTACATTTCAGTCAGACAACTCACGAATAGATTTAACCAAAATGTATTATAGAATAAGAATACGTGCAGAAGTGTGCATATGATATTTCGGCTCTGCAGCATTTTCTCCCTGCTCGGCACGATTAAACACACATCATAAACATTAAGAGCAGGGAGATAGATATACAATAAAACCCCCATGGGGAACATAAATAACAGAGCCAATCGGTGGTGCTGGGGTGGTGGTGGGAGCAAACATCACATCACAACAACCAGGAACCATACAGTTGGAGGCCATCGATATTGTCCTTTTCTTTTTGCTGAGGTTTGCGTGATCTGCGCAAAAGGACAGTTAACCCATTTTGGGCGGGAACCCCTTTTGGTGTTTTAAACATTATGTTATAATTTAGCTATTGAAAAATAGCAGATCTACAAGCTCATAGCGCGCCACCGAGTCGCGCGCTACGAGCTTGTAGGTCTGCTATTTTTGAAAAATCGTGAAAATATTTATTTCAGAAAACTGGAGGATTTAGAAGGATTTTTTAAAATTTTGAGGTCAGGCCTAAATGGGTCAAATGATAAGGGACAATATCGGTGGCACCCAACTGTATGCAGAGGAAGGCAAGGTTAATTAAATAAGGTTAGGAAGCGAAGACCGTACGGTGGACTCCATGTTGCTCCCTGGGAGGAAAGAAACATGCGCAATGGGCTATATGCAGCCAACACTTCCGCGTTCAGCTTCCTCGGTCTCAATTGCGCATGTTTCTTTCCTTCCAGGGAGCAACATGGAGTCCACCGTACGGTCTTCGCTTCCAAACCTTATTTAATTAACCATGGAGGAAGGCAGAAAGAGCATGTCTAGGAGAGCTTAAGTAGCCCGCCCAATTGGTCAGCTGTCTGGCACATGAGCGAATGACATGTGGGACTTGCACACACTTATACACCCACATAGTAATGCAGCATATTAACCCCTTGAGTATATGTATGCGCCCTTGAGCACGGCATGTAACCCCTCGAGTATATCTGCCTGAACTAACTCCGCAAGCTACGTATCATAAATACTAAACTACAGTAGCAGTTCTATTTGAATATTTGCGCAACTAATTAATGAACGTGTAATCTGGAAATACTTCCATCTAACTACTCAGTCAAGACATATACCAACTGTGTCATCATAAATCACTGCAGAGGACCAGGTAAATAAAGAAACAGTTGCACCTGGCCAAAGAATAAGTGAACTCTGCTGTTGGCAGCCCAGACAGACACACACACTGCCAAACACTGTAATTCATACTTCAGATTCACATTCATTCTTTATTGTCCTCCATGGAGGGCATTTGTTTTCATGGTCTGTACACAATTAAACACCCACCAAACAAGTATTTAAACAAGGACATCATTAAGTCTAATACAGTGTGCCTGGGCTATTTAAACACTTTAAGAATATAGTGTTTAATATGTGTGTGTGAGAGTGTCATGCAAAAAATAGCTGATCTACAGGCTCACAATGCTTCACGATTCAATATGTTGTGAGCTTGTAGATCGGCTATTTTAACAATTTGGGAAATTGTTTGAAACTTACTGTTTGCCTACAATGAAATATCTTGTCCAAAATTGGGACACCACGGTTGTTGTAACTGTCCCAGAACATGAGACAGTGGTTTCAGTTATAAACTGAAATAATATTAAATATGGTTTTGCTTGTGCAACATTTATGACCATACTTGGACAAAAAGGTTAATTTCATTATTAATAAATAGTATTAAAAACGACAATAAATATGTTAAAAGGTTATATCACAAGTTAAAAATGCACCCTATGCAAAGGGAGTCCCATGATTAGAGTGTCACGTCACTCAAGTGACGTCACCTATTAGCAAGGGTCAGAGGTTGAACTGAGTTCCTGGAGAGACACAGGTGATGGAGATGGAGTCGGAGACGGAGCGCAAGATACGAATGGAAGAAGACAAGAGAGGAGTTGACAAGAACAAAAGGAGGAGAAGAGATACATCTAGCACGGGAAGTGAAAAGCAACAGAAAGAGAATGTTGTCGGCATGGTATCGGTAGTGATCCTCATGAAGTGGGGAAGAAGATTGTGGCAAAAGTTGTGGAAATCGAGTCACTGAGCAAACTACTGAGAATGGAGGAGTGGGGTGATGGAGCAATGGTGAAGTGTTTCCAACTGGGAACCAAAACAAGGAAGAAGGGGGTGATCAGCGGTGTGCCTTTGACAGTCTATACCCAGGATCTTTTCAGAAGAGTGAAGGAGTATGTGAGGCCAAGAGGATGACGCGGCGGGGAGAATTCAGCGAGTCAATTTGTTTGATTTTCGAAGGCGAATTACCAGACAGGGTCTTCCTGTCAGGTGCTGCCACTGTCAAGGCTATGGGCACGCTGCTGTGTGCAGAGCAGAACTCGGATGTGGGAGATGTGGAGAGGAAGATTGTGTGGAGAGGAAGTGCGAAGAAGAGGGAACTAAACCAAAGTGTATACACTGTGGAGGAGAACACCATGCAGGTTCGGCAAAATGTGAAAAAGGAATGAAGGAAGTGAAGGTGATGCAGATGAGGAGGCAGGGAGGATCAATGTCATATGCGGACGCAGTCAAGAGTCTGGAGAAGAAAGAAAGCGTGACAGGGCAAGATGAGGTGATAGAGAAAAGGGGGCACAATAACATATGTCTGGACAAGAAACGATTTTTGGCATTCGTAGTGATGGTCATAAACTGTGAGTGGAAATACCGCGAAAGTCGGAACGTATCAAAATGATTCTAGACGCTGCCAGGAGGTTCTTGGACGTTGAAGAAGTTACGGGAGAAGAATTGGATGTCATGTTGAGAGAGGGCGGTACAGTGGGTGCACCGACACCGACTCAGACCTAGAACGGACACTCAAAGAACAGCTGAGTAGGGAATGGAATTGGGAGCACTGGGAGATGAGCACGGGTAGAGACTCTATTTTAAGTTTGTATTGTGATGTAAGAAAGAGATATACTCTCAAACTGTGGAGGGCAGTAATACGCCTAGTAGCGTCCACACTGCCGGAAATCTAAAAGAAGAAGAAGAATAGTTCCTGGAGAGAAGTTGCATTGTTTTGGGAACGTCAGAGAGAGAGACGATATTAATTCATCTGCACATGGTTCAAAGGCGCACACGGTAGGCTACATATTCTTTGTGATTTTGTTGTGATGTGTTGTTGTGGATTGTTTAATGTTGCTGTAATGTAGAACTGTCTGCCATTGGATTTTTTTGAATTTTAGTTTTTTCATGTCATGAAAGCAGGGAATCATAGCTTCAAATTGACATATTGTTTGTTCAGTTTGACCCACCGGTTTTGGAGATATGGCTTATGGCTTCTTTGTGATTTTGTTGTGATGTGTTGTTGTGGATTGTTTAATGTTGCTGTAATGTAGAACTGTGGAATTCGTTTGATAATTTGAATTGAGGTTCTCAACCTGTGGGCCGCGACCCCTCGGGGGGTCGCCAAATTATTTTGGGGGGTCCCCAAAATATTTAAAAAAAAAATACCCCCCATTCATTTTCAACTGAATGGCTGATAAATGGAAATGAAGAGTTTACATAGTACATGCATACACCTTCCCTAATGTATATCTGGTTTCAGTATTTATTTAAGGTGTATTGTCTCTATTATTAAGGTTATTGTAGCAGTCCATTTATTTTGGGGGTCGGGCGGGGCGGGGGTCCCGAGACATTGCCAAAGCATTTCCGGGGGTCCCCGGCCAAAAACGTTGAGAACCCCTGAACTAGAGGACTCTGCTTCCTTGTGTATGGACTAAAAAACCTGAACAAAATGTCTTTGTTTCTTATTATAGTTTTCACGGTGTCTTGGTGACTGGAGGAGTTGAAAGTCGCATGACAAATAAAACCAATATCAGACATCTGTATATATGATGCGTGGACATGCTTGAACCTGTACAGCTACAGTTGTGTCTGTGACTCATGTGGCTGTCCTCAATATCTGGCTAGATATCTTGACAGTCAGATAAAGTCCTCCTTGACGTTAAGGGCCCTATTTTGCCTTAAAGTAGAGTTCCGCACAAGCTGTTTTCTTTTTTACCTTAAGTTGTAGACCCGTATCCATTCGTCACAAAAAAACCACGATGAGCATTCCATACCGATTTAGCGAATTTACCCTCTATAGCTGGTCTTGCGCTAGAATGTTATGCTTAGCTGTGATTGGACCATAGCAGTTTGGGGAGGGGCTTTGCTATAGGTCAGTTGCTTAAAACAAAACATACTTAAAATGTTAAAAAAACGATGATTGCTGAGGGCACAAAACCCCTCAGAAAGTGTGCTTCTATTTCACAGAGTACTATAGTGCACAGAGTGCTGTCTATACCTGCCGGCTGGCTTTCTCAGTCACCATCAACAAAGGCCTAGGGGCAAGAGAATGAACTAGTTGACTTGACATCCACCTTCCTCAACCTGTGTTCAGTCCTACGCAGCCTATTCCGTGGGGAAAGAGACCCAGCAGTGTGGACGTTTTTATTGAAGGTGATGAGGAGGGAATACTAACAATATTGCAGGAGCTTCTAAAATTCTAAGTAAGTTGCTGTATTTTTGGCACTGACAGTAGTACATGTAGGCTACTGTATGTATGTGCATGTACAGTATGCAGACAGGTGACAAGTAAAAAAAAAAAAAAACAACATTAAGTGCCATATAGTAAGGTGTTGGGCCTCCACAAGCTGCCAGAACAGCTGCAATGCACCTTTGTGGCATAGATTGTAGAAGTGCCTGGAACCCGAGTGAACTCTGAAATGTCAGGGCTGCAGACTCACTCCCTATTTTCCACCACTGTCTGAAAACTCACCACTTTAGACTACACCCCCCCCCCCCCCCTCTCCCTAACATGGCGTATTCCTTTCTTCCTTTCTTTCCTTACCATTCTTCCAAAAAATATTACCTAATTTGCTATTTTGATTAACACGTTGGTCCAATTAAGTCTATAGATCTGCCATTTTCGGGGCTCAACCCATGCACTCTTTAGCTAGTGGAGATGCGGTGTACGACCTGCGATGAACAAATTTGTTCAACGCAAAATGCTGCATTCAAGTTCAGGAGACTTCGGGAAAAAAGTGAATTCTCCTGAATGCTGCTTCCGGCATGGCATGGAAAGGAGTGGCATTTCCATTTCTTTCACCATAGTAAATGCTGCATTCATGGTCTGTAGCCTAGAGGGCAGTTGTTTTACAGACAGGTAAAAGGGCAGCGGCTGAAGCTCCCTTTGATGTCTATGTGTGCACGTCAACAGATCCTATCGTTCTCTGGGTGTATGCCACATATTTACTCGCACACTTGACACTCATTTTGTCCTTACGGGTCCATTTGGTTTGGTTAGTTAAATTATTTGGTTTGGTTAGTTAAATTATTGTTAAAAATGTGCATTACCAAATTTACAATAAGTGACTGAGGGACTGCCATTGGATTTTTTTGAATTTTAGTTTTTTCATGTCATATGAAAGCAGGGAATCATAGCTTCAAATTGACATATTGTTTGTTCAGTTTGACCCACCGGTTTTGGAGATATGGCTTATAGAGTAATGTCTTGCAGAAAACAGTGAGTTGAGAAAACAGGCTTGAAAGGTTCACTTCTGTGGACTCTAACATTACACCTAGCTACATGTTTAAGCATTTATTTCATATTTATATGTCGATTTCAGCTCAGACACTTATTTCAGACATGCTCTAGTATGTGAAGAGTCTGCCTGTGCTATAAACTCATTTAAAAAAAAAAAAAAAATGGTTTTCTCCTCTGGTGAAAAGCTGGAATTTGCGCGATGGCAGGCTCTCAGTCAAATCTGGTCACATTTAGTCTACACAATTGGAGAATGTAGAAGAATTGTTATTTTGATCAACGTTTGCCTGTTATCTCTCCTACTATGGTACCACATCAATACAGCATGGAATTGTGGACAAAATCGTATTCAACGACAACAAAACATTCCAAGTCTTGGGTCTGGGAGGCTAAAAGGGGTTGAAAACCACTGCCCTATGACATGCAAAGAAGTGAGCGTGACTATGCTCCTTCAGCCCTATGTTCCCTCAAACCTACAACCCTAACCAGTCCACGGCCATTACCCAGACCCATAACAGCCAGAGACTGACTTGTGTGGCTAGGGAAGGGACATACTGTAGCCTGGGGTATAGGTTAGGGGGGGTGGAAGAGATAGGGAGAAAAGTTAGAAGCTTTGCACTAGTCAGTTTTCCTCTTTATCAATTTTTGCTGCCTGTTTAAAAAATATAATCTTTTGGGGTAATTCAAAAACTTTAGGCTATATAACACAGTGATGGAAAGCAAAAAATAAGGGAGGAAGCAAAGATAGTAATATTGATCAGCATAATAATTTTGAAATACTTTATCAGCACTTCTGTACTTCAAAGCTGTGACATTGTATCAGTGACATGCTAACTTATCAGAATTAAGTATTCAACAGAGTTGTTATAGCAGACTAGAAATTGACCTTTGGGCCTAAATTAGAAATGACTTGCTCTATTTTTCTCCATGGGCCATGATCATAAATGATGATATTAACACATTTCTGCTTTCTCCCTCCCTCCCCTCCCTATTGCTTAAATGTCTCTGCACACCACAGTCAGACAATTGATTTATCCGCCCATATGGAACTCATCAGATACTCGCAACAATCTCACTGTACAACATCATTGGGAAAAGATTTTGCTCCACAAAATAGAATATAAATAATGCACCATTGTGCCACAATGACACATTTACATCTCATTCACCGTGTGACAAGAGAGAGCTCTGGCCTTATGGGAAAAGAACGTTATATGGTTACAGGGCAGAACCTCCAGGTGTGTGACCGTGTGTCATTTGGGGTTCCAGCGCATGGCAATAGCCACCATAGCTTTTCAACCTAAAATCTCTCTTTTCTAATCATAATTCCTCCACCTGCACATTAATATGATTCTAAGTTGACACTTGTAGACACTTGTTTTCTTTCTGCAATACATTCATATAAATCACTTTAAAACAGGCCTTCCTATTTTGGGCATATCATTACATTTTACATAATAGATTATTATATATTTCGTTTATGAAATGACACTTCTGACAACCTCCACTTTGTCCATCCCATGTCACCTCAGGGGAGTGGCCCCAGCACCGCACCCATTTCTCCACATCAGGAGTGTGGGTCCCTAACCTTGCCCATACAGCTTTAATCTTCCAAATGCTGCTTGAGGATTTGAATTTCCGCACATCAATCTCAAGCCCCGGTCCTGTCTTGATTAATGGTCCCCATCTATCACGGCGCCATGTGGCGCACAGACCTCGCCCCGCCAGACAGCTTTGCTTTAGAATAATGGGTGCACTCCATCCCAGTTCCTACCGTGCAATGATTGTGCATCTTTTTGATCTATCTGTCAAGCCCCTCTGTCAAGAGGGACAACGGGGGACAGTGCAGGGGAGGCAATCGTGGAAAGTGAGGCATTGCGGTTTTTGTGTCCTTACCTGGATGGTATGTGACGGAAAGCCCTCTTGCAAGTACAACAACTGGAACTCTTGTCACATGCTACTCTATTACTTTCGCTCTGGCTCTCTCTCACACAGACAGACAGAGACACGCATGCACGCACGCACGCACGCACGCACGCACGCACGCACGCACACACGCACAAACACACACACACACACACACACACACACACACACACACACACACACACACACACACACACACACACACACACACACACACACACACACACACACACACACACACACACACACACTGAATGGAGCCTCAGAGACATTCTGTCTGCCATCAATAACCTTGGCAGAGTGTCTCCACTAATGCTGACTCCAGGTTCTGTTCATGTCTACGGTTCATTAATATTCCACAAGTGTACATAGAGAAAAACACACACGCACGCACACACACACACACACACACACACACACACACACACACACACACACACACACACACACACACACACACACACACACACACACACACACACACACACACACACAGTACTTGTATGTAATCTGTTATTGTTGTTATTGTATGTAATCTGAATTATATTTGTCTCTGAACATTTTTATGCTAGATACAAGACATGACGATAATGTGCTTTTTTAAGATTTGTTTTTGGCTTCTCTGCCTTTATTGATAGTATCAAGTGAAGAGGAAAGAGGGAGAGAGAGAAGAGGAGAAACACGCAGCAAAGGTCATCATGAATGGGAACACGCGACACGCTGTCAGGCCAAAGCCTATACCACTTGGCCAGCGGGCGCCCCGATAATGTACTTTTGATGGCTTATAGGGAATGGTGGTAGAGATATGCCTCATGACACCATTATATTAGAGTCATGTTTTTTTAATTAATTGTAAAATGTTAAGGCATTTTATGATACCGTGTTCAAGCTTATATTTACTTAGAATGCACACAGTATGCCTCCTAGAATGCATGTACAACTTGCCTCAACTTGTGCCTCAAATGTTACGAGATATTTCCCTGAACATAATCACCATTTTGCAGGCTTACATTTCCAGAGACAAGAGGCATCGCTAAGGTGGCTGTGAGCAGGTGGAACCAGAAATATGCAAATTGCTGGGTCATTATAAGAGGTGCAACTCTTGCTCTCAGTAGCCTGAAACAAAAATGCATTTTAATGAATCCATTTCAAAAAGTCTTTGACATTCCTTCATCAGAATGCTAGAACTCTTTGAGGAAAGATGATGTATCCTCTTGAATAATTAGGAGTCTGAACCTAATAAGCAGAGGTGGCCAAGGCGTCCCTGCTCTAAGCACATTGGAAATGGAGTCATTATAAATGGTAAATGGTGCATTTATATAGCGCCTTTAACCAAGGCGCTTTACATAGATTGTGCATTACATTCACCCATTCACACACACATTCATACACCGATTGCGGCGGAAGCCATGCAAGGTACCAACCAGCACATCGGGAGCAATTTGGGGTTCAGTGTCTTGCCCAAGGACACTTCGACATGTAGACAGGAGGAGCCGGGATTCGAACCACCGACCCATGGATCATTGGACGACCTGCTCTACCTCTTGAGCCACAGTCGCCCCTATATATATATAAATATATATATATATTATAATCAGCAACATACAGGAAAAACAAAATACACGCAAAGGTTAGAATAATTATAAAGAGTAATCAAGGGTGTATCCATTCTCTAGACTCACATTGTATTATCTTATCTGTTCAATTCCAAACTAATTCTAAAAATAATTCACATTGACAATGTTAATTATTTTGGGGCGGCGGCGGTGGCTCAGGGGTGGCTGGATGGCAACCGCAAGGTTCCCAGTTCGAACCCAGGCTCCCCCAGAGTTAGTGTCGAAGTGTCCTTGAGCAAGACACTGAACCCCTAATTGCTCCTGATGTGTTGGTTGGTGCCCTGCATGGTTTCCACTGCCTTCAGTGTATGAATGTGTGTGTGAATGGGTGAATGTAATGCACAATCTATGTAAAGTGCCTTGCATAAAGGCGCTATATAAATACACCATTTACAATGGCCTCTCTCCTTATAGACATGTCACATGGCATAGTGATTTTCACATCTTTTGTGTTGTTCTTATATAGAGAACTATGCATGCTGACTTAGCCTCGGTCCCAGGCTTACTTTTCTGCGAAAAGAAGAGCCTGGTCACAACCTAAGGCAAAGAAGCTATCGGCGGACGTATCCTCCGGAACATCCATCAGATGTATTTCCCCCGGATACGATATTTTCCCGACCAATCACAACACTTGTTTCATTCGCGGAGAATGTGAACTGATTTGTAAAGCATCAACGTCATTTCCTTGTTTCGGTGGGGACTAGTAAACACAGCCGCACCGCGTGACGTAGTTATCTTACACGCAACACTTCCGCCACTTCCGCTGATAGTCTTTTCAGCGTAGGTCTTGCCCAGGGTGATGCTGACTAGGGTAAGCAGACTCTGATTAATCCATAGGACATAATATACAGCAGGATGTCGGGCAAGAGTATTTGCATTGTGAAGAATGCTTTGTAATGGCATGAAACAATCTATGGTTATTATAAATGCATTAATTTAAATAAAATTCAATTTTAATGACAGCAAGTGTAGGCCTATAATAAATACATTTGGAGCAGCTCTATTGACGATGAGAAAGATGTGTGTATTGACACAAACACAAATAGTCTTGACCATACACAACAGAACCACATGTAAGAGACAATTATTTTGTCCATTCTTGTGTCCATTCTTCTACTAATATAGTAGTCTTTTCCACCTCAACACACCAGAGACAATATCTTGTGGCATTTCCCCTTACGTCTGTCTCTTAGCAAAGTAATTATGTGCCACCAGACCGAGCCCCTCATATGCTGATATTCTGTGGAGTCTTGAGCTATTCATGGCTTTAAACGAGCCATTCATCACTGTCAGACAAATATTATTCTCTATTGATAGTGTTTTTGTGTGTCTCATTACAGGCAGACAGGAGAACAAAAACTCTTAGTCCCTCTGGAAAACACACGAGACTGGCAGTAATGTGTCCTTCTTTAATTGAGAACTCAAGCCTAGTTCCGATATAAAAGTGCCATCAACACTCACTCGCCTCTAACCGGTATATTGCTTATGATATGTTTCTTTCAGTCTTTTGTTCTAGTTTTAAATGTCGCAGCCATATTATATTGCCCATTGGGACAGGCACTGATATGTGGGAGTATTGTTTGGTTGCCTGTTGCTGACATTTCGACCAGCTGGATATTGCTGTATTCCCCAAACATCACCTGCTCATGTCAGTCTGTCTCGGGCTCCTCGGAGCCTCACAGAGGGCCGGTGGAGAGGCGGGGGGGAATGGAGGGAGGCATGTTAAATTGTCCATGAAGACTTCAATTCTTGAATTAAATTGAAAAAGCACAGGGCCCTGATAGATTCCATGCAGTCTTTCGTGGATTCTTATAATGTATAGTGGACTTCCGAACTCTATTTGAAAAGTAGTGAAGTGTGTGTGTGTGTGTGTGTGTGTGTGTGTGTGTGTGTGTGTGTGTGTGTGTGTGTGTGCGTGTGCGTGTGCGTGTGTGTGTGTGTGTGTGTGTGTGTGTGCGTGCGTGCGTGCGTGCCTGTGAGATGGAAGGAATGTAACTTTATAAGCCCTTTTCCAACTGGAGAAAAAAAAAACCATTACCACCCACTAACATCTGGCTCGTGTCTTTATGGGTATAGGATACAATCAGCATTCAATCCCAGGACAAATGACTCTGCAGTATTCACAGATATTTATTGGCTTCAGCTCCAATCGGCGGTGATGGAAAATGACACCTGGGTAGACACACATTTTCTTTCTGGTGCAGAAAAGGCTTTCTTCTCCTGATTCAAGGGGAATAGTATAGACCAAGGAGACCAAGGGCTATACAGTACGAGTACTTCATTCCCTAAATCTAGATGTGTGAACTGGACAAGCAATTATGTTTATGAGCACATTAAAGGTCATAACCTACTTTAATCTTTTTAAAACAAAGTAAAAGTAAAACAGTAGAGTAATTTAAACTTAGTTGTTTAAATTAGTAATATAAACCGGCCCCTACCTCTAGCCTCTATCCTTTTCATAATCACAAGCAATCCCAAAACAATTATTGTGGTTTGGATAGTTTAATTGCGTATTGCCTCTAGGCAGCATGCACTCCGAGAGAGAGAGAGAGAGAGAGAGAGAGAGAGAGAGAGCGCGCACAAGCTACTTGTATGGCCCTGACGTCAAACGTAATCAAACACGTGTTTTATGCAGGTTTTCCCGTATTTTACCACTTTCAGTCTGGCATCCCTAATTTGGGCAAATCATTATAGGCAACGTTTTCTAAAATGTCAAAAATAGAAAATATGGATTTTATTTGGAATTAAAAAAAAACTAGAATCCGTAAGGATTTTCTACAAAAATCAAAACCATTGGGAGGAATATGGCCTTACCAAATGTTAGATTCTACTATTGGGCTGCTAATCTCAGTATGCTACAACTCTGGCTGTATCCAGGAGCACTTAGCCCCCCACCAGAGTGGTTAGAGATGGAGGCATTTTCCTCAAGGCCTGTATCTCTGACCGCTCTGGTACATTGCCCTCCCAACTGCAACTCCTCCTTGTACACAAATAATATAATTGTTAAATCTTCTCTACAAATTTGGAATCAGTTTAAATGACACTTTGACCTACAGACCTTCTCCACCCTGGCCCCACTAATAGAAAACCATGTCTTTCCTCCCTCCGTATCAGATGGGGCCTTTGCCGTATGGGCCAATCTGGGAATCAAACAATTCAAAGATTTATATATTAACGTTTTTGGCTCTTTCCAAGAACTTTAAAATTTGTTTGATCTCCCCAGACAACATTTCTTTCGCTACCTACAAATCCGGAGTTTTGCGCGTAACAGGTTTCCCCAATTCCCGAACAAACCCGAAAAAAGCCCCGTAGATAACTTTCTGGTTCAGGCACCGGTGAGAAAAGGTATAATTTCATATTTTTATAACTTAATTGCAGTCTCTATCCTCTGCTACGAATAGTGTGAAAGAGCGCTGGGTGGAGGATTTGGAGATGGAAATCTCTGATAATCTTTGGCAAGATATTCATCGGCTTGCGCTAGACATGGCCTACTCCAGTGTAAAGTTGTCCACTGGACGAAAGCTAAGCTGTCAAGGATATACGATAACATTGATCCCACCTGTGAAAAATGTAATCAGACACTGGTAACACACGCACACATGTTTTGGTCATGTTCATCCCTGCGCACATTCTGGACTGAAATCTTTGAGACACTTACTGTATAGTGCCTTACGCCAATACAGTGCTGTTTGGCATTTCTCAACTGCCACTGTCTAGATCTCAAGCAGACCTTATAGTCTTTATAACACTATTGGCAAGATGCCCTCCCATACACAATGGATGAGAGATATGTTTGAATAATTTGCAGCTTGAAAGGATTTGATACATAATGAGGGGCTCTGTCGCAAAATTCCACGTAGTACATGGGACCCTTTCCTTGTCTATGCAGAGGGAATCACTTTCCCGGTCATCCCTGAATGACTCCCCTCCTATCTTTTGGTTCTATGGGCCCAAGTGCTAATCAATTGGACTTCAAGTGGTGAAGCCACGGTGTGACCAAACTAGCATTGTGTGTGTGTGTGTGTGTGTGTGTGTGTGTGTGTGTGTGTGTGTGTGTGTGTGTGTGTGTGTGTGTGTGTGTGTGCATGTGTGTGCGTGCGTGCGTGCGTGCGTGCGTGCGTGCGTGCGTGCGTGCGTGCGTGAGTATGTTATTTGTTTTTTGTTTCTTGGTTTGTTTTTTCTTTATTTGTTTTGTTTGTTATCTGGCATTCCTTTTCCCCTCTCCGGCCTCACTCACACTGTTGCAACATGCATACAACATTTGTCTTGTGTCTTGTCCGTGTTTAATGGCCGCCCCCAATGCATACATTTCCAATGGAAGTCACATGGTTTGACAAAACATTTCAAGTTTGATGCGGGGAGGGGGGCACAGCACAGCCATCAAACAAAAATGTTTTGTCAAACCATGTGACTTCCATTGGAAATGCATTGGGGCGGCCATTAAACACGGACAAGACACAAGACAAATGTTGTATGCATGTTGCAACAGTGTGAGTGAGGCCTCCCACCGTGTTGTGTTGTGTTGTGTTGTGTTGTGTTGTGTTGTGTTGTGTTGTGTTGTGTTGTGTTGTGTTGAAGAAAAACCCAATAAAAAGAAATAAAAACATATATATATAAAATAGAAAATATGATAATAGATCAGCTATGTCTCAATCTTTGCATTTGGATTAAGGGGTTAAAAAAACATGCAAAAGGGTATGGGTACAGTGCAGTATGTTTAAAGTGTTACAATAATCCATAAATCATTGAGTTTAACCTACTTGTCTTCCCATCTTCCCTGGCACACGCAGATAGATGCATAATACACATAGGCCTAGTGAGACCATTAAAGGTTTTTTCTGAGCCATTTGTAGTAAGAAGCAATCTGTTACTTCCGCCAAGGGAATGTTTACTCTCCGTCTGTCTGTCTGTCTGTCTGTCTGTCTGTCTGTCTGTCTGTCTGTCTGTCTGCCTGCCTGCCTGCCTGCCTGCCTGCCTGCCTGCCTGCCTGCCTGCCTGCCTGCCTGCCGGCCTGTCTGCCTGTCTGTCTGTCTGTCTGTCTGTCTGTCTGTCTGTCAGACAAATAAACGTAACACTACTTTGAAAAAAGGTTCATATGGAACTGTCCAACTGTTCACATGCATCATGCATCTTATTTTTTAATGCTTCTGAGAACCTCCACTTTGTCTGTCCCATGTGTGTGCTCTGTGCTGCAGACACACGTACGCACTGTTTTACAGCTATACTTAAGCAGCCCCAGGACCTCCAGCCCTTCTGCAATAGTACAGCCTTTTTTCATTTTTAAAGCCAATACATTTTCACAGACTATAAGTATTGTGCCTGCAGCCTCCAGAACTGATTTGGGGTCCTCTATGATGCCTAATAGTGACAATAAATACTGTACAGAAGAGCAATGTGCATGAGGTGATGGCAACTATACCGTAGGCTTGGCAATAGCTCAGTGCTAAATCTCGTTTAAAACACCACCATACTTTTTACCACTTTAACTATCTAATATTTGTATTACCCAGCCAACAGAGCATTGTTTGATTTGCCTGTCATTTATTCTCTGCTACCAATTGACCCAGACAGGCAGGAAATAATATAGTAGCCTATACAGACCACAACCCTCAGGCATAGATGCCCATCTTGACAGGTTCCAAAAATGACCTTGCAAAATGGAGAAAGAACATTTAAATGTTTCCTTATTGCCTCTCACAGTCCAGACAAGGATAGCTGCTATGTCCCATGACACTGCTATAATTTATGGGGAGAATATTAAACACTAAACACTATTGATCCCCCACTCTTTATGTGATGTCTTCCTGCTGGGAATATCTGCCGGTGCTTGTTAGATACCCACGAGAGGGAGACAAGATCTTGTCATGCTCATAGTTTTTGTTGGTGAAACGTAGCACTGGTCTCATTGCCGTTTCAAAGTCAAAGTCTATAAAGTAAGCCTGCGGTGAAGGGCTGCAGGCAGTATGCTTTATCTGTCCCCGGCACCTATCATTTATTAAACTGATGCCGATAGATGATAAGTGGTGGGAACACATCCAATGTTATTCCAAATGTACCACTAAGTTCTCCCAAAACGGTTGGAATTAAAATGTCCTAGTAAGTATTACTATACTATCATAGATGGATGTTGTGCTTGTGGAATGTACGAATGCCAAGTTCATGAGCTGGAAATTCCCTACCACATGAATAAAAAGAAAAAAAGGAAGAAACATTCACACTTTCTTTTTCTTCCCTTTTCTATGAGGTTTTACTTTTTCTTATAATGTTTTCCCTTTGTGTATTACTATCATACATTTTATTATTTAAAGGGGAATACCACTCTTTTCAACATGTCATTAATTTAACTTAGAGTTGTTGGAATAAAGACCCTCGCTTCTGTTTAGCCTAGAAGTGGACGTCTAGAACTTTGTGATCTCATGTGATCTTTCTCTTTGGCGTGCAGAATCAACATGATGTCACTGATCACATGACCCCAAGTTCTAGACCTCCAGTTCTAGGCTAAACAGAAAGGGGGACCTTTTTTTTTATTTCCTCACAACTTGTTTTTGACTAGTTATTAGAGAAGACAGACAGGAGTTGGCTTTGTCCGCGGCGTAACCGTCTTTAAATAAATACTTTTTGAAATGTCTATGGGAAAAATGCATTGGGATTCATTTCCTGGGCCTGGTGTCGTCATGAAAGAGGGCGGGACTGCGACGCTCTATAGTGCCAGCCTAACGCCAATACAGTACTGTTTGGCATTTCTCAACTGCCACTGTCTAGATCTCAAGCAGACCTTATAGTCTTTATTACACTATTGGCAAGATGCCCTCCCATACACAATGGATGAGAGATATGTTTGAATAATTTTCAGCTTGAAAGGATTTGATACATAATGAGGGGCTCTGTCGCAAAATTCCACGTAGTACATGGGACCCTTTCCTTGTCTATGCAGAGGGAATCACTTTCCCGGTCATCCCTGAATGACTCCCCTCCTATCTTTTGGTTCTATGGGCCCAAGTGCTAATCAATTGGACTTCAAGTGGTGAAGCCACGGTATGACCAAAATAGCATTGTGTGTGTGTGTGTGCGCGCGTGTTATTTGTTTTTTCGTTATTTGTTTTGTTATCTGGCATTCCTTTTTCTTATATATGTTTTCCCTTTGTGTATTACTATCATACATTTTATTATTTAAAGGGGAATACCACTCTTTTCAACATGTCATTAATTTAACTTAGAGTTGTTGGAATAAAAAAACCCTCGCTTCTGTTTAGCCTAGAAGTGGACGTCTAGAACTTTGTGATCTCATGTGATCTTTCTCTTTGGCGTGCAGAATCAACATGATGTCACTGATCACATGACCCCAAGTTCTAGACCTCCAGTTCTAGGCTAAACAGAAAGGGGGACCTTTTTTTTATTTCCTCACAACTTGTTTTTGACTAGTTATTAGAGAAGACAGACAGGAAAGTGGGAGAGAGAGGAGGGGAGAGACACGCAGCAAAAGTCGTCATGAACGGGAATCGAACACACGACACGCTGTCAGGCCAGAGCCTATGTGGCACCCCTCACAACAACTCTTAAGTTATATAGTGACAAGTGACAATGTTGACAATGAGTGGTATTACCCTTTAAACAAAAAATATATATTCACTCTATTTACAGTTTTATGCTAAACATCTGTAATCATTTAACTCTGAACATTAGAACACGCTCACTTAACAGTCAACTAATACTTTTCTCATAAACATCTGAACATGCCATAGCAAGAATCGACTACAGTACAGAAGTCACTTTCATGTCATGGTGGGAAAGACGTTTTCGCTTCTCTTTGCACATCCTGCCTCTGTGCTCCTGTTAGATGATGCAAGCCATCTACAGGCCTAGCTTTATTCTCAGTGTTACAGAACCTGTAACACTGAGACAGCATAGACTGCTATGCTGTCTGGAAGTGACTGCCTATCAGGAATGCTACGAATGCAGGAATTCATCAGGTCCACAACCTCCCTCAAACCCCAACAGATCACGTTGCCCCCATACCAACTCCAAACTAAAGCAAGGTCCCCTTGCCTCACCAACCACCTCATGGGATGAGCATGGTATAACACTAATGGGAAACACACTCTCCTTTTCCGACAGTTACGGTTAGGGAGTCCATGCCTTCTTCGACTCACCTGCATGATCAGAAGATGGATGCGGTACAAACAATATTAAAGATTAAGACAGAAGTGCCAGGTTCCTGTGTGCTCTGCCCAAACCTCTCTCCTCAGTGTCAGCAACAAAAGAGCTTACTATTGGGCCTGAAGTGACTACGTACTTCAACAGATGTAGCACTATTTGTGCTGCACAGTGAAACCCCTGGAAACCCCTGGATTCCCTAGAGTAGACATACGTAGCTGTAAATTCATTGTGAAAATGGGTGCAGATTATAGCTTAATTAGCCTGGGCTGTAGCAGCTATGTGCATGCTCGCACGCACGCACGCACGCACGCACGCACGCACGCACGCACGCACGCACGCACGCACGCACGCACGCACACACACACACACACACACACACACACACACACACACACACACACACACACACACACACACACACACACACACACAGCTCTAAAAGTGCCTCCTTCAAGGATGCAATCATACTGATTTCTTTGACATCTTCGTCTTCTGCAAACAAGCCCTTTCTGTGATCGTATCTGTTGTGGCTTATCCAAAGTCCTCAGTCTATCAATCTACAGAAGGCATCTCTATATATAGCACAGCTCTCAGTTTTACTGTGTTAGATGGGCCTGTGGCCGTGGTGAGATGGGAAAATTGCCTACTGGCCAGCAAAATCTAGCCCCAACTGATGCTGAATCCAGCACAGTAATTAGACACTAATTAGAGACTGCATGGTCATAGTTTGCCATGAGTAAGAGAACTGAATAAATTACAGCTTAAAATAGTTTCTTGTTACCGGTATGTGGACCAAAAAAACGCATATGACGTGACCTCACGTGGAAGCCAAGTCTATGGACTTTTAATGTTTGCTTTAACACTCCCAACGCGGATCGCGTATCAATACGTTATCAATTAATCAAACGTCGGGTGCGGATCACGTATCAATACGTTTCAATCACTTTTTTATAGAATACTTTCATTCATCTTTTTACCCACCCGGACAATGAAGAACCATCGCCCTATCATTGCTGCTTACTCCCGCTCACGTGATCAGAAAAAAAAACAAAAAACAAAAACCCCCCTCCCCTCCTGAAAACAGGAGGGCTGGCCGCTTTACGTGTAGAAGCCAGTTGAACGCTGAACGGAACGCTGCCTATTGCCTAAACACATATGCACCAGATCGGCATTGCAATGCATAACATCTGCTACACACATGGACAGATGCATGTTTCCTTCTTCATACTGTAGCGACCAAACGATCCCCGAGCCTACAATACTACGAACTAACCACAGTATCGAGGGGACGCCACGACAAGACAGTGTTCCGTTGGTGGATCACGTATCGCCATGCAGAGCCGTCATAATCGGAGATCGCTCAGACGTGTGATTGTAACGCTTTTTTATTCATTATAATTGTAGTGATAAGACCGCAATGAACGCGTCGGGGACGTAATCGACCCGGGTGTAATGTATAACGAACTTTTCCGCGACCTAAACCGTGGTGTTGTCATCTGTGGAAGTCATTTTTTCCTTCTCGTCGACATCACAGCCGGGTGACGCTTTTTTTCCCCTCCATCGCCCCCAAGCTGCATGCCCATAGCCTGGCTTGGCCAGCCTCATAGCGGGGATTCACTGAAGATTCTCCCCGGAGGAAACATCAGTGAACCCTCGCTATGAGTCTGGCCGTGCCAGGCTAGCATGCCCAGGCATGTTCCCCTACACTAGCTTGAAAAACAAAATCAGCTGATGACAACGCGTCACTATAGTTCTGAACCGAACGGTGGAATGGGACTTTTTATAGCCGTACGGATCAAGACTTTTGCTGCCCAATGTGCCCATGACCCCCCCCCCCCCCCCCCAATGTTACTGCGATCAAAACAATGAAAGCAGTGAGATAGATTAGGCGAGGCGGCAATCATCATCATCATCAAAAAGAAAGCATAGTTATGAAGGTTTATAGTCAGACATTGACAGGCAGATATAACAATAAACACAATAAATATGCTATACATCCTATACATCGAATGAAAGCCCTGAATGTGTACTTTTACGAGGAAAAGAGTAAACATTGATCCCATGTACAGTTTGTCATAAATTGGATACTGGGTGGATCATGCACATTGCGCCCACCAGATATAACTGCAGAGAAGACATGGACCCGAACTCAATATTCACAAAATAAGGCCTATAGCGACATATAAATACTATATACCGTATGAAACAGAAGACTCTGCTTTCATAAGGAAAAAAATTGTACTGTAATAATAAAAAAATCACACCCCTGTGAAGTGAGCAGTGCAACTCTACTTCTCTACTTATTCACTACAGCTCGCTATATACGGACTGAGACAGAAAGTCATGTAAAGCTTTTATTTACAGTTTGGTCTGTAAACTTCTACTGTAATAATAAAAATCACACCCCTGTGAAGTGAGCGGTCAAACTCTGTTCTCTACAGCTCGCTATATACGGACTGAGGCAGAAAGTCATGTAAACCTTTTATTTACAGTTTGGTCTGTAAACTTCTACTGTAATAATAAAAATCACACCCCTGTGAAGTGAGCGGTGCAACTGTTCTCTACAGTTGCGCGGTGCAATGGTAGAGAACAGTTGCACCACTCACTTCACAGGGGTGGGATTTTTATTATTACAGTAGAAGTTTACAGACCAAACTGTAAATAAAAGGTTTACATGACTTTCTGCCTCAGTCCGTATATAGCGAGCTGTAGAGAACAGAGTTTGACCGCTCACTTCACAGGGGTGTGATTTTTATTATTACAGTAGAAGTTTACAGACCAAACTGTAAATAAAAGCTTTACATGACTTTCTGTCTCAGTCCGTATATAGCGAGCTGTAGTGAATAAGTAGAGAAGTAGAGTTGCACTGCTCACTTCACAGGGGTGTGATTTTTTTATTATTACAGTACAATTTTTTTCCTTATGAAAGCAGAGAGTCTTCTGTTTCATACGGTATATAGTATTTATATGTCGCTATAGGCCTTATTTTGTGAATATTGAGGAGTTCACGTCCATGTCTTCTCTGAAGTTATCTGGTGGGCACAAGCTGCATTCAATAACCAATTACTGTCTAACTGTAGATGGGATCAATGTTTACTGTTTTCCTCGTAAAAGTACACATTCAGGGCTTTCATTCGGTGTATAGGATGTATAGGATATTTATTGGGTTCAATTTTATATCTGCCTGTCAATGTCTCTGACTTTAAACCATCCATAACTCTGCTCGCTGTTCAAGATAACCACTTCCAGGCAAATGCAGGTGTTGCAAAAAGGTCAATATCTCCAGAATGGAACATGGTAAAATCAAAATGTATTTTTTTAATTGAAGTGGACAAGTTCAGCTTTCTTTTGATGTAGGCGTGTGATTCTCGCTATAAGAGAACATTTTACTGTGGGCCCCCGAACAAGGCCTTTGTGCAATGTTAAATGGCAGCAACATCCAAATAGGCCTGTTGAGATCTTCCAGCAATCAAAGTGTTAAGCAGTGTTACGTCATTAATTTCACACAAGTGAGCTTTCATATCCACTTTGATATTTGAAACTAATTATTGTACGTGTGAATGAGCATTTGAATAAAATATGATCACATATTTAACACAGGGAGACAGACAATGCACAGTTACAGTATAGTATACACTACAATAGTGAAAATTCTTCTTGAACCTTGACAATCTCATAGTCAACTGATGCTATGGTTCAAATAGCACTTTATACTGATTTAAGATCCACTATACTGTATAGCCTGTCTTGTACACATCAGTTACACGGTACACCAGACACAAGATCATGGCTAATTGAAAAGTAGCATATTCATATTTAACAATAATAAGAGACTGAAATTGCTGTTGATCATTTTGTCTTACAAATGACGTCACTACAAAGTCATCCAATAAAATGTATCTGCTACAAAGCCATTCAATAAGAATCTCCCGAAAAGCTGCTGTCCAATCAGAATTGCCATTACGAAGTCATCCAATCAGAGTCTCAGTGAAGGCCCTCAAATTAATCACAATTAGTTATTAACTCGACTCGAGTCACGTTACATAGCCAATAGCCATCCAATTAACAAAACGATCACAAAGCTGTCCAATTGAATTGCCATTATTTAACTGCCCAATCAGAATTGTCATTACACAGCCGGCAAGTCAGAATTGTGGTTACAAACAAAGCCATCAAATCAAAATCAGAATAAAAATCTCTGACTTCTGAAATTTAGTTTGATGAAGTCTTCACGGACTTCATGATAATCTGGAGAACATTGTAGCCAGTCCTCACAACGGGAGAGACACCATGAGGAGCAAAGGGCCAAAGCCAAGAGGACGAATAGGCCACAGCTTCGCAGACAATATTTTGTGCTAATTTATCCATTTGTAACTCAGTGAATAAATGTAATTTGTGTACTGTATGTACTAATGTGTACTGTGTGTACTGTATGTAGTAGTAGTAGTAAGTAGTAGTAGTAGCCAATCGGTAGTAGTCGATCGGTCGTACAGTTTTCGAGATACGGGAACTACATAGGTACACGATGATTCTATTTATTTTACCTTTGAAGTCCCATTGAAATAAAACATCTCTTTTACCAGAGAGACCTACAATCATAATATAATCATATTAATTTCAGGGTTCTCTGCATTCAGTATATTAAACCAAACAACCCCACTATAGACTTGGAATATGAGGAGGGCTCTTTTTCCAGTGAGTATTTCCAGACATAAGGGGAGGTCATGGGCTTGTGAAGAGGCCCATGGGGCTCTGAGACCTGATGCCAGTGCAGGCCCTGCATATATTAAAATAATTGTGTTTGCTGCTTGTACTCAAGGCCATACCGGTTGACTTGTTTCTGAGCATTGGCAAGGTGACATTAGGTAGCTGTTTGGATGCTGCTAGATGTTCCCAGAGCTATTGTTTTTGTTTTCATATTTTCAGGTTGAGTTGCGGTCTGCTCAGGTCACTGAATATGGTTCAATTGCCGAACATCCTATTGATTTATTTATCTTATTACACGTGGAGGTTGACTGCACACATTCAATCAAAGCTCTCAGATTTTTTTGAGGCATGTCAACTATCACTCCTATAGCTTCACCCTCATACTCCAACCTCTGGAGACATGTTTTGATCAGTACCATTATGGTACTGATCTTATAGATTTTTGTATGGTACTAGTACTACCATACAAAAATACCACTACAAAGTGCTTTAAAGAAAGCCAGACAAATGTTTTAACAGCAAGGTTTATAGAGAATAATTGTAGAGCAAACGCAAAAAGATTAGGTGAGGCGAATGGTGTAATTTGTGCCGTAAATAAGGTCATGACCGATAATTCGGGAAGTCAGCACCATGGACAGCACCACTGCACGGAAGGCTAAATTTGCCATAACGACTTGTCCTTATTCCTCCCTTGGAAAAAAGCATCCTTTGATGTTAGCTTAAACTTTGAGGCATATGAAAGTGGATGTTCGGAACTGTTGACCTGGAAAGCACTGCCAGCCAAGCTCATTTGAGCAACATCAATGAAGGTGACCTCTGAACAGCAGGGCTCATACTGCAGTGGCAATGCTTCAAATACAATTTAACTGTTAAAAAAATAAAGAAAGAAAAGAAACTGCTTTGTTCTCATTCAGCCCCTTTCGTCAAAGATGTCATTTGGAGATGCAGTTGTCGGTAATGTTGCAATTAGTAATATGCTCTGCATTTAATGTTCACTCAAATGAGGTTCTGTCTGAGCGAAAGCAATTTGAGAGCCGGGGATACGTGTAGGCCAGAGCGCACAAAAGGAATCGCTCTGGCCATGATTTGAATTGCTGATGAGAAGGACCTTGACTAACCCTTGACAGCTGCAGCTCACCTCTAGTAAAATGCAGTTGTACCTGTCATAATAGTACCTTGTCTTCCTTCACATACAAGTTGCCTATTGATGATTATATCTTCTATTGACCTTATGCACACCGCTGCCATCTTGCCAGGTAACTAGGTGCAATTTGCCATTGACAGCCCATTCATCCAAACATCCAGCAGTTGTAGGCCTACCAGGCAGTAGACTGGACACTGTACTTCAAAGTAGCTTATATAGGGACTCTATAGGTCGTACCCAGACAGCAGAGAGCTCTAGGACTTGCGCACAAGTAGGCCATACATGGTCTACTTATGTGCAAGGCACAAGTTGGCATTGCATTTTTAGTTACTTGCGCAAGCAGAGCGCGCAAGTACTGTAATCGGCTGCCTATGTCGGTGGCGTCACTCGGCCTATCAGGGACCAAGAACAGCGATCGGCTGGGTATGTATGTCGGTACATTCCATCAGCCAATGAGAAACCACTGTTCTCGATGACGTAACTAACGTACGTTTCAAAATTGGTATAAGGTCAATAGGGGGTATGTATGTCGGTGTACTCCACCGGGCAATGAGGGACCACTGACCACTGCTGCATTTCAAACCTAGACAGCAGCAGAGAGCTTTAGGACGAGCAGCAGTCATAACAGCAGTGGTGACCGCACCACATGGCTATACTTACAGTAATTGCGTGCAATGAGCAAGTTCGCAGCTTGACGGAGTGCATTTCTAGTTATATCTGCAAAGTGTTTGTTTCATAAAAATCCACTGTAGACTACTTCCTAGCTACTTCCTGTCAATAAATTCCTTGCAGATGATTATAAGTGTCAGAGTTTGGAAGCACACATTATTAGTAAAGCAACCTCCTGCTGCCTCCTTTATGTGCAAATTCAAAACTGGTGGTATGCATGGGCCGTTGAGTGATATTCAACGAGCACTTCCAAACTCCAACACTTCCAACACAAATCACCTGCAAGACATTTCTTGACAGGAAGTAGCTCATAACATCAGATAGGACTTTTCTATTTGGGTTACCATCTTGCGGGCAAGATGGCACCATTGTGCATAAGGTCAATAGTTGTCCTGAAGCCAGTATAACAGTGAGCTTGTTTTTTAATCAAAATTCAATTTTAGAGTTCATACAATCCTCAGTGTTAATTTATACATTTGTAACCCTGAGAGTGTACAAATGTAACCAAATGGACCCTTAAAGTCCATTTCGTTAGTGTACATTTGAATACACTTGGCAGAGTGCCTCAGAGCTTCTGACTGAAGAACAAAAGCTTAATATCTCTCCTGGCAAAGTGGATTCCCCTCTGGCTAGTGGTTAAGATGCTTAGGGCTCAATTTTAGTCAAAACTTATTTGCCTTTTTTTTTACTATTTTGAATAGCATTTTTTAATCAATCCACATCGACACGTTGAGAGCTTGTAGATTGGCTATTAAAAAATGCTTTTCAAAAAAGTAAAAAAAAAAGTAAAGAAGTTTAGGGAAGAGGGGTTTAGCATGGAAGAAGATAGAGCCCTTAGGGCTCCAATTACGTCGCAGCCTTTTCCCGCAACGCGGCCCGCAATTCAGCCGCTGGCCGAAAATTACGAATATAGGAGCTTTCTCTGTCCCTTAATGGTATTTTCGTCCCGCGTCACCCGCTATCTTTTTTGCCTACACCGGTATTTGTGCCTAGAGGTGTGGTCATGGGCGTGTTGGTACGCTTTCCCCTAAATTGCTATTTTGGTCACATACATTTGGGAAGTCGATAGTGGAGTTTAAAAGCACCCGTAAGCCGTGCCAAATTAGTTTGGTATGCCGCGGCATGCCGCGCGCGCCTCAATGGAGATGTCTGCAGGCACAGAGTCAGGCTGCCTCATCTCTCCTTTCTCCTATCTCTTTGTAATTTTCCTATAATCAGCAGAAGTCGAGTGCCTGCCACTTCCTTGTGTCCATTGTGTTTATGTAATTGTATAGTCAAAGAAGTTATTTGTGCGCGATTCCATTTGCTCTTTCAGTTCATGATCACGGATCACCCCATAGCAGCAAATGGGGTTTATTGACCGAACTTTCCTTTTCGCTTCATACCGTTCCGTAGAGACGGTTAGAGAGTACAAATGTAACCAAATGGACCCTTAAAGTCCATTTGGTTAGTGTACATTTGAATACACTTGGCAGAGTGCCTCAGAGCTTCTGACTGAAGAACAAAAGCTTAATATCTCTCCTGGCAAAGTGGATTCCCCTTTAGCTAGTGGTTAAGATGCTTAGGGCTCTATTTTAGTCAAAATGTCTTTGCCTTTTTTTTTTTAGTTTGGTAGACTTTGGTAGATCTCAATGGAGATGTCTGCAGGCACAGAGTCAGGCTGCCTCATCTCTCCTTATTCTCCTATCTCTTTGTAATTTTCCTATAATCAGCAGAAGTCGAGTGCCTGCCACTTCCTTGTGTCCATTGTGTTTATATAATTGTATAGTCAAAGAAGTTATTTGTGCGCAATTCCATTTGCTCTTTCAGTTCATGATCACGGATCACCCCATAGCAGCAAATGGGGTTTATTAACCGAACTTTCCTTTTCGCTTCATACCGTTCCGTAGAGACGGCCTACACACACGATCTATATACCAAATGAAAGCCCTATCTCTTAAAGCCAAGACTGGTGATTGATTAAATTTGTTTGAATTATTGTAACGCCCAAACCACACCTATGCATAATATAACGGGTAACGGAGGTGTTTTATGGATTTAGACAGGTAACCAAAATGCCAACTTTAGTGGGGGAACACCCCTTCCCCACTGCTAAATCCCAAAACAGTGTATTTAGAAAGATTAGACGAAATTGGAGCCCTTAGTGTCCCTTCCAGCACATGAGACTTGCGGGTTAGAATTCCAGGAGCTACATTGGTGCCATGACCCGGATGGTGTTTCCTGGTGGGAGGTGAGGTCAAAGGGGGATGAGTGTAGCTGAGTGCCTCAGAGCCTCTGTCTGCAGTATCTCCCCAGGCCATATCTTCCCCTTTAGGTAAGTGGTGTCCCTTCCCACGTGGGAGGATTAAAGGAAGTAGAACATGCATTTTATTATTTGGTAGTTGTCTCAGAGCGCCACACATGTGGCTCAATAGGCGAGACTCTTAAATTGAAAGCCGATTTGGCCGGAAACTGAGAGTCAAGTCAAGTAAAAACTCTGCGATGTGACATATCCCGCAAATGTCATTTAATCCACGCAAAACACACTTTTTTTAAGCTAGGATCATATCGTTTAGAGAAATGAGCCGCAAATCAAGATAGTTTTTGGTCTAAAAAGAAGAATCCGAGATATTAGCGTTCTAAAAACTGCGCCCCCATATACAGCATAAGCCAGTTGTTGTTATGAGCGCATGCAGGACACAGTTGATCACCGTAATCAATTGATATTAAAATGGGCGTCCAAAGGCGATTCTGGTGCCAGGGGCCTTTGGAAAACAGCCGTCAAAAGGCGATTTTGGCACCGAATGAGTGTTAATATCATATTGTTTATGTCCATCAAAAGTATTTCTGGTTTGAGCCTAAATCACCACTAATATAACCAGTCCATGTCATTAATTTTTTTAATTTCCCATTTTTTCAGCCAGTGTCAATTATCTATGTTTTTGTGAGGGTACCTACCCTAGGAGACATGGGGTGAACATCTCCACACAGAATGGCCCTTTCACCAACCCCATTTCACCAACCCCACCTCGGGTATGGGTGGAGAGAACACGCCCACAGCTGTCTGGCTTCTAAAGCAGCTTTAGCTGCAGTACCACAATGTCCTGATGTGGTGGGGGTGCTATGTATGCTAATTATTTTCTCCGCCACACCCTCATCCCAGCTACTCCCCTCCCACATCTTTCACTCATTGTGATAAGGCCCAGCAAAATGTTCAGCAAATTTGGAACTGAAGAGGGGGAGAAATTATACAAAGTAGGGAGATACCTATGACATCACGAGTAGCACAAAATCAGTTGGGCTGTACCACTGTACATAAAAACCCAAATATGATGAGAAAGCCTGATTTTTCAAAATTGGGTATTTGTGGGGAGAAGAGACACGTATAGGGGAGCAAAAAAACACACACAAATGGGAAAAGTTGAATTTCATGTTGTAGGACCATTAAAACCCTGTAAGACCCGGATCAATTTCTACTTGCAAAAAAGAGATTTCAACCTTACTACTACGTTGTACTACTAGGACTTATGTTAAAAAAATATGTTGAAAATGTTATGCACATTTATAATAATTATTAAAATAATAATAATATATTAAAAATTTACATTCGGTGGATATCTTTCACAATAATACATGATACATGTTCTAGACATTCTAATGATCACACAAATATATCATGTATTAAATGCATTTTAGTTACTTTTATCAGGGTTAAAGATTAAAGGTCATAGTCCAGAGTCCATAGATTTTGAAGTTGTGTAAATGTGTGCCTCTGTGGGGGGTATTTATATGCAAATATCATGACCAATGGCATTGCAAGACTAAACAATGAACATCAATGATGATGTTTAGGTGAAAAAAGAATAGAAAAAATAAATAAATAATTAAGTGATTAATTAAAATAAAAATGTTACCGAGAAGCATCGTTGGGTCTTACCGGGTTTGAATCCTCCACATCTGTACACATCATTGTTTTGTGAATTGATAAACTGTTGTGCCATTAGTATGAAAAAACAGAGTTAAAGCAACAGAAAAGCATTTCAAACTTGTTTTTTTGGTGCAAATAAAAGCACCAACCTCTATGAATGAGACATCAACTATGAATACTTTGAGGTGAAATATATCCGCTGACACATTTTTGGATCATTTACTAATACCTACAGTGGCCAGTCTACTTCTTTGTCAGGCATGCCCAAATATGGAGTCTATGCAGATGTCAGAATTATGTCAGAAGTCGGTGGGACAAACCTGTATACGGAGTTCTTTGTCAGGCATGCCCAATTATGAGTCTATGCAGTGATGTCAGAAGTGATGTCAGCTGTGTCCCCTGTTATGCCCATATATGGAGTTCTTTGTCAGGCATGCCCAAATATGGAGTCTGGCCCGGACAGAGGCCTTTTGTGGCGCTTCCGGACAACCGTGAGTCCGACAGACTCAACACCGGGCACTGCACTCCCTGTGGAGGTGTAGAATGTGTGTGTTGAATTTGAAGTCGGTGGGGCAAACGGTTCGATCTTGAGTTGCGTGGATTTCAGATGTACGTACGTACACATGTACTACACACATAAACACAGAGACTATTTACTAATAAAGGATTGTACGGTGTGACTCTTGTGGGATGGCACAACCAAACCACCACTACGTACAGTATGGCCCTTATTAGCACAATTGGGACGGAGGTAGCATGCTCTCCTCCTATCAGTCACTATTTATAACCTGAACAATTAAGCCGAGGAGACCTTCATTAGCCTGCTGCTATTCGGCAGAACCCTGTGTCGCCTTGCCTGCCAGCCAAACAGGTGTTCCTTAATAATCACTGCCGAACTGCCAGCAACACTGGTTTGCGATTTCCCCTCCATATGCTTCAAGCTGTTAGGGATGCACTGGTGAGAAATGACTTTTTG
Source organism: Electrona antarctica (assembly GCF_951216825.1). Classification (NCBI taxonomy): domain Eukaryota; kingdom Metazoa; phylum Chordata; class Actinopteri; order Myctophiformes; family Myctophidae; genus Electrona; species Electrona antarctica. The sequence continues at coordinate 30,327,406 of NC_136810.1, forward strand.
AGCCCTGTGGCAGAAACGTACGTATAGTTAGAGTTACTTATGTCTTACAGCTAAAAGGGGGAAAAATGTCACAGAATATTATGAAATTGAACAAGATACAATTGAACAAAGAAAAACTGCAAATTCAGGTCCTACCCTCCGCCAAAGTCACAATTAGCCTTTCGTCAAGTCCCTCCCCAACCCGTCCTTGTCCAAAAGGCACGTTAGCAGTGAAGAGACAGCTCAAGCTGTCCTTCTTACCCATTGAGATGCATGTTAAATGACGGGATTTCTCCATAAAAATAATGGATCATTTCAGAAGCAAAACCTTCAAAATGTCTTCTAAATCTAGTCAACCAGGCCTGATGAGCATTGTGCCTGTCACAGACATGCGCAGAGCAAGTTCAGTTAGGAAACCTCAGTGCAGTCGCTGCCGGACATTATTTGGGCCGCCTCAGCATCATGCTCTCATCCACATGATTCACTCAGCCAATCACACACTCACTCCATCTTCATACCGGCTACATAAACTGGAAGGTTTGCACTCTTCCTCCTGCCTGCTTGCTTGCTGCTGCTATATCTGCTCAGTGCTCACCCTCCTCCACCCCAGCTACCACCTATCGTTTTGGATCTACTGTTTAGGTACGGGGGATTCGGAGTCCCTATGGCCAGAACTGATGTGCTTGATCCGAGTACCTAAAAAGCAGATCCAATTCATCGCCAAACCATAATAAAGATATTGCTCATTTATATTCAATAAATATCTATTTCCTCCATTCTTGAGTTGTCCTGACTGAACGGTATAGGCTATGCACTGGGCAAATGTGCACGACATTATTTAAATAAACTAGAAATACGAGGAAATTAGTAAATTACATCAACTTTTCAACTTTTAACGACTGCCCGTCGTGCCCGACAGAAGTTTTCATGTTGCACGGTAAGACTACGGTCATTAGTATTATTGCCATCACCTGGGTGGGTCAGTCGTGTAACTTCCCTGACGTTAAGCCATGTAAATGTTCAACAACACAGCCATGCAAAATAACATTGACAGCTATGAGGTGGCGAAAGCTTGACCTGCATAGCAACAGTTGCTAAACTATTTGGTTGGCATTGGACAATCGCTTTTTGGGGTGGGATTTAGCAACGGGCTAATTTTATATATCTGATTGACTTTTTTACCATTTAAATGGTACAACCTGTTTGACGACTAAAGTCTCTGTAATGTTTATTTTATACTATTACCAAAAAGAAAAAAATAATGATCAAAAACAAAGTGATTTAACATCACTAAAGCTGGGCTGTTGCGTTTCATTCACTGAAATACAGTATTCTCGCGGGCAGTATTCTCGTGGTAGGCCTACTGCCCGCTCAGAAGAGAGGCACCCAGCTGCAGCGTTGCAGAAACTCTTATTGTACTCTTTCGAGACATCAATAAAATTATATAATTTGCAAGTCAGAAAACAAGGAATCTGAAAATAACCTGTGATACGGTATGTCTTCTTTCATTTGTCTGAATTGATTCTATTTTTTTTAAAAGGTCACGCTCGCACGTGTGCGCTCACACATGCACACACATACACACAGGCGTGCACAGATGCACGCACGCACGCACGCACGCACTGGTCGCACGCACACACACAGTCACACACACACACACACACACACACACACACACACACACACACACACAGGTGCTCGAGGAAGTAACTCCCACTCCGCTTTATACTCTTATGTCGCATTCACACCAGCATGCTATACTGCGATTAAAACAAATCCTGCTGCGTATTGTCAAATAGTGAAAATACCAGATCTACAAGGTCACAACGCGTTGCAATGCGATTAAGTACTGTACTGAAGGGCTTAAGTGGTTAAGAAAATGTAACTCTCTGTATCCATTTGTACACTCTCTGTGCTAAATGAACACGGGATTGCACGATGCTCAGACGCCTGAGGGAAACCAAAGAGAGAGTGACCTCCTTCCAGGCACACAGTGAGTCGCCTCTCGGAATGAGATGAGGTCAGCGGTATACCGCCATTCACACATTCACTATCCTCCTGCAGCCATGCACTGCATTTAAATAGAGCTGCCAGTCTGCAGTCTGGGTGTAATTATGATAAAATACTAATTAAGGGAAGGCCTGACCTGTGAAGACATGCCCTCGCTCTCATGTCTGCTCCAGATGGCAGCAGGTACAGAGGAAGCCTGGGGAAGAGACCTTTTTTCAGGCTTGCCTGCATGATCATAGAGAGGACCTGTCCTATTATTATGTTGTTAATATTCCAAACATGTCTCTCTTTTGGCTTTTGAATCAGCAAGGCTGATCTTTATTTTAATGCATTAACATGTTAACACTGATGATCCGTGCTGTAGCTGGGACTTTAACCAGGAAAAGGTTTCTTTGATAATTTGTATGAAATGTCTATCTATTCAATAGACTATTGAATGCATGTTACATTGTTTATTATAATACATATAAGGAACCAGTCTGTTGCTTTCAGCCTTCGAGGTAGAGGAGAAAAGTTCTGTGGTGAGGGGGAAAAAAGAAAGAAAAAATAAGACTGGCTGCTCAGCCATGACTCACTGTAGATCTGATAGTGGTGGATTTAAGCAGCGCCTACAAATAATTCTCCATTAGTGGTTTGCACATGCCAGCTTCTGTTGGGGGTCTCCTTACCATCCATCAAGGGCTTTACTTACCATCCCTGTTCAGATGGTGGGCAGGAAAGCAGGAAAGGGTGAGCTGCGATGCTTTAGTTCATTAACTCCGTACTCCAATTCGCCTTACCTTGGTGGTTTTCTACATCTATGCACCATAGCAGCCAGATGCTTTGCTAAGCACCAGACGGATGGCGATTTGTTATATGCAGATGGATGAGGCCTCTTCTGACGATGTTACCACGAACCACGACAGAACTTGTTTTACTTCATCCCCATTTCACTACACATACTTGTATGAGCATGTGACGAATACAACATTTTTTAAGACTACAGTATGTGTTGTTTTTAGTGTGCAGACTTTTTGGTTGAGTTTTCATATTTTTGTAGTGCAATCTTTAAATGTCATGTCCCATCCAGGATTAAAAACCAGATCCCCCGGTGCGAGTGATGACATTTCTACCGTTAATCTACTAGAAGTTTGCCGCCCTTTGGGCGGCTCACCTCTAGTGGCACGCGTCACGAATGGGAAGAAGGAAATTCATGTTTCAGCTTTGTTTTAAAACCCTTTATTCTGCCCTTCACATGTAGTAGCGGATGGCCGCACATCGTAGACACACGCACACCCAAGGTAAATAGTACAGTATGTGTACTGTACTGTAGTTTATGTAACAGGGTATCTGTATGTTTAGGCAAGTCAGATGTAACTTTGGAAAGACCTTAAATGTAATAGTGTGAGCTGTGTGAAGCTGCAGGTAGTGTTGGCAAGTGTGGTCATTCTAAAGTGTTTGTCAACACTGCTTGTGAAACCACATTGGTTGATGGCCGGTTGTACATTGGTTGATGGCAGGTTGAGGCCAGTGTACTGGGCACATGTAGTGAAAGCAAGTACTGCATGAAAATACCAGGTGTGGTGAATAAAAATGTATTTGATACACAGAAGGTACACCAGTGATTAGTTCACCTCAAGTCACCTCAAGAAAGACAATAGCAACACATTCCTTCACATCAGACATTACAAAATGTCGCACTGTGTACCAGAGTCCTGCACGGGTCCAATTTTCGATACCCGCACCCGTCCCGCCCGTCAATCATCAGTTCTGCAACCCGCCCGTTACCCGTGATTTATATAAAACTCGAAACCAGATCCGCCCCGCCCGTCAAAAAATGGACCCGTTACCCGCCCTGTTACCCGTTGGTATCACAGGCACCGATAGCTATCATTGACTTTATTTCATCCAACACCGCATGTGGTGTGGTGGTGGTGGTGGTGGTGGTGGTGGGCGGCGGCAGTGTGTTGCACACGGAACGTAAGACATGTAGTTGACTGAGGCTACTGCTGCTTATTATCACAACATAAAGTTATATCATGATTTCGACCTAAATGGCATATTGGCACAATATATCAACAAGGAGAGGATGATAAAAAAAAGCCTGATGAGTCGACCGTCTTGATCCAAGGCTGTTTCAAACACGGTCATCACTCATCAGGCTAATCTTTTTAACTGTATTTAGGGACAGGTCGAAATTTAAATAGGGGTACCCCTGGAGGAAATGTATTTGCCCTGATATAAAATACCATCACCCTCCCTGTGAATGAAAATAAAAATCTAGTCCCCTCCCCAGGTGATTAAACAAAAAGGAATCACCCTCCCCTATTAACCTATTAATTAACATCACATTTACCTCAGTATTATTTATTCCTAACTTTAATCTGGTAGCGTTTTTAATATGTCAGAAAATAAAGTGACCGCAAAAATCGCTGTCCGCTGTGAGGTTTGAACTCACGGCCAACGCAGACAATGGTCTCATAGTGAGGGTATGACTTGTGGTTCTGATCTGTATGTGGACTGTAGGTTTTCATTTGTTAGATAAGAAAATGGAGAGCTTGTTTGGGAAGCGAGTCATATACCATTTCTACTGTAAATGTCTTAACAGAAGAACAAGGTTATACCACCTTCAACCACTGCATTCATTATTGTGTTATATTCCAGTTGTAAGTGATAGGTGACCACCGCAAACTAATACATGACGTCACACTGCGGTGGTAAGCGAGTCAAGTGACTCACTGCTCACCCAAACACATCTCTCTGTTATCACTAACCATGGTTTCGGAGGTCACCTTATAACCTAAAACTGGAGTATAAATAGGCCTTTAGTTGTATTAACATACTCTCCCGTCGAGATTGGATAATGGATATTGTTTTATTCGCTAACAAAAGTTATTGATTGTAGCTTTAATTAACTTGCCAGCTTTTGTTGCACACCACACTACGGCACTTCTATTGATGATTCAAGCTGTTATGTTACACAGCTAGCTCAAGCTAGGCAAACAAGGCCCAACATAATCACAGCCACATCACTGCAGAAAGCTCATCTCTCTCTCTCTCTCTCTCTCTCTCTCTCTCTCTCTCTCTCTCTTTTCAAGGCTTCCAGTTTCAAGTCCCCACATCTCTGTGCACCTGTTCCACACAACACATGCCAACCTGGCAAAGCACCAAGAAAAGAGGAGTAAAGAGGTCACCCCCCTCCCCCCATGACACACACACACACACACACACACACACACACACACACACACACACACACACACACACACACACACACACACACACACACACACACACACACACACACACACCTTTTTATCTTGCTGTCACTCTGTCTTTCCCCTCATGCTCCGTGACACTGGGTGATGCCTGCCACTGTGATCCACAAGGGACACTGTGGTGCACAGATAAGCAGTACAGTACTCTAGATTGCACAGAATAAAGCTATGCAAACCAAGCGATATTTTGTAAATACTAGGTATAACCACCTGCCCTCCCTATTTGGGGGATTATAAGCGACAACCTTCAAAAATCATATTTATTTTTAAACTTTTTTATGTTCAGCTAAAATAGCCAATCTACAGTATAAGCGTGTGGCATCTCGAAGCCTTCTGAGCAACTTTGTAAATAGTGCTACATGACCTTGTTCGAGGCACAAGGGTTAATATTACATGCACATACACAAACGAACCCATGCAAAGGATGCTAAGATGAATATTTTCTTTTTTAAATACATTTCAGTTTTGATATATCACAATCACAAAATATCACAAAATCATTTCTAGTACTTGTTTGACGGTTCGACATGTGACATCAGCATACCTCAGTAGATTGGTTAAAGCCAATTAACTCGGCATCACACCTGAGGTCCACCGGTGTGCTCCTGTTCCATACTTGTTTTTTGTTGCCGTTCCTATTGTTTCCCTTGTTAAATAATATATGGCACATATGCTTGCTTCTGAGACTAATGTTTTCAGTGTGGGATTTGTGCTGGATTAAGCTTCAAAAGAATGGCTGACACTCCATTGTTCAACGCTGGCATGCTCAGTCCCCCATAGGGCTGGTTTAGTGCAGTCTGGGCTCGGTGAGGAGAAAATGGAGCTAATATTATGCATGTGTGTTATTTTGCCATAGTGTACTGTATATAGAACATACAGTGGCCAATGTTATGCAAGTTGCCTGATCAATGTATTGAAGTGAGATGAAGTATCCATGTGTGATGATTGCAGTATTGCAGTGCATTCACAACCATTCATCCGTTCAGTTCGGGCCACCACCACTGCAATACATAATTGCATATCACATCTTCCTTTAAGAATGCAGATACATCAAATCCTGTTCACTTTTGGGACTAATCGCAATGAAAGGACCATATGAATTGAACCAATGCATGTTTTCTCTGATTTTGACGATGCATACAGCTGTACATAATTGCATTATGCATGTTTGAATATGTTTCCTAATGTTGTAATCAGCAGCAATTACAAGCTTCTCATAGTCACCTCTCTGCTTCAAGAAGCACAAGTGGCATCGAGTTTGCACACACACACACACACACACACACACACACACACACACACACACACACACAGTCACACACACACACACACACACACACACACACACACACACACACACACACACACACACACACACACACACACACACACACACACACACACACACACACACTCACACCTCCTCATCACAACCACAATCTCTCTGGGGTAACACTTGTCCAGCATCTCAAGCCTTGATTACAGACAAACAAAAGGCTGGTGTACTTTATAGACTTGTGTGCAGTGCTCAGTCTTATCTCAATGGTGCCATGGGAGACAGGGGTGTGATTGTGGTAAATAAAACCCACCATTGGATCTCCAGTTTCATGAGCCATCAGCATCCAGTACTACATGACCACAATCCTCATTCTGCTCAGTAAGCCTACATAGCAAATACAGTAATGTGTAATTATGATGGGAACTCAGAGAGGTTAGTAGGGGCAGAGAGGGGGCATTGGTGAATAACAGATGGCAGGGTATGGATCATGTAGGCGTCTTCATTACATTGTAACACGTATAGGAGGAAGGACATAACCTTCATCTGACTGAAGTAAAAAAAACAAAAAACACAGATGCAACGCAACGAGTCTAAGACTGTAGTCACTGAATATATGCTCACATATTCCAGTTGGCTTAGTTTGTTCTGTAATTAATTGATTTGTATGCTTCCACAAGTGTCTGTTGCAGGGATTAATGCACTCTTACTGTAGCATGGCTTCTTAATTCAGCAGCACTGCAGTAAATATATTACTAGATTTGCAGGTGTGTGTGTGTGTGTGTGTGTGTGTGTGTGTGTGTGTGTGTGTGTGTGTGTGTGTGTGTGTGTGTGTGTGTGTGTGTGTGTGTGTGTGTGTGTGTGTGTGTGTGTGTGTGTGTGTGTGTGTGTGAGAGAGAGAGAGAGAGAGAGAGAGAGAGAGAGAGAGAGAGAGAGAGAGAGAGTCTCCTTCCCAAAGAGAGTGGTGTATGATTAGACTCACAGAAGGAGATTGTAGCTTAGCAACAAAATCACAAGTTGGGCTTGCTGCAGAGGCCCGTCTACAGTACATGCATCAGGTAATCTTCCCTTTGTCATACATGAATGTGAATGTGAGTCAACTGGCATCAGTATCTGCTTGAATGGCTGAAATGAGTTGGAATGAGAAAATCATTGTCTGTTGACTGTTAAATGAGTGCCATATGGCTATATTATCCAATGATGTAGGCTACAATGTACAAGATGTCAGATACTGAAGATCCTCTTAAACATTTTAAAACTTGAGCCACTTACCAGTCAATGATAAATGTCAGTCCTCAATTAAAAAAAAAAAGTCTTCTCTCCAAAAGAGGCATGGGGAACGTGTACGATAATTGGAGAGAGAATAGCTATTCTCCTCTTAAAACAATGTCACTCGACTTCTGTTCATTTTTTATTAGTTTTTTTTCTATGACAAAGTATAAACTGAAAATGTTGCGAATTGATTTCCCGTTGCAGAGCTGCACTGAGTGGCAGAAGAGAGAAGAGAGAAAAAAACTTTTTGAGAGCTTGACTCAAACAAAACTTGTATTTGTACTTCTCAGGAAAAAAACCCGAAAAAAGAACAGCCACGAAACACCAAGCAACTCCACTGATCCGCTGTTTGAGACAGAGGCGAGATCACAGGAGGGGTCCTCAGGAGATCCGAGTGTGAGTGCAGAACACTTATATCTTGTGTAGCTTGTGCACGGTGCTAAGAACCTGACCAGTAGAGAGACATGCACGTCGTATTCTCATTCAAGCCACGCTTTCCGTTGGCACGGACCCCCCTTCCAAACCAATGCGGAGAGAGCAGGCGGTAAGGAGATAGAGAGAGCAGTAAGCAAAATAAATCAAGGGGAATTTATTGGGTGCGAGGCAAACCTGAAGGAAACCCGACAGAGTACTCCGAGAAACCGGATTGCTGGTGGCGTTTGGGGGGAGGAGAGGGGTGTGGTGGGGGGCAGGGGGTGTTCCCTGGGCGCATCTCCCTGCCTCCCCGCTTCGCGTCCACCTTGCTTTAGTTGCAGTCGATGCACTGATGTGACAGAGCAGTGCTGCACACTGCTGCTGCGTCTCTCCTGCTACAGCAGCAGTCCCTGCTCAAATGAATGCCTGCTGGTCTGTCACTGCACTCTGCTGCAACGCATTAGATTCAGCCGTTCCCCCCCACCCACCTCTCTCCGTCTCTCTCCGTCTCTCTCTCTCCGTCTCTCTCTCTCTCTCTCTCTCTCGCTCTCTCTCTCTCTCGCTCTCTCTCTCTCTTTTTCTCTCTCTCTCTCTCACTCTCTCTCTCTCTCTCTCTCTCTCTCTCTCTCTCTCTCGCTTTCTCTTTCTCTCACACTCCCTCATTTTGTCCCCTCGTTCACTCGCACTCAGTCACAGGCGAGAAGACTCAGTGGGAACCTTGGAATACAAATAGGCTGTCTTCCTTAAAGACGCGATTGTACTCCCGGAATCTGACAAAATTCTTTTCGGCTTTCTTCTTTGGGGCAAACGTGTTAAGGGGCTTTGGATGCCCCCCCCCCCCCCACACACACACACACACACACACACACACCCCACAACCCCTGGCTTGCTATGTTTGATCTGTCTTATACCTCTACAGTGTTGAGCTGTCAGTGGGGGTCGGTGTGATTCTGGACCACAGGCTGTCCTATTCAGAAAGACCAGCGGGAGTCGAGGTAGAGTGCAGGCTCCTCCAGAGCTCGCAGCCAGTGGTGGAATCCTGCTTTTTGGGGGTTTGTTCATTGTGCCAGGCCTCACTGGGAAGGCATCACTGTATAAAGTATAACCATTAGGTAAACTGAAGGTCCCTAGAGATGAGAGGTGAGATAGGCATTAACTTTATAATTTTTTTTCCCAGGGGTGGTTTGTGGTGCTGTGACAATATAAATGATGTTGATAAATGTTAGCTCTCAAGAAGTTGCTCCTCTGATTTGGGTTTGGGTCTGATTTGGATTTGATTAGGATATTGAAACTTTTAACCACATTAAGCCTGGCATCCCTATATAGGCAAAATAAAATAAAATAAAAAATATATATAGAAAATGCCAAACATTGTTCAGGGGACTGCCAGAATAGCCACACCAGGGTTACTTCAGAACCATGGACAGCTCAGGTGGTGCAGTGGTAAAGTGCCCAGTGCCCACCACCACAGAGGTTGTGGGTTCGACTCCACCGTGATACATTCGACTTTGTCGGGCGTCTGTGCGAACACAATTGGCCCGTGTTCGGGGCGGGGAAGATGATATTTGTAACTGCATGTGTTTCTACGGTGTGTGGCACATGTCAGCAGGGAGTGTTCAGTGTTGGACGGAAGGAGTAGAACAAAGGCTCTATTTCCTTCGGCTTACTTCAGTAACCTCAGTTGTATAAGTGACTCGAAGAAGAGAGTCATATCACTCACGAGGAAATTTCCATTGGGTCGTGGAGCTGTCGCTCCGGCGAGGACGCTGACCCCACCACTATAGCATAAAACCGGAGGGCGGGTCACGTCTCGTCATTCCTAACAACCTACTTCTCTGCCCTTGACAAAGCAGAAGGGTAGTCTAAGTTACTCTCTTCTTCGAGTCACTTATACAACTGAGGTTACTGAAGTAACCCGAAGTTGCATTAAGTTCCTCTCGAGAGTCATATGGGGAAACAAAACTCCCGTATGACCACCATACAATTTACAATTCACAATTTAGGCATTTAGCAGACGCTCTTAATCCATAGGCTGAAAGGACCGACCCAAGGTCTGCCCTTTTCCAGAGAGAAAATGGAGAGTTACGCGCACCACCTCCCGGAAAGGGAGACCAGTAACGAAGCTAACCAAGCCTCTGGCTTGATAGCTAAGAGAACCCTAACTAAGGAGCTGAGAGCACCACCGTCCTCCACTCCATAAGAAGGTTCCTTCCACCTAAGTAAAGACCCGAGAAGACACCCGAGCTACTCAATGTCCCCGACCCAGTAGCTCGCCCAACCCCCCAAAGGAGCCGACAGTCTTATATGCTCCGTGATAGTGGTAGTGTGACTGTCGGGAGCAACGGCACCATCCCTCAACGTGCTGCAGCCCCAAGGACCGCCTGTCCTAGGTCCAAGGATGCTACATCGAGGTTGTAATTGGCAAGTTGGTCGAGGGGGCGACCAACTTGCCGCCGCACACACATCCTGTATTGGGACGCCCTTAGCAAGGGCCCAGGATGCAGACATGCCTCTGGTGGAATGAGCCCTCAATCCCTCAGGGAGCTCCACTCCACTGAGGAGTAAGGAGTAAGCCAGCTGTATGGCATCCACAATCCACTGTGAGAGCCTCACCTTCTTAATGGGTTTCCCCCTCCTCTGGGGAGCCCATGACACGAAGACTGGATTCAGAACATCCCACTCCACTGACACTTGCCTTTTGTATTTGAACGACTACATCAGGCACGAGGTAGATTCAGGCAAGTACTGTGGCATGGTCAAGCTGGACCTACAAAAGGCATTTGATACTGTAAATCACTCAATTCTACTTGACAAACTGGAGGCGATAGGATTTGATAGTACATCAGTACGCTGGATGAAATCCTACCTTGAAGGAAGAGAACAAATGGTTGACATAAATGGAACCATGTCCTCCCCCCTCCCAGTGAACTGTGGGGTTCCCCAAGGAAGCATACTAGGGCCGTTACTATTCCTATTATACATCAACGACATGAGTGCCGCCTGTAATTGCAAACTGTTCCTGTTTGCAGACGACTCAGCACTGCTGATATCCGGAGAAGACAAAACACAGGTTGAGGAGGCACTCGGCTCAGAACTTACTAAAATACGAATTTGGCTTACTGATAACAAACTCTCATTGCATCTTGGTAAAACAGAATCCATTCTTTTTGGGTCCAACCATTCCCTCAGTAGAGCATGAACAGCGCTCGAGTGCTCGGTTTCTGCCCCCTCTATATCGTAACTTAGATGGCTCTGGTCTATATTTGACGTACATTTCCCATCCATTGTCAATGGCATTTAATGTTTGTGTTGCCACAAATGTACGTCATATTTGGCAGACATTTGACCTAATTTCTCCTTTCATTGTCAATGGCAAATATGAGATGTGCGGACAAAAGCTGTATATAGAACCATGGACAGCAGCTACAGTTACTTCAGAACCATGGACAGCAGCTACAGTTACTTCAGAACCATGGACAGCAGCCACAGACATACAGTATCTGTGCTATGTTCCGGGCCTCTCTCTCTCTCTCTCTCTCTCTCTCTCTCTCTCTCTCTCTCTCTCTCTCTCTCTCTCTCTCTCTCTCTGATACTTTCTCATCCTATATTAAAATTGCCTAAAGCAGTGGTTCTCAAACTGTGGTATACATACCACCGGTTGTAGGCTACGCAAAGGAATCTCCCCCAAAAAGGAAAATAGTGGACTAAAATGTAAATATAAACATTTAATACCTATATTAATAGCTACATATTCAGTCAGTGTGTGCTGTGGTTATGTTGGCGCATCCATTTCAATTTAGCTATATTTGATCTGCCACCAGCCCACCACCACTCATGTCTAAATAACATAATGCTGTCATCTGTTCCATCCCAGGGAGGCAGTTAGTTTAACCTACTGCAAATGACGCAAGGGTTATATAATATGCAAACCAGATGTCTCAGTTATTTGAAAGCTGAACTTTCACATATTGGAAAAGTTAAGCGCTGGTACAATTATACTGGGGGTGTTTCAGACCAAGTGCCTGAGCCATATCCTCAAAATAGTCAGGCCAAATACCATCTTGAACTAAGATCTTAAGATCGGAGCAGAACCGGAGCAGTGACCATGCAATGAATAGACGATCCAGGTGTGACGATGGAGATGGCTGGGACATATTCTTTGCATGCCACCAAACTCGTTGCAGCAGGACTTAGAGACATTTGCAGACATTGCCATTGCCTCAAGGCAAGCACCAGATGGCACAGATGGGATGATTGAGTGAGTGACAATTCCACTCAAATGTACAGTCAATTTTACAAATTGTTTAAATGTCTTCCTTCCATTGCATTACAGAGTGTAATTTATTGTTAGACCAGCCCCTCTATGATATTATCTGTGTAACAACCATCTCTCTGTTCATCTAAAGCTCATTCAAGCAAAATAGCATGCATAGAATGGCACAATATTAATCATAGCATTGCATTGTGCTAACAAAGAACACCACATTTGCTTTTTGCTTTCAGTTTAACAAGAATGGGATTGGAAATAAATAATGGCTAAGTTGTCATTGCCTTAACTGTCAAACTGATAAACTACTATATGCAAAATGTTCTTTTTGTTATTATTGCACCCCCCCCCCCCCCCCCACACACACACACACACACACACACACTATTTATTAGAAGGAAAACAAATACAAATCTAAGCACTATACCCGGGTTAAAAGCAGTTAATGTTTGCATGCACAGTTGGAAGGAAGGAGGACGAAGTAATATCAACAAGCCATGAACTCAAGCATTCCCATTCATGGTCACAGTGGAATTAGTGTTAATTTAACTCGGAGAGTATACACATGGAACCAAACGGTCAAATGGCCATGAGTTGATTTAGTTCCATTTGTACAATGTCAGAGTTGTGTTGTATAGTGTAGAATACATGTTTTCATGTTCCTTGGATGTAGGCCTAGTGATAAACAAGCTTCAAACGGAGAGACGCATGGATCACAAAGGTCAGAACACCTGAGTGATGTTGAGAATAAACTCCAGTGTTGTGCTATTCCCTTCCCAGAGAGCCTGTCATTATAGGACAATTTTAAACTGTGATTATCTTATCTTGTTTCCATGACAGCTAAGCCTCACGTGTGTTTTGCTTGGACTGCGATGGTGCTCATTCTTATCACTTAGCACTTTTGTGTTGAAGCCTTGGAGACTATCAGATGTGTGCGTACGTACGTACGTACGTACGTACGTACGTGCGTGCGTGCGTGCGTTCATACGCCACATGCTTGCCTGTGTGTGTGCATGCTGGCGTGCTAATGCTATTATGGACATACGTACAGTGCAATTTCAAGATTTAACAATATGTTTTGTTTTGTTTTAGATGCAGATGCACTTAGATACATGAATGTGTTTGGTTTGTTTCTCCATTCTAGTTTTGAATACACTTGCATGTTTGCATTCTTCATTCATTTGTCAGTGTTTCATACACACCAGAACTGAAAAGACAACAATAACACACAAAAAAGGGGGCACGGACGCACGGTGGAACAATCGGTAGTGCTGTCGCCTCACAGCTAGAAGGTCCTAGAAGGTCCCGAGCGGGGATTCCCGCTCGGGACGCTGTGGGCGCTGGGGGCGTGTTCTCTCCTTCTCAGTGCCCATAGCCGAGGCGGGGGTTGGCGAAAGGGCCTTTCTATGTGGAGTTTGCAAGTTCTCCTCATGTCCCCTAGGCCCTAGGGTAGGTAACCTCACAAAAAACATTCAGTAATGCTGGTCTCTAAACTACCTCCCCCTACTCAGCCGGGGCGCCTTATGGAGGGGAAAGGAACTGGTCGGAATAACGTGTTCCTTCCACGCGCTACGTCCGGCCGGTCAGGTGAAAAGAAGCAGCTTGGACTCCTCATGCATAGAAGGAAGCATGAGGTCAGTCCGCTGCCCTCCCCATGTTGGCACAGGAAGTGTAGCGCCCAGGATTACATTAGATAATTGACACTGGGTGAAAAAATGGGTTGCAAAATCGCCGGATAAAATTAAAAATCACACCCGTGTGAAGTGAGTGGTGCAACTCCGTGCCAGGACACAGCCAGGGACACAGGGACCCATAATTGTGTATCAAAGTGTCATTACTAACGGTCAAACGGTTCATGAGCTATGCGCGTTCAAAGTTAGCATTTTCAATTGAGCGCTATAGCGCCACCATTTGGCCAATCGTCATGGGTGTCGCATAGTCACCGTTTGGCATGGCCCTCTATCAGATTACCGCATTTCGCGAAAACCGACTGCACGGTTCAGCCAGAACAGCTATTTTTGGCGGAAGGAGAAGAAGAAGAAGGAGAAGAAAAAACCCCACAAAAACAATAAGTGACCAAAGTCACTTTGTGACTTATTGGTCCCTTAAAAACACAAAAACAAATATACAGCGCTATATTATATACAGGCGGGACCAAGAAAGAAGACAATATGCTGTGCAATAAGAACAATATGCACAAATACGACTGAAGAGCTGAGTTGTCGGTACCCAAATTTGAATACACAACCTTGTGGTCCAAAGGCAAGAGCTCTACTGACTGATCAAAACGGAGACAATCAGTTACTACATTTTAAACAGTAACATCATTCAGTGTTTTGGTATATGTGTCCTCATTTTGGGCATGTCATTATCCATTTCTACAGTGTGTTCGATGTTCATGTTTTCACGTACAAACTTCTCTTCAACCGGGATTTCAGATAATGGTCCATAGACTGTGTGTAGGACGTTTCACGCAAATTGCTCAAAAATCCAGGCAGAAAATCAGGTATAAGCATTTTTCAAACTGCTCAAAATGGCGGAAAATCTGAGGGCGGAGCTTACTTGTGAAAATGACAGATGTGTTCCCCATGAGTCAAGGAACATGTGGAAACAAGTGCCATGAATTTTGGCCAAACAAAGCATGAGTTATGACAAAAATTGCTATAGTGCCCACCTTTGCCTAATTGGAGTAAAACTGCTTTCAGTACTATTTGGCATGACCCTCTACTATACTGTAAAGTGACATAAGCATATGACGCTGCATGTATAATAGTCTAGAGTTAAATCATGTATTTAATAGTCCTGTAGTTTAATCATGTATTTAATAGACCAGACTGAGTTAAATCATGTATTAGAGAGGCAGAAGAAGAATTTTCACAAACCAGCAATTTTCATTGGCTCATAAAAACTTCATTTATTCACTTAAAAAAATGTACTACGATTCTTTGTCCGTATAGGTCCAAAGTTCACGTGTAGACGTTTTTGTGCATTTTGATCAAAGATCCTTGGAGGAGATACATTGTAACTGTTTTTCATATAATTCAAAATGGTGGGTGATCTAAAGGTCAGAGGTCAAAAGTCAGAACACGAAAGTTGTTCGGCATGAGGAGACACATATGTGTATCAAAGTGTCATTGCCAACGGTCAAACGGGTCATGAGCTATGCACGTTCAAAGTTTGTGCTATTGCGCCACCATTTGGCCAATCGTCATGGGCTTCGCATAGTCACCGTTTGGCATGGCCCTCTACCAGATTACCAGATTTCACGAAAACCGACTGCACGGTTCAGTCAGAACTGCTATTTTTGGCGGAAGGAGAAGAAGAAGAAAAAAAACACAAAAACAATAAGTGACCAAAGTCACTTCATGACTTCTTGGTCCCTTAAAAATCACACCCGTGTGAAGTAATTGGTGCAACAACGTGTGTTTTCGTGCTCAGACGCACCCAGCCAGCCAGCCACCCAGGCAGCCACCCAGGCAGGCAGGCAGGCAGGCACCCACACACATACTCACTTAAGGAAGTGGTTGCACCAATTAAAAAACACAAAAACAATAAGTGACCAAAGTTACTTTGTGACTTCTTGGTCCCTTAATAAGTGACCAAAGTCACTTCGTGACTTCTTGGTCGATCCGTTTGGAGCCACCGTTATTTCAATAATAGCAACCTTGAACCTGTCAATCCAACTTCACATGCACGCCCATATACACACACACCTCCCTTGTCTCAACCACTGAGAAGACTCGCACACTCACGGCAAGCGACGCACGTAGCGTCGTTACGTTTTTATGAATGGAGGCGCAGTGAGTCGGGAGAGAGGAGAGAAGGAGGAAGTGGGACTCACGGTGACAGCAGCAGTGGAGAGAAGTGTTGCGCGTCTGTGTGTTTAGTTAGCTCCAGTGTTAGCTCTATTTTGCGTCTTCAACGGGAGGATCGACTGTATTCCAAGTTCAGAGGTCTATCCTACATAAACCCAACGAGACGAGCTGACAACCACGTCGCATCAACACAGTGCTGCTATCCTTCCAGTTTGCTACACTGACGATGAATGGCCAGAGCGCTGTAAAACCCGGGCCGGTGTGAGTGGAGTTGACAGGTCTGTTGTAAAACGCTGTGCTTTGCCAAGAGGAATTCAATAAAGAAGAGTTTATTTTTGCTTGGATTATTTTGGAGCCTCGATTATTTTTGGAGAGTAACTATTATTTCCTATGTACCTAAAAGGGAAGTTTCAGTTGTTTTTTTCCTTTTGTTTGGGTGAAAAGGAAAACCCGGATTTCTGTTGGGTTTAACATTTGAACTGAACTGAATTAATTGAATTGAATTCACTTGCAGACTTTTCAATATAAGAAACTCAACTTTGAATTACTGTGTGGTGTCTATTTATTATTGTTGTAAACTGTTGTGATTGCCTATCTGTGATTTAAGGGTTGGTTTACTGACACATTATGTATGGTTTCCTGCTCTATACGGGGAACTGCCCAGAAGAATGTATACACAATTAAATGCATGTACAGTATAAGATCCCACTACCAGAATCAGAATATTGCTATAGGGTCGAACTTACCAGCACTTACCACACACTTGCCTCCACACTTCCACAGATTATTAAGTACTCTACCATAAGGTTCTAGGCTTATTATCAATTATCAATGTCTTCACAAATTGTACAGTAATATCAAATGCATTATTCATTTCAGCCATGTCTTTTGCCCATTAGGACCACTTTATGCAACGTCAACGTGCACCTATGGTAATATCATTCTACAGGCCACTAGGTTTCTTCTTTTTTCCGCGGTGCTATAGAGCAAGATTGTCCGCAGGCCAGTCGAGCTTCTAGTTCTATGCATCGCATAGGCTACATGTATCACACATAGTATCGGTATGTGCTCTGGAAGCCAAGTTTGAACATACTGTGTCTGTACACTAATTATTATCCACCTTAAGCGAAAAAAGATATAGTAAAGCGAAGCCCTCATGTGGGGGTGTAAGGTAACAAGCCTTTATTAAATTAGGACCAACACTTTACTGTTTACAACTTTATTTCTGTTCAACATGTGACAACTATATATCCTTCATAAAGGAAGACTTGAAAGCATATTGGCAAACAACAGAACCATTTACATTGATTATCTCATTTAATAGGCCTACAAGTTTTTGAGTGGTGTAAACCACTCCTACAACTGGCTTTGTTAGTCTGTCTGTCTGTGCAGAAAAAATGAGCATGGTTGCTACGGTCACCCAGTTCACACGGGTGTGATTTCATTTCGTCAGACATTACGTCAGACCACAGCTGATCGGTCTATATAAGACCTTACACCACTCGGTTCACACGGGTGTGATTTTTTAACCTTGTACTGTACATCATGAGTGCCTCGGGTTTTCCTCGTGTTGTGACTCTGATCTTTTCACAAATAGTGCCAGTGGAGGGAATATACAGTACAGCACCTGTTCTTGCACTCCTTCACAGTTGTTTGGACTTGTATAAGTATAATATTGGCTTTTTACTCCTATTCTATACAGCAGAATGAATTTCAGTGGCACACCTGCGTTGCGGTCAAATACAAATACATAACACTGTGGGGTAGAGTATGGCACGGATCGATAAAAATGGATAATGAAAAAGGCATGCAGGTGTTTCTAGAACAGTCAGCCCATAGGGGATAAATGGCAGAAACAAGAGTAGAATATTCTGCAGTATCAGCACTGATGCTGCAAAATGAACATCTAAAATAAGTTGTATACAAACATAGCCATCTCAGAGCCTTGAATAGTCAATGGCCAATAGCCTCTGTCCTTAGTACTCTCTTTCCTGAGGATTTGTGAGTAACATGGTGACTTCTGGCGGTGAATAAATCACATCAAATTTATGTGCAGATAAAATGTATGATTGATGAGGTATTAGGCATTTTGAAGATTTCAACCGGCAATTCTTTTCATCACTATCTTTTAGCTTCCAGCAGAGCAGTGCTGTAACATTTTTGTACATTGATGTAATTAAAATTATTAACATATTGGTTCTGGACCTGATAAACACAGTAAGTCAGGCAGGTTGAATTCAATAGTTTGTTCATTTTGTATTCCTTAGGGTTGAGCTTTCACTTGTTTGTGCTCATAACATTAATGAAAAGGTTGTTTTTAGAAGCACTTCAAGCTCAAATACTGAGCTCATAAACACAACATTGTTTGAATTGTGGTTTAGTGAAGCTTCATTTATTTATTTATTTTGCAACCGCAAAAACGTGCATTTCCCGTCAGTCAGTCCAGTCTGTCCGTCACCCCATGCCTCCATATATAATAATAATAATACACTTTATTTATATAGCACCTATATACATACAACCTATAATATATATATATATATAGGTTTATATATATATATATATAAACCTACACCTATATACAGGTACATACATAAAATGCAACCCAAAGTGCTTCACATAAAACAAATAACAAGCAGCGGAATGCCGAAAAACACAATATATATACACAATATATACAAATTAGCAAAGAAAAATAGCAATACAAAAAGAAAAATGGTAAGGAAATTTGTATCGGAACATTGAATATGAACACAAGATAAATCTAAACAAATGCCAAGTTGAAAAAATAAGTTTTCAACTCGCTCTTAAAAACAGCAAGGGAGGTCGCCCCTTTAAGGTGCAATGGTAGTGTGTTCCACAACTTGGGGACATAGACCCAGAAAGCAGCCTCACCGGTGTTCTTATGTTGAGCTTTGGGTAATTTTAATAGTGGATGAAGACCTGAGTGTTCTAGTGGGAACATACAAATGGAATCCTTAATATACGAAGGTGTCAGGTTATTAAGTGCTTTATAAACAAATAAAAGTGCTTTAAAATCTATTCTAAACGATACTGGTAACCAATGTAGTGTTGACAGGACTGGACTAATGTGATCTCTTCTTCTGGTATTTGTTAAAATTCTAGCTGCCGCATTCTGGATTATCTGTAATTTTTGTATAGATTTTTTGGGTAATCCTGTAAAAAGGGAGTTGCAATAATCTAGTCGGCTTGTGATAAAAGCATGTACAAGTACTTCTGCATCTCTCTGATTTAAAAAAGGTCTTACTTTAGCCATGTTTCTTAAATGAAAAAAGCTGTTCTTGTGACCTTACTAAAATGAGAATTAAAATGTAGGTCTGAGTCTAAAGTCACACCCAGGTCATGCCTCGTGACATCAAGTGACATCATCAGGGATGGAGATCACTGATGTCATCAATATTAAGCCCATATGGGAATGCCCATATATGGAGATCCCTGATGTCATCAATATTGTCCAGCAACTCTACATCGGACCCCAAACCCTTAGATCTCCATATATGGAGCTGACCTGTTCTGACATTACATATGTTGATCCTTCCCCATTCTGTCCTTCCTCTTGGATGTCTCCCTTTTTACTGATACCTGTCCATTCAAACACTAGACGGGTCTGCCCCAAAGTTATTAGTGCAGCAGCGCACTGGCAGCCGGCGAAAACTAGAGTTCTCAACAGGCCCGGAAATTAAGGCTCACTCATCAAACCCCTACACTCGACACTGCCCCCACTGCCACCCTTAGATCTCCACAAATGGAGCTGACCTGTTCTGACATTCCATATGTTGATCTGACCACATCAAACCCTGTACACTCAAGAAATGCTCCATATATGGCCAGTACAGTATTCCATATGTTGGAATGAATACTTGTTTGAATACTTGCTTGCGCAAGCAGAGCGTGCAAGTCCTGTGGTCGTGCTCGTACGTGCACGTGTATGCTCGGAGGTATACTGATGACGTATTGACGTAATTTAGATATGTTTCAATGTCAGGTTATAACTGGCTGTCGATGGTGACGTAATTAGGATATGTTTCAGTGTCGGGTGGATTAAAGGTAAAGTCTGTATCTATACATGTATGTAATCTGAATAAAAAAGCCATCTGACCACAGTATAGTGCTTTCAACTTACAACTTACATGTATACATACATACATACGTTACCTGTTGCCCAACCAATATTGAAACATATCGTAATAATTACGTCACAAGTACATAACCCAGCCAGTTATAACCCGACTTTAGTATTTAATTTCAATGTTTTACACAGGGGCTGAGATTTGAAAGTTCGTAGCAGTCGACAGTCCTTGCATTCTCTGCTTGCGCACTAGTGCTACTTGTGTGCATTGCGCAAGTAGGCACTCGACAGAGTGCAGTTCTTCTTCTTATTATTATTAGGGGTCAAGTAAATGTATGTGATGGAATCCTATTTGCATACCATAGCCATTTGTTAGCTATTTGCTCAAATCTAAGTTGTGAGCAAATAGTTCTCCCTTCTAAGAACTTTTGACTTCTATGCAAAACACTGGGCACTGCGTTGCCAACACAGCTCTTTGCAAACAACATGCTTCCATCAGGCAGTCAAAGTTGAAATCCTGTATGTAGGCAGAATTCATGCTTACTATATTTATTTCTCTCCCTGTGCTAATTACTTATTAGTAGGACACATACGTTTTCCCTTAAGTGGTTTATACATCATCTCCCTCTTCTCTAAATTAATTACATCAGAGGAAATGCTAATGTAGCCCAGTAACAGCCCTGCTGTAGGAGAATCCAGGTCAGAGGAGCGAGGTTCTGCAGGCACCATTCTGGATTCAAACTCTTCCCACCAGTTACTGGAGAGGAGGAGGTACGGTATTGGAGGATCAAGCAACATGCTAATTCAACCCAACGTGTTTTTGAGATCATTAGTTCTTAACGTGCCTCGACCTTTGACGAGACCTTTTGATCTAGACAAATTACCCCCATTGCTTGATGATTTGAATGGCCTATGTTGGGAGATTATGTGTAAACTGGAATTTCACTGCATTGTGATGGTGATTACCATCGTGTGAAGCACATTACTGTGTCCCTTTTATCATATACTGTAGGCAAATTAATATTTTGGCTTCACAAGGATAGCACAGAGGCCAAGCTAATGTTTGTGCTGCGGCTTCTGCCTCAGTTCCATGGTTAGGGAAATTAACCACATTAACCCTACTGGCATCCCTATTTGGGGCATGTCAATATAGGCATACATTCTCAGCATAGGCCTACTCACATATATGCTTAAAATGGCCGTGTGTTGCATCACGTCGCGTTTGAAGATTGTCGATCTGCGACATGCGTCATGCGGTGCATGATGTGTCAGGCTTAACTGCAATTTGTTAGGCACAGCAAAATGTACCTGAATGTGCAGTTGGTAATGTCACATTATGCTGCAGCACAACAATTCTTTCATCACATGCTGTGTCCTGTAAGTGACCGAGAAAAGGTTCTCAAATGGGGATTGGGCACTGGGGCTTCTCCTTCCAAATGATAACCCCTCCCTCCCTCCTTCCCGCAATCGAAACCCAAGGGGGCTGCACGGATGGATGGATGAGCTCTGGTGGTGTGCATGGACTCCAGGGTTACACAGGTCAAAGGCTATCTAAACAGCATATGGCTCTTTGGTCCACAGTGGGGGAATGGATTATGCTGTTGGGGGAATGGATTGAACACACTCAGCATCATCTGCATTCAAAGACCCAGTTTTACACAACCTTGCACAGTATGAATGCAAACAAGTGGTGTATGTGCGTGCACACGCACATATGCACGCACGCACCAGCCTCTAACATGACCTTGACTACAAAAAATTTAATCAAACCCACAATACAAGATGCACGAACGCGGGAATCGAACGCAGCTCGTAAATTGCAATAACAACAATTAGAATAAATTACGTACTTTTTTAAGGTTTTTTTAAGTTCTTTTTTTAGTGTGTGTGTGTGTGTATGTGTGCGTGCGTGTATGGGTTTTTTTGTACGTTTTTTCTTTTTAAGTATTTTTTTAAGTTTATTTTTTTAAGTTAAGTGCCAATCATTACATCAAACCACTGCTCTATAGCTTCTCATCAGCAACATCTAATGTATAAGCAATTACGAGCATGATAGCATTCATGTATTGACAGAAGAAGCATGTTTGTTCAACAAAAAAATTGAGGTTGAGAATGTTATTCCTTTGCTTGTGCAATTGCATATGGTACATGCACACAAGCGCCCACACATGTTGGTTTGAACTCTGCTTGCAGAAATCGCACATTCTGCTAAGATGTATAATCCGACAGTGCAAGTTTGCAGGTCATCAATTAATATGACTTTTATAAATGTAGACACAAACATACTGGCAATTAGTGATTTGTGTTTGAGAACAGTGTGTAAAATCACCAGAAAAGGTCTATAAGTAGTAGACGGAGCAAATTCCCCACAAGGGGGTTTGTGGTTCTATTTTGACTATGGCTTTGAATTAAAAAAGAAAGAAAACAGTATGCTACAGTATGCAAAAAAATACATAATTCCTATGTCTTAAATTGCCACTGTACAAATAAGCGCTATAGCTGAAGGCTGAGTAGAGAGAAGTAAATAATGCATTTGTAGTTATGCATAGTGTGTTGCTGCCTATTAGTAATACTAATAACATTGCGGCACTGCAGAATACATGTGTTCATTGTTGTAATTCATGTTATTACCACTTCATGCAGCCAACCTTATTTAAAAAACAATGTAAAAAGCAGATCATGTATATTTGTGAGCAATACCCTGAGGCATTTTATTAACATTTACGAGGCATACAGTATCACCTCGACTAAATGCTGCTGCAGCGCCAGAAGACAGCCTTTAACTACCACAGGAAACGGAGACAGACTCACTTTTTAAACGGTTTTACGCACAATAGTTAAATTACCTGTTCCTGTTGATTCCATATGTGATGGAGTTATGTGTTATTGTGTAATGGTCAAAGGTAATGCATGCACATCCACTCTAGCCCAGGCTGGACAAATGGCAGTAAAAGAGAAAGAAATAGAGTCAGAGCAACACTGGTAAGGAATAACTCGGCTCCACTGGTTTATTAATTCAACTGGGATCTTCTTCAGAATTGTGTAATGGTGACACCATTTAGAAAATGTCCTCCCAAAATGTATTTTTTGTCTCCACCAGGCCAGATGGCCGAAAGCCTAAGATGTTTAAGCCCCTGTCCGTCCCTCCGTTTGTCATGTGTTTGTCCATGTGTCTGTATAAAGCTAATCACCGTTTGACCAATCAGCGGCCAAGGAAAATACTCACCCCACCTTTTGTTTTTAAATTGGCCTCATGGTGACACATGCCTATAACAGGCAATGTGACGTGGCCTATAACAGGCCACTTCACATTGTGGGTATAAATCTTCAACCGTACAAATAAACATCACATGGATATATAATTATATTAATATTTGACTCTTTTCCTGCAGGTTTACTTAATTATTAATTATTATTTGCCATGAAATCGTTTTCTTTCCTGATTTTCTATGCTGAGATTTCACCCCTGTGAAAAAAATCAAAGAAAACAAAAACAACGTAAAGTGGAATTGGTTGTTGTTCAAGGGTTGCTGTGAACAAATTGAGAAAAGAAAATCAGTTTGGCAAAGACTTCCAACCCTGCGAGGCTTTATTGGGATCTTTAAATTGTATACCGCAGGAGCTAGCTCGCTTGAAGTGCAATAAACAGTAATTTAATGAGAAGCTGATACTGATGAGAAACAATCAAAATCCTGAAGGCAACAACCAGCCTCCTAAATTAGATTTAGCAGAGCCCCTGCTCAAAGAGATCGCCCCTGGGGGCCTGCAAACTACGGCAGTGTGTGCAACTTTCCGCAAGTCATTTAACTTATTATCTTAAAAAGTAAGCAAGACCATATCTGCAGAATATCATCCTTTTGAGTTCCCTGATGCTTACTTAATAAAATCAACCTCTAATCCCAGTGTAAGACGCTGACGATCTGTTGAGTATTACAGCACACCTGCAGAACATAAGCTGTGTTCTGAGGCGTAATACCGCCGGTGACAGGAGTGACACCTACCACAGGGACATGGGGACGCGCACACCATGATTCCAGCTTAGACAACACCCACATGTCTGTTTTCTTAATAAAAGACTGAAGGTTGCCTGGGGGGAGGAGGAGGCAGAATGACAGACAGCTCAGGCTCATCTACCCTAGCTCTCCTCCTTCAGTTCATATTCTGAGTAAGTAAGTTCTGGGGGTGGCCACACCATCCATCATGCAGAGGATCAAGATGTGATCGAGTGAGAAAGAGATTAAGAGAGAAGGGAGATGTATGGTATGACACACTGTCTGCCCTGTATTGTGGGCCTGATGATTAAAGGGGAAAGGTTGACCCACTCACACAACTTTATTAAGATGCCCAGTGGTTTTATTGGATATTCAGTTTTCCATCTTACCGGAGACCACAAAGACATATATAGCATGGTTTTCATCCTTGAAATATAGGTGACCTAATGCACACTAACTAGTTATTAATGGTCAACTTCTGTATTCCACATGTGTAATGTAGGATTAGTTGGATTATATAACCCAGAAGTGGTCTAATGTTAGGTTTAACTTTTTTATTTTTGTATTTTATTTTATATCCCGATGTATGACATTGCAATATGAGAAACAGATGCAGTCTCCTATGCTGTGCAGTGTTGATTTCGTCACTAAAACGGAAAATGTTTGTCGACTACCGTTTTCACTGACAAAATCTAAATAAAAACTAAGCTATGATGACTAAAATGACTAAATATACTGCCAATTTTGTCAACAAATAAAACTATACTAAAATGTTGAGGGACTAGTGGAAAAGAAATTGAGCAGAACTAAAACAAGTCATCATAGTTACGCACAGACCGAAAATAGCCGATCTACAAGCTATTATTAAGTGAAAATCAACCATTTCGATGGCATCAAGTAAATACATTTTAGTCAACTAAATCAACTGTAGATTTTGTCAACTAAAACTAGAATGTAAAACATTTCAGGTGACTAAAATATGACTAAAACTAAACAAAATTTTATTCAAAAGACTACTTGTGACTGAATTTGCTGTCAAAATAAACACTGATGCATGCAGTGCCATTTCTTTCGAAAATATCATGATTACCAGAATGGTGCACCGCAGGAGACTCATGTCAACAAATCCAACCTGTTGCTTGTTTTCCTCTCTCTTTCGCTTTGATAAACAATAATGAGTGCACACATTTGTTCCACCAGTAGGTTTCTACATGTTTTATCTGCTGGGGGAAAAAAAATATGAACTTCACATACCTCTTGAAAATAAATCATTATGTGCACTCCATGGACAATATAGTCTGTAGGCAATCTGTCTCCAAACATCAACATTAAAGATTAGCTTTTTTTCTTTTTCTTTTTTGCACCACAGATGGTCTCGAAGGTGCTTAACTAAAATCAATCCAAGATTATCAAGGCAAGACAACAAAATAGGCACTTGCAGAGCACATTGAGAATGTAATGTTAATGTGGGTCTGACAATTATGCTGGAGCTGTTATTGGCCTAGTTGGTGGCGGTTTGGTCGCTAATGACCACTGTGTGCTTTGCGACACTCAACTCAATCCACAAACCTCTGGGGGGGGGGGGGGGGGGGTGTACTGTGTAGCCATACGACTGTGTTGTTTCTATGCATGTGTGCACGTATACGTGCATATGGTATGAACTTTTCACTCTCCCAATATCAGCTTGTGTATTTCTAAAGGCTCTGTCATCAAATGTGTCGACTTCACTGATGCATAAACAGCAGGCAAATGAAAGACCTTGGTTTGTTTTATTACATGGAATGGAATGGTTGTCTTTCTTCTGTCTGTTTTCTGAAAATGTATAATGAATTAAATTATCATCACCATAACAATGGCATTTACTGTATGAACAAAAAGCGACTAGGGTTGCTTAGTTTATACAGTAGGCTATAATACAGACTTTTAGTGATGACTATAATATAAGCTTTGGAAAATAAGTAACACAAAAGATCACACAGACTGATTTGATTTGCAAAAGATCCAAAACAAAATAAAATCCTCTTCCTGATTGATGTCATTACCACAGAGAATTTGGAAACCTGCAGGAGTCTTTTCAAGAACTGTATCACAGAGGGTGATGAATCAGCATTGTAATGAATGTCTGATATATTATACAAACACCTGGCATTCATCAGTAGACTGTGTGCATGAACTCACAGGGACTGAATTATGGATGGAGCAACAACACAATATAGCCTGTTGTTTAGATATGTTTATATATTGTTATACTTTTTATATCCTGATAATTCAGTCTGAGCTGTAATTGTGTGATGTATTTTTCCCATTCCTAGAAAGTAGCCTTTGAAATGTAGTGGCGTTAAATCCAAAACAATACATATTCAACTTTACTCAAGTAAATGTACTTCATTACTGTCCACCTCGTCCTCTGTATGGGGGTGGGGTGGATTGGCATTAATTAAAAAGGGGAGGGGACACTTAAAGCTCCTCAGAGCACAGGTCCCTGCCAGGTCAGGTAGGTTATTGTTGTCATCAATGTTGATGGAATATGAATAATTTATCACATGTCATGACTGTAGAGATAATGGGCTCCAATTTTGTCTCCGACTTTACCCGCAGCGCGGCCCGCAATTCAGCCGCTGCCCGAAAATTACGAATATAGGAGCTTTCTCTGTCCCTTAATGGTATTTTCGTCCAGCATCACCCGCTATCTTCTTTGCAGACACCGGTATTTGCACCTAGAGGTGTGGTCATGGGCGTGTTGGCACGCTTTCCCCTAAATTGCTATTTTGGTCACCATTATTTTGGGAAAGCGATAGTGGCATTTAAAAGCACCCGTAAGCCGTGCCAAATTAGTTTGGTAAAAAGCGGCCACCGTGCGCTTCAATGGAGAATTGGAGATGTCCAGGCACAGACTAGTCATGGCTGCCTCATCTCTCCAATATTCATATTGCATCTCTTTGTTATTTTCCTATAATCAGCTGATTGTGAGTGCCTGCCACTTCCTTGTGTCCATTGTGTTTATATAATTGTATAGTCAAAGAAGTCATTTGTGCCAGCCTGCCAGCCATTGTGCGGCTTGTGCCGCGTGGCGATTCCATTTGCTCTTCAGTTCATCACCAGCGCAGCAAATGGTTTAATCCGACTTGCCCTTTTCGCTTCATACCGTTCCGTAGAGACGATCTACACGCACGATGGGGGGTGCAGCACAAGTGAGGCAGCAACGGGCTGAGGCTATGAAGCAATATAGCACTAACGGCCAACGCATAAGGGATCTCTTAAAGGCAATGGGACGTGGACTGGTGATTGGTCTAATTGTGTAACGCACAAACCACACCTATGCATAATACAACGGGTAACGGAGGTGTTTAAGGGATTTAGACAGGTAACCAAAATACCAACTTTAGTGGGGGAACACCCTTTCCCCACTCCTAAATCCCCAAATAGTGGCTTTAGAAAGATGAGACAAAAATGGAGCCCAATGTGTACCGTTATATTTGGGCAAAATCTGCAGGAGTAATATCTAAAAATGTGTTTTGTAAAAATCGGCCACCTGGTGGCACGTTCTGCAATGTAGTGCAAAGGCGCACCACAATCGTTCATGATTTGAGGCATTTTGTTCAAAACGGTCCACTCTGTCAATCAGGATCCGTCTTAATCACATGACATCACTGTTATAGATCATGTGTACCGATTTGCATGAAAGTTGGGCAAAATCTGTATGAGTAATACAAATAATAATAAATGTGTTTTGCAATAACAGGACATCAGAAAATTTGGGGGCAGAGGTTTTGCCTTGGCATCCAGGGAGTGTGTGTGTACAGTTTTGCGCCGCGATTGGGTCAACAGTGCCAGAGATTAGCTGGTCACAGACAGACACATATGGACACACGGATAGACTGACGGATTGCAAATCATAGGGTCCTATTTTTGCCGGTACCTTACCCCTTATCCCTAAACATCCAACGCTCACAACTATTTAAAGTATTTAAATGGTCTCTGCCATGCTTTTTGCCTGGCGGAGACAAAAAATCTAAAAGGTATTGATTGATTGATTGAATACTTTATGTGAACGGTACAGAGTACAATCAAACACTTAGTCCAAAAGAATATCACCGAAAAAGGCCTTGCGGTCTTGTTTCCATTCAGGTCCTATAGGTATTCTATTCATAATCATGACATGAAAAATAACAGCAAAAGACATCTGGAGTGGAAACAAGGTGATTTTTTTTTAATAAAACAGCATATGAAAATGTAGGTAAATGAATATTCATGTGCTGGATTGCTCTAACAAGCACAGCGCATCTTGTCCATGTCTCCAGACCTGGAATTGTGCATTTCATGGTTACCATTTTGTAACTATGTTTGCATGATTGCCTTTTTCCATTCATGAATGATTTGTTTTGGAGAAAGAGCTTGGCATGATGTATAAGGTATCACTTTAATCCTCTGGCAATACACACAGTGGAGAAGAAACAACGTGAAGTCATGCTAGAATAGGCATGCAATGATGCTACTCAATGCCGTTCATTAAAGAGCACTCTGGCTCAGCATGCTGGATGTACGCATCAGGTGCTGCTGAAAACGAACCAAATGAATTGGCTCAATGTGTTTGTCAGTCTTTATTTAAGATGGACCCTGGTTTGGTATGAGTTAAACTCTCTTGAGACTGTTCATCCCATCTGGTGCGATTAGAACAGAGGTTCTCAAACCATGGATCAGGAACACAAGTTGGGTCGAGTGACGATGGTCGCACGTTGACGACTGAAAAATGAAAACATGTGTCCTTTCCATCAAGTCTGTTTTATTTGTTTTTGAAAAGCATAGCCTGTGAATGCATTTTCTTTTTTTTTAATTAATACGTTTTTTGTAACCGGTATAGGTTATTATATGCTTCCATTTAGGAATGTGTACAGAAACACTTCTGCAGCTTTTCAACTATATTGATAAGACCCATCTCGGCAGGAATGAAAGCATTATAAATGCATTCTCTAATATATTTTATTCAAGGCTACCAATGTATGCTTTATTCTTAAGGTTTATTTGAAATTTGAAATTTCACTTTAAATCTGAGCAATCCCCCCCAAATAAATACACAAAATAAATATTCAGGTAATAAATATTCTACAGAATAATCTATTCAGTGAATTCTCACTTGACTATACAGAATAGTAGTATATTAAAAACAATGGCTTCCTTGTGGATGTTGATATTAATGTCACCCGTTTGTGCTGTTCTGTTCTTTCAGGTTAAAAATGAAATGTTTCTTATTTGCCGTTTTGTAACAGCAGGTAGTGAGTGATGAACAACAACGTGTTTTTTATGATTGAAATTACCAGATCTGTCCACCGCTGTGTATACCAACTCTGCATCTGTCATTCAAACAGCAAGATCAGTGTTAACAGGGTAGCTTTGACCTTCCCTACATGTTGTGGCTCCTCTAGCCTTCTCTCAGTCTCACACTGCCTCCATCTCTTCTTTTCCAACCCCCATGGTCTCTCCACACTGCTGATCTCTCCATTTTGATCCCTGACCCATCCCTCTCCATTTTGAGCCAATCTCTGGTGAAGCTGCCTGATTGACATTAATGGCACTACAAAATAGAAAGGTTAATTAGGACCAAATGTTCCCTGCCCATTCCGCTACTACCATCTGCTATCCAGCAGTGGCTGAATGAACACAGACGCAGGCCTGATGCCACAAAGATACACATCATGCTGTGATGTGCACTTACTGTAGGCTTATTTAAAGATGCTGTAAGTGGTTTTTCTTTTCTTTTTAAGTTGTACTTAATAGCTCTGTATTCTTAGGTATCATAGGCTAGCTATAGTAACTGACTGGATGAAATGTACAGGAAAATGTACTTTCTGTTTAATTAAGATTTGGAGTCCCGGACCACTGGCCTAGCAGTCCGGGCTCTAATGTAGCCTGACGCCACAGGTTCGGAGTTTGAGTCCCGGCCCAGTACATCTGTGCGGCAATAAACATCTTGAATCTTGAATCTAGCAATGAGAAGAGCTTTAACTGTAAATAAAAAGGGACATATGGTAATCTGTAAGGAAGCAAAAAAAAACAAGTTTTACTCTTATGGGCCTGTACACAATATGTAACAATAAAGTCCAACCTTGAACCTTGGTTGTGCGGGTGACTCATGTGGTTCTTCATTCTTCACCCTTCAGCATTGTGTTAATTCTTCTTGCCTCTTCACCATCACTGTCAGAAAATGCACGACAATATTGAATTTGGTGACTTTGGTGTTGCCAATCCCAATCTTATAAGATGTCTATTTTGAAAAGCGTATATGAAGAAAATAGACAAGCGTGAAATGTTTTGCTGTCGCTCCACGTAATTATATGTATCAGGGCCATATATCAAAAAACAAAACAGATTAAATAGCGTGCCACCGTATGTGGACCTGACAGTTGCATTATGAATGCTGGGATCCAGTGGCTAGGTGGCGATAGCATCTGTTTCATTTCCTCAACACTCTCTGCTGAAACACTAGGCTCCATGGTGCTGCAGGAACCTGTGCACTTCTGATAACCTTCAGGAAGCAGACGGAAGAATCCATTTTCTTTCATGAGAATCGCGTACATTACGCATCTGGGATTTGTCTGTTTGACGAGGCAAAAAAAAAAAGAATAAAAAGATGTAATAATGATAATGGATTACATTTATATAGAGGTTTATCTCGATGCCCAAAGCTTTTCACAGTGAAACTCACTTCAACCACCACAAATTCTGCAATAAATAATGACAGGGATCATAAATCGTCGCCGATACTCTTGTCTTAGTAACTGTGAGGTTACTCAAACAGTCTCAGGTGAAAATTCTGAGGAGACGCTGAGGTCGCAGTCGCAGTAAAACACATACGTTATGTGATGACAATAATCTAAATGTGGAGGAGAACTTGGGAAGGGATTCTGACTTTTTCTCTGCCTTTGTTTTCTCTGTCTTTATCTCCGTTGGGATGATCTGCTTTGATCGTTGAACCTGTGAAATTCACATGCAGAAATGCTCATGACAGCAGGAGAAGAGCCAAGTGTTGTGCAAAGGTAAAGTGGGTGAGTGGGGGGAGTATTAGATACGCAGAACAGTGGTCGTCAAGGACGTGGGAGGCACATTGTGCTGGAGGCAGCCTAGCTTACTATGCATTGTGATGGAACCGCTCATGAACAAAATAATGTTCTAAATTATAAAATTATCTATAATGTGTGAGGTGGCAGCCAAACATTCCCCAGCAGCCCATGGAGTTTAACACAAACACATGTTTCTACTACAGTAGTTAAATTGTGGCGTGGAACCTATAGGGGCCAACCATGTAGAAGAGGGTCTTTTGTCTGTGTGTGTGTGTGTGTGTGTGTGTGTGTGTGTGTGTGTGTGTGTGTGTGTGTGTGTGTGTGTGTGTGTGTGTGTGTGTGTGTGTGTGTGTGTGTGTGTGTGTGTGTGTGCGCGTGTGCGTGTGCGTGTGCGTGTGCGTGCGCGTGCGCGTGCTGGGTGGACACTGTTAATGGTTTTCTCAAGCTGAGCACTTGAAGTGTTTGTCAGCATCTCCAGCCAAATCCAGAGTCAAAGGGATGGATTAGGTACAGATCACCTCATGAAGTAAATCACATTTTTCAAAGGCTTCTTTCAGGTCTTAAAAACGGCAATAGGCTACAGTGCTATTAATGGCACGCTATATCAAATTGTGATTGCAGCAAACAGAATATGGTAATAAGGCTATAAAAGATGAAAAAGAAAGGGACAAAGGTGAATGAGACTGCATATATTTTATATATAGCAGGTTGAATGTAGCTTTTTTGTAAAGACATCATGTTAGGTCTTAACACAATGCATTCAATTTAGTCCAGAGGGAAGTGGCACGTCAAGAAAGATACAATTTTTTCCTGGAATGCACAAAGACATGCCGTCTAGTGTGTGTTTGTCTCACCCATGGGGACAGTGAAATTGATCCCTGAGACATGCTCAACAATTAATGCATGAATTGATTTCCTGCTTGGGATTAGTACAGTAGCAAGCTTTCAGAGCAAGAGCTGTGGCGTCTTAAGGCTGTCTGAGGCCATTCTGTTCACCGATAAACAAGACAGGAAAGACCCAGAGGTCAGAGACCGTTCAACAGCACCAGATGGAGTGTGATATCGGCGATCACAGTAGCACCATGTGGGAAGTGTGTTCGCTCAGTCTACTATTCTACTGAGGGGCTGCATGGGGAGACAGGCACGGGTGATGAGGTTTGTGTGAATTCAGAATCAGATCGGTTTCAACGTTTGACATACAAGAAAAGACTGACAGCCCTTGATCCGTTCTCTCCGTCTTCCAGTAACATCAGCCCATATAGAGCACTGTTTCCCAAACAGTGGGTCGGGAGCCATGTATGTGTCATGGTCATGGACACATTTTTATGAGTCCCTTAATTTTTTGTTTCCTACATTTTGTTTTTAATTATTATGATTACATTCCCAAAAAAGCAAAAATGATGATAATTCAGTAATTTCATAAATTAGAAAACAAATGAAAAGTGGTGTTCAGATAGGCTACACCTCCACAACACCTACACACCAGCAAGCTAAATGCGCTGTGGATGTGTTAGACGAATTCTGTCACTGCATCCTTGCATTGCATTCACTACTGACATGACCTTCTAGAATGCATTGTTTATTGTTGAGTTGGCTGTAATTGAAATAAATGTCATTAATTCAAATTATTCATGTGTGTGACTTTTTTAATTGGGGCAATAGAAACTGTTGTTGTTGTTTTTGTTATGATGATGACGATGCTAAGTATAATGGACCTAGAGCTTTATCTTTATGCTCAGATAAACTCTTTATTTGTGCTCCTGCCCATGAGCAGCTGGTGAAAATGTTTTCCACAGTCATTTTAAGTAAACAGGATCCATTATTTACTCGCACTGCCTCTACCTCCTACCTCAACATCAATGTGTGTCGGCTCGCTACATTTCTAACTGTGTTTCGCTGAGCTATTTAGGCAGCACATTTACTCTCAAAGCTCTTTGTTAACGAGGTACGTTGTTCTGTGAGATCTAGCTTTCTTGGACAGGTGCAGTGAGCGAACGCTCTCTTCTACAGTACATGACACGTCCTGAGATGGATGGTGATGACCAGCTTTTACCTGGCTGTAAAGTGTGCAGCTGCGCGGATTGCCCTCTCCTACTGATAAGTCATTAGCAGTGCATCATCAAGAGCCTCCTGCACACCTGGAGAGCCAGGTGCAGGGCCATGACCTGGTACAGGAGAACAAGGTGAGCTCATACTGCATGGGCAGAGACTGCACTGTCTGGGAAGCATGTACATTGTCACCGCAGTGACACGTAATAGTTCTATTACCCTGTGCATGTAGACTAATTTTAGCAAATCAATGCGCTAATGAGTTCTAAGCATATGAACTTGAATTGTACATCATAATCACAAATCACAGCTCGAGATGCACTTTTTAAAATTGAATTAAAAGCAAAATAATACACTTCATTTGAAGTACAGCACTTAAATTATGGAACGTAGCCATGCTACTGTACATCGTATCTGCTGTATTATATCGCATAGATATACATCTTATCGAGCAAAGCATGGTTATCTTTTGCTTACAAAGTGTTATTGCATCCCACACGGCAATAAATCATTTGTTTAATTACTGGTTTAAAGGAGGATTAGATTAAAGAACTCATTTGCATTATTGAGCATCAAGCCACTCTGCAGGAGAATATAGTTCTTTGGAGAGATAATGACTCAGTAGAAGAAATAGAACAACAACGTGGTGTCACATTTTTACTGTACATCATAAAAGGAACACGGGGCATAAATTAAGGTGCTCTAAAAACAGACCGTCCCATGAGGAGAAGGAGGTGGGGTGGTGAAAACTAGGCTTACTGTACGTGAGGGGACGCACTAATAGCTGTTGATTCTCAAGTGTCTATTTGACATTGTATAGCCCTTATGGGAAAAAAGCAATACTTATGCAAAGCGCTAATCAAGTTTTATCAAAATTCTCCATGCAAGTCTTGCAAGACCCGCTTAAGTGCTTTCTTGGCAGATGGGGCCCCCTCATGAATGTGTGTGTGAAAGAAATAGAGAGAAGGAGAGAAGGATACGAAGAGAAGCGTATACGTATTATATACATATAGAGAGATAATTCTCATCTGATTTTGCTATCGCCATTTCACAGGTCACATATTTCTGGAATGGGATGGCCACATGGATGAATACACCGCAATACCCAAGGACCCTGACACAAATGTGAAACAGCAGCCCTACTTGGCTGTAACCTGGAGGCAGCCATTCGCCATGGCATCTGTGAGGGTAATGGAAGAGGACAAGATGGGGTGGCGACGTGACAAGCACCCCTGGCGGCGGTGGCCATGCCTGAAGAGGTGTGTGAAAGCAATGTGATTTAGGCCACTAAGACATGCGACCGTCCGTCACACTATAGCAGCAAAGTAAATTTGAGAGAAATGAACCCTTATAGATAGAGTATTGGTCCTGACTGCAGGCAGTCAGCATCCATTTATGTTAATGGTGAGCTGCACAAACCCAGGTGCCTGCCTCAGGTGGAGGCTATTTCCTTTCATTCTTTCCGCTACTCTGTATTTTTGTCAATATGCCATGTTGTTTATCTCATTTATTTTGTTGTGTAAGTGGAAATTACATGCTTGTTTAGCATAATATTATTATTATACAGTATGATGAGCACTGCCATTTCCACCTGGTTATAGTAATTAGCATTAAACTGTATTTCAGTCAGACAACTCTTAGAGTGAATTTAGAATATATATTTATTGAGCATAATTGAGCATAAATATATGAAGCATAGGTCAGGGCTCTGTCCCTATTCATTCCCTGTAACATTAACATTTCAGTTAAATTATATGCCAAGTAGAATTACAGGGAATGAATAAGACCCCCATGGGGGATCTAGAAACAGAGCCTGTATACAGGTGGTTGCTGGGGAGGCGGTGGGATTTGCAAAAACGTCATGAGCAGCAGGTTTGCAGCAAGCGAGGCAGGGAGACAGCAG
The DNA here is from genome assembly GCF_951216825.1 of Electrona antarctica. Lineage (NCBI taxonomy): Eukaryota > Metazoa > Chordata > Actinopteri > Myctophiformes > Myctophidae > Electrona > Electrona antarctica. The sequence continues at coordinate 30,362,788 of NC_136810.1, forward strand.
CAGCAGCAGCAGCGGCGCACGGCCGCACAGCGGGAGAGAAGCCAGGAATGAGCAGGTACTGTAGGCAGATATAGGTTTAAATAGCCGCTCTGATCTGGTAAAGAGTGCATGAGACTAGTCACCTGATCAGGTAGGTGCGCTCATGAGGTGCCTGCCTGAACTTGCTCCGCAGGCTTCGCATCATTTATAGCTTTCTTTTTTTTCCACTCTAATTTTTTATCCCACGATTTTGTAACCCATTCTTTCACCCAGTGTCAATTACCTAATGTAATCCTGGGCTCTACACTCCCTCTGCCAACCCGAGGAGAGCAACGGACAGACCTCATGCTTCCTTCAACACATGAGGAGTCCAAGCTGCTTCTTTTCACCTGACAGGGGGGGTTTCCCCGGTTGGATGTAACACGTTATTCCGACCAATTCCTTTCCCCTCAATCAGGTGCCCCGCCCTTTTGTGAGGGTATGTACCTACCCTACAAAGAACACTAGATCATTAAAACTAAATACTAAAATATTTTAAAAAGGCGTTTATAGGCATTTATATTTTAAAAACAAGTTTTGGCTGAATTGACATGTGTGCAGCATAAAGATATAACTAGATTCACTGGGGGACAAAACATTTTTACATGCATTGATTATCAACTAGCCACTTATATAACATTCATTTTAGTTTCACTTTAGCACTTGTAAGGTAGGCAAGGTTATAATCGTTTGGGATTTTTCATTTTAGTTTTTTTTTTAACTATAATTTTTAGCCCACGATTTTGTAACCCATGTTTCACACCTGTGTCAATTATCTAATCATGTGATCCTGGGCTCTACACACCCTCCGCCAACCGGGGAGAGCAATGGACTTGAACTCATGCTTCCTTCATGCATGAGTGTCCAAATTTTTCATTTTAGTTTAGTTTTAGTTCAATGTTTTTCTTCTATTTCTAATTAAGTTGTAATGGTAATTAGGTTTTAATTAGTTTTAGAGCGGATTTGCTGTGTGTGTGTGTGTGTGTGTGTGTGTGTGTGTGTGTGTGTGTGTGTGTGTGTGTGTGTGTGTGTGTGTGTGTGTGTGTGTGTGTGTGTGTGTGTGTGTGTGTGTGTGTGTGTGTGTGTGTGTGTGTGTGTGTGTGTGTGTGTGTGTGTGTGTGTGTGTGTGCGTGCGTGCGTGCGTGCGTGCGTGCGTGCGTGCGTGCGTGCGTGCGTGCGTGCGTGCGTGCGTGCGTGCGTGCGTGCGTGCGTGCGTGCGTGCGTGCGTGCGTTGAAAACTAACAAAACACTTTTTTCGTGCTCGGGACCCAGAGACACACAAAGCTCCCTATAGGAGTGGTTGCACCACTCAAAAAAATGTTTTTTCATTGACTATAATAGATAACCTTGAAAGTAGTAAGTAAGATCAGAGAAAATAGCAGATCTACAATAACGTGCTTTGAACGTAGATGAGCAATATTCAGCAAAAGTGTTGAAAAAAGGAGTGGAGTGGGGCCTAGTATAGACTGGTCAAGTACAATAGGGTTCAATAAGGTGTCAAGAACATTAAACCAATCAGAAAATATTAGTAAAACATACAGTAGGTAAGAAAAACAGGTGGTTAAACAATATAACAAAATCAAGGACATGCTAGACTAAATAAGTGTCTACACAGTCTAACTTTGCTAAACTATATCCTCCCTGTTCTAAATGGCAAAGTCACCTTTGGCTTTGACATGATTGTTTTAAAGATTTTTCAGTGATTCATCCACAGTACCTGAATGACAAGCACTAATAGAGTTTCAATTGGTCTGGATTCTAAGATATGTTTTACCTTAATGTGAGCCCCTTTAATAACCTACACCACTTTAACAACCACAAGTGATTTATGATGATAGTTGAGCGTCTGTATCCAGAATGTTGAAATGCCACCACAGGTTATACATCGTGAGTTATGTTATATTTCATCCTCCACAGCTGTAAGGTTGGTCACACAGACGGTGTTGATAGGCCATTATTAGTGAGTGATGAAGTGATTGTTAATGAACAGGACATGGTATGTATAGCTCTATAGCCACAGTAGCTGATGAGGCGTGATAGCTGAAGGAAGAAGTCGCCATAGTAATCTGCAATTGAGTTTGAAAGGACTTCATCAACTCCTTATTCTGGCAGGTTTTCCTGGATACTCTGTCACTTCCCTTTAGTGTTAATAAAGGGCTTCAAACGCAGCAGAGATAATATCTGCTAATTTGACACATGATTTCAAAATGCCCGACATTCATCTTCCACTTTTCAAAAGCCACCTCGAAAAGGAGACATAAATTGATGACAATGAATCAGACTAGAGTTGGTACTCATGTAATAAATGTAGGGTTTAAGATCAGTTTATCTTCAACATTGATTAAGTTAAAATTAATAGTATAGATACTCTCTCTCTCTCTCTCTCTCTCTCTCTCTCTCTCTAACATCCCAAGCTTTTTTTTCTTTTTTTTAGGGGTGCTAGGAGCTAGCCCCTCCTATATTCAGCTATAGTGTAGATTTTTACCTGCTGATTGCAAAGCAAACAGCAGGTCTATGAATAGGTCTGAAACTTGCAACACTGCAAATTGCGAGAGAACGACACCTAGTCGACATTTTGGGTTGCCTAGTCCGCAGATTTCCCGCCACGCTTCGCTTGTTCATCACCTCACAGTTGCTTGGCTGGTTTTGGGAGGCTGGTTAGCTTATTTCTGACACGAAAAAGTTGACTACACTGGCAAGTCGCAACCATACTGCCGACTACTTCTGATTGCTGATTGGATGCCTTGTCTCCATCAACAACCTATGGGGATAACATTCCATAGTCTGCACGCCATGAAGAAGTGTATGTGATTTTCTTTTCTTTTTCCCCGACTCCCTGCTCTCTACCCCATCAATATACAGATGAGTGGGTGCTATTTGCTCGGCTTCATGTAGTCCACGATTCGCTAAACCTTGTCTTGTCAACATTGAGAGCCAGGTTATTCTCTTGGCACCATTGTGTCAGCTTCCACCTCTGTCCTGTAGGCTGTATCACTGTTGTCACAACTTACCAGTGATCAGGCCTATATCACTGTCGTGTCATCAGCAAACTTGACCACTAAGTTGGACCTGTCACCTGTGCGTGACCACGCAGTCAGTGTTGTATAGTGCTACTTTTAGAAGTGGGTGGACGCCCCGTAAGAGACATGCGAGTGCATGTGTGCACTGTGCACGCACATGCGCAACGCCCAATTGAGAAACAGGGTTTAGAATGCTTAATCGTATCTATAAAAGTAATTGATAATTTAATTGATAAAAGTCAAAATACATATTTTTGCCCAAAAATATTTTTAGGCATGAGAGAAGTGGGGGGTTGCCGCCCCCCCGCATCCCCCCATTCTCAGAGTTCGTTTTCTCCTGGTGGGAGAGGGCAGTGTGTAGTGTGCTGGATCTTTTTTGTCGGTAAGCAAATTGTTGGGCGTCTAATCCGTCTATGATGAGTGGTAACCTGCTGTTGGTCAGCTCTATGACATGCTTCTCGAAGCACTTGCTCACTATGAGGGTGAGTACTACCAGTCAGTCTTTAAAACCAGTTTCCTTGGGGGGTTTTGGCACTGGAGGATACCCAGTACCATGGTTGAAAATATCCATGAAAATTCTGATAGCTGTTTTGTGCTTGTGCCTTCCCGGAAGGGTAATACATTGACAAATTGGATCACTATCAGATAGTCAACAGTTTTTATTTAGAATGTTTCATTCAATAATCCCTTTGAGTGCAATTGCATTGCTTTAATAAAGCACTTTGGGTTCACTGTCTGTGAAATTTTTATTTCATTGTTGTTTCTGTCATCTTACTAAATAAATGATTTGCATTAATTCAATTAGAAGCTGACTCCCTTACGGAGCTATGTGTGTGGGTGGGTGGGTGGCTGGGTGGCTGGCTGGGTATGAGCACGAAAACAGCATGGTTGTTTTTCACCACCTGTGCGCAACCTAACACACACACAAACACACACGCACGTATTAACTGTATATATGATGCTTTCGTGTGTGCCAGTATACAGTACAGTACAGTACAGTACAGTACAGTACAGTACAGTACAGTACAGTACAGTACAGTACAGTACAGTACAGTACAGGGTACAGTAGAGTTACACGGTAACTCTGTCATTTCTCAACCGTTTCGGACGCGGGGCAGCACGCCGGAACCGGCCCGGCACCCTGGGTGCGTTCCTGTGGGTCTGGAACTCCCCCACCCCCACCCCCGGGGACCCCCACATGGTAACTCTGTCATTTCTCTACCGTTTCGGAACCGGGCCGGCACAGGTGCGTTCCTGTGGGTCTGGACCCCCCCCCCCCCCCACACACACACACACACACACACACACACACACACACACACACACTCCACAGTGTTCAAAATGAGGCTTTATACATTTTTTTTAATCAAAGTGTTTGCAACAGACATATGCATTATTATGCAAATATTCATATAAAGGTGTCACAGAGCCTAAATACAAGATGTATTTGGTAAATACAAAATACATACCGGTATGTGTATGAATTATTCTCTAAATAGCAAAAACCATTTGGTAAAATGGTAAACACCAACCTGCACATCGGGAGCAATTAGGGGTTCAGACAGAGTCTTGCCTCGAACTGTGAACCTCGTGGTTCCCATCTGGCTGTGCTACCGGCCACTCTACCCCTGAGCCACTGCCACCTTTAAATTGAGAATAATTCACACAGCTACCAAAAGAACATGTTTATGTAGAATTTGTAATTAAATCACACAAATAGCTGTGACATCACCATTGTCTTTCTTCATGAACAGCCACTTAGCCTGATAACGTCCCACATGATTGTCTCCGCTGTTCAGAGAGCTGTCAGGGCCTGTCCCTCCATATAGCCTCCCGCCTCATGACATCCTGACACTGTCTGGTAGATTAAATCTGGGGATCACAGTTTCCCAGGCCAGGGACCACCTGAGTGGCATTGAGTCACGGCATCAGCCCTCTATCTGGGCCACGCCACGGTACGTCGGTACACTCCAGGTCTCACACCAGCGGGAGTTGATCAGTCAGCGGGCAGGGCATTAATCTGCTGTGACACACCGACTCTCCCCTTGGAGGACGTCCGGTTCTGGGAAGCTGTCCAACGGCAGTGCCCGTTGCTGCCAAAGTGATGCAGGGTGTCTGTGGGGTTGGCATGGGTGGGAGGATGGAAGGGTGGAGGTGAATAGACAGGAGAGAGAGTGTGCGTGCGTGCGTGCGTGCGTGCGTGTGTGCGTGCGTGCGTGCGTGCGTACTGCGTGCATGTGTTGGCTTAATGGAACAAATCCCCGAAGACTGAAGGAGAGGGGCAGAATAGGGACAGAGAGCCTACACAAAAGGATGTTGGTCAATAACAGATTCAGCTCTTTTTACTGTTAATATTCGCCTTTCTCAAAAGCTGAGCTGTGTTTTACCAACATGATGGAGTCTAATAAAGATGTGTCTTCCAGGTAGATCTAGGACATCATATTGACCAGCCTATGACGCCAGTCATCATAGACCAGACCAACAAGTGCATCATTGCCCGTTCTCAGGGGGCTATGCTATTTGACCTAAATTAGCTTATATACGTTGACCAACAAAATATTTTTTTATTTTTTTTCCCACATTTCTGACAGTAATACTAATTAAGTAGCCTAACTTTGCTTTGAAAATGCTTCAGAAGTATGAGTCTGATGAGAGCTTTGTCACATCTGACTGCCTCACTGCATACCGATCTTCCTCTGATTCATGCCATTTCTTCCATAAGATAAGATAATAGGATAAGTTGATATGAGCATGCTTTTTATCTCTGTGTGTGTGTGTGTGTGTGTGTGTGTGTGTGTGTGCGTGTGTGCGTGCGTGCGTGCACATGTATACGTGCACATGCATGCATGAACGTATATGCAGTAAATGTACAGTATAATTTGTACACGTTCGATATTAGCTAAATAAATGCCTTGACATCAATTCCAAGTAAATTGCAACATATCAATGAAATGCTGTGCTAAGTGGTAAGATGTGTATGTCTCTAGAGTCCCTTCTTCTTCCACCGCCCAGTTGCTCTCCAGGGCATGTTCTGCATAAACATCAAAGCACAATTTATATTCATCTACCACTCTGATGTTTGAACTTTGTTCCAGAAAGTTTCTTCCATATGAAGACGCAGGACCCATCGTTCCCTGCATGCTAATAGCTCCATCCGTGCACTTTGCATACTCAGTGGTCTGCGCTAGCTGGCACAGTGATACCAAGGGAAGGTGTGAGAGTAATGGCCCAGTGCGTGTGCCAGAGCAGGGGATCAGGTGTACCAGAGTCATGGTTCCTCCATGTCCCCGAGGGCCTGGAGGACAAAGGCTGAAGATCCGCTCCACAAACGTCAAAGGGAGCACCTGCTTCCATGAATAACCACAGAGATAACAGTGACAGGACATAGGCCCACCTGCTGGGAGGGCACGTACAGGCCACACTGTTCCTCAGAGGAGTGAAGAAGAGCGAGGGAAGAAATACACAGGATACCAATTATTCGCAACACCATGTTTAAAACAAGACCTGATTGCACCACTTTGTTCCGAGTCTTATTTTAAATGTAGTCTAGAGGTAGTCCGAACTCCGAAGGCAATATTTTGCAATGCCTATTGCACCTGATATTTCACCAGGTAACTGAACAAAACATATCACCCAGCAAGCGGCTGTTGTAATTGGAGCCCATTTGGGAATCATGACCTGCTGCACATTAGCCCACTCAATGGAGCTGAATCACATGGTTTCACGATTACAAATACACCAAGTTCCACAGTTATTGTTGAAACTCATATCCTTCCTATCCCCTGGCCCTATTGCCCCACCCCAAGTATGCCGTGCAATGCCCAAACTATTAAGCAGTATTGACCAAAAAAAACATATTATACAACTTTATGAAAAAGTCAGAAAGATCTGACTGATACATCTTGATCACATGACTTCAGAGATGATGTGCAACGATTTGTGTTGAGTTTTTTAAGAAATCACCAACTGGAGGAAATTTTATGGGGACATACTGTATTATGAGCCAAGGAATTCAGGGAATAAAATATTTTGACTGCCCAGCCTATGGATTAAGTCAAGAGTTATACTGTAGGCTGTAGGGCACTGTTTTTTTTTTTTTTTTGAAATTATGTTTTTATTTTGGTCATTGTGTACAAACATAGTGAACAACCTTACATCATGTGGTCAAGTGCATTACAACCGTTTGTGCTCGTTTCTCACAGGTATATTTGTTCTGAATGGTGACCAAAGTTACAACATTTTCTTTTTTTTTTCCTCTGGAGAAAAACAAAAACAAACAAGAAAAACAAAAGACGAACATCTGGGCAGCTCTGAAGAAAAAGGGGGGAAAGGAGACGCTTTCACAAACTTACATTACACTTACAAATACGGGGTCATACATTCGGCAAGATACAATAAAAGAAAGGAAAGAATAAAAAATGAATACAAATAAAATAAGAGTAGAGAGAGGCATGGGATGAGCGATAGCAACACAATACTTTGTTTTCCCTTGTTCAGCAGAAGTCTGATCGGACAGGTGCGATATATTCAGTCCATTTAGTCCAAATCCAGAAGAACGTTTCTTCCTGGGATCTGAGTGAGTATGTCAATTTTTCCATCTTGTATATATCATGAGTTATCTCGATCCATTCTTCTACTGTGGGTGGTTGTGGTTGCAGCCACTTTCTAGTGATAGCCTTCTTGCTAGCCACCAGGAGGGTCAGAATCATTTTTTTATCGTTACTATCCAATAAGTCATATGGGAGGTTTCCTAGGTATAAGGTATCAAACTGAAAGGGTGTAGGGCACTGTTAAAGCACCAAAATTAGTCAGATTTGAATAATTCCCGGGAATGTGCGTGTTGAGTTTCACACTGAGCGGTCCAATGGTGCCAGAGATTAGCTCTGTTCACAAACAGATCGACACATGGATAGACGGACACACACAAACAAAAATATAGTCTCCGGGCCAGGTGGATTTTAGACAACTAATAATAATAACTGAACACAGCATTATGCAAGGCAAAACAGGTCAACTGAAAGTTTGACACACTACTGGATTGGAAAATAAAATGCCTTCTTCCCTATCTCTCAAAGTTACAGTATACTGTATCAAGTATGTATAACATCTACTGTACATCAGTGCTTAATTTCTAAATTCTTATGTGCCGGAGCTCGGGTGCGTGCATGTACATGCACGCGCAAAATTCTTTTTTTATCCGGTTTTTTGCCTTTTTTTAACACAACCAACGGCCAGCCCACCCATCAGAACACAATAGAGTAGGCATATAGACGTTTTTATATGTCTTTAAAATGTTCTGATGAATTGAAAATGGAGGACCCTGAAGTAACAAGTCCTTTTCTTTTTCTGGTTTTATACTCGTAGCAGTCAGATTTTGTATTGACCTGTGTAGGCTACTTTTGTTTGAACTGTACCCAATACCCATTCTACAAACTGAATAAAATTTCCAATCAGTCAATCTATAACATTTGCAGCAGCAGTTCACACAGGGGCCCGCCGGCTCACAACCATAGAGTATATAAAGGATAGAGACCGAACTGGAGCACTAGCCCCGCCCCCAAGCTATTCATTTCGATGAAGTTGCTCAGTGGCGTTTTGAAGCACCCGGAAGACTGCCGGAAGTACCTCCTCCGGACCTCAAATTTGAGGTCCGGGGTGACGTATGGGTGACGTAGGGAGTGATGGTCCTACGTGTTAAAGCACGGGTCCGCCTGCAGTCCTTCCTCTTTACCACTAGGGCCCAGAGCTTCAACGTTGGAGCGCCTCACTGGCCCCTTGCTCACAACACACAACTACAGTAGGCACAGCGGCTCAACGTTATATTACATACTGTATAAAATACAGTATAACAAGTTAGGGTGGCCCATCATCAGAACAGTACGCAATGTAAATACCTGCATGCGCGTTGTTGTTGTCCTTATCCAAGTTCCTCCTCCGCCTCCTCCAACCTCCTCCTCCTCCTCCATAGCCACCTATTTCCTCTCAAAACGGGCACACATTTCAAAATAAGAGTGTTTTTTTGTTTGTACTTGCAATGCGATCATTCAAGCCACGTTTTATTTTGGAATCGTACTGTAAATCGAAGTAACTATGACGAGGAAGAAGCCTAGTTGACTTGAAAATGAAACTAAAATAATAATAGAGACGTATTGTATATTGTAATGTGCATTTGGGGTGGCGGAGCGCCCTCTACAGCTACCAGAGCTGCCTCTACAGGTAGGGGAGCTCAAGTGACAGGTACCGGAGCTGAGCTCCGCCAAGCTCCGGCTGAAATTAAGCACTGCTGTACATGTATATACTGTAGCATATCGTTGCTGTCGGGAGGAAACCTCATAACCGTTTACGCACCTAGGTGTGATTCTGCGTGGTAGAATCTGGTTAACGGTTTGAAACCACAGAGGAAGCTCCTTTCTCATCCAGAGAAGACACAAAGTCATGGCTATCTAGGCACAGCTAGCCAACACAGGGCTATTTTGTCAACGCCGCCGGCACCTGCTTACGCGGCGCCTCTGTGACCATAAGGCCCTGACCTTATTGAGGAGCTACAGCAACTGGCTTCAGGCTCCCCAGGTAGTAGCAGCGGGCAAGACTATTGCTGCCTTCTGGTGTGGCGCCATCTGTGGCTGCCCCAGTCCGAGCTGCGGCAGGAGGGCCGAGCTCGTCCAATGAAGCTGCCTATTTAGCCAGTGGCCATGTTAGGCCAGGAGGTGCATTGCTCCAACAAGCTAAGGAGGCTTGCAGATGCAGGAGGTGATGGCAGGAATGCTCCGCCATGAGCAACTTGCCTCGACAGCTCCTCAGGCTGTGCAACCCCACTTAGGTTTGGCAGCTCTGGGGTTTTAAACAATCTAGCAGGCATATAGGCGGGCAGGCAGGCCAGCCCCAACAGGGATGTGGGCACAATCCATGCAGGGCCTCGCTGCCCATGCGCTGATGACGACCTGTGACGGCCTCTGCATCAGGACATGGCTTCAACAGTCTGTTGGCATAGTGTCCGACGGGCTGACTTGAGCAGGAGTGCAGACTGCAGTGACCTGGTTACACTTCCTGAAGGGCGCCCTGGGGCTCAGAGTTCAGGTTAGGGCCCCACCAGACCCACTTGGGGACCAGGCCGTTAGCCCTGGAGGCTCTAGGACGAGCCCCCTTTAAGATCCTTTAGTCGGTGAGCCTGACATGCAGTCATTCAAGACATCAGTCTTGTTGGCTGTCACGTCTGCAAGGAGAAATGTGGGAGTTGCGAGCTCTGTCAATCCATAACAAGCTCTGCAGGCCTAGGCCGGGTGATGGAGTAGTTTTACGCCTCGACCCAACCTTCTCCCCAAGGTTCTCTCGGGTGTTTTAGCAGGAGTGCTTGGGTAGACCACGGTCAAAGGCTGGACTGTCCCACTGGATCACAGGGGTGATCCAACAGAAATACACGCAGGTGGGAGTGCCAGCGTCGCCTGGAAGGCGGGCACACACTGCCCATGGGATGACAGCCTCGCTGTGGAATGGTGTATCTCTGACAGAGATCTACACAGGAGCGACATAGTCAACTCCATCTATATTCACCCAGTTCTACCGATGGAACTTGTGTGCTACTCAGCAGTAGGGTCACCGGCACCTTGACCAGTCAGGTCGGCCGGGCATCTGACGGGCTGGCTTGACCGGCCCTTCACCCCGGTGGTCACTGGCCTAGCATCTTGCTGGGCCAGCTGAGCCTAGGTGGCGCTTTGCGCCTAGGCCACGAGTATTACTTACTTGGTATGAAGAGTGGAGTTTTGGAGCATGTTGGCAAGCACCGGTGGCAAGGATAGCCACGGTCATGGCGCTCACCATGCAGCTGGGTCTGCTTATTTCCTTGCGGTGTGTCAGTTTCCCGTACATATTGAATAATATGTAGTGGAGAGCCAGTCTCGAACACGTTAGAGAACGAAGGGCTACACGGTAACCCAGGTTCTCTGAGTGGAGAGACTGGCTCTCCACGAAAGAGCCGCTCCAAAATTCATGTCAATCAAAAGTTAATCAAAGTGGCCATGCCTGGATGGAGCTTAAATAGCCCGCTGATTGGCATCAGGGCAGGGCCACCATAGATGATGTGTCTTAAAGAGATATCCACGTCCACTGCCCCGTGGGTTCACTTCCCGTACATATTGTATATGTAGTGGAGAGCCAGTCTCTCCACTCAGAGAACCTGAGTTACCGTGTAACCCTCTGTTCCGTTTTTAGGGATTTTTTTTTTCCAGTTGTATGTCCAAAACGTTCCACTTTTTAGATTTTAAGATAGCTCACAACAAACATAAAATGTTGCTAGGTTCACTATGGGCGCGCACACACACACGCTTGCACACACATGCACATACACACATGACGCACGCACGCACGCACGCACGCACGCACGCACGCACGCACGCACACACAAGTGTCTTTGGAGCACAGGTCTCTGCCAAGTATGGTAGTTATTTTGAGCCAGCAGTGTTCAGAATTCATCAATCAGGATGGAATATTGAAAATCGGAGACAATAATAGAGAGAGCTATTAGACATGAAACAAAAGCCTTGCCAAAATAGCCAAAACAACATAATTGAGGCTATACAAACCACGGAAGTAATTTATTCACATAATGAAATTCACAGACATCATTTCAAAGAGGCTGCATTGTTTCTATAGGTTTTCTGTTTCAAATGTTGTCTTGATTGATTGCCTTGTGCCTGGGTCATAATACCCAACCTTTATCCCATTTTAGGTCTCATTTGGCCGTCCCAACTGAATTTAAAGATGAGACTCCTCCTGCACACAGCACATTTAGAGTGTTGACGTCTGCACTTAGCACTATCAGGAGAGGGGTCAAGACGGAACACATACCGCCGTAGCTCATTAGGGCTGCATTAGAAAAAAAACTATAGTAAAGACAATGCATTATCTCTGTGAGTCTGTGCAGACGCCATATACTGTAGGCCTACGGAGCAGTGTTCATTTTGGACAAAATAAAAAAATAAATAAAAAAAATATATATATATGTATATTATATATGTATATTGTATATGTATGTATATTATATTTAGCCAACGAAAACTCAAAAGGTTTATGTCCAGTTTTAGTTGAGAAAAACGTTTAGGCTTATATAGAGCTTTTATCCAAATCCTAATCGTGCCTACAGCTCTTGTATGTAACCCATTTATTCTCATCAGCTTGTCTTCTGATATGAGAATGTTTTTTATCTGTTTTCCTTTTTAAATAACATTTGTTTCATGACTATCTTTTAATGGGCCTGCACACTTCAATCACCTTACTTGTAACTGTGAATATAAAGATCGATTTGGATTCTGATTCTGATGATAGAATCAGTTTGTTAGCCAGGTGTGGCTCTAATGAGCCAATTATTATTATGCAACCCCCAAAATTTGCAAAACCTTTACCGGTAAACTGTTCTTTAAAAAAGATTTCAGTCTGCACTTTGTTTATTTTTAGACAGTGCCACATTTTCAAACTTGTCAGGCAGAATTATTTTTGCACCAGTCACAGAGATGATCGGCCTAGATCTACACCTCAGACACTGATAAACAACAACTAAACAACTGCTGTTATTTCATGGTGTGTAAACAGTGGTTTTGAATGAAAATGCAGGTAATGCAGGCTTTCTTTCTTGGTATGCTGTCATTGCAAAACTTTGTTGGCTAGCACTTTGCCTACAGTGGATATGGTTTGCATGGGGAGATGTCCTAATTATAGCGCTCTTAGCTAGTTTTGAGACTTATTTGGCCCTAGCTCCCACCAGGACCGTTCCAGTCCCCTTCCAGTCCACCTTGGCATGCACCTTTAATTACTCATTCATTAGCGACTAAAATCATAGCAATATGGTACAGACTGCAGATTGCTTTGTATGCTCTTTCAGAAAGCCAGAGAAGACAATTACTTTGTATATAAGCTCAGAACATTATTAGATGGTATTTTACAAAAAGCTGGTTTGTTTTAAAAAGTGTTAAAAAGTAAACATCTGGTTAATGTTCTAGAGAAATAATTGTTTTATTTTCCATTATTTGAAAGATATGTCACTCAAATTCAGCAATATTAGAGTGACATATTTTTTCATGTGTTGTCACTTCTTCTCACAGTCTTAGACTTCCATAATTGCAAAGAATCTGACCGAGACGGGGTCTATCTGTAAATATGTGGTACAGTTTAGGCTGAGTAAGTGGGAGGGTGGGCTAGCTGCTATGTTAATGTAAAGATGTGAAGAGAGAAAAACTGATCTTAGTTTTTTGTACTACTGCACCTTTTCCAAACACCCATCCATTTGTTACAGCGAAGAACAGTGTATGGGTGGATGGCACTTCATATCCAATGTGAACTTTGCAAATGCAGCCTGATGGTGAACACATATAGGGGTGCAGACTGCAGAGGGCAAGAGGGGCACCATAAATCACCATCTATCTGAGCTGTCACATTTGGTTTGAACTGATGTTTCTTCAATGTCTCAAAGCCATGATGTGCAGGCCTTCTGCAACTCAGTGACAGTGGGGATGATTGTAAATTTCATAACTGCTCTGTCTTTTGAGAGAAAATAGTCCATATCGCTCTCTCTCTCTCTCCCCATTTATTTGGCGTTACATTGTATGAAATAGACTTCTTCACCAGACAGACACCAGGAACTGTATTGTGGGAGTGAGCTATTGAACCCAGACTAAATGACTGGCAGGCCAAATAAAAGACAAAGAGACATACAGTAGGTTGCATGGGACTGGACATGGAGTTTTGTTTTGTTCTCTTGTCTGCCAACTGTCTGTTAAATGTTTGTCTAAATTGCATGGAAAAAGTGTGTATTTTGTAATCTCTGGATCCCCTTGAAAACTAGATGATTCATCTCCTGCGTCTTTCTTGAGTAAATCCAATTAAAAGGATCTTTATTGGCATGAGAAAACATACGTTTACATTGCAAAAGTGTCAAAATATAATAAAACAGTTGACACTCATGGGGAAAGTATACAGTTGGAGGGGGTTGTGTAAACCGAGCTATGTCACACTGCATCTTTATATATATTGTGGGGGTGCTGTTCTACACACCAAAGTCACACAGGAAACAATTGCATATTTGGCCACTCTGGCACGGTTTTTATTCACAGAAAAGGGTAGAGACAAGGTAAGTGCGTCTATGCTAGGCAAAAGTCAGTTCCTCTCTTTTCAGGGGGGTAGGAGGACCAGCCGAGGACCGTATGAGGTAAGTGGGTTTAGTTTAGGGTTTTCCTTCCCATTTTCAGGTTTGTGATTCCACACAAATATCTTCTGCATAATATGCCAAATTAATAGCGTTCAAATCAATCCAAATAATGTAATTTCCTCGGACAACAGGTAATCACATTTCTCCTTTTAGCTCACTGGTGGGGGTTTAGGAGGAAAGATCATGCCATAGCCTCAGAGCCCAGAAACGAAGAGGTGGCGTGGGAAGTACCGCCCATCCTGGATGATGCCGAGCTGACAGTGCTTCACTCTGCCTCTCTCTCCCCGGGGTTGCAAACCTGTGGCGCGCGGTCCCTGGCCGAGACGCCACAATATGTTATATGTACAGGATATGAAACTTTTTTAAACGAATAGCAGCAATCTCATCAAGTCATTTTGGGACAATAAGCAGCATGTAAAAGTAGCAGCTACTTGATACAGGCAGTATAGTCCTTAGGGTGGTTCGATTCCAATGGCTAACCTTTTATCGTAACAGTTCACAAATCTTGCTGCTGTGTGTTCGCACATTGTTATTCTCCCAATAGGTATGGGAGTTTTTGGTCGTTGGTCATGTTTTCAAACTCACTTTGGGTGTGTGTAATCTGTGGGAAGTATGTGTCTCTGATGTCTTTGTTTTGGGTCGTATACAAGTATTCAGCCAATGTAGGCCTATATTCTCTTTTTAGTGCTAGATAGCATTCCATTTTGCTTTGGTTTTGGGTTGTCTTTTTCCAGTATGCCAGGTTTTTCTTCTTGTTTTCTTATAGAGTCCAATGGGTTTTCCCTGGACTAGCTGACTAAGGGGTGTCTGGGTGGCTTTCTTTTGGGGTGGTTGTAAAATGTAAGTGCTCTCTTCTTTATTTTGATAATGAGTGGGTATCGTTGTAATTCTGCCCTGCAAGCATTGTTTGTTGTTTTCCGTTGAGTGCAGAGGATGGATTTGCAGAGTTCTGGTTTGGTTTGGTGTTTATCCCATTTCTCAGGTTCTTGGTTGTGGAGGTTCGAGTTCAGAAGCTGAGTTTGATTTGATAGTGGAGGTTGGAGTTCAGAAGCTGAGTTTGATTTGATAGGGGAGGTTGGAACTGGGAGGTTGGAGTTCCATATGGTCATGCCGTTCAGGTCAGGGCTCTCCATGCAAGTGCCTTATACTCACTTTCAGATCTTGCTTGGTTGAGTTGACCCATGAGCCTGCAGGTACTTGAAGTCCTTGACTTCCTTCAGCACAGGGCCTCCTGTTGTTGTCAGAGGTGGATGTTCTGGTGAGATATGTTATAGGCGATAACCTTAGCTTTCTTATTGGCATTCAGCCGAAGGCCAACCTTGGCACACTCTAACTCTGATCAGGAGTTCCTGTGCTTGTTTACCTTTCAACCATGACACTATTGGACTGAGTAGAAATGTAGCACTGCGTGTGTTATTTGTATTTGCTCTGCGTCGAACCCTATACTTCAATCGAGAATTAAAGTGTAATGACTTTGAGATTGAAAAGAATACATTTGATGCAGTGCGAGCCATGGGGAAAATACGATGAAAACAGAGCCCCTAGCTGTCTGGACGTACAAGGCTGCACAATGCAAATGATCCCATATTTAGACAGCAGTTGATGCCATTGTAAAGAACCGTAGCAATTGGTAACTGCGGTGGAGTGGGAACACTAACCCAAGACTATGCATGTGAAATGCAGTCGAGCACTATTAGCTTTGTCGTAATGTATTATTCATAAGGTCAAAATATATTGCATTCCAGTCAACCATTGTGTAACACACCGGACTGTAGGGGGAGACATGAGGGTGCATGTTAATAGATTGACCTCATAAAAAGGTGGCCCATTATAACAGACACGAGACTGCATTCATATGTGGCCATAGGCATAGCCTACTGGGTTACGGCCGGGTTACACCAGGCTTTTCGCGCGCGTTGACGTGCACACGTGAGCCCCACGGACGCGCACTTAAAATAGGACTGGACCTAAAAGCGCGTGTGCGCGTGTGTGCGTATACGCGTAAACACGCACAAAATTGCCCGGTGTAGCCTGGCCGTTAGTCAGATGAAGACATCATGCGGTCCTATGATATTTTGTGTATCAAAGCAAAAGTAATGTTGTAAATGTTGTCCAAGAGGAATTCTACAAATAATGATTTATTCTTGAACCATAAGAAGGCTTCATATTGACATGGGAGTTACCACAGGTGACTAGTTGTTGTATCCCGTTCAAATCAAGAGCTACCATAACATTTTAAATATGAAATAAACATCTTCTTATGTGTCTTTTGTCATTTTCCACATTTTGATTCACCCAAAGTCTGGGTAAAAGAAGAAAAAAACGAAGAAGAATTTGATAGCACATTTTATTACAGAACACCCATCACCATTTGCCATTTCAGTCTCATTATGCACATTTTGTCCTAGACAGGCAATGAATGCTGAATGGTCTCACTGGCCTTTACTGTATCTCATTTTCTTAATTTTGTTATACCAAACTACAACATGCAAAATGTAATAAACCTTCCATTTCAAATAATGACCTGAAAATGTTGCATTGGCATGAAGATGCGACTTGCAACTCCACCATTCCCCATCCTCTTTACATATGCCATTCTTAAACCGAATCAAACACGATTTCAATATTATTACAGCACCTTACTCAGATTGCATCCCATCTTTATCCTTCATATCTGTTTTGATAATCTTACATTACACCTGCTACTCTTAATCTTTAAAGGATTCTATATAGTTTGCACATACTGGGTTTAGAAACTCCATTAATTTGGATCAGTTTAATAAATTAATCAGTTTATTTAAACGCAGACACAACAAGCCTAAATTAGTCGTGCAACGTGTTGAGTGCCGAAAATATCAGATCTATACATGCTCACAACAACGCTTTGCACCTGCTCGGTGAGGTTGAAATCTGTTTTCAGTGCGACACCGTCATATGGGTAAAAATCAGGCTTCAGAATCTTGTGTAAAGAACTTGATGCTTTGAGCCAATTTTCATCTGCAGAGACTAGCTATTCAAACAGTAGCTTCATTAAAGCTCCCATTATATATTTAACCATGGTGTATATAGGAGGACCTCATTTCAGCTGTGTTTTGTGTGTGTGTGTGTGTGTGTGTGTGTGTGTGCGTGCGTGTGTGCGTGCGTGCGTGCGTGCGCGTGTGCGTGCGCGTGCGAGCGTGTGTGTGTGCAGTTTGTACAGCAAGTTGAATTGTAAACATTACTGCATTAATGGCATTACAAAATGACCCGCACAAAACAAAAAATTGCATACCAACAACACATTACCAACATTATCATCACTTTCTATTCAAGGTAATGACTTTTTTTTTTCCTTTTTTTCTTCTTTTACAAACAATTTTGTTTCATTTCAGGGCATGGCTCTTCAGGGGGAAGTTGCTGACATTCAGGGTTAAGTGAAGTGAGCGTCTCTTGGCTGGGGCTCAGAACCAGAACCAGCTGTTCTTATACCCACAGCCCAGTAGCAAATTCTCCAAGTACCGTTTTACAATACACCTGGGTCAAGCTTTGATTTAGTGTAGAAGCAGACAGCTCCTGTATTAAATTAGTAATGACGGACAGTTATTTTTCTTAATTTAAATTGCATTAAATGTGCTTTGTACATCGACGTTCCTGCTCATTTAGCAGAAAAAGCGAGTAGTGCCTTTATGTATTATAAATACAGATTGTATTTAAATGAATGTGTCACACACTGATGATTGATTAAATTCCAAGATGTTCTCTTATTTGAATGGAAATAGCTGGGGCAAAAGTCTGTTCGTCTGTCGGTGCCAACCTCATTTGAGACTTCTACGAGCGGTTGGGCTTGGAAAGCAATTTACAGCAACAGAGTATAGTCAGCAAATGTGCCCAAGCTCTTTGTCATGAGGAATTAACAGCAGACCGGTTTAATGTCTTTGGGATCATGATGATGTGAATGGTAATTACGGTGATGGTGATGATGATTAAAATGATGATGCCTCCAAGGTAAAACAAAATGGGAGAGAATAGGAGACCTCAAATGGATTGCTTTTTAAATGATCCACTGGTGGCTATGACCTGAGCAAAGTTTCTCCCACTCCACTTGAACCCTTAAGTTAAAATGGCCAAATTAGCCAATCTAGAAGCTAATTTGGTCATAACGCATTGCAATGCGTTATGACCTTGTAGATCGGCACAATTGTTTTGTCAAAGACGTTTGGTGTAGATGGAGTGAAATACTAGAGGATCTAGTATGGAGAGACAGCAACCGTGTGAACTCACTTGGACCCACGGGGTCACACTGCGCTGCTCCTCTGAACAGATGCATTTCTATGCATCTATGAAATTAGGTAAAACACCTATTTTTTGCAGCAGTGCGTGAGACAAGCACGGGATTGCATGTCCGCTTAAAATCAATTGTCAGATTCCCCACATTTCCATACCTGCCCGAGACATGAGGCCTGCTTCCCACGTGGGAAAACATACCTAATGAATGAATGAATGCACTCAGATCAGCCAACGCAGGGAAGCTGGAAGTACCCTTTAAAATCTTCAAACAGGTTGGGGTCATATACAAGACCCTACATGGTCTGTGCCCGCCCCCCCTAAGTGAATTCATTAAACGGAAGCCTGATGGAATCAGTACCAGAGCAACCACTCGAGGAGACTGCGAAGTGCCGCACCGGCAAACAACATTCGGCCAAAATGTCCTCTCAGTACAGGGTTGTGTAGCATGGAATGGCCTTCCTCTGCATATAAGGGATTGTGCTACATGTCCATCTTTTAAATTTAATCTGAAAAAATGGTTGCTTGAAAACCAAAGCTGCAACCATTCATGATTATTTTAGGTGTATTTCTTTTTTTATGCTGTGTTCCCTATGTAATGGTATGTAAATGTATTCCACTGTTTGCCTGTCTGTTTTTCGTTTTGTGTTTCTGCGGATGAAAATTAGCAACTATGCTATATCCGGTGTATTTACGTCCATGTGACGTCCATTAATATGCATTGTCCTGTCCAAATAAACAAATAAAGTAAGTAAGCAGCGCTGAGAGTTGCGATTGCATCATTGTATAGCCTATGCTGCCTTCCAGTTATACCTTACAGTAATTTCAAGACAAAGTAAAAAATTGTTTAATCAAGCTGCTTTTGTGTATTTTTCTATTTGGCTGTGTATGCTGTTCATGCTTTGAAGTCCGATAATACACACTGACAAATAATTATTAATTATTAAAATTATGACGTCATGAACGGGGCCTCCCGATCCTTAAGGCCGCCCCTGCATGCATACATGCATACATGCATACGTATGTCATCTTCACTGGTTCATTAACATGCCTCCCTTGGATTCCTTGGTGGGTTAGCAAGCGGCCCCTCCTACTGTGTGCGTGGCCAACCTTCCTCAAGTCTCCAGAAATCTGAGAGGTCTTAAAAGCCACTGTCCCCTCGTGGTCTACAGCTGACGACAGCAGCCTCTCTGTTCCCAAGTCACAGCAGCCTCGCTGCATCACTCTCCCCATCGCCGTTCCACAGAGGTGACAGGGCAATTAAACACTACACAGCTTATTAATAAACACATCTGCTGGTATGCCACACTCTGCCTGTTTAGTACCATGGCCTACCCCTCCCACCTTTCTCCCTCCACCCTCCCACCCCCACAATCTGCCCCCTCTCTACTTCGCTGAGTTTTGTGAGGCATGAAACTCACCACAGCACACTCATTTCCTCACAGCTTGTCCTCAGAATCCCTTGTCAGCTGGATACTAGCCTGGCGTCCACCTATGCTTTCTATGGCATAGACAGCTTCCGGCAGGATCCGCCGGGAGAATCTAAACGCAGTTGCGCGACATGAGACTAATGAATTAGAGCGACAGACAGAGAGAGAGAGGAGTGTTTGTGTATGTGTACGGGTGTACGTGTGTGCGTCAATTTAACAAAGGTGCAGATGATCAGAAATCAGCAGAGAGTGATCGACGTTTGCGCTACCGCTACTATGCCGAATTGAAGTGGACTCGGTCCCAGACTTTTTTTTTCTCCCAGGAAATAAAAACGTCTGTGTTTTCGAGGCTAGCTGGATACTAAGAGGGGTGGATGGTACTGATTTTTTCTATTGACAAGTTACCCGCCCTTAACAGAGACCTAGCTGGCTTATGCATTTATAATTTATCCTTCTTCTTAAGCCTATGTACTTTGTTCACTGGGGTCCCCCAGGGGTCTTGGCCCCCTCCCCTTTTCCCTGATCTGTAAGCTACAGTATTATGACATGCCCAGAAAAGGGGTGCTAGGCTTCATGTTGTGTAAAAGTATAATTTTCTCTCGAGCAAATGCTTGCTGTGTTGAGAATGCAAAGGATCATTATACAACGATTATTATTTCATATATGATTTGTCCAATAATGATGTTATGCTGGAAGTGTTTCTTGTCAAATCTTGATGTTCAGTAAAGTTAGCTGGCACTGTCAATAAATGAGGCAGCGGCAGATAGTTTCATTTACAAACCACAAGAAGAAGAAGCACAGCTATAGTCGATCAAACAGCACTAGTTTCCCAGCAAGTGAATGTGTCAATGTAGGCTATTGATGTTTGTTTTGTTTAAGCGTTTTGTTTTAGAATATGTTACTCTGCCTTCCACCTCAAGTTCAGGTCGAAGACATTCAGCAGAGCTAAGGGCCGTGCGAACACACTTCTGAATCACAGTGTAGCACTTTTTTTTACCAAGGCTTAACAGTAAATATGTCAATGTTTCAGTGTGAGTTTGAGGTGCTAATTTATCCAGAGCAGAATGTAAAAGTGATATGATAAACTGGGTAGAAAAACAAGTAGGCTATAAGGGTTGTAAATAATAACCCTTAATTAACTAAGGACATGGCAACATAATGGCCAGTTATGTTGCTCATTCTCGATGATGAGATCATGATTGTCTCGTGCAACAGGTTGCAAATGCCTCTTTCTATAAAAACAGTTTAATTAATGTAGCTTGCCAAGTTCTGTGTCCAATCGAACTTGCAATTATGAAGCGTTATCTGTGTCCCGACTCACGAAAAATGTCTCACCTCTTGAGCCAGCTGTTCGGGCCCTGTCTCTATCTCGCAGCAGAAACCAAGCCCAGGTTGATGTGAAACGGTTTGTACACCAGAAAAAGCCAGCCATGTTCCAACTGGCATTGTGCACAGGCAGAAAGTGCATCCCCCTCCTCCAGATCTGCCCGTTTGGGCCGTTTCCCCTCTGCACGTACTGTAGCTAAACGTTGATCCTTTCCAATGACTCCTCTGCTAGGGAAATTCTGGGCATGGTTAGCGCTGCAGTGGCAACACTCCAGGCAGCATTTCTGGCTGTTGCTCGTGCTCACAGATCCGTGTGATCTATGCGACCAATCACTAGAGAAGTTCTGTGGGGAAGGAAGAGGTGAGATTGGGGTTGAGGTATACCCCACATTGATGAAGGCCTAGCTCTTCAATCCTCTTTAGCCATACCCTCAATAACAATACCGTATCTAACTGGAATCGTTTTCAACTTTTACGGACACGTGCTCATGAAAATTAAGCAATTGCCTCCCTAATATGGTCTTCTGCAGTGTCTGCACTCATGAGATGTTGAAGTTGCTCCCTAAAAAACAGGTGTTTCTCTTGGATGGGTGGGCAGTGCACGCTTCTAAACAATGTGGACCATGTTGACTCAACAAAAATGTTGACACTGAAAGCTAGACAGGTACGTGCCAGAAGCAGTGTTGTCAACTCTGCTTTTCGAGTTGCATATCGAATCAGATATCATCACTGTCTAGCAGAAACCAGCTAACTCCATTATTATAATTCATTGTATTATTAGTGTGGTTGCCCAAAGGGCAACCAGACTATAGTACTTGTAACACTTTATTATTTTACTGGAGTAAGACAAAACTTTGTCCCACTACTAGTCCCACAGTTTTGACTGTACGCACTTGAGCCATATGTCAAATCGACCGGATCAGAATGGTGTGCTTGCTTCTCTTGCTTTGCTAAGAGAAATGTTTATAGTTTAATTGATGTGAATTTATTTGTGCATTAAATCTCCCCATTGACATGAATGTGAAAATGCAAGTATTTTTTCCTCTGAGACTGTAAGCACTATAGTTACAAAACTTGGAGGCTAGGTTCATAATAATTACTAAAATTAATTAACTTATAATGTTATCGGTCGGCCTCATGGTGGCGCTATAACAGCCCACTTTACGTTTTGGCTTATAACTCTTGAACCGTAGGTCGTAAAATCAAAATTCCCTTTTTATAGGCCACGCCCATTTCTGTCATGATAGATTTTCCGCCATTTTGAATTTTCTCCAAAACACACTTTTTGCTTTTCCTCCTACAGATTTTATCCAAATCTCACAAAAATCTGTACACATGATCTCTGGACCTTTCCGATGAAAACTCAAACGGCGGAATTTTGTGCGTATCGTTCGGCCGTAATCGGCTTCCGAAGTTAGTGTGAGGGGCCTATTTTACAAAAAACGCCACAAATCACGAACCAAACGTCCAATCAACTCCAAATTTGAATCAAATGTCGTGGGTGGTTTAATCAGCCAAAAGCCAAAAGCAATTCCATTTGAATCCATAGGGGGCTCCGCAAATGCGAAAAATGGAACCGTTTGTCGCAAAAAACATGATTTTTGGGGGCATAAATCCCCTCTGAATGACTTACACATGATCACAGGGGAGACGCGACATTGTAATTGGCTGGCAATATTAGTGGGAGGGGCCTATGTAAGCGACTGCGACTACCACACTTTGCAATTTTGAAAAATTGCGACCTTTCTAGTTATTATTATTATTATTATTATTATTATTATTATGTTCCCCCATAAATCAATGCTACCCTTTACACCTGTGTGTTGGTTAAAAATATATATTGAACCAATGAAAAGTACTATAAAGTGCTTCTGACAGCTTACCCCATTGGACCCTCAAACTGTCTGCTAAAGCAACTAACTCCACCCCTTCTCCCCCTCTCATGAATCTGACAATATATATGGGCGCGTTCAGAAATAGAGCACTGAACGCACTGTACAATGCAAACTAATAGGCGAGTGCGCTCCGGTGTGGTATTTCCGAACGCCCCCATAAAGTCACAATACCAACTTTGATGAGGCAGTACCCACTCTGCTACCCATTCAGGACGGGAACCCCTTTTGGTGTTTTTACCCTTCAGGACGGGAACTCCTTTTGGGGTTCTTGTTGCAGTATCTAGCTCAGTATCTAGCCTACGTTTCTTTCTTTTTTTAAAATACATAAAAGTTTTTCAGAAAACTTAGGTCAGTAGGTCTATTTAGAATGCGTTTTGTAGAATCGGTCTGTATATTTGTAATTTCCTGAAACATTTTGGAGTTAGCTGGTTTCTGACCAACAGCACATATATAATCTGTTTCAAAGTTGCACAGTAAATTACTATGTCGCCTTTGGTTCAGAAATGTTGACATTCAACATATCCGTTGTTTGCAGAAACTCACAATGCAATATGCCACTGTTGTTCTATGGTGACCGGGCTGCAGCAGTACAATAAGGAGCAGGAGCAGAGTTAACGAAAAACTTTTTTTTACATTTTTGCCAGCTTATTCACAAAGTGACAGGATGACCCAATAGGCCTACGAGCTGAGGAGAACACACATCAGGCACACGACACTCCGTGATGATGTAAGACAATGCTCCCTTGGTGAAACACCTGGTTTTCCAGGAGAGCCATTTCTCCAAATGGATTTTCTATCCTCAAATAGGTAAGCCTTGGTGCTAATGTCACGTGAGCATCAATATTCAGCTATATTCTTGCTGTGAGGTCATTTTCCACCTCCTTTTCTTCATATACAATTCTAATGTCCCCTATGGTAAAATGGAGAGGACCATTAATCAGTCTTTGTGACAGTTGCCAGTAGGTGCAGTGTGGTAGGGACATAATTGAAAACAAACATGTCGCCATGATCTGAATTACAATTACTCAAGGTCATACAAGGGTGTGAACAATACATGTGTGAATTAAATATTTGTGTTGAAATCCTTATTCAGTATAGCCTACTGATAGCCCAATGCCACATTTCTGAATTTAAGCATTTCCCTGCTTTTTCTTTTGCTATAGTTTTGATGAAAGCTACAATGTCTAATGTAGGCCTACGCTTCTCTGTATGTCTACCCATATCCGTTTACCTTATCTGCTCTAGAACTCACTTTTTACATTACATCACTCTTAATAGTTGCTCAGTTGGAGTATCCAATTGGATCAGTTTAGCCATCTGTTCATATTTCTACCAATGTGGTTGACACAAAAGAGACTCATTACTGTTATCAGTGATCTGCTGTATTGTACTGTCTGTACTGTGCTTTCCTTCTTTCACCATTCTTTATTTGCAAATGGTTTGGTCTGGCTTGATAAGGGGACATTCTGGCTGCAACCTCAACCTCCCTCAAACTAAGAGCAACAGTGCCTCCTATGGTAATATGTGGAAGTTGTGCATAATCTTTCTTTCTCTCCATCAGTGGGTCTATTGCTTTGCAAATGTTATTTGGGGTAAAGTATTGAGTCTGGAAGAGACATGAATCAGTTTGGTCTATACACAGGTGTAAGAAGCAAATAAACAAACAACCACTGAGCATAGGGAATGTGAGGATTGCTGCTGTGTGTGTCATAGTATTGGGAGGATGTGATGCATTGTACTGAAATGAGCTTTAAGCAGGAATCAGATATTGGAACAGACACACAAATGGGTGTGTTTCTACTTGTGCAGTAGTCCTAAGCAAACATAGTGAGTTGACTGTCACAGAGCATGCTCTACAGTATGTTCAACAGCATGAGTTTATGGCAATAAACTGGTATAAACTGGCATATTGTCAAATCAATTATGCCGATTATCTTGTTTTCTTTTCCTCTTTCTTTCCCGGCCCATTAATCTCATTAATCTCAATTCCCTCAAACCTTATACAAAATTAAATTTCCACTCAAGATTTTACTTTGTATCTCATCATGTCTCACGATCGAGGGGGATTACATTTATTAACTAGAAGAAGTGCCCTTCTGGGCACAGGTCTCCACCAGGAGGATAGGACTGTGTGAGATGTTTGGCAAAATGTTTAGGAGTAATATAAACATGTTTGCCTTTGATGGAAATTGGATGATTTGAGGCATTTTGTTCCAAAAATGTGTTTTGCAAAAATCAACCTGTTGGTGGCGCTATAACAGGCCAATGTGAAAAGGGTGGGATATATTCCTCAGCCTAGTAAGAAAATGTGTGAAAGATTTCACGTAAATTGCATGCTGCGTTCATGATTTGAGGCTATTGTTCAAAACGGGGCAATCTTGCAAACTGTGAAAGCCAATTATAGCCAATTAGGATGGAATATGAAATATGGGACAGATCCAACTTGAGCACATGACCATAGAGATACTGTGTAACGATTTGTGAGATTTTTGGACAGAATCTGGAGGAGTAATGTAAAAAAATGTGTTTTACAAAAGTCGGCCTCCTGGTGGCGCTATAAAAGGCAGATGCGGAAATTGCAGGTCAAAGGTTTGTCCTTGGCCTCTAGGGAGTGTGCATGCAACGTTTCACGCAGATCGGTGCAGTTTTAGGTAAAAATGTGAAAAGCTGCCTCATGGTGGCGCTATAACAGGCCGTTCTGGAAAATGCGGGGCAGAGGTTCATCGTTGCCATCCAGGGAGTGTGTGTGCAAAGTTTGGCATCGACCGGGTTAACGGTGCTGGAGATTAGCTGTACACAGACGGACGGAAGGAAGGACGGACACACGGACGGACGGACGGACGGAGTGCAAAACATACTCTCTCCCCATGCCTTCGGCCTGGTGGAGACAATAAATGCAAGAAGCAGTAATAGATGCTACAGTATTCAAATAGATTACCCTGTTTAGACAATTTCATTGATAGATCAGGTATTTTCTACACTCAGGTAGCGCTAAAAGCGATAGCACACATGAAACGGTGTCTTCCATGCACATGTTTACTTTAAACCACAGGTGCTTATAGCATTTGGTACGTTGAGCTAAATATCGATAGCGCCTTTGCGCTCCAAACATATGCCGTTATCAGGACTCGCCAAATGCCAAGAACACACAGTCTTGCTCCATGAAAACACACAGCAACGCTTTGGCCGTAATGCCTATCACCTGTAAAAAGAGTCACAATCTAAGTGCTTGTCTGTTTAATACACAGCCAGTCACCAGTGTTGGCTGCGGCGGGGGAGATAAGACTGGAGGGCGGTGGGCAGAAGGTGTTATGTTTGAACTTCAGATAGCATGTGATGACTTAATTCTCTTTTCTGTCTCAGTCCTGCATTCGGTGACCTTTCTGTCTAATCCCCTTTCACGACCGTAGTGTTTGTCAAAGGCCCCGGTGGTGTGACCTGCCTCCCAGGGAGATAACATCAAATTCATTCCATTCAGGGCCACCCTATATCTGCCCGTGTCCTGAAGCACGCCCTCACAATCATGTTCAAAACACGTGTATAGGAGGAGAGAAAGATGCATCAGCCAGGGTTTATGATGGGTGCTATTTTCAAGCTACAGTAGGCACCTCCCAATGTTATTGTTGTTTGTTTGTTTTCTTTCAGAAAGTACTACACAATGAGATGTCACTAGTTTAGATTAACCGAACAGTTTTGGAACTATACAGCTTGTAAAATAATGTTTTTATTTATTTATCAACAATGTATCCTGGGGTCTTCGGGTGTTTCAGGTCCTGCAACATCAGACACCCTCGCCCAGGCTATACCTACCCAGTCGGGAGTCCAGGACTGATCAGGTCACGGCATGTGTCTAATGGCCCTATTTACACTGGCAGCCAAATCCAGCCTGAATCAGATCTGTGCCACATCCAGATTGGAATCTGATTTGTTTCAATGAGTCATGTGACCATTTAAACCAATCGGATTTCAATCTTGATGTGGCACAGATCTGATTCAGGCTAGATGTGTCTGCCAGTGTAAATGGGGCCTTAGCTTGTGTGTTCCACAGATCTCCCCGCTTGATCCACGGCCATCTCGACGCCTTTCCTGGCGCGTCTGTGACGTTTTTGATGGCTCTTCTGCTGTCAGTGTAACCAGAAGCAGGGATTAAACATATCCCCACTGATAAACGGCCAGAGGGGGGGTATCAAAACAGGCATGTATGTATTTATTTCGTTTTTGGATTTGATTGAATTTGTATACGCTCAGAGTTACAAACACTCAGGATTTCACTGTGCATGCTATGTATTGTGGTGCTCTCGCCGGAGGGTCCTAGCTGCCTCTGTAGACTTGTCCCCTTCCGTCCAGAGCAGGAGGGTGGACAAAGTAATGTGCGTAGTATTATTCATCGGCGTTTCGGCCGTGTCAACGCTGTGGGCAACATTTCCCTGTGACATTTCAGAGGTGGAGGGGGGAAAAATGCACCAAAGCAACATAATGGACAGAAAGACCTTCAGCGCACCACAACAGTGCTGGGGTAAAGCGTGACGGACGAGGCAAATGCCTCCATTACTGCTCGCCATTCCCCGCTCGCAACACAGTAAAATCCTCAGTGTTCATTTATCCACATTGTAACTCTGAGATGGTACAGGTAACCCCTTACGTGTTCATTGTGGTTCCATTCGTACTCTCTCAGAGTTAAAAAGCTGTAATCAGTAAGATTTATGTCCTACCGGCGATTCAGAATCAGAATCAGCTTTAATGTCACATCACAGTTTTACAGGTAAATAAAGTGTGTGAAATTATTTTTTGTGCATAGTTCCCATCGTGTAAGTTTTTTCCTGAAAAAAAGAAAGGGAAGAAGAGGGGAGGAGATCAAGGCAGGAAAAGAAAGAAAGTTTGAGCGCTTTTACCACAAAAAGGACAGGTAAAGGGTTTTCTTCTGTGTGGGTTTAGATATTTACAAGCTTTTGCTATTCAAACGGTACAACCGAAAAGTCTCTTAGCTTATTTACAAGCTTTTGCTACACAGCCAAAGGGTATCTTAGCTTTTTCCACAAAAAAACATATTTAGCCTACACATACCTGAGATAATAATAATCATAATAAAGTCAATCCCAGCCAACACATGCTGTTGAACTAAGACGGAATGGTCTCTTCTTGGGCTGGGGAGGCATTACGTTTTGAGCAGTGGCGTGCACAGACATTTTGAGGGGCATGTGCTCAAGTGAAAAAAGGGCACCTTGTGCGGCGCGTGGAACCGCCACCTGCCTTAATAGTGTGTGAGATGTATAGATTTTGGGGCATAAATAATAAATTGCACACTTTTAATCCAGAATTGATCAATGTCACCATGGGTCACATACTGTACACTGTACAAAACAAAAATAAAATGAACAAACTATACAAAAAACTTACTTTCAAAGGGGAACTTTGCTGTCTAGAGGGCAAAAGGGCAGGTGCCACCACTTGGTGTCTATCTGTGCACTCCCCTGATTTTGAGGTTCAGGTATTCTGAACCAGTTTTGATCAAACTGCAAGACCACCTCAACCAACTACTGCAGATGTGTTATATTGTATTAACATACTCTACCATACAAGTTGGTTAAAATAAAGTTTTATCCAGTAAAATAAGTTCCAGATTGCAGAGGGTGTTACTGTGTACCTGCCCGCTGTTCAGATCACACTCGTACAAGGAGACCTGAGCCACACAGCGCAGCAGGGCCCCATATACAACCCCAGCTCCTCGTAGGTGGGAGAAATATGATGGTGGGGTGTGAATGAATGTCCTCTTCTCCTCCTCCTGTCTTCCTTCTCATCTCTCTCTCCACTGCCCTCTTTCATCTGTCAACCTAATGAACAGATGTTGCTCAGCTGTTGGAGTCAACATGATGGACCGAGGTACTGGCAGGCACATCCTTCTGAAGCGAGAGAGCCAGAGAGGGAGCGAGAGAAAGAGCCAGAGAGAGAGAGAGAGAGAGAGAGAGAGGCGGGTCATGCGGACAGTAGACAGCACAGAGGGGTGCCTTGACTCCACTCCGTTTCCCTCCTTCCTCCCTTTCCTCATCGCTGACCTCATTTCTGTCATTCAGCTGCCTTTCCCGGACCGAACCCGATCCCCCAACGCCATACCACCCGCCAACCTGTCCGTCTGAGTCCTGGTCAGCCATCCTGTTCCACTGATCGCTTACCTGCAACGTGCCCTTGTCTGCAGCCACATGAAGCCCACCGCCGAAAAGGGCAAAATAGTTCAATGATAAGGTCAACGAGGCCGCAGAGAGGCGAGTCTTGATGAGAAGGTGAAGGAGGTGTGTGCGTGCGTGCGTGCGTGCGTGCGTGCGTGCGTGCGTGCGTGCGTGCGTGCGTGCGTGCGTGCATGCCAAGTGTGTGTTGGGGGGTGGGGGGCAGACTAAGTAAGAGCTTACAAACTGAAATATCCCTTGATAGTATGATCAGAGACAGACAGAGCTTAAGTTGTAAACAACTGGATTAAGTGAAGAATCCATAAACAGTAAATTCCCAGCTACTTGCTACAGTATGATCTTGGTTTCTTTCCCAGTTTATTTATTTTTTATTTTTCTCCTCCCGGCTGAAACGTCAGAGGTGGAACTTTCTTTTCCATGTCTGTCTGCCTGTGTGCGTGCGTCCGTGCGTGCATGTCTAAAGAGACCTGAAGCAAGTACCACGCCCAAACCCCCAGTTAGCGATTTCCCGTTCTGTCAGTGTGGATCATGGATTGGCCTCTACAGCCACAAGAAGACTCACAGTCACAAATAGCACAAATAGGATTGTCTTCAGTGTGTGTGTGTGTGTGTGTGTGTGTGTGTGTGTGTGTGTGTGTGTGTGTGTGCGTGCGTGCGTGCGTGCGTGCGTGCGTGCGTGCGTGCCCCAATTGTGTTTCTCTGCCCCAGAGGGCAGAGAAACACAATTTCCTAATATATTTTTCCACACAAACTATTTCTGCAAATGTATAATCTCAGACATATACTGTCCCTCCAGGTCATAGGATACGTGTCCGGCTGTCCAGGCTGTGGAGTGGAACTATAGCCAATGGGGTGCAAGCTGTCCTTCTGGTATACAGGGTTAGGGTTGTGTAATCTAGAGCGGAAATCATAACTGTGCCACTTGACACGGTACCGCAACACTGCAACTACAGGGTATTTGTATTTGTCTATACAACTACATAAATAGGCTACATCACTGACTGGTGCCTCCCAGGGGTCTATAGTCGACTCCTTTTTGTCCACCTTCAGACCAATTATCTTCATCGAAAAGATATACAAGCTCAAATTGTGGACAATTTCTGGTTCCTCAAACAACTTTGCCAAAAAATAGGTTCTCTAGAAACTCATGAGGAATATAAAGAACCATTCACGAAATATGTTTCTTTAGTAGGTGAGTTCTTAGCCTTTTAAAAGATCTTTCACTGGAGAAAACCATTGGGGAGGTTTAAGGATTTATTGACAGTAAGGAAATGGAGGGATGAATGAAGGAGTTCGGGTGTGTAGGTTCCAGGGGGGGTCGCCGACCCTGGGGTCTTTGGGGAGGAGGTCGTATGGTGTTCGTCGTATGGCGTTCGTCGTAAGGCGTTCGTCTTACGGTGCGCATGGACGATCACCCCCCAGCAGGAACCTGAGGAGGAGAGAGAGTTTTGTTTTAATCGTTTGTTCCACTTTGGCAAAGTGAATGCAGTATTCCTAGTGCCGATGAGCTCCTTTGAGGGAGCGGGGGAAGGAGCTACTATGATGGTGAAGGAGGTGGGGGTGGGATGCGAGAAGCCTGTAGGAAGGCGGCTAGTGTGCGACGCAGCAAGGCGGGCGAAACATGAAGGATTCTGGGTGGTACTGGGCAGGTATAAATGGGGACAGGTAGATTGGCGTGGAGGGCGGAGAGTGGCGTGAAGGGCAGGGTCAATGTGTGTTTCTCCGCCTCCTGAACATCTGTTGTTTCAACTCCATTTATTTTTCTGTGTGGTTTCAAGCGTAGGGATAGAGTGCTTCTCACCAATGTGTGCTGAACTGTGTAACATCTTGAGAAACATGTACAGTTCTAACAACTGATTTGAGGTTGGATTACTGTTGCAAACTGCCATGTTTACACTTTATATTGAACTCAGATATGGATGAAAATTTCTGTTTATTTTGTCTACTTTCCAATTTCACTTTTGCTGTTTTTGTATTATGGCACATAACAGCATATTTTATTCATGTCTCACTTATGCTAGACTTATGTATTATAGCACTGTAAGCATTGTATGCATAGTATCAATATTTAATTCAAAGGCATTCAACTGTTGTGGAAGAAGACTCACATTCGAGCGAGATACTATCATGAGTCGCGACTTTGAAAATGACGTTCAGTTATTGAGATACTGTCTAAGTAATCATTAAGTATGCACAATACTGCTGAATGGAATAAAGTGTACATAAAGCCTCCAGCACGGCACAACTTCAACGTATATTGTACTGTAATTTAGCCGTCAGTTTCCATGCCACTTTCAGACACGTTCATGTTGCTGTCACAGGAATGCAGCTCATCCTCTCGTATAAATGTATTAAAGCGCTTTCTGTGGCAGGGTTGGGCAAGCAATGTGCCCTGTATGCCAAATCCACCCTGCTGTGTCCCTTATGGACCCCTTGCTTCTTCAAAGCAATGTAGGGGTGTGAATGTGTGGGTAGGTTGCTGTATATAGCTGTAAAATATATAAATAAGGCCACTGAACTGCCCTTTATAGGTGTGTTTCGCATACATTTTCTGCAACGATCATGGGAATTATGAATACTGTATACTGCTGTTGGCATAAATTTGCATTCCTCTGCAGACAGAATGAGTTATTTTCAGAATTGAGGCACCATAACAGGGTTTTTATCAGATTGATAGGGTGTTTAGAATTCCTTTGGACTTTTCATCTGTCCATCTATCCCGCACGCACGCACGCACGGACGCACGCACGCGCGCGCGCGCACACACACACGCACACACACACACACACACACACACACACACACACACACACACACACACACACACACACACACACACACACACACACACACACACACACACACACACACACACACACACATCCACAGAGAAGGAAGGAAGGAAGTCCAAAGGATCAGAGGAGGATTGAATGGAGGGAGGGGAGTCTCTGATGTCCCTTATTCCCAATTCAATATGAAATGCAATTGCTTTGACTCACATTTTACTCTCCAATCTGCCATATTCCACTACCTTACTCATCTCATCTCATTCTTTGAGACAGCGCTCCCCTGATAGAAATTGAGGACAATGGGCTAACAGATAAAGGGATAAAGAGGTAAAGGCATTCATAAATACTGTTTTGTGTATGTCAATTTACACATTTCTCCCAAACACTGTTGGCTAACTTAAATCATGTAATAGGCCTACTGTAAATTATAGATACAAAGTATAGGGTCTCAGTGAGATGGTCAGTGTTGTCTGAAACACATCTTGTCAGTCAATCTTCACTGAAAATCATTTGAAGATAAATGCTTTTTGGACTTTCTATCAAACTGCAATGAAATAAAGCCTTAATTGCATTTCATAATTCATAAATACTGTGTTGCACTGTTGCACAATGCAAAATACAATACAGTTCCCATGAGGATATAGAAAGCAGGCAGCCAGCCGTCCTCTCAAAAGGATTTAAGAGGCCTAATAATAATTGCCGTATCTCTCTGAATTTTTGGAGCACGAAAGCTGAGGATCATCTCTTTCCTACCTACAGTCACACTTAAAATGTGTTTTCAATGATACAGTTCTTCATCAGAATGCTGCTCAATGACCTTACGTGTCATGCACTTTTATTTAAAGACCTAGTGAAATTAAAGAATACGTTTTTCACCATGGATGCCAAAACAATGGGAATTTTTTTATATCAAAAGTCCATAAAAATCCAATTTGAATTACTTCCTTTGAACGAAAACCTAATGCGTGATGACATGTCGAGTGTCACAATATAATCATCCACCTATCTTATTCCCATCTCTGTGCGTCCACCAAACACAGCTGCATGCTTCTGATTACAGAACTCCTTCGTTTTTAATCTCATTCAAGATGACATCCAGACAGTGTATTACTCGTTTTAAACGTAATCATCATGCTAAAATATGTATCTGAAAACGTTGTATCTGAAAAGTGTGCATGCGTCACGCCTGTAACGAAGCTACGTCCCATAGCCTGATGCGATGTTCTGATTGGTTCAAAAACATACAGCTTTCTGTTTCAGAGTGAAGCTTCAAAATAAAATGCTGTATTTTTCGTTGCACCAAGCCTTTAAGCTGCCTAAATATGAAGACATACTGTATGAATTATCTTGCATTTTATCCTGACAGACTGTTTGAGTAAACCAAGATACGGTTAAAACTGTATAGAGGGAGATTATTTTACTGCAAAAACAGGGAGATACCACACCACACCACCATTCCGAAACACCCCAATTCCAAAAAATACATTTCGGAATGGCGGGTTTCGGACTGGTGGTGTTTCGGAATGGTGGGGTTTGGTAATGGAGGCCTGTCCCCTGCCTCTGGCTTCACCTCCTGTCTGACTGTTACGGAATCACACTGTTCTATGACACACTCATTTCTAACCCCGACAACATCCAGCTGTACACCGACACAATTCAATTCAATTCAATTTTATTAAAGTGTCAAATCACAACAAGTTGTCTCAAGACACTTTACATATATAGCAGAAAACCGTCAAAGATCCACCCAGAGCAAGCAATATTGCGACAGTGGTAACGAATAACTCCCCCTTAGGAAGAAACGTCGACAGAACCCGACTCAAGGGTGAGCGGCCATCTGCCACGACTGTGTCGGGGGAGAGAGAGGGGGGGGGGGGAATAGAAAGAAAGAAATAGAAGAAAGATAGACGGAGATACAGGCAAATACAAGTATAGTAGCAATAACAATAATAATTAATGTAATAGTGTAAAATAATATATAATGTTATGGTATAGAGCGTCGCAGTCCCGCCCCCTTTCATGACGACGCAAGGCCCAGGAAATGAATCCCAATGCATTTTTCCCATAGACATTTCACAAAGTATTTATTTAAAGACCTTTTAAGCGTCGTACAAAGCCAACTCAAGTCGTGACAAATAATGACAACAAACACAATATTTTGGACCAAACAAATAATTACAAAGAAGAAAAACAACAAAAAAAGTGTTGTGGCCCAAAACATTGTGTTTATTGTCATGATTTTTTTCACGACAAGAGTTGGCTTTGTCCGCGGTGTAAACGTCTTTAAATAAATACTTTCTTAAAAGTCTATGAGGAAAATGAACGGGGATTTATTTTCCGGGTCTCTCGAGGGGGCGGGACTGCGACGCTCTATAGCAATGTTGTCAGACAATAATAATATATAATGTATAAGAATATTAAGATATACTGTAGTGTAGTGGTGTAATAATATGATAGCAGTCCATGGTCATGCTCTGTCAATTGGTTTAGGTGGTTACTATCAGGGACTAGGGAATTAACCAAAAAGATTCGACTCTTCAACAAGTCGACTTCATTAACACAAGACAACTCCCATTAGGAGAAGTCGAAAGTAAAAACAAAACATTATTTTTGCTCTGTGTGCGTGCATACAGAACTCAAACTGTAGGATTGGTTATCGTCACGGGCAGAAGTGATTCTTTCCTTTTCCAACTGCGTCGGAGTGCAGTCTCAGCCATTAATTAACGATCTGTGCAGCTGTGAGTGTGAGTCTGCTTTTGATGTGCCGTCCACTGTTCACTCAGCTGCTCTGTGTCCCACTGACTAGCTGAACTGCATTGTCAGAGAAGTCAGGACAGAAGCACAAACTTTATCCCCAAACGATCCCCAAACTAACTACCCCCCCATCAATGTGATGACATCATCAAACGAGAAGTCAACTGGACTTTTACTTTTACTGACAGCAAGTCGACTTGCAAAAATCACAAGTTGTTAATTTGGTGGTTCACATCTGCCTGGTCACCAGAATTCCTTGAGTGCCCCCCCCCCCCCCCCCCCCCCCCTCCACTCACCCCTCCTCTGCACTCCACGAAATATTCCCTATAGTTGTAGCAGCTCTCATTTGGGGTGGCCACAGAAATGTTTTAATGTTTTAACTCACTCCGACAACCAAGGGACAGTAGACATAATCAATAAAATGCCGTTCCAACTCCCCCGACATCATGCCATTCCTTCGTCGCCTCATCTGGACCTCTGTCACCCATCAATTTATCATCTGTGCTGCACATCTCCACCTCCCGGACCATCTCATCCGCATCCTGGGAAGATGGTCCACCCCAGGCATACCACACCTATATCCGGTCCAACATTCACAAGGTGCACAATGCCCATCTTCAACTAGGTCACCGTAACTGCTGCTTTCCTAGCCTGTCCGCCCTGGAAGGGGGTCTCCTTCTTCGCTGTCCTTCCCGAGGTTTCTTCCACCATCTTCCCCGTGGGAGTTTTCCCTCGCGCGACCAAGGGTTCAAGGACGAGAGGAATCACACAACAGTCGCCTAGAGACCTTCTTCACCCTCTGGCCACCTCACAGATCGTTCCAGCCTTTTGGGGGCAGTGTCGGAGCATTGGCAACAGACCTCTCCTGAGCAGAGCAACAGCGGTCGTCAGGCTCCCGAGACTACACCCCCATTCTGAGTCTTCCCCACCTCGGGCTCCTCCGCAATACACATACATCTGACTTTGTGCAATAAATACTGTTTAACTTGAGCAGAGGGTGTGGTCTCTTATACTCTTACTATTGAACTGTTATATGCAGTGTAATGTGATGTGCGGAGTAGCTGACACCAGCTTGTGAATCCTAGATTGCACTCCCTCCTATCCAGCATCAGGGACCAGAGCTCTGCGTGTTGCTAGCTGTCACGCCACAGTGTGTCTATATAGGTGGGACTTGACTTGACTTGTTCCCCTGGACAATACACATTTACATGTAATGATTCAAAGGAAGTAAGAAAACAAAAATGGGGGTTCTAAAAGTGTAAAAAA
Organism: Electrona antarctica; assembly: GCF_951216825.1. Taxonomy (NCBI): domain Eukaryota; kingdom Metazoa; phylum Chordata; class Actinopteri; order Myctophiformes; family Myctophidae; genus Electrona; species Electrona antarctica. The sequence goes on from NC_136810.1 coordinate 30,398,928, forward strand.
GAAATACAAACTAGAAAAAGTGCCCTTCTGGGCACAGGTCTCCACCAGGAGGATAGGATTGTGTGTGATGTTTGGCAAAATGTTTAGGAGTAATATAAACATGTTTATTTGTTTGTGTGTGTGTGTGTGTGTGTGTGTGTGTGTGTGTGTGTGTGTGTGTGTGTGTGTGTGTGTGTGTGTGTGTGTGTGTGTGTGTGTGTGTGTGTGTGACGCGACTTGGCCTGTTGTAGCGCCACCATGAGGCTGATTTGAAAACTGTCAAGTGGCATTTCTTCCTCAGCCTATAGTGGGAATAGGCATGCACAGTTTCACCGCAATCGGACGCTGCGTTGCGGAGTTGTGGCAATTTGTACAAAACGGGTACAAAACGGGCTACTCCTGAAAACTTTAGAAGCCAATCGTAGCCAATCAGGATGGATAATTATGAGAAATCAAACAAATCACATGATCACATGACTATGGAGAGCATGTGTACCGATTTGCGTGAAATTTGGATAAAATCTGAAGGAGTAATATTAGAAAATGTGTTTTACATATGTCGGCCTCCTGGTGGCGCTATAAAGAGCAGATGTGAAAAATTCCAGGCAAAGGTTTTTCCTTGGCCTCTAGGGAGTGTGCATACATGGTTTTACACAGATCGGTGCAGTTATAGGTAAAAACACAAATCGGCCAGTTATAGCGCTACCATGAGGCTGAGTTGAAAATATTCAAGTGGCATTTCTTCCTCGACCTAGTGGAAATGTGCGTGCAAAATTTCACGGAAATCACACCATGTGTTCATGATTTGCAGCATTTTGTTTGAAACGGAGCACTCCTGCGAACTTTGGAAGCCAATCTTAGCCAATCAGGATAGAGTCTGAAAAATCTGAAAGACCTGTTTCGTTGAATGGCTCTAGAGAGACTGTGTACCAATTTGCGTAATCTGTAGGTGTACTGTCAAAACATTTGTTTTGCACAAAGCGGCCTCCTGGTGGCATTCAGGGAGTGTGTGTGCAGAGTATGGCTGCAATCAAGCCAACGGTGCCAGAGATTAGCTGTTCACAGACGGACGGACGGACGGACGGACGGACGGACGGACGGACACACGGACGGACGGAGTGCAAAACATACTCTCTCCCCATGCCTTCGGCCTGGTGGAGACAATAAATGCAGACGCAAATGTGTCTGCATTAATGCATAAGTGAGCAGACATCACTTTTCTTTGAGCCAAAGTCAGCAAAGCATAAGCATAGTCAAAAAGGCAGCTGTTTAGAATGTAGTAATACCATTTCCTGTCTGCTGTTCACTCTTCTGCATGAGAGAAACTAACAAGGTGGCAGTAGCATATAGAGGGTATAAAGTGAATGGCAAATCGAGTAGCAAAGTGAGAGGAAAAGTAGTTTAACATTGTTTAACGTTGTTTAATGCAATCATATAGGACTTTTCTGTTTAGATGTATGGGCTGTCAAAGCCAGAAAGTATTTTTGTCACACCCATACCCTCTATTACTTTGACGGTGGGAAGTGATGCCATAACTCTGTGAAGATAAATGGTCTGCATTTCTGTAGCTATTTTAAGATGTCTTGGTGCTTTTGATCTGTTGATGATGTCCAAAGAGAGATCCTGTGTCTGGTCACGCGGTACGTCCTATAGCCCAGAGTCGCATTGTTCTTTTTGTGGGATGACTTTGGGGCACGTGGGGTAATTACCTCTTCCCCTGTCGCTGGAGGTTGCCTTAATGAGCTATGACCTATACAGAACCTCCTCGTTCTAGTGTCATTAGCTTGACTTCGCACTATATGTTTCGCCAAAACAATTCATTGTGACTTCACTTAAAGGCTGATGGATACCATGGACATGGAATTTAGTTCAGTGCACACCCAGGCGGTGAGCCACAATTCCTCACAATATATATATACACAATAATTATAACAGTACACAGCACAACATAGCCTACATACTAGTGTCATGTTTCATTGCTTTTGTTCACAGTACGCCACCGGTTCGGTCATTACCAACTAGTGAAGCCCATTAGGAGTTCTAGGAGATGTCATATACAAAGGATGGAAACCCTCAGAGGAATATCTTTAGGGAACAATCGGGCCAGGGGCAAACCCATTCTATCACATGGAATATGCATGGGCTTGTGCTGTCAACAAAGCAGAGATTGGCTCTTGCACTGCGCTAGAGCACGAGATAGCACTAAAATGAGCACTTTAAAAGTCACTCTAAACAAGCGAGTCAATGTTTCATCTTTACATTCTAGAGGAGAAGAATACTGATACAGGCACAGTGTAGTTGGAGATTGCTGGTGTGTTGGCTAGTCTGCACTGTCGCATCACATCAGTGCGTGCAGCAGCATGCACATGCACTGCGAGTGACACACATGAACCGTTGTCTTCCCACATGCAGCCCAGCGCTGAGCAGCAGTAAGGTCAGTAGCCTGATGAGGATTTTGCTCCTGCTAATTTGGGATGACAGCTCATGTCATCGAGATATGTTCTTTTTTTTTTGTCTTCCATGGAACCCGATTATCGCTGGTGCCACCCATGCAAATGACAGGGAGACCTTAGGGGATATCATTCTCTATTAAAATATGTAGGAGTCTAATTACAGATAAATGTCACATTAGCTGTGTGAGAGATGGAGACCAGGGGTGAATAGGTGCTATGGAAAAAAAGTGGCAAGATGGCCACAGAGTGATGGGTGGCAGGAAGGAGAGGAAGTGTAATAACTGTGTCCGACATCATTAATGTTCAATTAGCTGCTTTGCATGTAACATATGAGAATGTGTATCCTGATTGAGCAGAGCGAGTCGTTTGATGTAAAAACATTTCCAATAGCTACGTATAGCGAAGAATATTGTCAATCAACATTGTTGGCACGATTGTGCTAATATCACATTAACAATTCTGCATCATAAAGCATATTTAACTGAGTATATTTAACTGAGGTCAAAAGACTTAAAGGCATGGTGAGCCCATTTCTATATGTGATGGATACATTTGCAACAGATATCAAACACTTTATTCGACGTCAAAAAATGCTTTAATTTGTCGCTTTGTATGACTTCTCCGCTCTGCTTAAAAGTCCAACTGCATATCATATGGAAATTGTTAAACTTCTAATGAACAATCTCATTAAAATAAGGGCTATTTCCAGACAGTATATCCCGGTTGGCTTCCATGCACCAGATTGAAGTGTCTTTTCAATTACATAGAGCCCCAAAGTGGCAGAGGGCTTTCAAGGCCTTCTCTGAAGCCACATCATTAAAATCAAAACAAAACAATATATGCTACATAGAAAGTAACTCATGCAAGAGCACCCAGGCCTGGACTGGCCACTTGAAACGCCGGGCATTTGATGTGGGATGGTACCGTGGTCCGTGACTCCATGTGTATCAGAGGAGACGTGGTTGTCTACAACTCCCCAGGCCAACAGGGACAATACACATACACCCAATCACCCTTAAGCCCTGTTCATATCTTTTTTTTCCTATTACTTTGGTCATTACGGTTCACTCAATGAGAGGAAAACAATGTGTGGACATTTTTGTCTCCACCAGGCCGAAGGCATGGGGAGAGAGTATGTTTTGCACTCCGTCCGTGTGTGTGTCCGTCCGTCCGTGTGTCCGTTCGGCATGGGGAGAGAGTATGTTTTGCACTCCGTCCGTGTGTGTGTCCGTCCGTCCGTGTGTCCGTCCTTCCTTCCGTCCGTCTGTGTACAGCTAATCTCCGGCACCGTTAACCCGGTCGATGCCAAACTTTGCACACACACTCCCTGGATGCCAACGATGAACCTCTGCCCCGCATTTTCCAGAACGGCCTGTTATAGCGCCACCATGAGGCAGCTTTTCTCATTTTTTACCTAAAACTGCACCGATCTGCGTGAAACGTTGCATGCACACTCCCTAGAGGCCAAGGACAAACCTTTGACCTTCATTTTCCGCATCTGCCTTTTATAGCGCCACCAGGAGGCCGACTTTTGTAAAACACATTTTTTGATATTACTCCTCCAGATTCTGTCCAAAAATCTCACAAATCGTTACACAGTCTCTCTATGGTCATGTGCTCAAGTCGGATCTGTCCGATATTTCATATTCCATCCTGATTGGCTATAATTGGCTTTCACAGTTTGCAAGATTGCCCCGTTTTGAACAAAAGCCTCAAATCATGAACGCAGCATGAAATCTACGTGAAATCTTTCACACATTTTCTTACTAGGCTGAGGAATATATCCCACCCTTTTCACATTGGCCTGTTATAGCGCCACCAACAGGTTGACTTTTGCAAAACACATTTTTGGAACAAAATGCATCAAGTCATCCAATTGCCATCAAAGGCAAACATGTTTATATTACTCCTAAACATTTTGCCAAACATCTCACACAGTCCTATCCTCCTGGTGGAGACCTGTGCCCAGAAGGGCACTTTTTCTAGTTAGCCTTTGTTTTTGTTTTCTGTTTTGTTGTTAGTTTTTCTCAGAGTCCTCAGTGGGTTTTGTTTTGTAGGCTATCAATAAATGCTTCCCAGATACACAGAATATGTGTGGACAACAACAGGTTAAGACTAACAAAACCCTTTCCAAATGAAAGATTGCACCCATTTTTGTAGCCTACTCATCCATGTCAAGACTACTATGCATTCAGCCATGTTTGCCCAACAATGGGAAGGATTTTCCAGATGGTTGATTACTGAAGAGACCTGGAGTGCATCTGGGCTTACCATCGCTGTCCAGCTACTAGATGCCCTGCCAGAAAAGGATAGATAGATAAGGATATCTATCTATCTATCTATCTATCTATCTATCTATCTATCTATCTATCTATCTATCTATCTATCTATCTATCTATCTATCTATCTATCTATCAACCTGTGGTAATGCAGCATTGTGTAGTATAGACTTGATTTATTTTTTCTGGTGAATGACATAAATGTTTGCTGAAAGAAAAGACATATTGGTGATATCTCATAGGATAAATTGTAATACTATTGTAGTAAAGTGCAAACACAGGTGCATTGTTTTGAATACAAATGGCTATAAGTAATTTGGAAAGGGTTTGTGAGTGTATTTCTTAACTTGGTGTTGTCCCACGTGTCCTGTGTTGTATCTTGGAAACAATTTATTGACAACCTACATAACCCACTGAGGTCAAAAAATAACCCCCTTATAAAGGGTTAGCATACACACAAACACAGACTAATGATAATATCACATTGCAACTGGAAGGAAAATCATCACCCCTGGCACAGATGGACAGTTGGAGTTGGAGCAAGATCTGCCTCCATGGACCTGAGAGGAAGGCTTAGGGGACAACAGAGCCTCACACTAAAACCACCGCCAGGGGCAAGGAAGAGAGGACACAGGCAATGGTGGGACCGGTTTATTTCAAATATTCAATGAGAGAGAGCAAACAAGCAAGTATATAAATGGCAGGAGTAAAGAGAGAAAAGGGCAGACAGTGGCCCGGGTGCCAAACAGGGCACACACACACACAGCACAGTGTATTTGGGCTGGATGCGTTTGCTCACTTGGAAGGACAACAGGGGTCGGGATTTGGCCGTCAAGGGTGCAAGCTGTCTGTGGCCTCTCTCATCTTGTCCCTTGGCTCCACCCACGAAATCCCTGAGTTGGACATCAAGGCCATTGTGATCTGATTTCATCCTGTTTATCTAGTTCAACATGCCCAGCCGCCAGAGGTTTGGGGCACAGGAGAGGTTTTGTCCTCCACTGCTATTGAGAAAATAATCTCGTTGTATAGCCCAGTTACTGAGATGTGGAAAAGTACAGCAGCTGAGAGGCAGCGAGCATCTGTACTAAAATGTCAGACTGTAGTGTTTGATCATGCTTCATAGGCTTCAGAACGGCAACGTGACTCCCCAATGTATCTACGCACGCACGCACGCACGCACGCACGCACGCACGCACGCACACACACACACACACACACACACACACACACACACACACACACGCACTCTTTACTCTTTAGGCATTCATCGAGGTATATTTTTGGTATGTAAGTTAGGCACGTTTACAAAGTCTGCAACAACAAGTTCTAGTCTGGTGTCTTCATTCTACGCCTTCTACGCCTCACGTAACTATGAAATTGAGTGAATATCCCTCCAGATGGGATGAACGTTAAGGAGATTTATACAAAATAAAGCATTTGAAAAGTGTTATTTTACAGCCTGTGTTACAGATGAGTATCATTTAAGCTTTTAAGCAAAAGCATTTATGCACAAGATTTAGGCAAAGCCATGACAGACAGTGAAGTGGAAAGAAACAGCTGTCCTCTTGTTAACTACAAGAGCGAGAAGAACACAAGAAGGATGGAAGTATTGACTCTGCTCAATGCAGATACAGACATCAGACACAATAACCAGATTAACTGTAGCAAAACCAAAACTACTAGAAAAAGTGCTCCTCAGAGCACAGGTCTCTTCAAGGTCACGTACAGTAGGTTATTGTGGGCCAGCAATGTTCAGAATTCAGAATCAATCAGGATAGAATATGAAAAATCTTCTGAATGAGAAATGAAAAAAGGATCTGTTTCACTTGACTATAGAGATAATTTGTAAGAGTAATAACATTTTATTATTATTATTATTATTATTATTATTACTAGACCTGTACGTGCCCGTTTATTATTATTATAATTACAAAAAACGGCATCCTGGTGGCGCTATAATAGGGCAATGTTAAAAGGCAGCATTTGTTCCACAATGTAGTGCATATGTAAATGGTGCATTTATATAGTGCCTTTATCCAGGGCGCTTTTCAGAGATTGTGCATTACATTCACCCATTCACACACACATTCACACACCGATGCCGGAGGAAACGGCAAGGCACCAACCTGCACATCGGGAGCAATTAGGGGTTCAGAGTCTTGCTCAAGGACACTTCGACACTGGGGGAGCCCGGGTTTGAACTGGGTTTGAACTGAGAACCTTGCGGTTGCTATCCGGTTACTCTACCCCTGAGCCACTGCCGCCCCTATGTGCATGGAAAGTTTCACTGCATCGGAGACGGGTCAGCATCATTATTCCGACAGTGCATTATTCCGACTGCACGTTGGTCCGACTCGCCCCATTACTAGCCCTATCCCCAACTCTAACCCTAACAGTACGCAAAGCCACGTTGTCGGACTAATGCAGCGTCGGAATTACGAACAGATCCCATCGGACGCTGTGTTCATGATTTGCGGCATTTTGTTCAAATGGGCCACTCCTGCAAACTTTAGATGTCAATCTAATCCAAAAGATATTAGGATAAAATATGAAGAAGTAATATAAAAAATCACACCCGTGTGAACTGAGTGGTGTAAGGTCTTATATAGACTGATCAGCTGTGGTCTGACGTAATGTCTGACGTAATGAAATCACACCCGTGTGAACTGGGTGACCATAGCAACCATGCTCATTTTTTGGTACGAACAGAAAAAAGTGTTTTATATAAGTCTGCCTCCTGGTGGCGCTATAAAAGGCAGATGTGAAAAATGCAGAGCCGCTAGGGAGTGTGCATACACAGATGAGTGCAGTTATAAACACAAATCGGCCTGTTATAGCGCCACCATGAAAATAAATCAAGTGACATTTCTTCCATGTCCTAGTGGGAATGTGCGTGCTAAATTTCATGGAAATTGCACACTGTGTTCATGATTTGGGGCATTTTGTCCAAAATGGAGCACTCCTGCAAACTTTGGAATCACATTTTAGCCAATCAGAATGGAATATGAAAAATCGGAAAGACCAGTTTCTTTTAATGACTATAGAGATACTGTGTACCGATTTGCTTGATGTTTGGACAAAATCTGTAGGGGTACTGTCAAAAAATGTGTTTTGCACATGTCGGCCTCCTGGTGCAGAGGTTCAGACAGCTATAGCATCCAGGTAGTGTGTGCACAGTTTCGCTGCAATCAAGCCAACGGTGCCGGAGATTAGCTGATCACAGACAAAAAAGAGCAAAAAAGATTGAATGAAATGCCCTACTAATACTACTCGGCGCTTTATGGGTGGCTGTGTTAATTTATCTGTGAGCCCATCCACCACTTTACTCCACTTAATCTGGTAGGATTACCAAGAAATTTGCTTTCCAGACATATACCTAATAATGTTGGTAACCCAATAGCCTTTCCTATAGCAACATTCTTCTCAAATTCTCACAAGATAAAATCTAATGGGCTGCTTGTGATGAATCTTGAAGACTCAATTATTTCTCCCCAGAGAATGAACCCTAACCCTTAGAGTAACCCCATGACCTTTCATGCAGCACCACCATTTGTCCAAAATGTCAACTTCGCACACAGAACATTCCATCATCTAATTGGCGGATTGCAGGAAGAACCCTACTACTGATCTTGGTGACCCGATGCCCTTTCCTCTGGCACCTCCCTTAGGCCAAAATGTCTGCTTGTTTTCTGTTTTAAAGATACTGCTGGTACGGGCCATTCTTCTCATGTTAACTCCGGTATTCAAATGCAAGAAGTTCTTGGAAAGGGGTCTGACTAGAGACCAGTGAGATCAAAACAATAGGGATAGAAGCCATTCATGTCTTTAGGGTTTTAGACTGATGAAAGGAAATGAACTAAGAATGCAGTATTCCAGTTATTCCTGTCAAAACTATATATCATCATCATCATTTTTCGACCGCGGTCGAGATCGTGGATTTCACAATATCACGCCAGACTTCCCGGTCCTTCATTGCCATCCCCAGTTCCTGCTTACTGATGCCTGTGTCCCTAGCGATGACATCAGGGAACGACATGCAGTTTTCTACCTCTGGTCTGCTTTGAGGCAGGACTCCAGAGAAGAAGGGAAGATATAACCTCATTGTCAGCTCTGTAGCAGTGGCCGGCAAACTGTGTTCTTCTGGATCGGACTAGTGAAGAAACACGGGGAAGGTTGCCGTATATTAGATTAGTCGATGGGTGGCTCTTCCAAGACAGATTTTGCACTCTCATTAGAAGACGGGTGTAAGTGCCATCCAACCGTTTCTCTAGTTTCTTTGAAAGTGTCCATGTCTCGGGTCAAACTATACTGTATACTGTATACTGTATATATGCGGGGCACGCACGCACGCACGCGTGTGTGCATGTGTGAAATACCAATAGTATAAACATTCATACTTTAGTATAAACTTTCATATAGCCTACTCTTACATTTCAGGGTGTTAATTTCAATGAGTTAATACTTGCAACTTGAAGGCCAAAATAAACATGAATGAATGAATGAATGAATGAATGAATGAATGAATGAATGAATGCATGCATGCATGAATGAATGAATGAATGAATGAATTAATGAATTAATTAGTTAATTAATTAATGTTCGCACAGGGCCTCGCATTTTTCCCAGACGCCTCTGATGCTACACATACTGTTGACATTATGAAGAGAGGATTTATACAAAAAAATAGATTTTCGAGCGATGGAAATAAGCGAATTAGCACTAAAACCCAGCACCCCATTCAGGGCGTATGGTGGGGTAGGGGAAATAGCCAATAATGTGTTTTTGCACAAAATAACACCTGAACTGCAACGAAAGGTAAGAAAGCCTTCTAGCATGAAATTCTCCTTTAATATACAGGCCACTGTTCTGGCTCAGATGATGAAACTGGCTTGTGTGTCGTTGGTTTGGTATCAGTCACCACTATATATATATATATATATATATATATGGGTAGCTTTTTGTGCACATCCAAGTGGGGGAGGTGCTGGTAGGTCCTGACGAAGCCCGCACGCACGCACGCACGCACGCACGCACGCACGCATGCACGCACGCACGCACGCACGCACGCACGCACGCATGCACGCACGCACATACAGTATAGTATAGTATAGTATTTGGGAGCGTGTTTATGTTCTCTCAGCCCTATGTTAACCCTAATGCTAAAGTGAACTCTTGCCATGAAGCCTCTTGCACACTGAGGTTTTTTAACTACTATACTCATCCAAAATTACTGTCCGACGAGTGCTGTACATATTTTTTTTAAATCAAACTCAGTTTGATTCCAATATTTATGTAGAAGTGTAAGAGCAACAAAAAACTGCATCATGCTTAGTGTGCAAAGACGTTAACGTAATGTGAATGCAGTTCAAATGAGGCTCTTCAATTGAGGCACAGACCTATCAAAGGCAGACAAAATGAGTCCTTGGATTTAATTGGCACTTCAGATGTCTGAGTGATAAATGGAGGACTTTAGTGTAGACAAACAAAAACAAAAACTTGAAAAACAGAACTTTTAGATGGATTGCAGAATGCCCAAAGCTGAAATAAAACTCAATGTTTATTATTTGACCTCAGAATTTTCATATGAAGTCATTCCTGACACCAATTAACTCATCATATTGCAATACCAAATCCAAGTCCATTTTCTTATACTTACTTTCACAATGACAATACCCTATAAAAAAAAGCCTGTAAAATGTTATGAGATTTAAGATATAAAACAAGTTTGTATTTCACACACGCACACACACGCACACACACACACACACACACACACACACACACACACACACACACACACACACACACACACACACACACACACACACACACACACACACACACACACACACACACACACACACACACTTGCTTCATCACGGTCAGTACAGGAGAGTCTGTGGGCTTTTTAGAGGTGGAATGGAGCAATTTAGGGGCAGGGATATGTGATGTTAAAGTTGTGTCCAACAAATATAACCCTGTTTCACTTTGGATCCTGATGAGCCGAAACATTTTTCCCACATACACACTTACTGCGCATGATCATGGTGGCTTTTTGTTACTGCGCATGCGTGGTTGCGTTAAAGTATCATTCGTTGCCTATCGAATTTTGCCGCAGGCCGCTGGACACCTCATAACAAAACTGACTCACATGTACTTACAGCCGTATGTTTTTGGATGCCAACGTCTCTACATTGTAGAATTAATCACAGTGATCGCAATGAGAAACATCTATGACAAAAATCGTTATTCCTATTCAAACCTGATTCCTTCCATATCCTCCGGCTCTGGTTCAGCTCTGCTGAGGATATCTCCTTTCCTGACCTTGTCCTCTGTGTCTCAGGGACACTCAGTGGAACTGTGCATGGCAGCTCCTCTAACAGCTGTGTGTCAGTTTTGTGAAGGCACAGATGTGAGTACAAGGTCATGTAAATGCCGCTCACAACTAAGGATTTTCTATCACGGCTCTAAAATCACAGACAACAATGTGCCTGTGAATGACTGACACTTTGTGAATGGCTTGTTTCAGTGCATTGGGGGGACACGTTTATTTGCTTGTGATGATAATCGCTCTTCCTGTCTAGCGAGGCGTGCAAACAGACATACAGCCAGCCATGCACCGTGATGGAAGTCCCTCTTGTGAGCCTATAGGCTTGCAAGTGTTGGCTTGCTGTTGCTGTGTAGCCTGAGGGACATCGGCACTGACTGGAACTAACAGCTGTTGCCGTCCAAACCCCTTAATCCCACATTACTGAAGCAAATACAAAATGGAAGCAGTGATTCTTTAGACTGACTGAAGAATGAGCTGATCCACATTAAGCAAAATTTGCCATGGATGCAAACTTTCTCTCTCTCTCATCAACATCAGTGCAATCTGTTGCCCATTCAGATCAAAATGTAGACCGGCCGCATACTGAAGAGAGCTGTAATTTGCCAAGAGCATTGAGTGATTGTCATACATTATGTTTGGTACATCATTACCTGTAGATGGCAGGCAGTAAGGCATGGAATCAAAAGCTACATCACTGTTGCCATGTGTCATGGTGTGATTCTACTTAATGGCACCATTACGGTTAAAGAAAACGAATGGCTTGTCATCAGGGGAAAAGCATTATTGTCCATGCAGTTGTAGTTTGTGATTGGCTGTCAACTGCCCTACCATGAAGGGCCATGGTAACCACCTGTTCATAAACCATTTCCTCTGGGATACAGTAATGGTCCATCAAGTCTGAGGCCACTTGCCTTCACACAAGCTTCTCCCCAGGAGGACCTGTCAGCCTTAGAAACTCCGTGCACCTCCACAGGGGTTGACATATTTATATAGTCTACGTCATCATATGATCATGTCACTCCACGAAAATAACAGATTTTTTCAGCTGATGAACAGGGACACATTTTCCAGTTGAAAATCTATTCAGATTTACTGAATAGATAAACTCCTCTGCTGGACACCTCTTTTCAGTAGCAAAGCAGTAGAATTAGCAAGGCTAATCAGTGAATAAAAAACCTGCAGGGACAACATGTATGTATGTATGTATGTATGTATGTATGTATGTATGTATGTATGTATGTATGTATGTATGTATGTATGTATGTATGTATGTATGTATGTATGTATGTATGTATGTATGTATTGTGGTGTTTTGCTCCGGAGACACCGCCCAACAGGTAAGATCCACCCCCGAGAGCAGACGAGACAGAAGACTATGTCACCCGCGGGGAAGGGTGATAGACGACAGATACGTACCCAATGAGATCCTCCGTCCGATAGGATTGGAAAGGAGGATCGAATACCGTGCATGGAGCAGTGGAGCTAGAAAAATTAAAGAAGAATGTGCACGGAGGTGTGGCCTGGTCTCCTGCGGGAGGTTTGCACATGTGCATTGTGCAGTGTAAACAGGAACGTTAAAGGTTACTTTAGTAACCACGGTTGTATATATAAATTGAACGAAATACCTTTCGTTTATGGGGTAGGTTTCCTTCAAAACCTAGCTGCAGAACATTATTTTATGTACTCCCAGGACAGAAAATTCTAGAATTTTCGCTGTCCTGGGCTCTAAGGGTGACGTAGGAAGCCACGCCTATCCCGTATAGATACCTGCGTGGCTACGTCAGCCCTCATTCGGAACTTTTCTTCTGCTTTAGAGAACAGAAGGGCGTTCCACGAAAGGTATTTCGTTCAATTTATATATACAACCGTGGTTACTAAAGTAACCTTTAACGTTGTATTATATAGAAATTTCACGAAATACCTTTCGTTTATGGGACTTTATGAACTCCCGTGACCTGAACTTCCAGTGGGTCCCAGGTAGACCTTTTGGGAGGGGCTCGGACCCTTTTGGGTCCAGAACCTAGTCCTTGTGGAGGGCAGGAGGCAGCGCTATGCTGCCCTGATGCCTTACTGAGCAGCGGCCCCCAAGACCGCGTGCGCTAGCGAAGGCGCTGCCACATCTAGGTTATAGTATGTGGCGAAAGTCGAGGGTGTAGACCAGCTTGCTGCTGTGCAGACTTCCTGAATGGAGACACCCTTGTAGAGTGCCCAGGAAGCTGCCACACCTCTTGTGGAGTGGGCCCTCAGGGCTTGAGGGGAATCCACGCCTTGGCTAGTGTAGGCCAGACGGATGGCTTCCACTATCCAGTTAGAGATAGTGACCTTCGTGACGGGCTTTCCTTTGGTCCTGGCACCCCAGGACACAAAGAGTTGGCTTCCTTGTCTGAAGGGAGCCAGTCTATCCGCGTATATGCGTAAAGCTCTGACTGGGCAGAGGCAATTAAGCCTGCTGTCTTCGTCAGAGGAGAACGGCGGGGGATGGAAAGCCTGTAGGTTCACTGGCACACACACTGAGAGAGCATTTTTGGGAATGAAGGCGGGGTTTGCCTTTAGGGTGACCTTGGTCGACCCCTCATCGAACCTCATGCAGTCTGGAGAGATCGAGAGCGCATGTAGGTCGCTGACCCTTTTTGCTGTCGTGAGTGCGATCAGGAGAGCCACCTTCAGGGTTAGGAGCTTGAGGCTCACGGTTTGTAGTGGTTCAAAGGGTGCTGTAGCCAGCGCCTTTAGAACCAGGGACAAATCCCACGAGGGAACGAGGGATCTGCATGTCCTATGTTCCCTGCGTACACCCTTCATGAATTGTTTTACCAGCGGGTGCTTCCACACCGTCTGGTTATCAAAGCCTGGGTGGCAGGCAGAGATTGCCGCCAAATGGACCTTGACTGAGGAGAGGCCTAGACCGTTGTCTAGGAGCTCCTGCAGGAATGACAGGACGTCGATCACTGAGGCCTGGTAGGGGACTGTTTGGTCTGGTCTTCGTGAGCACCAATGCTCGAAGACGCGCCAGGCTGTGTCGTAACGGTCCCTTGTTGACTGGGCTCTGCCTTTCTGAATCGTTTCGATTACGTTCGGAGGTAGACCCACGGCAGTCAACATCACCCTTTGACGGGCCAGACCCATAGGTCTAGGTCCTGGGGGTGAGGGTGGAAGATCTCCCCCCTCGCTTGAGAGAGGAGATCCGCTCGAAGGGGAATTCTCCACGGCTGGTCGTAGAGGAGAGGGGTTATTTCCGACCTCCAGACCCCCCACGACGGGGCTATTAGGAGCACCTTCAGACCCTGAGTCCTCACTCTGTCCAGAGTGGGGCTGATGAGGGATAGCGGGGGAAAGGCGTAGAGAAGGGTTTTGGGCCATTGGTGTGACAGAGCGTCTAGCCCCAACGTTGATGGTCCCCTGATTGCGAAGAAGAGGGGACACTTCGTGTTCTCCTCTGTGGCAAAGAGATCCACCTTGGATTTCCCAAACCTGCTCCAGACCTGGGCCACTGCATGAGGGTGTAGTGACCAGTCTGAGTAGCGGAGAGGTCCTCTGGACAGCAGGTCTGCCCCTGTGTTCAGAAGACCTGGGACGTGACACGCTACTATTGAGAGGACGCGTGTGTTGCACCACAGGATCAGTTTCTGAGCCAGTTGATGAAGACGAGGGGACCTGAGTCCACCTTGTCTGTTGATGTAGCACATGGCCGTGGTGTTGTCTGTCCTGACTAGGACATGGCAACCCAGGATGCGCTGCTCGAAGTATTTCAGGGCGAGGAAGACTGCCATGAGCTCTAAGTAATTTATGTGAAGGGCACGTAGTGGCCCCAACCATAAACCTCTGGCTGTGAGTCCTTCCATCGTGGCTCCCCAGCCTGTCATGCTGGCGTCTGTAGTGATGACTTTCCTGATCAGAGGCTTTCCCATGGGGACGCCCTCTGAGAGGGTTTTCCTGTCTGACCACCATTGAAGGGCTAGTATGCATTGTGATGTTACTGTTACCTTCTGGTGCCGACGGTGCATTGGTACATGTAGAGAGCCTATCCATCGTTGGAAAGGTCTCATATGTAGCCTTGCTAGGCGGATTAAATAGACCGCAGAGGCCATTAACCCCGCCATCCGGAGGCATGCATGAAAGGGAATCGAGCGTCCCCTTTTGAATGACGCCACGCACTGCAGTGTTGCGTCTATTCTCTCTTGGCTCAGGCGGGCCGTGTAAGAGATTGAGTTCAGTGTTATGCCTATAAAGTCTATTGACTGTGTTGGCATAAGCATGCTCTTCTCGTGGTTTATTATAAACCCAAGCGAGTCGAGGTGGCTGAGCACACGATGTGTGTGCGACAGTGCTTCTCGTGGAGAGTCTGCAAGTAGGATCCAGTCGTCTACGTATGTAGCGAGACGGATCCCTTGCTGTCGGAGCGGAGCGATAGCTGCCGCGGTGCACTTTATGAAGACTCTGGGACTCAGTGACATTCCGAAGGGAAGGACTGTGTACTCGTACACTTTTCCTCTGAACCCGAAGCGCAGAAATTTTCTGTGCGGCGGGTAAATCGGAATGTGGAAATATGCGTCTTGCAGGTCTATCGACGTAAACCAGTCCCCTTCGCGAATTAGGCGTAGGAGGACTGGTGGAGTAAGCATTTTGAATCGCAGCTTTTTTAAGTGACGATTCAATGCCCTCAGGTCTAGAATGGGACGGAGTCCGCCCCCCTTTTTCTTTACCAAGAAATAGCGGGAGTAAAAACCGTTCATTGATTGGTCGAGGGCCACCTCTGTGATGGCGCCTTTCTGCATTAATGAATTGATTTCCTCTTGCAGAATGGCGGCCTTTTGCCCGCTCGCTTCTGAGAAAATAATTTTCCTGGAAGTGGGCGGTTTGGAGGCGAACTGTAGCCTGTATCCTGTCTGAATTGTACGGATTATCCACGGGGAAGCCCCGGATATCCGCCATTGTGACAGATGACGTGACAAAGGGTTCCCTGTGCTTGTCAGCGTGGTGCATGGCCTGCCTAGGGGAAGACTTACTTTGTGTGAAATGTCTCCCTCTAGTGAATTTTTTCGGTATTGAGTTTGGAAAAAATTGGCGTGGAGTTCTTGGCCTGTGACAGCTAAAGCTGTCACAGTGTGGGTTATCTTTCCCACTGGGCCTATGCCCTTCAGAGTTGGTTTTATTGTTTTTTGTGTTTTTTGTTTTTTTGTTTTCTTTATTGAACAACGTGGAAAAACATACACATGTGAATTGCACATAACAATTTTCGGGGTCTGTACAACGGTGCTCACAGCACTGTGTACAGGCCCCCTTAAGCGCTTCAGCGCAGGCTCTGAGGTGAGATCTGTGATCCCCACCTCTGGCCTTGAACTCTGAGTGTGGTGGGGAAGATGACCCGGCCCGGGCAGGTCATTTGCGCTTCCCCTGGCCTCGGCCTCTGGGAGCGCTCCTGGCCTTGTAGGGCGGCGGAGAGGTGCGGCGGTCTGCTCTGCCTCGGCCTGCAGGCTGTCGCTGTCTATCTCCGCTCCGGTCCTGGGACCTGGGTTTGTCATCGGTCTTGGCCTTCCAGGGTGCCTTCTTAGCCTTGGGGCGGCCTACCGGGGCGGCCTGGTTGGCCAGCGGTTCGAGCGCCTTCATCGTCTTGGTGGAGGACTCGAGCTGTTGGATGGTCTCTGACATCTTGGCCAGAGCGTCCTTAAACATACTGTCTGGGTGGATATTTCCAGCCACAAACTCTTTCTTTGTCTCCAGGGAGATGGCGCTGGTCTGATCGACCCAACGCCATCTCTCCTGGAGGATGGAACATGCCATTGCCTTGGCGTTGTGGAGAGTGGAGTCCCTCTGGAGGGTGGCCATCTCGTGATTCAGGCGGCGTAACTCGGCCAGGTCTTCTGGCAGTTCCGCTAGCTGGACTTTAATGGACTTCTGTCCCATCTCAATGAGGAGGCTCTTCATGGAACCCTGGAGAAGTGCTCCTGCATTGAGGGCCTTCGCCACGAATGACATGTGTGCATACTGCCACTTGTTCAGTTTTGAGGCTTCCCTCACGCTGCTGGACAGGAGCTGCGGTTCCTTTACGTGGTGATCCACTCTAGGAGCTGCAGGGTTGGCCAGGTAGGCCGCTATAGCCTTGTCCATAGCTGGCATGAAGTCTATGGCGAGGGTTTGTTTATCTGGTATGTCGTTGGGCCCCTTGGCGCTGGCCTTGGGAAAATCCACCTTCAGGAGGGGTTCGTCCCAGGCGTGCATCATGGCCTCCTCGAAGCCCTGTGCCATAGGGAGCTTCTGTCTTCTAGGTGCAGGGGGGGGGGCGGACTCATCAGTCCTGCCTTCCCATGGTAGTACCTTGACAGTTGACTTAGGCCATGTGTGGTTACAACGTGCACTAGCCTTCCTGTATATCTCGTAAATATTGGAGTCATCCATGGGGGGTACAGGAGGCGGGGGGACAGGAGCCCTGGCTTGCTGGTGCTCCTGTATGTCCATGGCATCCAGGTCGTCGAAGGGGCGACGAGTGGTGCTGACGTAGTCCCCGGGGGAGAGGTCATCATGGCCATCTCGTTCGTCCGCGTAGGCCTCGTCCAGGACGTGGTAGTCCTGGAGTTGCTCCTGGAAGGAAGGGAGCTCGTCATCACGAAGCTCCCCTTCCTCCCTGGTAGTCCAATGCTCCCCACCGGGAGACATTGCGCGGTCTGGGGAAGGGTCCAGGCGGTCCACCATATAGCTGGGTGCAACGGCAGGCTGTCTGCGTCTAGCTGTATGTCTGGGCGGGCACTCAATGGTGGCCTGCACGACGTGTTGTCGAGCACGTGGAGCTGGGGAAGAGCGGCGCGGTGCGAAGGTATCCCTTGGCCTCGCGCCATGAGCCTCGTAATCAGTGGCCTCGTGAGCCCTGGTTGCAGAGGCTGAAGTAGCGTACCTGTCTCGGCTAGCGCCGGCAGGTGCTGCTCTTGAAGAAGAGGCTCCGGTTGGGGCTCTGTTGCCCGAGTAGTCGAGCCTCTGTCTCGGGGTAGCTCGTTGTCCCTCTCCGGTGACGCGGGGCCAAAGCCCCTTTGGCGGGACTTGTATGCGAGCTCGTCGCGGGGGAGGAGTGGGGCTCCTCTCTCGGAGTCCGTGGGCGGCAAAGTTGTCATAATACCTTTGGACACGTCCGAGCCTGTTGTTTAGGACGTCGTCGTCCATTTTCTCACAATGGAGGCAAACGGGACCGATTTCCTCCATGGACTCACGGGTGTGGGTGAGGCCGAGACAATACATGCACTCGTCATGCCCGTCTTTGCCCGACATCGTGTTCCCGCATCCCCAGGTGGAGCACGTCTTTTGTTTGGGGCCTTCTTGACAGTCGGCGGGCACCGGCTGTCCTCGATGGCGTCTTTCCCCGGGCTGGGTCTCCCTCGTCAGCGACATGGTTGCTTGTAGAGAGAGGAGTCCGAGTGCTTAACAGCCACAGGTTTATCTTCCTCGTGGCGTGTAATAGTAGACCACAGGCGTATCTGCCTAGTAGCGCTAAGCTAACTATGGATAGCTTTAAGCTAACAAACGCTAGCTTTAGCGAGAGAGAAAAAGAGGCGCGAGCTGTTTTTTCGACAAGCTAGCGTAGCAACAAGTTGCCTAGAACTCACTTGTGTCGAAGTTCGGCTTTTTTTTCTCGAGAAGTATCCTTCTGTTTGCTTCGAGAGTGTGCCAGAGATCTCACGGTCCTAAAGAATTAATCTCTCGGCCGAGTTTGCGAGATATATTACCCTGCACACACTGGAATGTTAAAGTTCGTTCTCGCAGCTTAGCAGAAGAAAAGTTGAATGAGGGCTGACGTAGCCACGCAGGTATCTATACGGGATAGGCGTGGCTTCCTACGTCACCCTTAGAGCCCAGGACAGCGAAAATTCTAGAATTTTCTGTCCTGGGAGTACATAAAATAATGTTCTGCAGCTAGGTTTTGAAGGAAACCTACCCCATAAACGAAAGGTATTTCGTGAAATTTCTATATAATACAACTGCGATGATGGAGTGTTCCAGCAGAGGTGCTAGATAGAAAGCTCATAACTTGTGATTTAAACAGCAGTCACCCTTCCCTTTTCAAATGTTTTATATCATCCACAGCACTTGAATGAACAGTATCCATGTTCCTTTGTCATTTCACAAAAATAAAAGTTTAACACATGTACTACAATCAAAGCGAGCATCAAAAGAACATGGAAAATATACAAAAACATTAACATTACAGTACATTTACTTTACTTACCTTTGTCTTTCAGTCTGTTATACACAACATTTTTTCCACACAGTTATGAAATTGATTTACTTTTTAAAATAAAAACAAAATCAACATTGTACTATTCTCTTTTTTTGATATCCTTTTTATTATTTCAGTTCAGCAACTCTCATGCACCTGGTCCTCTAGCACCTCTGCTGGAACACTCATCATCGCAGTTCCTGTTTACATTGAGCATGTGCAAACCTCCTGCAGGAGACTGGGCCACATTCCTCTTTATTTGTCCTAGGCATGGAGACGGAAACAGGGAAAACTAGAAAAAGTGCCCTTCTGCACAGGAGGATAGGAGTGTGATGTTTGGCAAAATGTTTAGGAGCAATATAAACGTGTGTGTGTGTGTGTGTGTGTGTGTGTGTGTGTGTGTGTGTGTGTGTGTGTGTGTGTGTGTGTGTGTGTGTGTGACGTGGCTTGGCCTGTTGTAGCGCCACCATTAGGCTGATTTGAAAACTGTCAAGTGGCATTTCTTCCAAAGCCTAGTGGGAATACGTATGCACAGTTTCACCACAATCGGACGCTGCGTTGAGTAGTTGTGGCGATTTGTACAAAACGGGTACAAAGCGGGCTACTCCTGAAAAGTTTAGAAGCCAATCGTAGCCAATGAGGGTGGATTATGAGAAATCAAACAAACCCGTCTTGATCACATGACTATGGAGAGCATGTGTACCGATTTGCGTGAAATGTGGATAAAATCTGAAGGAGTATTAGAAAATGTGTTTTACATATGTCGGCCTCCTGGTGGCGCTATAAAGAGCAGATGTGAAAAATTCCAGGAAAAGGTTTTTCCTTGGCCTCTAGGGAGTTGGCATACAAAGTTATCCACAGATCCGTGCAGTTAGAGGTAAAAACACTTTTCGGCCAGTTATAGCGCCACCATGAGGCTGAGTTGAAAACTAATTTCTTCCTCGGCATAGTGGGAATGTGCGTGCAAAATCTCACGGAAATCACACAATGTGTTCATGATTTGCAGCATTTTGTTTGAAACTGAGCACTCCTGCAAACTTTGGAAGCCAATCTTAGCCAATCAGGATGGAGTCGGAGAAATCTGAAAGACCCGTTTCGTTGAATGGCTCTAGAGAGACTGTGTACCAATTTGCGTGCTGTTTGGACAAAATCTGTAGGTGTACTGTCCAAAAACTTGTTTTGCACAAAGCGGCCTCCTGGTGGTGCTATAACAGGCCGTTCTGGAAATGTTGGCATCGACCGGGTTAACGGTGCCGGAGATTAGCTGGTCACAGACGGATGGACGGACGGACAGACACACGGACACACGGACGGACGGAGTGCAAAACATACTCTCTCCCCGAGACAATAAGCACCCGCGGAAAGAGCGCAACTACTTGTCTCGAGTGCCAGGCTGAGTAGCAAATGCTCTAAGGAGAAATCCTATTCTAAGAACACTTTCTTTATTTCTTTATTATGAATGTCACCTACCTCAGTTGAACTGTTTTGCACCTGCCATGAGGGCCACCTACGTTACCGTTATACTTACCTATGGATTCTTTTCAGTTACCGCAGTGACGAATTAAAGTCAAACCACTCACCTTAATCCTGGAATCCCGCGACGACCCCGTCCCGGACCACGAACCCTGTGGGGAAAAGGCTTTAGAGTGTGCACTCTCTGAGTGCCCAGAGAGCCAAGAAAAGTGCCATTCTGTTGTTTTCATTTTTGTGAAATAAAGCGCCCTGGTTTGACGCAACCTACCACATGACTTGGTGTTTGCTGTTTCAGTCCTCTCCTCACGACTCACGTATGTGTGTGTGTGTGTGTGTGTGTGTGTGTGTGTGTGTGTGTGTGTGTGTGTGTGTGTGCGTGTACTGTCTATCTGTATATCTGTTTATCTGTTTATTTATGGTAGATTGGTAGATATTGTGCTATTGACTTGAATGGGAAAATGCTAAAACTCATTATTCCGCCCCTATTCCGCCCCCTGTGATGTCATGTAGGTCAATTCATCATCATCAGACATCATCATCAATCGGACCCCCAGTTTGACATCCATTAGTCTATACGGACCCCCATTTAATGGCATATATATCTCTGAGACCCCCAATTTATTTTGGAAAATCAATGTTAATGTAACTCTGAGAGTTACATTACATTTGTCCACTCTCAGAGTTACAGACCCATAAGGGTTAATTTGGTTCTAAACTATCATTTAGCTGCAAGGACCCCTGGGGGTCCCCGGACCCCACTTTGGGAACCACTGGTTTGTTTAAAGCACTAAAAGTGACAATGAATTGGCAGCCAAGTCTTTGGACTTTTAAGTTTTGTTTAGAGTACGATGGTTGTTTAAACATCACCCAAGTGTGATGTGATTTTGTTTTGTATTAAAAGTCCTTAAATTGTCACTTTACCCACAGGTTGAGAACCACTGCTATATAACAACAGGTTTTGTATTGTTTAGCACCATTTGTGACCAAATTCAGAGGGGCTGCCTTTGGATTTTTTTGAATTTTCGTTTTTTCACGTCATATGAAAGCAGGGAATCATAGCTTCAAATTGACACATTCACTTCTGTGGCCGGTCTCTAACATATCTCAAATATAAAAAGATCAGATTTGGTTGCAGCCAGAACTCGCTTTTCTTCATCTCATTCTGCAGAACAAATCCATTTCTATAATGCACATTCAGTAGCCTACTACTGTAAAAATGTCCTTATTAAAATTGCAATAGTACTGATGATATCCGCACTGATATACAGCATGTTGGTAGCATCACTATATTATGTGCCTTTCCAAGTGCATGTCACACTGACTAGAATGTGCATAGTAAGTGTGTGTTAAATACAGAATGGCATGTTTAGGCCTCTGTCCTTGTACTGAATAAGGTCCCGCTGTCCCTTAAGCACGTGTTCCAGAATGTACCTATGATCTGTGGATTTGTCCCTGTAGTGTAGTCTGTCACAAGGGTAAATGTACCTTGTCATTGTTGTATGTTGTTGTGCTTGTAGAATAGGTGATCCAGAAAAGGATAATCAAGTTTGGCCCAAAATGATATGAGCATAAGGAACAAAAATAAAGTCATTGCACGACATGAAGGATGATATGACAGGTGTTAATTATGACTGATATAATTAAATCTATTTTGTTTTACTGACTTTCTAAAGTCTTATAATGACTCCTTGCTGCTTTATGCTGCCTTATTACTGAACAGTGTTTTATGTGTTTTATGTGTGTACATGTGTATACAAACGTATGTAGATGTGTGTGCATGTATGCTTCTTTAGAATGTAATGTCACTTATTTTGCTTTTACACTTAAAAAAATGAACTGAGAGAAAATGAACATGTCTTATAATATGAAACAAATTGCCTGTAAATGATCTTATAATGGCAATAAACAAGTTAAAATTACTGAACAGTGTTACTTTAAGAAAATCACATCCAGTTGTTGCAAATATACTGCTAATTAAAGATCAAAATGGTAAGCTGCTACTATCACTCACCCTCTCTTTTAAATTAGTAGCCTACATGCATACATGCATGCATACATGCATACATGCATACATGCATACATGCATACATGCATACATGCATGCATGCATGCATGCATGCATGCAAACGTTAGTTAGTTAGTTAGTTAGTTAGTTTCATTTATTGTCCACGTGTGGAAATTTGTCTTCGGTCTCAACAACAGTAAGAAACAAACAGTTACAACAACAGCAACAACACTTACACAATTATTTTCTCATGGCAAAAAAGTGCAGGACAACAGTAGCAAATACATTGGAAAAACAACAAATCTAGCGAGACATGGTATCATTTAGTGCCTTAATGGCATTTGGGATGAAGGAATTAAAAAAAATGTTACGGTTAGCTTTTGGTACTTTGTACCATCTACCAGAGGGAAGTAGTTCGAACTCCCTGCAGAGTGGATGAGAGGGGTCGTTTGCTATCTTGACAGCTTTTTTACGAAGTACCTCCTTGTAGATACAGCTTAATTGTTTCTGTCTCTTCCCAATGATTTTTGAGGCTAGGTTCACTATTCGCCGCAGCTTGCTTCTACCTTTTACATTAAGATTGCCATACCACATTGCCATGTTAAAAGTCAAGATTCCCTCTATCAGGTTTTTATAGACTGTTTCCATGATATGCTTGCTCACTCTAAAGGAGTTGAGCTTGCGTAGTAGGTGGAGGCGTTGGTTACAAGTTTTAGAAATCTGGTCAATATTTTCACTGAAATTGAGTTTGCTGTCAATATATGTGCCTAAGTATTTAAAGGGTAAGACCACTTTTTTAGTGGTTTGGGTTGTTTTCTTACCTTATTATGGGCAAACTATTCCATTCCATGAGTTATTTCGCTCCGTTGTGTTGTTTATTAGCAAATTCAAGAAACAAAAAATAGGGTCCATTGACTTCCATTGTAACGGATTAACAGCTCTCAAAGTCACTATTTTAGCACATAAATGAACGCAACAAAAGCTGATTCTGACAGTTTATCAGGAAAACTCATGCGGTTTTATTTTTAATAAAAAATGTCAACTTTGTCTTGTTTTGACTAATTTGTGTAGAAAGAAGATCCAGTAGGTATGCCTATGCCGACCGAATCACTGCTGTGAAAAACGATCTGATTGGACCAAAACTGTACACTACTTGATTGATTGATTGATTGAAATATTTATTAACAGTTTGCAGAATTACAGTACATTTCAAGCACAAACTCAATACAAAAGACTGTTAAAACAGTTCTACTGCCGCTAATTGTTTGATCCAGTGTTGCGCCGCTGCATAATACGACATTCCCGTTATTTGTTTAATGCGTTTAATTCTCTGTTTTAAAATAATTAAAAATAAACACTCCCTCTGGTGTTGTGGGTGTGGACTTCGTTAACATTAAGGAAGTATCTAGACAGGTACATGGGTATCTTGGTGGAGTATCGTATTCCTTATTGGAAATGACGGGGATGTAAACACATGGATTTGATCTCGTCCGCTTGTCACTAAAAACATACACAATGGACGTGTTTGAGGGAGACACTTTAGAAGACACTTTAGAAGAAGTGTGTAAAGTGTCTGTGTCTGGGACTGCTCATATGCGAGGCTGACTGAGGGGACTTCTTCACATTCGTTTACTTCATTCATTTTTCAGTTCGGTTCATTGTTCACAGTTCATTAGGGCATGTTTATTAGTCTGGTACACAGTAATAACCTCACTGAGTTACAAATGGATGAATTACTTCTGATTTTACTGTGTGTGTACTTGAATCTAGTTTAATTCTACAGACAGTTACAGTATACTTACTGTTGTACAGATAAGCCTGTGAAACTAATGAAAAACCTTAAGTTGCTTTATTTAATGCGAATTCATCAAAGACTGCTGATGGGTATATTTTAACTGTGCCACGTCAATGTCATGACAAAAATATATTTTAAGGACACAGACACACACGCACTACTCCATAAACACAGCTACCACCCAAAGCACACCTTTGCAGGAATCATCAAATCACAAATCATTCGGTTTTTCAGGATTTCATCAAATAGGGAACATTTTAATCAGGCCACACACACACTTTTCACAGTCCTCCGTAGGAGAGGCTATAGCAAGAGGTTCAATCAAGAGCAATGCCCTGGCCTCTCTCTCCCCCACCTGATCACTTTCCACTAACATACTCTCGGACACTCTGCCGCCCACCCCTAACCCTCCCACCCCTAATTCTAACCCTAACCTCAGCCCTAGCTTTCCTCCCCAGCAACATCAGAGCATGCAGCAGGAGCAGAGGCCTCTCTCTGGCGCGGGGACAGGGACGGACCTGGACGGGGCCCATGCATTACCCTCTCCTCTATGTCCTCCCTTCTCCTCCTGTTTTATACAGACTCTTCTTCTCACTCTATACAGTCCACCGGCTCCTCTACCACTACAACACTAGTCCCATTAATAACTACATTTTCACATACTCTCCAACCACTACACCATAAATTCAAACAGAACTTCGCCACTACACAACAATTCTACCCCCCATTACAAACACATCAGGTCATTTCTGCACTCAGAAGGAACAGGAACCTGGGAGACCTCCTTGTGCATTCCAGATTCTCCACTTTACCTCCCAAGCCCCCACAGCCACATACACTCCATTTTAAGCCCCGCAAATTCATCAACAACCCCCATAGTCACACTTCCTCCCCATACATACATGTATATGTATGTATGTATGCATGTATGTATGTATGCATACATACGTATGCATACATACGTATGCATACATACATACATACATACATACATACATACATACATACATACATACATACATACATACATACATACATACATACATACATACATACATACATACATACCCTCCTGTTTTTACTCTACACTAGCAGATCTGCTATTTTTTAATGCACTGGGTACATTTTAGTGATGTTAGATGGTATAGCTTAAAGTGGAGGGATGGCACAGTGCTTGAATAGATCAAAACACACCAAACCAGAAGGCTTGACTTTCATCACTTGGTCATAAAAGGTGACTGAGGGGACTTCTTCACATTCGTTTGCTTCATTCATTTTTCAGTTCGGTTCATTGTTCACAGTTCATTAGGGCATGTTTATTAGTCTGGTACACAGTAATAACCTCACTGAGTTACAAATGGATGAATTACTTCTGAGGATTTTACTGTGTGTGTACTTGAATCTAGTTTAATTCTACAGACAGTTACAGTATACTTACTGTTGTACAGATAAGCCTGTGAAACTAATGAAAAACCTTAAGTTGCTTTATTTAATGCGAATTCATCAAAGACTGCTGATGGGTATATTTTAACTGTGCCACGTCAATGTCATGTTGCCTACTGTTGTTTGCTGCAGTATAATGTATTCATTGTGTTGTCTTGTGTTTGAGAGACGGACACATGTACGGACAATAAATGCATACATATTCAGGAGGAGCAATACATTATTTACCTATATTAGTCGTATACTGTAGTAATCTACTACATGAGTGGTTATATGAGTGGCTGTATGTCTTTCTGTCTGATGCATTGAAATGCTAATAATGTCAAGTCCCAATATTAGTACGTTTATATAGACTAAGCATAATATAGGACATAAACAATAGGCACATTATAAAACCTTTGAAATATTTTGTTATTGGTTATGATGCTGTGTACAATTTCCTCCAAATAAAACGTTGTAGGGTGGTTATACATTCCAACCAAACTGCTTTAAAGGTTTAGGGAAAGGTTTCAACTAAATGTTTAGTGTTCAATTTGACGCCAAATGAACATTGCTACCTCTCACACTGCTTTACCCATGGTTTCAAAGTGTGATATTAATGATGACAAAATGTTACACATTACCTTTGAAATTGTATATGGAAAAAAGTTTGTAGTTCCCCCACACCCCCCTCTGAATAAGTAGGATAAATAAATGGGAAACGATGGTGTCTTGGGGTCTTTGGCTGTGTCATTTAAATGCTATGGAGGAGGGCACTAGCTTCAACCCAAATTGGAAACTTAATGGAATTATGTGTGTCCCCATACAGCTGCCTCAGATTTTGGTTTGGAAACATTCTGTCTATCTCAGAAAATTTGTGGTCCATTATTTATGACCATTACACCAAAGGAACAGTCACTATTTGGCTGTTGGAGATGCAACAACATGGCAGACGGGGTGTGGAGGGTGGGTGGGGGCTGGCGACGTAAGCCCATATGTTTTACATTTCATTGCTTTACTCAGGAGTCAACTCAATTATTTCTCTAATCGGTTAGTGTTAAAATGACATTCTGTTGTATCCCGAGAGCACGGGCCAAGATACCTACCTACTTACTCTACACACACTGCTCACATCAAGTCTGTTATACCCTTCAAGGTAAAGCAGCGAGCCGAGCCATAAATTTGATCAAGGCTGCACTGTATCTGATTCTACAACCTAAACCAAACTCCACTTTAGATTGGCAGTGCGAAAATGGTGCATTTCAACAGGTAAGGAGAACGAGAGAGAGAGCAGCTGCCACACATCTCCCTCTGCTCTTTTACTCAAGGCAGTTCCCTCTTTAGTTACCTCCAAATTGCCTCTTTTGAACTTCAATCTGATCCAATACTGGAGAAAATAAGGCAGCATCTCCAGTGGGGATGGATCGTCCGGGAGAGTATGCGTATGTGAGGAAAGCAGGCAGCGACAGTGAACAGCTTGACATTTCAAGCATTGACCCCCTCGTCTGACCCCACCTCACAACTACACTCAACTTAGATTACTTTTTTTTCTTTACTATCTTACAATATATTCTTTCATCTGCTTTTTCATGTTCTCAGGCAAGAGAAAGTCACAGTCTGTGTGTGTTTGGAGCTGTTTCTCTGTGTGCAGGTAAGCGTTGGAGGCTGGGTGGGGATAATGTATGTGAGAGAGGTTGCACAAAATAGCTTCCGAAATATTTCTGCAGTAGGAACAAGCTATTTAACTGTGAAAATAGCTGTAACCACGCTCTTTACCTGCTGATTGCGATAATTTAATAAATGTAATAATAAAAAACAGGAAATCATCATATAGGAGGTAAAAAGGGAAAAAAACATATACCTTGAGGGGAAAAAGGGGTGGGTGGGGGAATCAGATTTTACGGGGGCCAGTTTCGAATCGCAGCCGTCCGTAGGTGCCCTTTGAGAGCGCTTTTGAAGGAATCAAGAGATTTGCATGTCTTAATGACTGTTGGTAGGGCGTTCCACATTTTGGTGGCATATGAGCGAAAATAATTTAGTCCGTGCAACCCCTGGGTTGCACGTGGTTTGTTGAACTCCCTCTGGTGTTATGGGTGTGGACTTTGACATTAAGGAAGTATTTAGACAGGTACATGGGTATCTTGGTGGTGTATCGAATCTTGTGGACCAGACCCATTGCAAGATGCTGTCGTCAACCCTAAGCCATTCCAGCCTATCAATGTGGGCAGGGGTGAGGTGGGTCCGGGGAGTGAGGAGGCCAAGTAGTAGCCTGACCAGTATTTTGGGAAGTCTCTGGAGCCTTGTTTTAAGGGCCTTTGAGGTGCTGTGGTACCAGGAGGTGCATGCATAGTCCAAGAAACCTTGTACAAGGGCTCCTGTTAGGGTCTTCAGGGTGTTTTTGTTGACCAGTGAGATCCTGTATAGGTTGTTCTTTGGTTAACTTTTTTGATTACGTTGGTGGCCATTTTATCACTAGAAAGTTTGCCTCCAGGATAAGTTTAGGAGATTAGGAGTTTCTAATAATTGTGTAGTGTGTGGGGTGCTATGTGAGATTGTGTCTGTAGCTACACCTATGTGTGTGCATTAGGCAGACAGAGAACCAGACTTTAGTGGTAATTGTTCATAATGAAACCTGGTTGTCTGGAGGAAGTTGCTATTCGGCCGTTGAAGCTGTATAACCGTTTGCCAGTCCATGGTTGGGGTGGCTAGGGTCTTTGATAATCCTATGGACTTTATTAATATAAAGCTAAGGCTGTTGTATATATTGGATGGAGGGGACATAAAATAACAGATTGGAATAAGCACACACGATGGCTTATTCTTCGCTTGCGAAGATCATAGGAGGAGTTTAGAGTTAGGGGTCCTTCAGCTTTGCTTTGCGACAGGCACGTTCATGTTGGTATAATCCGATCCTTGATTCGCAGATTCTCGGGCAACTGGTGCACTTGAACCCCTGTCCTGATGCGGCTGCGGTAGAGGTCTGGGTGGGTTGGTCACCCTTTCGACGAGCACGTTTGTGCATTGCAGCTGTCTGCCTGATGTTGCTGAGCTTCACAGCAGCTACATTTACAGCAGAGTGCCAAGAGTTTTTGTCAGTGGCAGTGGACTCCCACGTTTTCGCTTGTAAGCCTGCTACCGTAAATTGGTATTTGAGCTGGTCTTTGAAAGGTTTACAAGGTCCGCTTCTGTCCCGCTTCCCCTGACACAGCTCACTGTAAAGGACTGCTTTTGGCAGCCTGGTGTTCTCCATGCGTGCAACGTGCCCAGTCCAGCGCAGCTGACGAACCAGCAGTGTGGCTTCTATGCTGGGTAACTGAGCTCTCTCCAGGACTTCAATGTTGGTAATGCGGTCCTGCCATCTGATGTTTAAGATAGAACGCAGGCAACGTTGATGGAAGCACTCAAGCAGCCTCAGCTGCTTCCTGTAGAGGACCCATGATTCTGAGCCATACAGTAGCGTACTGAGTACAACAGCCCTGTAAACTTGAATTTTGGTGGTCAGACGCAGTGAGTGGTTGTCCCACACCCGTTTGCGGAGCCTACCAAATGCACAGTTTGCTTTGGAGAGTCTATTGTCAATGTCTTTTGTGATTGAAGCATCGTTTGAAATGACACTGCCCATGTATGTGAACTGCTTCACTGCACTTAGACAGGTAGTATCAATGGTGATGGATGGTGGGTTGTACTCTCCACGAGGTGGGGGCTGGTAGAGTACTTCTGTTTTCTTGAGGCTTATAGTGAGTCCATATGTCTTTGCTGCTGCAGAGAAGCGGTTCACGATGAGCTGCAGTGCCTCCTCTGTGTGTGCTAAGAGGGCACAATCATCTGCAAAGAGTAGTTCTGTGATGTGTAAGTCAGTGGTTTTCGTCTTTGCCTGTAGACGGCGTAGATTGAAAATACCACCATCAGTTCGGTATCTAATGTATAGGCCTTCTGTTGCATCTGCTGTGGCCTCTTGAAGCATCATGCTAAAAAATATAGCGAATAGGGTTGGTGCAAGCACGCACCCTTGCTTCACCCCGTTGTTTACGGGAAAGGACTCTGAGATGCTGCCAGAGTGTTTGACCTGGCCTTTCTGCCCTACATGAAGTTGTTGAAGAATGGTGAGGAATTTGGGGGGACAGCCGAGTTTGTACATGATTTTCCAGAGCCCATCCCTACTGACCGTATCAAAGGCCTTTGTGAGGTTGATAAAGGCAGCATAAAGACCCATGTTCTGCTCCCGACATTTCTCCTGGATCTGCCTCAGGACAAAAACCATGTCTGTGGTTCCCCTCCCAGATCTAAAACCGCACTGGCTTTCGGGTAGAACGTCTTTGGCAATAGTAGGTATAATTCTATCGAGAAGGATCCTAGCCAAAATCTTTCCGGTGATCGAGAGCAGGGAGATGCCTCGATAGTTTGAACAGTTGGACTTATCCCCTTTGTTTTTATATAGGGAGACAATCAGTGCATCTCGAAAGTCTTGGGGGATTGTACCCTTTTCCCAACATGCTTTGAACAGGTCTGTGAGCCTGTGAAGAAGTGCATCACCCCCCTCCTTGAAGGCTTCTGCAGAAATCCCATCAATTCCAGGTGCTTTGTATGATCTTAATTTGCATATGGCAGCTGCAACTTCTTTCGCGGTTGGTGGTAAATCCAGTTCCGTCCTTGTTTCATGTTGGGATATCCTGTCAATTGAAGCCTCCTGGACAGTCCTTTCGTCTTCGAAGAGGCAGTTGAAATGTTCAGCCCAACGGTTCATGATGGCTTCCTTGTCTGTCAGGAGGGTTGAACCATCTGATGTCTTGAGAGGTGTTACTGGTGGCTGGGACCATATGCTGATTTCAGAGCATCATAAAAGGATCTTGTGTCACCCATATCTGCGTAGAGTTGTGTCCTCTCAGCGAGAGCGGTCCACCAGTTGTTGCAGGTGTTTACATGCTGCCCTATACGCTGACTTTGCAGCCGAGTTGGTAGGATAGGCAAGCACTTTACCATGGCAGATATGTTTTGCTTGAAGAAGGGATTTGATTTCAGAATCACTTTCATCAAACCAGTCTTTATTTCTTCTTCTAGAGAACCCTGCTACTTCTGCAGTTGTCTCCTGGAGAGTGGCTTTCAGATGATTCCACAGTTCTTCAGGATTGTCAGTGCTTGAGTCCTGTACTGCATCAAGTTTCCTTTTGAGCTTAGCTTGAAATTCCTCCTTGACACACACACACACACACACACACACACACACACACACACACACACACACACACACACACACACACACACACACACACACACACACACACACACACGGTTGCACATGCATGGACGCACGTACTGCAAATGGCCCTCTGGGGTTAGGCATTCGGCTCTGATAGCCCATAAGACCTTAGTTTATTATCACCACTATACAGTAGGCTTCATCCCGTCCTACAGTGGCTCCGATCCATCCCAAGGCGCCAATGATAATCACAGACACATAGCTTAGGGTTAGCGAGAATATCCTTAGGACCAGATATATGAGATCCAAACATGCTTGGCATTAAGGTCTCAGTGTGCAAATACATTGAGCGAAGGGATGAGCAGACACACAAAGACGGACCCATACGGAGCGTGCTGAAATGTCTCCAGTCAAAACACAACCAGAAGTGCGGTTGTTTACTATGAAGTTAATGAGTGGCTCTGGACTTAATAAAAGACTAAGAGACCAAGGCCAAAAGATCAGAGGCAGGCGGGGTATCATTTGTCTTGATCTAACATCACATGCTGGCTCTGCTATGGCTTAGGCTGCCCCTTGTGAAAAATCAAAGGCGAAGGGAAGGGGAAACATCGTGAAGTGGTGGAGGGAGGAGTAGGGGTAGAGAGAAAGGAAATGGAAAGATAAGTGTAGGCTTATCCAACATCCAGCTATAATTGAGGCGGCTAATGCACTACAAAGACAGTGTAATCCTAGGTGTCAGAAAGCAATTAAATGGAGCTAATTGCTAAATAATTAATGCAGATAGTTTAACCGGAGTGACCAATCTGCCAAATTGCCTTGAACTTGGTTTTATATTTGTCTCCATTTAGTGTTGAGCCCTGACGCTCACGGCTGCATGACACTGGAGATGACACACTGGCCTCGCATCATGTTGTATTTCAGTAATAGCTGTCAGAATGTATACGTTTAGGCGAGACCTTTTCTTTCCTACCAGCCCGGCCGGCTCCTGTTGGTCTTCAGTGGCTCCAAGCAAAGACGAACAAACGACTGAGCTATTAGCCTATCTATTCAGCATCTGGCAGATCACAAACATGCCAGAAGAATGCTTCCATCCAAAATCATTGATGGACTGTTAACACTGGGGAAACATTAGTTATTTTAGCATCTCAGTGGTTGTCTTGACATCCTCAACTGCGAGAACTTAATGATCATTCTGTTCCATCTGTGAGAAGGGGACTGCTAAAATTTGTAGGAATAGTTTAAATTTTTAAGTATGGTAAGGCGCAGTTTCCAATTACAATTAATAACGGAAACATACCATGGTCAGTGTTGCTGACTGACTTTTCTTGTAACCGCACTCAGACTTCTCAACACAGATCAACAACACAGGAAAAAAAGGGTACTGGGTTGCACACAGTAGCAAGAGTGAATTTCAGCCAATTTAGGCTATCCAGTGACCCAGTAGGCCTACCTTTGTTTTCGCAGTGTTGATGACTCCCACACATGCGTAATAATAGCTCACCAGCTGAACCTCGTCAGAATGTCAAAACCAAACCGCTGTGACATTATGTGTAATTTGTATGATTCAGCTGACCTTTGCGGGTACCCCTCCCTCCCTTGGAGATACAACAGGAACAACATATCCCTTGGAACGTGTTCCTTGCTGTTCTTTATGTTAATATTATGTGAACAGACATCCCCTTACCCCACAGTTCAAGGGAAATACTATATTTGATCACACTTTTTCTTTTCTTTTTTTTACTCCATCCATATAATTGTATTTTTCCCTCTCACTTTTAATTCTCTACTCCCCTGGAAGTTTCACCATCTAGGTCAAGGGTATTGGGTTGGAGGGGGGATTGGTGTGACTGCTCTATGCAGCTTGCTTCATAGTGCAGATAGTTCCAAAGACACAATGACTTTCCCAGTAGTTGTTATCCATATTTCTTCCATCTGAGTTTAACAATAGAAAATGAAAGAACAACAACTATACGACTCACCTAATGACTTATACAATAAAATGTGCTGAGGTGGGATATAAAATGTAGTTCAGGTTGAAGGTTCCATTGATTATATTACGCCATGACTTTCAAGCACTCGGATAAAACATGAAATATGGTGAATCTGCCATAACTGTGGATTATGCGGCCGACGGAGAGCATCGTAATGAAATGCAGCATTCTGAACATAGCTGCTGCGGTTGATAAGTATAGTTAATTCAGCACACACTGTTCCAGTTGTCACAAGCTGCAGGATGGCGATGTGTACAGTTCATCTCAGTGTTCAGCATCACTTGAGGCACAGTGGGAAAACGCTCAGTTTGAAAGTCAGGAAACTGAAATGACAAAGAAACGTATCAGTGCCTCTAGTCTAGAGACCAAAACTCTATCATGTGTACACATACAGTACTGTATTACCACAATGCCCCTGGACATTTTACTATATGGACGAGCAGATAAAGGGGAAGAAAATGGCAAGGAGCAAAGAAAAAAAAACACACAAAGAAGCATACTGTTGCTCTGACCACATAAATCTGACACTAACGGCCTCGGATCAGGCTCTAATGATATTCATGGTTGCTATGGGTCCATTTAGTGTGATAATATTAAGATCATTTTTATTCATGATATCCCCTAAATTGTCCTTGGCAGAAACGGGAGATTATGGCAGGCTGGTGACCCGTGGGTTGTGAATAAACAGGAAAAACAATCAGTGTTCCATTTAAAGGCAGAGTGGCGTAGATTATTTAGCCTCTCGGGTGGGATTGGGGACGTGGATGGGGGGTTGGGGGTGGGAGTTCATGAAAGGAATAATGAAGTCATTAGAAATGAACTGAAGTTAGAATAAATGATATTGTCCGCACTAACCCCCCATCAACGTGTGACGCTCATAATCATATACTGTGGACATACCGTGGCTACACTGACAATTGAAGGGGATGATATTATGTGATAGGTTTTTTAATCAAAGACCTTTAAGTCTTCAAATGACTAATATTTTACTATAGGAGGCTGAGTGAATATAACAAATACCTCCATAGTTGTTAATAAGAATACAGATGCTGTGACAGTACCCTTGTGGAAAATTGGAAATTTTTAAAATGTAACCACATACAGTAACCCTTGCGTCTCGATTCTGGTCTTACTATTAAAACATTCTGTGAAAATGGCAGATCTACATGCTCACATTGCATTGCACACAACACATTGTATTGCACACAACGCAATGCATTGTGAGCTTGAACATCTGCAAAATTCAACAGAGATTTGGGGCTCCATCTTATGCCATGCTTTATCCTCAAGTAATAAACATTTTCCGTGAATTACGCATTTAGGAGCTTCCACTATGCGTAAACATTATCTTGCGGCCACACAACCCACTATTAATTTTGCCGACTCCTATATTTGCGGGTGGAGGTGTGTCTGTATTGCGTGTTGATGCTGTGGGGACTGAATAACACCAGGACACTGGATGCAGGATATCGCCAATTCGGCTATTTATTGTTCACAGACCCGTGGGTATGGGCTTGGCAACGAGAGCAGAACAGAAAGGCAGAAAATAAACACAAATGTCACTCTTTGTGGGTGATCCAGGCTTTCCTGTCTTTCCCTACAGGTGGCGCTGGCAGGCTCTGTCCCTACAAGAGGCTCACGGTGAATGTCTGTCTGTCACAATATCACTGTCCACTCCTGGCTGTGACACAGTGACGGGTACTTCGTTCCCCGTCTAAATCCAGCCAGGCGAGTGGGCTATGTCACGTTTATGGTCGGGAGCGGGTTACCTATATGAAAGGGAGACGTGGGTATTGGCGAGTCGCTTACCGCCAGAGCATGGCCCGACCTGTTCCCTCAGAGAGTCAGAGAGGAAATGAGGGCAGAGGCAGCCTCGTCTGCACTTTATCGGTGTGTCTGGCCGCACAGGTGGCCTTGATGAGTAGGCATGAACTTGAGACAGTATGTAGGCGGGTACGTAGTGGGCATCTATCAGCCGGCCGAGTGGTAGGCGCGGTCTTCTCGGCTGCACTCTGCCTCTCTCCCTCTCTCCCTCTCTCTACCAATGCTTACCTGGTGGCCTGTTGCCTAGTGACACGCCACAATGCGCTTTCCCTATATTTGCTATCTTATGCACACAGGTTTAGGACAATGGAAAGTGCCTCTTCAAACCACCCATAATGTGAATTCTGTTTGATAAAAGAATGCGCTCCTGACTCTGAGACAGTGAGACCTGAGTTGGAGCTGCCTCGGCTTCAGTCATGTCACAGCTCAGAGGTCTCGTTCTGTCTTAATTCTCCACAAATCTCTGTGATTGGAATTTTACTATATTCAGCAGTGTCTATTCCTTGTGCTTATTGTGTTTAATTGTCTAGTCAAAGAAGTTATTAGATTTGCACGAGTGAGGCTGTGTTGGAGCTACTGGACACAAAACAACCCGGCCTCTGTATCAAATATAAATAGGCTATATTTCAAGGCAGCATTGTGTGTCGCTCTTCCATGGCCATGGGCCATAGTGTAAATGGAATGTTAAATGGATAATGGATCTCTTAAAGGCAATGGCAGGTGGCACGGTGATTGGTTTAATCATTGTAACACCCAAACCACACCTATGCATAATGTAAGGGGTAATGGAGGTGTTTTAGGGACTTAGGCTGTGGCACAAGATAACAAATTTTACTGGGCCAGTAACCTCTCACACAGTACTAAATCCCCAAATTAAGGAAAAAGGGCCCCTGCCGCAAGATGGAGCCCTTGGCGTAGAGGGGGGGGGGGGGGGGGGCACGTATAGATCCCTGGGGGACCTCGGTCAACGCACAATTGCGCTATTATTTAGATACCACAGCCGTGTGCTGACTCTGCCGAGTGTCGTTTATCTTGGAATTAGGCATGATGTAGCGCAGAGCGCAAAGAATTCCCTGCAGACTTTGTGATTCATTTTCAACATATATTTCATTAATATACTTTAGAGTTGTGTGGAAATAAGGTGCAGACAGAACCGGTTCCTAAACGCATGAAAGACAGAGGAGCTTGTTATCGACTACAGGAGGAAGAAAACGGACATTCCAGCAGAGATCATGAATGGGGACTGTGTGGAGAGGGTGTCCTCTTTCCGCTTTCTCGGAGTCCACATTCAGGAGGGCTTGACCTGGAGCGTGAACACCTCTGAGCTGCTGAAAAAGGCCCAGCAGAGACTATACTTCCAGAGGATGCTCAGGGGAAATAACATTCACAGACTGCTGGTGTCCTTTAATCGGTGCTCCATAGAGAGCATATTGACATAGGCCTACTGCATATGTGTGTGCTACACCAGCTGCACAGCGGCTCAGAGGAAAACGCTTCAGAGGGTCATTAACACGGCACAGAAGATCATTGGCTGCCCTCTCCCCACACTGGAAGACCTACACAGATCCCGCTGTCTAAAAAAGAACACAGAACATTATAAAGGACAATTCCCACCCCGGTCACTCCCTGTTCGAGCTGTTGCCATCAGGCAGACGGTACAGAGTGATCAAGTCAGGGACCAGCAGATTCAGTAACAGCTTATATCCCACAGCGGTAGTCACACTCAATGCTGCTAAGAAATGCTCTGTTGCTCCAATACATGTTTTAATGTCCAATACAAACTTTTAAGTTAAGTGCAATGGTGTTTGTGCAATAACAGGAAGTATGGTTATGTGTGTGTATTTTTGTTCTATTAGTATCATAGATTTTTTGCTTCATATTTTTGTAATTTGATTCACTGATCGGTTGGCACTTTGAATGTTGTTGTACATGTTACAACAACAATAAAGATCTATCTATAAGAAAAAAGTCTCCCCCTTCTGTTGGGAAGGTGTACTCTGTGCACCCCTCAAAATAACACCTGAGGAAATCATTACCAGTGGAACTTCAAACGAGGCTATGCGAGGAAAATGAGGAGAATGGCTGAAGAACCCTTTGACAGTCCGTTAGAATGGTATACTCCAGCAACCAGTGGTTTCTGCTTCTGGTCGACACAATAACAGTGCTGCACTGGGGGGGGGGGGGGGGGGGGGGGGGGCTGCTGGGGGGGGAGGAGAGACCGGGGCTGACGGACAGATCGGTGAACCAATCAGGGTGTGCGCAAATCTGAGCCGCGGCCCTCCCATCTAGGCCAGACATGTCTAGCGTTAACTCAGGCTACTGATCACATGACCCGAACAACTGTATAAGGTATATTAATGACATAGTTCAATGTTGAAAATGAGTGGGTTTTCTCCTTTAAGACCAGTTCGAAGACGTCTTGTCAGCAGCACAGTGTGCAAAGTGTTGGGTTTAGTTAGTATTTACGCAACACAAGCTCATTTCAGTTCGCTGTTAAAGTGGAGGTGACGACGGCACGGCGCACAACGCCATCCATCATGCTTTAATAACTTGTTTATCCAAACTTTTAGAGTGAGCATGTGATTCAGTTGATATGGAGATAGTTGATATGAAATATTATAGCTAAGGCAGAAGCAAACAGCATCACAAGCCATTTCATTCCATTCGAATTGAAGGCAACGCTCACATTCAACAATTGAATTGAGGTGGCATTTCACACTTAATCCTTCATTAATCCTATGAAATAAAAATGTGAGCAGTTATGGAAGGTCACGTTTACTATGAAAACCTGCAAAACCCGTCAGTTAGTCAGGCCTCCATATATGGTTGCCAATCCATCACGCCTCGTGACATCACGTGCCATCATGGAGACCTTTAGATCGCTATGAGATTGTCAGTCCATGGATAGCCATACATGGACTGGATCATCATCACCTACATCTGCATACGGTATATGGAGCCGGCCAGCAAATCTTCATCTGACCTCACTGACTGATTCATAGTTAACTTGTGCTTCTCAACTGTGGCATATTAAGAAGCTCTGTTGTTTCAGGCCTGAAAACACCAATAAAAAATAAGGATATATATTGGCAATAGGCCTATCGCACAGCCCACTTTCCACGCACCCCCACCAGAGCTAGTGGTGTCATTTAACCATTAATTAGCATTTACACTTTTTTTCTCTGGAGAATCTAAGTACATTTCCTAATGTTAAAATGTCAAAGACCGATAATAATATGAAGAAAACACAATGGTATAACAACTCAAATAAGTAGAATAAACCTTACCTTTACAAAACAGTAGTTTGTGGCTTGTGAAAATACCTCTTTTAACATGGAAGTCTATGGACCGCAGAAAAAAATAGAAAAAGTGCCCTTCCGGGCACAGGTCTCCACCAGGAGGATAGGAGTGTGTGTGATGTTTGGCAAAATGTTTAGGAGTAATGTTTAGGAGCCTTTGATGGCAATTGGATGATTTGAGGCATTTTGTTCCAAAAATGTGTTTTGCAAAAATCAACCTGTTGGTGGCGCTATAACAGGCCAATGTGAAAAGGGTGGGATATATTCCTCAGCCTAGTAAGAAAATGTGTGAAAGATTTCACGTAAATTGTATGCTGCGTTCATGATTTGAGGCTTTTGTTCAAAACGGGGAAATCTTGCAAACTGTGAAAGCCAATTATAGCCAATTAGGATGGAATATGAAATATCGGACAGATCCGACTTGAGCACATGACCATAGAGATACTGTGTAACGATTTGTGAGATTTGTGGACAGAATCTGGAGGAGTAATATCAAAAAAGGTGTTTTACAAAAGTCAGCCTCCTGGTGGCGCTATAAAAGGCAGATGCGGAAATTGCAGGTCAAAGGTTTGTCCTTGGCCACTAGGGAGTGTGCATGCAACGTTTCACGCAGATCGGTGCAGTTTTAGGTAAAAATGTGAAAAGCTGCCTCATGGCGGCGCTATAACAGGCCGTTCTGGAAAATGCGGGGCAGTGGTTCATCGTGTGTGCAAAGTTTGGCATCGACCGGGTTAACGGTGCCGGAGATTAGCTGTACACAGACGGACGGAAGGAAGGACGGACGGACGGACACACACACGGACGGAGTGCAAAACATACTCTCTCCCCATGCCTTCGGCCTGGTGGAGACAATAACACCATTAGCTCCAAAAGGAGGCGTGGAAAGGGGGCGGGGAAATGCTGTGAGATAGGCCTATCCCTGTTATGCCCATGATCCCTGATGTCTTCAATATTAAGTCCATATGGCCTTATTGTGACAGTCTCATGATGGTTGCCCGACGCGAGTCACACTTGCAAATGAACTAAGTTAGTACAACACATGGATCTCCATATGTGGAGCTGACTATCATCACCTGGATCACCATAATATATGAAGATCACGACACTGACCTCATCAAACCCTGGATAGCCATACATGGTTCTGTATGGAGCCGGCCAGCAACTCTACATCTGACTTCACTGACATAATCGTGTAACTCCTGCTTCTCAACTGTGCCGTATTAGGAAGCTCTGTTGTTTCAGCACGAACGCACCTTTTAGGGGCGAGGTCGCTTCTCGTCATCAGGGCGTATTACTGGTACTGTAGCATATTTTACAGAAGTTGTTTGCGTGCTGAGGGAAAACGATCTCCAGGCTCACAACACAGAGCTAGGAGATCTAGCAAAAATAGTTTATAGCAAAAAAGCACTACAGGACACATGGGGAGTGTACAGTATGTGAGGGTGTGGTCAGGTCATGTGTAACAAATGCTACGTACTTTAAATTATGAGAGTAGAAATCACAAAGAATTTGCAATAAATTAGTGCCATTGCCAATTACAAATTATATAATGTAACAGCAAAAATAGATGCTGTTACATAATGACATTTCCCACAGTTTTGTTTTTGAGGGGCGCTAGCTTTAATGTTTGTCCTCTCTATTCCTAAAACAACTATGGTTTTCTAACATTCAACAAACACACCTCCCATAAACTTGTCATTATCCATCTATCTTCTTTCTCAGTATAATTGCCTCAGACTGCAGTCATTGATCAGAACGTGTCTGTGTATTTTACACCAGGCACCACAAAATACGCTACTCATGCAGTGTTGACCACATGGTGTGTGGTGGACCCACAGGCACTACCAATTTCACAAATGCAGGTTTTACTTCTTAGAGAGACAATAAATATCTGAAGAGCCTTTTAGACATTCTAGCGAACATGAATCATGCTCGATTAAAAATTTAAAAAAGGAATAATTATGATGTTATTAATTCAAGGTTTGAATCACATTAGTTGTCTTTCAGTCCTGAAGTTTAACTAAAGGAAAGTGATGTCCCCTAAGGCATGATTTATACTTTGGTGATAAAAAAATTCAGATTCACAAGCTTGGTTAAATTGACTGTCCGGTGTCCTTCTGTATGTGACAGCAACAGCGTAGAGATGTCTTTATATTCCATATTTTATTGTAATGTGGATTTGTTTGTGGACCCCAGAGGATCCTTAACAAGCATAAACAACGCATCATTACTAATCATTATATCAAGGCCTTTTCATAGTTGTTGGCCTCTTTCATCCATGCTTATTACCTTGTACAGCTTTTTCATGTTTGTCTGAACTTGTTAAACTGATGTTAATTGATGCAATTTGTTTTAATTGATGTTTATTTGTATCCTTCGATCTTTTTTTACTCGACTGTTGTCTTTCCGTACTTTGTAACACTGTTTTGTGATTTATACATAAAGTTCATTATCACTTGGGCACTTCCTCTGCTGTAACAAAAAATATAAATATGAGTAATGAATTGTGTATAATAGGCTACATTTGTATGACAGGCAAAATCTATCCATTGGCACTTACACAAAAGGTCATACATGTTATAATCTATTGCTCCATGGTTTATTCCAGATTTCGGAACCCACATTGTATCACAAGTCACAATCTATTTAAATAGAACTTGAGGAAATAATGATCATGGTTGACTATATCTATTACTGTAGCTTGCTATATTTACCAACCTTGACAAAGATTTCTTTGCATTTTGGGCTTCCATCACATTCCCCATATAATAACCCAGAATGATTGACCACAAGCTGTGGCTCATCACAATTTGATATATATCTGTAGTATTTATTTAGTGAGGCATCACAAGACAGCAACCCACATTTAATATAGCAACATTGCACAAATCATACTTGTTAGCACAATTCAGTGCAGATCTCGCCCTCTCTCATTCAGTGGGAATACACATTAATGTTCCTGCTGTTCTGACTCCAGTTTTAATGAACAGTTTATGTCCGTGGTTGATCACAATTCAAATTCATTAAAGTGTTATTGAACCTATGGCTATAGAGATGAAAGGGCCTAGTTTGTTTATGTGAGCATCAATCATTTTTGTGGCTCAATGTCAACTCAGTGGGCACCCTGTCATTCAAACTCAGCATACGGCTTTTGATGAGTGAGAAGCAGAGCTTAGGATACTTGCCATAACAAAGACGACCTACAGTATAATTCAAATTTCAATTGTTGTGAATTATACTGTTGTGAATTATTGTTGTGTCAGCTGAGATTTGAATCTATCCACAACTTCAGTCATATGGTAACAAAATGTGGAGTTCCTTAAAAGGATATTGGAAATATAGAAATGGGACAACAGAGAGAACGAATTAAGGGCCACTGGGAGCAGAAGATGCAAGGAGGTAACCGTTTCAGACTCCATAACCTGCAAGCAAATTGAGCTGTAAAGCCATGCACCAAGGAGCAGTAACAAGAGGCTTTTTTGTGTTTTACATCTTGACAGTTGAGTTAAGAGCCAGCCATAGGCCACAGAGGTGGCAGTGTTGTGGTGTTATATATTTCCCATCAGCACATTCTAACATGGGAGAGAGAACATATAAGGAATCCCAGTTGAAAGTGTCAGCTATCACTGATATAGCCATGTTGCTTGTTTGTGCATGGAAATTCACTCTTTTTAAGCCTTACTTGCAGATGCTATGGTAGTGTAGCCCAGATCGAGCTTGACATCGTGGACATACTGTAGATTCATATGCCACAGATTTCAACAACGCGTGGCGATCGTTGATTTATTTTTAATGTTTTGCTTGGCCTTTCCTTCTTCAGCGATCCTAGACAGGTTTTGCGCATGCAAACTGTAGTTCACTTCTTGTATACAGGCGGACTAAAAAGCTGAATAACTCTAAATC
This sequence comes from Electrona antarctica, assembly GCF_951216825.1. Classification (NCBI taxonomy): domain Eukaryota; kingdom Metazoa; phylum Chordata; class Actinopteri; order Myctophiformes; family Myctophidae; genus Electrona; species Electrona antarctica. The sequence goes on from NC_136810.1 coordinate 30,441,079, forward strand.
TACGGACCATGGTTTTGACAAAACGTGTTTTTTTTTTTCTTCAGATTATCCCGTGATCTCGATTGGAACATTGGCGCTTTCTAGAGCAAGGTTGGACTCATTTTAGCTTGCTAGCAATGACGCTAATTATTTAGCATCTAAGATGGCCGCCCAAACAGGACGTGCATCCACCGTGCAACAAACGGGTCGGCAGTCTAGTGTTGGCTCTTGCGTCCACCACGTGGCAGTCAACTTGTTAAGACCTGGAGGCGTGGCCAGTGCTGTTTGGCTGTTTAGAGTGGCCACATTTTGGAAATCTAATTATATCGTAAAATGGCAAGTGTTGGGTTTCCCTGGTTTTAGTCACTTAAACCACATTTTATACTTTTTCTAAAATAGCTGATGGCAAAGCAACTTGTAAAGCATTGAAGTAGAGGTTTCTACATCCCGGTTAAGTTCGTATCGAACACCACTGTAGCGGGTCCTAACTAAATAACCAGCACTGGTTTGAGCTATTTAATAGTCATCATTCACACTGTCCAAGGAAGGGTCAGAACTGGAAATGGGAGAGTAGCGCCCAGGTTTTCTGAGCTATATTGCACCCAAAAAAACCTGAACTTTTAACATTCAGTAGATTTTCTGTGGCCTGGGGTTTTCTGGCTCAAACAAGTGCTCTGATTTTCCTGTGGACTGTGATGAGTCCACAAATCCCATATGAAAAATGCCACATAACAATTTGCCAGCAGATGTCACTGTTGAGGGAATTTGCCTGTTTTCATTGTAGCTCAAAAGGCTTCAGAACACACAGAGAAAACCCCAGACCGCAGAAAATCCACTTAACCTTTTTATTGCCATCTACGTTTATAAACGTACCCCCCCCCCCCCACCCCACCACCCCCCTGGGACCTGTTCTTGCCAACTACACATATAAGCGTAGCCAACCATGAACCGTTTAGTCCATAAAATGGTAAATGGTGCATTTATATAGCGCCTTTATCCAAGGGGCTTTACATAGTGCATTACATTCACCCATTCACACACACATTCATACACCGATTGCGGCGGAAGCCATGCAAGGTACAAACCAGCACATTGGGAGCAATTTGGGGTTCAGTGTCTTGCCCATGAAGGACACTTCGACATGTAGACAGGAGGAGCCGGGAGTCGACCCATGGATCATGCATGGACCTGCTCTACCTCCTGAGCCACAGTCGCCCCATCGCCCTCGCCCCCGGCGCGTCCATATATGGATGCGCCGTCCGTCTGTTTACCTTTTAGCATTGCTCCGGGTAGTATCGACCTCCTCCGTCACCACCAGCGATGCAATTTTTAAATCCAGCTCCATTGAGCATCCATTATAACAGGAATTTCAAAGCGCCGTATCTCCAAAGGTCCATGGTGTGCCGCCGCGCACCCGACGATAGTAAATCATTTGTGAGTTTCTATCGCATCGCATCAAAAATGTAGCTGCATGGTTGTACTGCTAGCTAAAGGCTGTGAGCTGTGTTGTGTGGTGTTGTTCCCCTTCCGGAAGCCCCCCCCCCCCTTCCTGTTTATTATGGGAGCAGGCAAGAGGCAGATCTGCAGTCAACGCATTCGAACACTAGATGGCATGTTCAAAGTCCAGGTTGTGTGGATGTAATTGAGGTCATAACATCTAAAAGAAAAACGAAAAATAAAAATAAATGAAAATTAATGTCATGAAACCTTTAATGAAGAACTAATTGATTTATTAATGAATTGTGTGTATTTCTTACAAATAATTTGTTTAAGAAGCTAAAAGTAAAAGCTATGAAACTAAAAGCTTAATCTAGTACAGTACTTGACATCTTACACATTTGAGTGCTATCTGATGTTTTTTTTAAATATTGAGTAGACAGGGTCTGTGGCTAGAAAGATTTTCAGGCCCCGAGAGTATGGAACCATGTGCAATCATTGATAAAACGGTTTTGCATAAACACAATTGCAATACTCATTTTAACGAGCACCTGCTACCTGCTCGGCATTCTATAAATCCCTCCGGGGAATGCACTATTTAAGACAAGTGTTTTGATTTGTGCTTGTGTGTGTGTGTGTGTGTGTGTGTGTGTGTGTGTGTGTGTGTGTGTGTGTGTGTGTGTGTGTGTGTGTGTGTGTGTGTGTGTGTGTGTGTGCGTGCGTGCACGAGCGTGCATGTGCCTGAGTGAGTTAGTGAGCGGGCACATCCATCTGTGGAGGGTGTGTTCAGGCATGCGTGAGAATGTATTTTGTGCCGCTGTGTGCATTAAATGTTTACATTCTGGCATCTGAATCTGTGTCTAACAGCATTTGGTATATATCTGCGAGCGAACCCCTGGTGTGCAAATGCTATTCCAATTATGCATTCTTTTTTTATTTCTTTTACTTTATTTCCAGCCCAGTTGGTAATGTGCGAATAACGGCAGCTTGGGGGGCCTGATGAAACTGACCTTGGTGTTAATGAGCTTTGCAGAGACAGACAGCGCTCCTCCAGGCACCTTAATGGACACAGAAGCCTTGTTTACGCAGCACCACTTACCCCATGTCAATCTAAGATGACGCTTTTCAGTCCACATCTGTCATAGCCATTGGTCCCAGCCGCCATCTTAAGGGCTACACCACACGGTTAAATTCCCAGCGTATATTTGATCATTTGTTCACTGTGATAGATTAACCAATTGAACCCTAGTATAGGCCCCCTACTAAATTGACCGGACCGGAGTCCCCCGGACTGGCATGGATTAAAGTGTGCAGCAGGGTGAGTACTCTTCAAGGACCCCCCTCACTAAGAACCTAAAAAGTTACATTTACTACCGGTAAATACATACATACCATACATTTAGGCCTTTGCACGAATGAATAGCTAAGCAAGCTCACAACACATAACACAGCAGATAGTCATGGGCCTGCTTATTTATGTCATAGAGAAGTGTGTGTTGGTTGTAGAATGTCATCATCCGCGAGGATTGTATTGTGTACCATTATCATTCTGCTCATTTTGAGTACTCCATTTATTCCTATAGCCTATATAAGCCTATATACACATATCAGCTTAATAGCAACTTTAGACATGTACTATAGCTGCACTGAATGGTGCTATGTATTATTATGTTTCATTACATTCTTATTTTCTATTATATATTTATTTACAGATGGACATATTTGAAATTGTCGCTGTGAAAATCACATTATTTCTATAATGTTCCAGTTCTGCGGTATATAGGCGTGCTCTGGGTGTAAGTGAGTGTGTTTCTGTGTGAAACCGCATGTCCACGTGTGTAGGAGCATGCACATGTGACTGCACAATGAGAGCTTGTGGAGCATGTGACAATAATTCACATTTTATGGACAGAACAAGTCAAGTGTGTAAAGTTCAACAGAAACATCAACGGAAATGAACTGAGCCAATGACATTTTAATCGAAACAGCCACCCATGTAAAAATAGCATTGTTGACACAGGCATTTAATTTCTCCTCTACATTGTTGTAAACCCAGCCATTCATTGTAGCACAGAAGACAAATGCATCATTGCCTGTTCCAATGAAGGTCAAATACAAAGAAGTAACAACAGAAAGTGTAATATGCACAGGACAAAATCTAGCTCATTTAACACACATCTCATGCCACAGTGAGGACCTCTCATTGTCAATGTTTAAGAGTTAAACAACACCTCTGATTTTGCTGTGTGTGTCACTGATGAAGCATTTGGTAATTGCGAGAGTCAACAGTCTGGTAACGCGAGACTAGTAGGACTGCAATCGTGTGTTAATATGGGATAACCTACAGTATACTGTAGATGGTCTCATCTCATTAATATGGGATAACCTATACTGTAGATGGTCTCATCTCATTGCCGAGTATATATAGATGTAAACAGCAAGCAACATATCGTTTGACTTTGTATTGTATCATTTGCAATGCAAATTATCGGTATCGAATCATTTTGCAATGCAAATAATTGATATTAAAAAGAAAAAGAGGGGTTTAATTACTTTTCCATTCCATAGCTAAACCTGGTACACACGATAAACGTGTGTATTCTCTATGTTCATGTCAAGGTGCGGGTTTGTCCATATGTGTCTTGCGTAGGTAACCCAGCCTGGCAGAGATATATATATGCTCTATGGCACACACTAGATTTCAGTGCGTCCTGTGTACTGTATATGGTGTAACACACACTTCATATATAGACAATAGACACTACAGGTGGTGGTCCAGGGCAGTCTGAGGCTTTTGATCCGAGGCAGTGATCTCAGTACGGACTGAAATGTTGCTGCCAGTCATAGCTCTGAACCAGGGCCGGCCTCCCATCAGGCAGAACAGGCAGTTGCCTGGGGCATCATGAGGGGAGGGGGGGCATCCACCAAGGAAAAAAACAAAACACACAGTGATTTAGAACACAAGGGGGCCATGGTCATTGTTCAAGGGGGCATCACGAAAAATCCTGCCTAGGGCACCAAATTGTTGAGGTCCGGCACTGCTCTGAACTAGCCCACCATCCTCTGTTCCAACCAGGATGTTGACTCCAATGGCTCTCTTTCAACATGCCAGTGATGTCCGCAAGGGTGTTGACCAAACCAAAGCACCAGTCAGGAGCAAAACTGCTTTCACTTCGGTGCCACAATTAAGCGCAAATAAACAGTCTGTCATGCAAACTATCTCCCCCCACAGCTTCCCTGTGTCCTGGCGGCTTCGCATCACCATGACTGACACAGCCCTGGGTAGGCGGCGAGCAGGCCTGGCGGAGATCTGCGCACTTTTAGTTATTGCTGCTACAATGTTATGTGTATGTGACAAATCTTGCATTGAATTTGAGCCCAGAAGCTTGCGATTCAAAGGCGAGCCGAGTAAGCTACATGGACACAAACCATAACAACCTTTATTTTATTTTTAATTTCAAATGTTAAAATTGGATTAAGTGCATTTCAACATCTCCAAAATTAGTTATTTTCCCCCATAAATATTAGAAGACCTTTACTGCACAGAATAGGCATTCAAAAGGAGCCTCGTCAAATATGGCATTCATACTGTATATGGGGATAGGTGGAGTTCAATATAGATGGAATTATATGGACATCCTTTGAACATCAATCACAGTCTAGCATTTGGGGTGGGGGTGGTGATAGCATCCGTATTATCGCTGCTCGCAACATCAGTCACTGACTGCCTGCCTTTAACACTTTAGCACTATATTGATGGTGCTAATACACCAAACAAAGTCAGATAGCTCCAATCTGATCAGTGATTAACTGACAGTCTGTTTAAACAAACGAGGAGAGGGAGATTTCATTGATGTTCAATGTGTCAGCCATTCATTCGAGTTCCCTCATATCTTAAGGAAGTGACATTACTGCTGGGCATTATAGCTATAGCAGGTATTTTCATATTTCTATACAAGTGGGTTTTTCCACACATTTTAGAATCCAGTTGAGTATTATTGAGGGGCACTAGCCCCTCCAATAAAAGGCTATAGTGTAGATTATGTCTTAACACAACCATTAAATGCAATTGACAATACGTCATATGTGTCTGAGCAAATCGTCTTTTTGTGCTAACAAACATTAAATGCCATTGAGAATGAATGGAGAATTTATGTCATATGTGTCAGAGCAAATCAGCTGTCGCTATGTCGGTGGAAACCCTTGGCCAATAAGGGACCACCATTATTGGTGACGTAACTAAGGTATGTTTCAAGGTTGGTGAGGTGAAAGAACTATAGGGCATGTGGAGGAGGTCGGCGGAGATGATAAGAGTGCCCCTCACTTCACACGGGTGTGATTTTTGCAAATACAGGCCGCTAACTAAGAAGCTACCTGGTTTCCTTGAGCAGAGCCAGATTGTCAACTGTAATCTTTTCCTTGTGGATATACTTTGAGTTAAATGGGGGATACCGTACATATATGTTTTTACGTCAAAAGCGTTATTTGCACCACAGTTGACGGATGACTAACATGCCTCGTTGGAAGAAGTCTTACTCGCCGCAGAACAGAATGTTTTAGAATTGCATAATATTTGCTTTTAAAAGGTCTCTCTGATCATGAGTGATGTAGTGCTAATTTAAAACTGCAATCCATAGGTTTCAGGACCTACTCGGGATTTGGGAGACCAAATTTCTAACACTCTTCAAAGATGGAATCCCTGCTTGGCCGAGGGAGATTATTGCGCTCATGAGCTTTAGGCAGTAGACCACTTGTGAGGTAGGTGTCCAGGGTAGATTATACAACAGGTAGTTTCGAGGAAGCAATCTGATTGGTTGAAACAGCTTTCTAGCTGTGCTTAATCCACGATAATGGCACAGCTAATCAATCTCTCAGAGCGCAGCAGACTCGGTGGCTAGGCTAGCTAGTTTCTTGGGACATTTGTGGTCGTAGTGGCTACATCTGTCATTGAAAAAATATTATCTTCGTTTTATGGGTAACTGTTAGAGATGTCCCGTATCGGTATCGGGAAAAAATCGGATCGGGTTATATCGGTATCGGTGAATATGCCAGTCTAACCAGCGATCCGACACATGGGTAAGGGGTTGACACTATGGCAGGTAAATACAATGTTGGGGCATGTGGAGTTTGCTTTGGAGTTTGGAGTTGCCCAAACTGCAAGTGCACATTTGAGGAGTCTGCTATAAACACAACACGAGATATATAGCTAGATAGCTATAAACACAACATGAGATCACAACATTGGTATTGGTATTCGGTATCGGTATCGACTAACACAGAAATTGAGGTATCGGGATCGGATCGGACGCGAAAAAAATCTGGACATCCCTAGTAACTGTTGTATAATTGCAATATTACACTCAAGGGTGTTCTTTATCGTCATTAATGCACTTCTGCGATACCTTTCGGAACTCGCCCTGCGGGCTTGCGGGCAATTTCCTATGGCACCGCAGGCATGCATTGATGACGATAAAGAACACCCTCTCGTGTAATATTGCTTAATTTAACACTGAATTGTATGACCTTATCATTTCTTATCCAGTATGTCTTACATTATGCTTACAGACTACAGTGTCTATATTTAGTTTGTTGTGAATTTTTAGTTGTTTTGTGGATTATGCCGTGCTGCAAATCAAGTTTCCCCATTTGCGAAATAAAGCTGAACTAGGATGTATACAGTATGTCCCTGAAAGCTTGTGGAAGAACATATGGATATATGAGTGAAAACAAAAGGTCATCGCCGTGCCAACGGGAGGGCTGGATGGTGCCGAGACAGAAAATAGTTCACTCCAAATGGCTGCAGTCTCCTGTCTATTCCATTGTAATGTAGAGATATGTGGAGATAAATATAAATACATGACAGGCCCTAGCATTTACAATAATGGCAGTGTGTGTCTGTGTGTGCGTTGCGTGTGTGTGTGTGTGTGTGTGTGTGTGTGTGTGTGTGCGCGTGCGTGCGTGCGCCGTGCGTACGTGCGGTGTGTGTGCAGTAAGTACAAGGGCTGCCTAGAACTGCCATCTATTCTATTGCAAGGAGATATAACAATAGAATAATCCTTTTATATTTTAGACTATAGAGGTTAGCTAGTCACTCTGAAACATCACTTATTTTATTAGCTCTATGGCACTCTGGGGGAGAACACTAAATCTGGCATATGAGCTGTCACAAAAACAAATGGAGAGAGTGGAGGATTTCTGGCATTACCGGGGTGGTTCTATCCTGAGACACATTGTCATGTAGTGTAAGAATAATCTCGTTATAGTGGTCAAATTACCTCAATAATAAAACTATACTAAATGATAGCCTACTACTAAATTATATGTCTGTATGAAAAGGTCCCTCTTTCACAGAAAGACACCACCTGCAGAAAGTATTCTATAATAAGCAGCCTGTAGATGTGCATGATCTTTATTGTGGAACTGTAATGGAATATCTCCATAATTCATTTCTTTCCATCAGTATTATGTTTCAACTAGATGATAATAATGATTTGCATTATTGTTTATGAACTTTAATGTTCAGACACAAATATGACAAAGATAATAATTTTTGTCCACTCAACCATGATGCAATATCACGTGGTGGATGATGAGATGATTGATTATCTTTGGCAACATTAAATCCACTGCAACTAAAGGCAAAGGTATGCAAGACATCCACGCGTACAAGTCTGGAAATCCATTTACCTAATCATGCAGATTTCAGTTTTTGCACGTGAGTTGGTGTTATCATGGTATGGTCCTCTTTACTTTATAATCGCTGCAGAGATGATCAGGTTCATTACCATGATGAACAAGTTGGAAGAGATGGTACACCCCGTTACTATTCCCTTCTCCACTGGCTGCCACTTTGTTGTAAACATGGCTGATTGGAATTGTAGCTTGATGTCTCCCAGCTAATTGATGATCATGCCCTGGATGTGGATTGTGGTATGATGGTATGATAATATTGACATCTCTATCCAGAAGGGATACCTCCCTTCTGGATAGAGATGTCAATATATCTATTCCGGGTCATGTACTGTAGGAGCTCATTCTTTTGGCCATCATGGAAAAGAAGATGATCTAGCATGCTTGATGACCTCTTGAACCTCTCTGCATGATGGAAATTCTGTGCTGAAAGAGGATGTTGGTGGATTGATGATGCCAAGCCCATAATGGTAGGGCATTGTTTCTTGAAGGGTCACTGAATGTTTCTTCAACAAACTCAAAGGTGATTTGGTGAAGCGGTAGGCTGGGTCTTTTATGAACTGTGCTTGTGCAGCTTCCTGCCTTTTCTGCGTTTGTCTTACCCCTTCAGCTCTTCTTGATGAGCTGCTCGTGGAGGCTGGCTGTCAGTTATTTTATTCCTTACTTTTCTTCTGTGCTTGCCAATTTGCTGCTTTCTCAGGGTTTTAATCTCCTTCCTAAATTGTTCGATCTTTCTTTCTCTTCTGTTATCCTGTTTTTCTGGTCTGGATTTGTTCTCTCTACTTGACACTGTGCCAATCCATTCATTTACAAAGTTGTAGGTGATGGCTGTCAGTGAATCCACCTTTCTTTCTGCTTGCTTGAACCGCTTCAAGCACCATGTCATCCAGCATCATCCAGCATGGACCACTCCTTGGTCTCACTCAAGGCCACTTATTCTTTCCTTTGTTGGCTGGGGTGGGCTTTCTTGGATGGCATTTGATGGCATTGTTGTCCTTGTGTGTTCTTGGGGGATTGCAGGCACTGAGAGATTTCCTGTGTCTCACCACCAGACTGTTCATCTGTGCGTTGTGTATGCGCCTGTCCTTGTCCACACTTGGCCTTATCGTTCTTGTATACCTTTGTCCAAGTTATTTTGTTTGTTTGTTGTTAGTGCTTTTGTTTACTGTCTGGGCTTCAAAGCCATTTACATTTAGGGACGCACGCACGCACGCACACACGCACACGCACACATTATACACCATCATCTTATTATCCCTCATTTTGAAAGTGATTACTGTTCAAGCATCACTTTAGCGAGAAAACAGGTTGATGAGCCACAATATGGGTCGATACTCTCCTAGTACCTAAGCAGAGTGCAATGGACTAAATGCGCTCATTTGTAACCTTTTTATAATGCCCTCTAATGTCTGCCTTGGAAGATCACACTATTGATCCAATGGGGGGGACGCTTGCAAGCCACAGTAATTCTGTTTTACCCACATGAGGGATCTGCAATTTTCACCTAAATGGGAAAGGTCCTGGGATCACGGTAGTACAAATGCAAACAAAAATGACCAAATAAAGGAAAACCAGTGGCTGAAATCGCAGTCAACTGGAAGCTGATGCAAGCTGTCCATTGTGGAGCACAGACTGGTGCAAGCCATTGCAGGGGAAAATGAGTCATTGTTCTGTGGTAACAGAACAGATTCTGCAGATGTTGGAATGACACTGAGAAACATATCTCCTATACTGTACATCGATTCGGCCATATTTTCACTGTGTTTGCGCAGCGGCACAGTGGCACTTCATGAAATTCTACATTTGTCCTTTTCCCGTTTGTTTTTGTCTCCATCTAACCTCTCTTCCCGTTCCCCCATCTATCTGTGTCTGTCTCCCTGTGGTTGTATTTATATAGGTGGACCAGCAGCGGCAAAGTGATTGAAAAGCTGTCCTGTAGATCAGGGTGGTTTGTGGTGCCTGTCCATGCTCTAATCCATCCTGCGGCCCCACCACACAGACAGAATATCAAGCAGGCAACCCCAGAGGAGCCAGAGTGAGAGCGCGAGAGAGAGAGAGAGAGAGAGAGAGAGAGAGAGAGAGACAGAGATACAGAGAAAAACACAGAGAGAAAGAGACAGAGGAAGGGGGAGGGAGGGAATGAGGGAGAGCAAAAGGAGATGGAGGGAAAGAGATGAGATGGCAGATAGGCAGACTGTATGGAAGAAAAAAACGAAATAAAAGCCAAATCAAGAGCGAATGGGGGGAGAGAGAAAGAGGGATCAAATAAGATGAGATAAGATAAGATCAAACTGTATTAATCCCAGGGGAACTTCAGGTGTCATAGCAGCAACAGCATTGAGAATAAAACACAGGAGAGGTACACTGACCCTACAAAGCCAAAGTGCAGTAACTACGAACAAAGACTTTACTGAAAAATGGGTTTGAAAGTGTTTCAACTTGTCAGCCAAATAGATATCGGCATATGAGTGATTGTATATCTGTTCTTTTCGGGTTATCCCCCAACATCACCAAGGCTATTGACTTTTGCGATACACAAATAAGTCGGTCTGTCAGAAAAATTAGTTATACAGCACTTTGGCTTCGTAGGGAATTGTAACAGTATATAGTTAGAACCACGTCGATTACAAACAAAACTGATGCTGGTGACATTTGCACCGGACCTCTGAATGAGTAAACGACTGAACATACTAGTCTGTACAGTGTATGAAATTAATAATGCATAATATCACCATTTTCCTTCCATTTACGGATTATACCAATGTCAGCCCTCTCTGCGGCTGACACACACTGACTCCTTGCACTTTAATCCATGTCCTAGCAGCTTAAATAATGTCCTTAAGTATATATAATGCACAGTACACAGCCACTGCTATGCTCAACTGTGGGCGACTGGCTCAAGAGGTAGAGCAGGTCATCCAATGATCCATGGGTCGGCGGTTCGAATCCCGGCTCCTCCTGTCTACATGTCGAAGTGTCCTTGGGCAAGACACTGAACCCCAAATTGCTCCCGATGTGCTGGTTGGTACCTTGCATGGCTTCCGCCGCAATCGGTGTATGAATGTGTGTGTGAATGGGTGAATGTAATGCACAATCTATGTAAAGCGCCTTGGATAAAGGCGCTATATAAATGCACCATTTACCATTTACCATTTATGCTCACGCACCTTATGCATCTATTAGCTCAGGTACTATTCTGTTATTTGTGGAATAGTTTCTCTTGGAAAAAATGGGACACTTTTTTTACCTGTAAAACTGATACTGATTCTGGAAATGAAATGCCAGGAATCTGCCAAATGCAGAACTGCAGGGTCACCCAGGGGTCACCCAGGGGTCACCCAGGGGCTTTGCTGCATGACCAGTCTCTCAAAGTTCTTCATGACATGTTTCGTCAGAGTCAGAGTAAGTAGGCTAGTCATTGGAAGCACTGAGGCCAATTCATGAGGTCTTCCAGAGAGTTGGGGTGCCCTTCTCAGCCTCAGGTAGAAGTGCTACAGCCATGCCTGCCACACACCTTGAGCACCCTGGGATTGGTGTTGGTCAAAAAAATCACACCTGTGTGAAGTGAGGGGCGCTCTTATCATCTTACAGTGATGTAATGATGATGTAAAACAAACGGTAATCTGAGTTCCCAGAAGTTTTATTTTTCGGCAAACAAACAGTGACAAAACAAACATTAAATTCTCTTTATTGTCAATGGAGTTTTTAAAACAAACATTGAACTAAAAACAAACATTAAACCTGTATATAGAGGGGCTAGCGCACCTCAAAAATGAAGAGAGAGAGAGCGAGAGAGAGAGAGAGAGAAAGAGAGAGGGGGGAGGGGGTAGTTAAGATAAATGGAGAGTAAGAGTTAGAATAAGTTTGAGAAGTGAGATTGAAAGAGCTAAACAGGGATCTGGTGGTATTGCAGCACCAAGCAGGGTGTAACAGAGAGCCAATTCCTGCAGTCTCACTCCACTACTTTTCTTCATTTGACTCTGATTAGCTCTGGTAATGTATCTGTGCCATTATGTTGCTAATAAAATAGGATGCGGGTTGAAGGAGGGAGTGAGATAATGGGGACTCAAGCCACCATCTAAATGACCTGAGAGCAGTGACATGCACTGTGGCTCTCAGGGGAGCCATATAAAGAAAGTGACATGCCGTGAGTATCTCCGCCACGGAGGTTAATGCGTCAGTTGACTCTCTGATGCCTCGCCTTGGTCAGAGGTCAGCACAGCAGATACCTATATGGCATCCACCGGTGGAATTGGATTGCTTTCAAAGCTGAAATATCTCTAGGGCTCAGAAAGGGATTCTATTTGGCCTCTGGGGAGGGGGTGGGGTATCACACATGTCATGTCATTGAGTTATCCTCCTCTCCTCTCCTCTCCTCTCCTCTCCTCTCCTCTCCTCTCCTCTCCTCTCCTCTCCTCTCCTCTCCTCTCCTCTCCTCTCCTCTCCTCTCCTCTCCTCTCCTCTCCTCTCCCTCTCCCTCTCCCTCTCCCTCTCCTCGCCTCTCCATATTTCTCCATTTCTGCATCCCTATTCTATGGGGTTAACAACCGTTGCAGGTGCACAACAAGCATGGGGCGGAATTTGACACTGTGCTACCGTGCCAGCCACAATGGATGTGTTTTGACTTTCTATGGGTTTGTTCATCGTGTCTTACCTGTACGTTTACAAAGTGCTCTATTACCATGCCACTGATACGTGGGCACGGCAGCCTCCTCTAAACCTTCATCACACTTAGCTCAGCTTCACACTTCCTTGCCCTTGGCTACAGCAATAAGCTCATAGAGGACACATTACGACTGCAGTCTGAGAATGTTTCCTCTCTATACTTTCAAAAAAAGGGGTGATGCCATGGCCATTTTTTCTAGATGGACGGTGCGGTGCTGCACCAAACCCCAAATAACAATGGTAATGAAGGTCACGACTGAGGCTGGCCAGCCTACTGAGAGGTTTAATAAATGGCTTTACATTGTGATGTACAGTATGTTCAATGGACTTCAGGGCAGCTTTGAACTTTGTTCTTGTTGTGAGGGGATTTTAGTTTGGATTGGTTGTTCAGCTATGAAAGGGGATCTCAACATTTTTGGCTGGGGACGCCCCACACGGCTTTGGCCATGTCTCTGTGATCACATACACAGTAGTGTCACCTCCATGCGCAACCCTGTGTGCAAGCTCATCAGTCGAGCCCATTGGTCAAAAAACCTTTCATGTATCTGACCCATGCAGATGTGGTAAGATGCAGTACCAGAATCTGCCACCATGACCTTAGCGCTTCACTTCTCCCTCTCGGTTCTGGGGGCTTCGGCCAGATCCAACATAAGTCATCACATTAACCATTTAAACACTTTAAACGTATATTAAAACTGACTTGAGTGCAACTCTTTTAAAATAGCGGAGTAGATACTGTAGATCTGCTACCTCCCCACCCCCCAAAAAACATGTGCGCGCGCGCGCGCGTGCACACACACACACACACACACACACACACACACACACACACACACACACACACACACACACACACACACACACACACACACACACACTACCAATGTTTGTCATGCAGAATAAATTGGTCCAAATGCGATTTGCTTTTTGCCAAGTTGGTACTGACTCGGTCTGTTGAATAATGAGCAACCTTTCTACTGCCAAAATATGTGTGTGTCGAAATGTTACCTCATCCATCAATGAAACTTTGAATCGCGTATGCCGAGTGTGCAACATGAGAGGAATAGAGAAATATTTATTTCTGAAATCACCTCAAAACCCATAATAAAAGCACAAACCTGTCCTAGAAAGAATACATACATTTTAATTATTTTTGTTGTAAATTATTGGAGCGTACTTAAGTTACCTCAGCCTTATGTTCCCTCAGCCCTATGTTCCATGCACACCCCACATTAGACCATACGAATGTGTTAACCTGCAGTCATGTTCCTTCATATCAGTACCAATGAGGCAATGTTGCTCCTGTTTGTTTGCTCATTATTTGTTATTATAGTTGTTTTTCTGACAACAACTATAATAATCTGACAAAAAAGTTTGTCAGATTTTTAACACAGGGCAAGGAAGTAAATGCCTAATGACTGGGTGGGCAGTAGGTGGGCGAGCGGAACAAACAGAAACTGTGCCTACTACAGTACATGGCCCTGTACAGTACATGACAAATAGTGACAAATAGTGAGAATAGAAAATCTATACAGGATCACAAAGTGTCACATCGTTCTGAGCTTTTAGATATTTTCGGGGGATATCAAAAGCAGAGGCAATCATAATAATGCCCCACCAGCAAATCCAACCCTGGTGTAGTGGTGTAGTATACTGTAGCCCAGTGGTTCTCAAAGTGGGGTCCGGGGATCCTTACGGGAAGCACTGGTATAGCCTATTGCTACTTTACTATATTATACTTACGCTACAGGAAGATGTGATATTGTTCAGAACATTCTGAATAGTTTGCCTCATTTTCTAATTCAGTATGGTATAATACTATTCATACCTTGCAGTCGTGTCTGAGCTGTGAGACTTGATTAGAGGACATCATGAAGCTTACAAAATAAGCTCTCAATATGCCCTTATACACTGTACCTGCAGGGGATTGGGATCAATAGCTGTGAAAATACTTTTCTGCTCTGCAAGAGGTGATTGAGCCACAGCGTCACAAGATCATTTAGACTGCCACCGTGATATGATGGAGTTTGACCATAAAAAAACATCCACTATTTCAAATCAATACATTCCAGCAGACATATAGTGATATCTGTTGCTGATACGTCATCATAATGTACCACTCACTCACTACGTGAGAGTGGTGGGAAATCTCTGGAAAACATGCTTCATCTGAATGAGATGGATGAGATCAATAATAAATAATGAACAACCAATCAATAGATTTGAATAAATAATTCAGCTTTGACATAATAAGGTTTTCTATACACAGACAGACAGACAGACAGACAGACAGACATACATACCCCCCCCCCCCCCCCCCCCCCCCCCCCCACACACACACACACACACGGCTGGACGGACGGACGGACAGGCGGACGACAGACAGACAGATGAATGAAAGGCACAAAACATAGGCAGTGTCTCTGGGTCTGAAACCCTTTATTTTAATTGCCAGCTGCATACTATTTGGTTTTGAATGGAGGAGTCCTGGAGGAGTCAAAACACAAACACACATTTTTTTTTGTCGATGGAAGGCCATTGAAATCAATCTATGGGCCCTTTCATTGTCTGCTACATTGCTGTAGTGTAAACCCCATTTCCACAGTCAGCAACTGGCGCTGCTTCACATTGCTTTGTCCAGTTACAGTGATGGAGCAGCTCCAGTCTGTATTTTTGTTTTCTAGTCGACCCAAGCAATAACAGTTAGTCCCTCGGGATTTCAGCTTAATGAACCTCATTGATTTGTTCCAAGAGGTTAGCAACAAGATTGAATGAGGTGTTTTGACACTGGAAAAACGGGTATTGTTTCCCGCACCCGCAGGTATACTCCACCCCAGGTTTTCAAAGTGAGAGCCAGAGCAGCCGCATGGAGCCTGTGTGTGTGTGCGTGCGTGCGTGCGTGCGTGCGTGCGTGCGTGCGTGCGTGCGTGCGTGCTTGCGTGCATGCATGCGTGAGTGTGTGTGTGTGTGTGTGTGTGTGTGTGTGTGTGTTCTTTACAGTAACTCTGGACCCATAGCGTCTATTTTTGTGATGAGATAAAAAAAAAATATATATATATAAGGAGTTACTCTCAAACTATAAATTGGAAGCCACAATGTAATGTGTCATACATGTCATGTCCCCGTCCCCCCTAAGACTTCTCATTTTGTTTGGTAGGAAAGGTTTGAGGCCTAGAAGTACTGCCAACGAAATGAATGGATCTTATGAACTGGAGAAATGACACCATCTGGCCATGAGCAATGTGGGGAATAGTGAAGGATAACATCAGAGCAGAGGCTGAGCAGGCATGCAAATTAATTTACCAAACTAAAAGTATACCAGGAAGCTTAATCATCCTCAACAGAACACATTCCTGAATATATTATAGCCAGTGTTGGAAAAGTGTATTTTTTTAATACAAATGCATTTTGCCAACACTGCAAACGTTGCATTTAATTAACCCCATGCCTAAGGGCAGTAGACTTGTTGTTCCACATGTTTCCGACTAGTATATGCACAAATAAATCAATTACATAATAACAATTATCACATTCTATCTACCCTTAGCAACCTTTTGTGTGTGCACACTTGTATATTTAATTAATTCCTCAATTTGTTTTAATTAGGTGCCCCTCGAGCACATATGGGCGCCATGTTTCAATTAGATACTAAATTCAATAATCATAAAGCACCATTACGTTCAGATCCTCATTCGAACCAATTACAATCACATGAACATGTGAGAACGCTGTGCTTTTAATCTCAGACTGAAAACAATGAAGCTGGTTAGGAGATAAAGTAGGCCTAAGGCAGGAACAGGACCCTTGGGCAATTTCACCTCTTTTCATGTTGGCAGTGTTGGCTCAACCACCAGGGACCAGACGACAAGCAGGTGGAGAGAGAGGACCTGCACTTCACACGACTCTCCAGAGAAAAACTATTACAGGTGATTTACTTGGCCGTTCTTCACCACCAATGTCAAAGCATTTCTTAATAAGCCTGATTTATACTTACATCGTATGGCAATGTCACACATCTAATATACAGTAGCAGCAGCTCTACAGGCTCACAGCACGACACATTGTTAGCTTGTCGCTTTGTGTCGCTGTGTGTGTGTGTGTGTGTGTGTGGGTGTGTGCGTGCGTGCGTGCGTGCGTGCGTGCGGGTGTGCGTGCATGCGTGAGAGAGGAGAGAGAGATGAGAGAGGTAGAGAGATAGTGGGAGTTGTACATATCTAGGCACTCGTATCTAAGCACATATCCATACGTCTTTTTTGTGTGTATATATATAGTTTTTCTTTTTTAGTTTTGTCAAAACTTTACCATGTAGCTATATCGTGTTGTAACTTAATAGATCATATGACATTGTTACAATAATGTATTAATTTGATCTGTCAAACAGTTAAAACACTTTGAGCTCTTCCACATACAATATACAACTTAACTGTACAATATTGCAACTAGTCATCTAGCAACACATGAAAACATACAGTTCTAATAAAAGATTATTGTCATTATTTCAATTCAATGTTTGCTGTCTGAGTTTAACACGGCCCAAAATGGGAGATCGATAAATAAACTATGCGGACGGATGTCCGCAAAATGACTATGTTGACCTCCTTGGTAGGACCCAAGGTTATAATAGTTTTGTTTTTTTCATTATAGTTTAGTTTTAGTTAGTTTTGGCTTTTTTTTCTAATTCAGTTAGTTTTTGTTAGTTTTTAGAGCGGGTTTGCTAGTTTTTATTTAGTTTTTATTTTGGGGAAATGCTTAGTTTTAGTTTAGTTTTAGTTTAGTTATAGTTTAGTTTTAGTTTTTTAAACTAAAAAACTATAACTAAAACTATAAAAACTAAAACTATAACTAAGGGTATTTTTTCTATAATTTCAGTTAGTTTTGTGAACACACAATAGAGTTTCAGTTTAGTTATTGTTTTTAATTTATTTTTAGTTTTTATTTAGTTTCAGTTAAAGCTGCTATAAGCAATAATATGTCAAAATATTAATGACCTTTTTATTTTTATTGTTTTGGTATTCAGACAGCCAGCAATGGGTAGAACGCTCCCAAAAATAATTTAGTCTCTGTGACACATCTAGGGGCCGCAATCTGCATTCAAAGATGTTCCTAGAAGCTTTGTCATTGGTCAAAAAAAACCCGGTCGCAGTGACTAACCAATCAGGAAGCAGACAGGCAAATCGACCAATGACAAAGCTTCTAGGAAAATCTTTGAATGCAGATTGCGGCCCCTAGATGTGTCACAGAGACTAAATCTTTTTTGGGAGCGTTCTACCCATTGCTGGCTGTCTGAATACCAAAAACATACAAAATAAAAAGGTCATTAAAATGTTGACCTATTATTGCTTATAGCAGCTTTAACTAAAATGTTTTTTTAATTCTAGTTTTAGTTTTAGTTAACTATTATAACCTAGGACCTTGGTAGGAATGTTGCATTTCTTGAGAAGAACCTTCATGTGGTCTTTGTAACGCTTCTGTTGCCCTCCTGCAGACCTCTGGCTGTATTGAAGTTGGCCGTAGAGGATCTGTCGAGGTAGCCGGACTGCAGGCATACGGACCACATGACCTATAGCCAGCGGAGTTGTCTGCGTGCCAGAATCACCTCTATGCTGGAAGAGTTGGTGTGATTGTAAATCTCTTCATAAGTCATGTGGTGTTCCCATGTGATGCCCAAGATCCTTCTCAGACAGCGGATGTGAAAAGCCTCTAGGGATCGTATGTGCGACTCACCATACAGTGAGTCTGTATGGTGTCCAGGCTTCAGAACCATATACAGTAGTGTGGACACACATACTGTCTGGTACACTGCTGCCTTGGTTGAGGCCTTCAAGTTCTTATTGGTGAAGACCTGTGATCTTAGGCGACCAAACGCGGCGGAGGCAAGGTTGATGCGGGCTTGGATGTCTGAGAGGATGCTGCCGAGGTATTTGAAGTCGGGTACCGTTTCCAGAGTGGTGTTGTCTATGTAGAATACCGGTGTGGGAGTGTGTGCAGAGCTTGGTTGGTGGACTATTTGTGTATTCTTGATGTTGACCTGAATACCAACAGCTCTGTAGGCATGAGGGCATGCTGAAGGGATTCGGGGGAGCAATCAGCATGCAGTCATCCGCATACTGGAGTTCGTGGACATGAAGGGCAGTAGTCTAGGTGGATGCCTGAAGGCGCCGGATGTTAAATAGGTTTCCATCCAGGCGGAAACTAATGCTGACTCCATCTGTGTTCTCCAGAAGTTTATGGCAGATGTTACTGTTGTGAGGAATATGTTGAAGATAACAGCGGCTAAAACACATCCTTGCTTTACTCCGATCTTGACGTCGAAGGGGTCAGACAGTTGTCCACCAATTTGAACCCTGGCTTGCATGCCATCATGGAACTGTTGGAGGATGGAGAGGAAATTGGGTGGGACCCCAAACTGGCTAAGTACCAGAGTAGCTTTCGGTCTACTGTGTCGAAAGCCTTCAACAGATCGATAAAAGCCATGTACAGGACTTGTTTGTGTTCTCTGGATTTCTCCTGTATTTGCCTGGCAGCAAAGATCATGTCTGTTGTGCTGCGGTCCTTACGGAATCCACATTGGGCAGGATGTTCTCAGAGATAAATGGTAAATGGTAAATTTACATTTATGCATTTATATAGCGCCTTTATCCAAGGCGCTTTACATAGATTGTGCATTACATTCACCCATTCATACACCGATTGCGGCGGAAGCCATGCAAGGTACCAACCAGCACATCGGGAGCAATTTGGGGTTCAGTGTCTTGCCCAAGGACACTTCGACATGTAGACAGGAGGAGCCGAGATTCGAACCGCCGACCCATGGATCATTGGACGACCTGCTCTACCTCCTGAGCCACAGTCGCCCCCCGAGATGTGCGTAGACAGGCGGGAGAACATGATCCTTGTCAGAATTTTGCCTGCAACTGACAGGAGTGAGACACCTCTGCTGCTGTCAAAAGAGGACTTTCTTTTTATAGATGGTGATTATGTTGGCATCTTCCTAACTTCATGAAATTGAGGAACTTCATCAAGTTGAGGAACAGAGGGGAAGCTGGGGAGATCATCCAGGATGGTTGTGTCAGTGGGGTTGCTCTGGTTTAATAGGGTGCAGCAGTGCCGTCTCCAGGCACAAATCAGCAGGGGGGGCATACTTTTTTCCAAAGGGGGCACCTCATTTTTCAACCCCCCCCCCCCATGTATAACAAATAGTCACCTATCAACAAAGTGATGCTTGAAAAAGGCTAGTAGGCTACAATTATGCAGCAGCACCAACAACAAACAAAGAAATACATATACAATAATACAATATGTTGAGCATTATAATGTCTTCTGCATGCATATATTACCTTGTATTTCTATTAACTATTCAATTAATTTGAACATGTATATATTTACAATAATCATGGAGAACTTATAGATTTAACATTTGTAAAACATTAAAATATTGGTAGTGTAGGGTACTACTGGCCAATCTGGACTGGAGGGGCACACCATCCAATCTGGGGGGGTAATACCCCCCTGTAGAGACGCCACTGGGGTGCAGAGGTGCTCTGCCCAGCGTTCTAGAATTTGTTGTTGATCCTTAATGATGGTGGTGCCATCGGCAGATCTGACTGGTGCGATTGCTTCTTCTTTGGGGACCATAGATGGTTTTGATGGCGTCATAGATGCCATGCGTGTTGTTGACACACACACACACACACACGTAGGGTCTCTCTAATCTTATTTACAATACAAATAGAAATAAGGTTTTCCAGTGTCCAATATTTTTACTTCTATTATTTGAAAACTAATTTGGATTATTATCACAAAACATGCGTTAACCACTTCAGTCATATACATTTCGGCCATTTGAAAATAGCCGATCTACAAGCTTGTGACCGTGACGCATTGTGAGCTTATTGGCCTAGATATATTTTCAAAAGATTTTTAAACATTTGAAAACTTGAAATTCTGACATTCTGGATAATGAATACTTTTACTTTTGGTTCTTCAAGTACATTTTGATACCAATACTTTTGCACTTTTACTCAAGTACATTTTGAATTCCAGACTTTTACTTGTAACAGTATTTCTATATTTCAGTATTGATTAAAAAAAATGGAGTACCTTTTCCACCACGTGGACACACGTTGAGTTCTGAAAATACCAAATACACACATGCAGGGAAGAACACGCCATGGTGCTGCAGGAAATGATCAGTTTGCCCATCCACTACACACTGCCTCTAAATAGGGCCCTGTAACATGAACCCATTGCCTGCTGTACCCATAGATATAAAGAGCAGACATTAGAGAGATACCTACCATATGATTATAATGTATACCCTGTCATTGCATCATAAAACAGGAGTTTGAGTTCATGTTCACATTATCTGTTGTGCTATAATCATCATAATCTGAATGCTTTCCGGTATTAACTGTGATAGTCGTGTGGGGGTGCCCTCAACATACACGAGAGATATATCAGACAGAGGAAGCTGGTGGCCATGTACCTAAAGATGGAATCACTCAGAAGGAACACTGGGTGTAAGTAGAACGCTCAGGCTGATGCAGACCGACTGCAGCCGAAAATTGGCAAGTGACCCTCGAGATGGGTCAGTCCCAATTCACAGATGGCAAATTGTGCGGAAGGCATTGATTAATGGGGAAGACACAGCTCGTTATGGCCCTGTGGTGTCATCCGCCTGCCTTCTCCTCTCCACCTTCCTCCACCTCCCTCCCACTACTGCAATCAAGCTAGCGGCTAAAATAACAACTCAACAATTGATCTCAGCCCACAATTAATGACTCTACTCTGGTGTAATTTGTGAGCAGGCATCATGCTCTAATGTGATAGACGGAGGGCAGCTGAGAAAGTGCTAGAGAGGGCTCTGTCCCACACTATGACAGCACAGTAGATGAATTATGTTAATATTGTGCTCTAATTTATTATCATAAGGTGCCTCTGTAGTTTGCCACGGTGCTCCTCAACACAATCTGTGTTGACATACTGTGTGACTGTGTTGGCATCGGAGGGCAGAAAATGATATGAAAGGTTGGCCATCACTTTACATGGTATAGAAAAACTCTTCCCAAATGATTCAACTTCATAAAGTGTATACTGTATGTGTCACAACACAATCTCTCTAAGAAGAGATTCTATTCCACTAATAAGAATAAATGGACGCATTCTAGAGTAGGCCTGTCGTATAACTAAAATAACTGTCATATCTGACACTTAAGAAGTATAAAGATTATTGTAGCGATTTAGAATGATTGGACATTCAAACCTGAATTACACAGTAAAATGTGGATATATAGTAAAGTGTTAATTTAGCTAAAGCCTTATCTGCCTATTTAGCGTTAAATTAACACTCCAGATTGTAGTAAGAAGGCACCAGAGAGAGCAGTAAGAAACAGATGAAGGTGGTGAGTTAATAAGCAGTAAAGGCATTCAGTCAAAGGAATATATGGCAAGTGTGCAGCGGGATGTATTACAGTATATCCAATATTTATCAAACCTTGGCGTACTTTTCGACGAGTCCATCCGCTGCCGTCCGTCATGTGTAGGCCCTGCAGATGGGACGTTTTAGGGCAATCGGCCATTTCATTACCTCGCGATGACTCATGAAGGCATTGTGGGGGAGACAATAATTGGCAAAATATCAATCCCTGTCTAGTGGCCCTCGCGCATCCTACGACAGGTGACATATGGTACCGTCTCCCTCACCTGTGACTAGCCTAGCATGTCACAGCAGAGGCACGGGGGACAGAGCAGGACATGTTCAAAGGGGGGAAATGACAGAGTGTGACACATCGCATCGTCATCCATCATGGTCACTCATCTGTGGTCATTCTACGGAAAGATGTGCCACTTGAGGGTTTAGGTTTCAGGAAGCAATATCCGAAAGTGTGCTACTGCTATCGTACACCGGTATGTTGAAGACAGACAGGGAAAAGTATTACTTGAAATATATACGGTAAGAGTTCATGGCAAAGATATGACAATACATGGTGTGCACACATGCGTGCGTGCACACACACAGAAAATAAATGGAAATGTGTGTTGTACTGATAAATGCTGATGGTAATCATGATGGTAATATGCCAAAGCAAAATTAAATATACGACTATGGGTGCCTGGCCAATAAGGCTAACACTGAGAAAAAGTAGAGCTCCATGCAGCTACATGGAAAATAACCACTTTTTAACTAGAAAAAGTGCCCCTCAGGGCACAGTCTCCACCAGGACAGGTCAGGTTGTGGCCTCCTGGTGGCGCTATAATAAGCCAATGTGAAAAGGGTGCCATTTCTTCTTACGCCTTGGATGGCAATTGGATGATTTGAGGCATTTTGTTCCAAAAATGTGTTTTGCAAAAATCCACCTGTTGGTGGCGCTATAACAGGCCAATGTGAAAAAGGTGGGATATATTCCTCAGCCTAGTAGGAACGTCTGTGAAAGGTTTCACGTAAATTGCACACTGCATTCATGATTTGAGGCTTTTTGTTCAAAACGGGCCAATCCAAGACAATGTTAGCCAATCAGGATGGAATATGAAATATCGGACAGATCTGTCTTGAGCACATGACTATAGAGATACTGTGGAACGATTTGCGGGACAAAATATGGAGGAGTAATATCAAAAAATGTGTTTTACAAAAGTCGGCCTCCTGGTGGCGCTATCACAGGCCGTTCTGGAACATTTGGGGCAGAGGTTCATCGTTGGCATCTAGGGAGTGTCTGTGCAAAGTTTGGCATCGACCGGGTTAACGGTGCCGGAGATTAGCTGGTAACAGACGGACGGACACACACACACACACGGACACACGGACAGAGTGCAAAACATACTCTCTCCCCATGCCTTCGGCCCGGTGGAGACAATAATAGCCTATACTGTACTGTATCATGTATATATACTGGTATACAGTATATAAGATGCCACACATAAAAGTGCATTGTACATACACTGCTCTATTCTTATTATCCTATAATATAAAACTACCGACTCCTAATCAAAACAAAACTGTTTGCAACTAGAAAGGGATGTTTTAACTCAGAGGTGCCCACACTTTTTTCACTTGAGAGCTACTTTCAAAATGACCAGCTCAACAAGATCTACCCACAAATAAATGATCCCATTGCTGAAAGTAGTTTAAAAATGTACCTGAGGGGGCTTTGGAATAGCAGCGCTGGCATTACGACAAACACATTTGTAATGGGAAATAGGAGGGGCAATGGATTTTTACGGTTATATAACTTTGTAATGCTATTTACATTTGTGCACATCATTATTGAAAACAAAGTATTACATTGCTGGTTTGAGCTGACTTTTTATGTCAATCAAGTCACCTAAATTCAAGTGGCAGATGCCAAAAAATATATAATATACCTGTATATATATATATTCGTATATTTAAATTATATATTTTCAGGGCCATGTCATGTGGTCTACCTGCACAGCCTTTGTGATCTACTGGTAGATCACAATCTACCTTTTGGGCACCCCTGTTTTAACTACATGGCTAAATAAACCTAACCCTCTCCAGTTCCCCTCGCGCATCCGCAGACAGGTGACACATCAGCCCTGTCACCGGTGACTAGCATAGCATGTCACAGCAGAGGCACGGGGGATAGAGGAGAGCATGTTAAAAGGCGGAAATGAGAGTGTGACATATTGCATCCATCATGGTCACTCGTCTGTGGTCACTCTGAGGGAAGATGTGCCACTTGAGGGGATATGTACGCAATATCTGAAATCATGCCAGAACGTTTACAGGGAATACATTTATAATGTGTTTTATCAAAGATAAATGTCAACACACACACATACACACACACACACACACACACACACACACACACACACACACACACACGCACGCACGCGCACACGCCTGCACGCGCGCACACACACACACACACACACACACACACACACATATGTATGCACACACACTGACCAGTTAACAACAAAACAGTACCTTTAATAATAAAAACAAAACCAACAATTAGGTTAATTACAACTTAAACATTAAGGTATTCACAACAAATCATATTGTTTGTGTCCTATAATTACACAGCAAACAGTTCGCTATAGAGCTCGCTATAATATCAACATGGAACAAAGGCTTGTGTTGCAGTCTGCGGTTCTGCTAGGACAGCCCTTTATTATTTGCATTCACCCTCCCCGACTGCTCTCTATAATTATTGTTAAACACCAGTTGTGGAAAAAAGTACTGCAATGTAGAACTACTCCATTACAAGTAAAAGTTCGGAATTCAAAATGTACACGAGTAAAAGTATTGGCATCAAAATGTACTAAAACTACTAAAAGTAGAAAGTAGCCTACTTCAAGCCTATTACCAGCCCATTTCAAGTTTATTTTTATTTTTTTAAATAGCAGATCTAAAAGCTCACAAAGTGTCACAACGCGACGCACTGTGAGCTTGTAAATCGGCTATTTTCAAATGGCTGAAATGTATAGGGCGTAGAAGTAAAAGTATTGGAAATTGGACTTCACTCAAGTAAAGTACAAATACCTCAAAATTGTACTTACACCACTGTTAGGGGCGACTCACACGGTCGCAACAGATAGATGTATGCTTGTTGTATGAGATGTATAGCTGATGCAAGCTCGCAATGCATTTCCAATGGGAGTCACATGGTTTGACACAACATTTGTGTTGTATGAGGGGGAGGGGGGCAGTCGAAACACAGCCGAAAGCCATACAACAGCTTGTAGTCCAAAATGTTGTATCAAACCATGTGACTTCCATTGGAAATGCATTGGGGCGGCCATGACACTTACATCTTGCTTACATCTAGCATGCATCAATGTTGTATGCTAGATCGAAAGGTGTGAGTGAGGCCTTAGACACAGAGACCCCTTTTCCACCGGTTGGGAACCAGTTAAGTTCAGAACCAATTCTTAGTCCATGAGCCAGAGCTCCAAAATTGGAAAATTATTGAGTGTGCAAAACCATACCTATATTAAATAGTTTACAGGGTCAATATAAGTAAATGAATACATGATAACCCTTCCACAGTAGTAGCTTTTTCATATTTATCACACATTTTGCTATGTGATAGGTAAATAGGTAAAAATATAATTAATAGTTATCATTATGAAACTTCCCAAGTTAATTATGCTATACTTACACAAAGACAATGATTTATTGTATTACAAACTTTCTGAAATTGTACATTTAAATATGCAAATTAGGCATTATATAGGAAAATTTGGAAAGTTTGAAAATTTTGAAAAAGCTACTGCTGTCACTGTGGAAGGGTTATCATACCTGTATAAAACATTACTTTAATATTGATCCTATAAACAATTTAATATAGGTATGGTTTTGCACACTGAATTCATAATTAACGTTCCAATTTTGGAGCTCTGGCTCATGGACTAAAAATTTGTTCTGAACTGAACCGGTTCCCAACCAGTGGAAATTGAGAGGTTTTCCATGTATTGCCACTGCCACTGATGCCACTGCAGCACTTTGATATATGTCCAGATGTGCTGCAGGTTTGCCAGCCCCATAACCTCATGCATGGCTGCAATAGTGTGTCTGTGCTGTGCCCTGCTGCATGCACTGTAATGATCACACTGCAGGAGCTAGGTTTCTGCTTGCTTTATTGGGTTATTTTATCGGCCCTCTCATCCAGCTGTGACAGCTCTGGCAATGATCGAGTTTGGCTTGTTTTCACTGCATCCTCCGCAAACTTTGACACCTGATTTCATTGAGGGAGATGGGATTTGAAAGGTGGGGGGGACACGGGTCGCCTGGCTCTCCTCGCCTCCGCGTCTAATTTAATATACTGGAGATTGTTGTGAAATAATAACAACTTGACAAATTGAATCTCCTGTGTATTTCCTTTTCTATTTCCATTGAATAAGAACTCTCCCAAAAACTTCCCATGACAAAACATAGCATGTATGTAATGTTTACAAATGGGTGCTACAGATGATGAGATAATGTGAATTTATGACACAAGTAGAAACAGAGTTGAGATGTCTGCAACGTAAATGTGCTTAAATGGCATTTGCAACACCCCAAGTGCAATTTGGAACCGCTCTTGTTAATAATAATAATAATAATAATAATAATATTAACGTGTCGATGCCGGAGATTAGCTGTACACAGACGGACGGACAGACGGACGGACACACGGACAGAGTGCAAAACATAATAATAATAATAATAATAATAATAATAATAATAATAATAATAATAATAATAATAATAATAATAATAATAATAATAATAATCATTGATGGATAAATTTGAATTGTTGTAGATCTGTTATTTTGTGGATGGAAGTTTACATGTTTCCAATGACTTAAATCTCATGCCCTGCATAATTATGCCCCATGCCCATGTATTTGCCATGTGCCTCAGGTCACACTGTCCCACTGATTTCGGTTTTCACTTCTCCCCTAGCCCAGTGTTTAGATAAGTATTAATTCTCCCCCAGTCAGCGAGTAAGATAAAGAATTGTTGTTTCCCGAGTGTCTGCCTTTCTGTGGAAAACACCCTTTTATTCGGCCTTGGTGCTTTGCCAGAGCAGACAAGTTGTCTCCTAGTTACGTTAGCTGGTGGGCTTTAACTTAAATTATGAACTACATTTAGATGATTAACTACATATCCCATACATTATGCTTCCTGGTTTAGATAGGAAGTGACAGTGAATCATCCTTTGGTTGTTTGACACGTTGCTCTGTGTAGCGTATTCTATCTGATTAAAATGATATATATACTGTGTCCATTTTGTGGCACGGGGGAGAGACATTTTGTAATTTGGCTGTATGTGGGATCTGTTCTGTGCTCTCTCCGAACTGAAAATGAATCGACAAAACCATATGCTCTGACTGGACAATCATTCTTTCTGGTGGACTCATTTTTCCTATTGGGTATTTAAAGGTATTTTTCTAAAGAGTATTTCCTGCTTAAGGTAACATTTGGATATTGATCTTTGTCTTAAAAGTATTCCTGTTAAAGCTAATTCTTAACTTTATCATCTAAATGGTTTAATAACCATTTTTGTAAATTGTTAGAGGCTCTATGCCTAGGTTTTGGTGCTGAGTATCAGTACTTTCAAAAGTATTTCTACAGTTTTATAGTTTCAGCTCTGTTGCAGCTCAGTAATACAGTAATACAGTCCTTTTTATCATTAGTAAATCATTAATTGTCCTTTCTGCATTTTATATGCAACAATTGGTCTTCGATCCTTCCCTTATCTTAAATATTTCTAACAACCATAATAATAATAACTAGAAAAAGTGCCCTTCTGGGCAGGTCTCCACCAGTAGCAAAATGTTAGCCAATCAGTGTAGAATCTGATAAATCCAACAGACTCGTCTTGATCACATGACTACAGAGATCATGTGTACCGATTTGCGTGAGATTTGGATGAAATCTGTGCGACTAACATAAGCAATGTGTTTAGCAGAAATCGGCCTCATGGTGGCGCTATAACCGGCAGATGTGGAGGGATGCATTGACAATGTTTTTCCATGGCCTCTAGGGAGTGCGCATACATAAGTTGTATACAGATTGATGAAGTTATAGCTAAAAACAGGAATTGGCCTGTTATAGCGCCACCATGAGGCTGATTTGGAAAATAATGAGTGGCATGTCGTCCTTGGCCTAGTGGAAATGTGCGTGTATAATTTCACGGAAATTGCACACTGTGTTTGTGATTTGTGGCATTTTGTTCGAAACGGACCAATCATGTGAGCTTTGGAAGCCAATATTAGCCAATCAGGATGGAAGATGGGAAATTGTGCAGATCTGTGTTGATCACATGACTATGGAGATAGTGTATACCGAATTGTGTGATGTATGGATAAAATGTGTACGAGTAATCTACAGAAATGTGTTTTGCCTAAATCGGCCTCATGGCCTGGATCGGGCCAACGGTACCGGAGATTAGCTGATAACGGACGGACGGAAGGACGGACGGACGGAAGGAAGGACACACGGACGGACGGAGTGCAAAACATACTCTCTCCCCATGCCTTCGGCCTGGTGGAGACAATAATAAAAAGCATGTTGCACTCTAATGTATCATCATGTAATCTTATTTATCATAGGCCTACATTTAACCCACAAGTGAAGCTTCACTATTTGCTAATACGATTGGATTAACTAGCACATTAGCTGCAACCATGTAAGAGCAGGACACAAGTTGTGTAATACAGTATACTTTGATCATATTGACGAGAGGAGTGTCTTCTTGTCTTCTATGAAGCACACCAAAACACACCCCCTGCTGAGGACGACTCTGATCCCACGTCTTTTATGGTAATCCGTTAAAGGAAATGTTCAATAACACAAACCACATTTGATTTAATTTAGAGTTTGCTTTGATAGTCAACTGACATTTAAAAAAAAATATTATCATCATCAAAGTATATCATGTTGTGAAGGATGGTGAATGCAAATAATTCATACAAGGACCCTATTTCTCATGGAGGGCAGAATTACAGCAACAATGTATGAACTACAGTACCAACAGTCCCTTGTTATTGTCTCCACCAGGCCGAAAGGCATGGGGAGAGAGTATGTTTTGCACTCCGTCCGTCCGTCCGTCCGTCCGTCCGTCCATGTGTGTGTCCGTGTGTCCGTCCGCCCGTCCGTCTGTGGACAGCTAATGTCCGGCACCGTTGGCTTGATCGCAGCCATACTCTGTACACACACTCCCTGAATGCCACAGCTGAACCTCTGCCCCAAGGTTTTCACATTGGCCTCTTATAGCGCCACCAGGAGGCCACTTTGTGCAAAACATTTTTTTGGACAGTACACCTACAGATTTTGTTCAAACATCACGCAAATTGGTACACAGTCTCTCTAGACTCTAGGGTGTGTAGGATGGGTGACAAATTCCAAATGTACTTTGTCAATGAATTTAGCTTTCTCTCTCCATTCTGTCATAAACTATAGTAAAACCAAACCAAAACAGGGTGGCGGTGGCTCAGGGGGTAGAGTGGCTGGATGGTAACTGCAAGGTTGCCAGTTCAAACCCGGGCTCCCCCAGAGTCGGTGTCAAAGTGACCTTGCACTATATATTTCTAAAACTATGAAACATTTCAAAGATTTCTTTTCAGGCAAACCATGTCCACCGTAAGATGAACCTAAATAGGTTTGAATGGGGTTTCTAAGGTGTAAGTATGTAGGACTAGTAGCATGCCAAAGTTTGTGCTATTGCCATTGAGAATGCATTGGGCGTTTAAGTTAAATAACTCCGAAACTACAAATCATTTCAAAGTAAAAAGTTCCAGCATGTGTCTCCACAGTAAGCTGAATTATACAAAGTGTCAATAGGGTTTCTAGGTGAAAGTGCTTTTTTGACGTGCCAATATCTGCCATTGAGCCCCATTGTGAATTTCTCAAATTTGAAAGCACTATATTTCTAAAACTATGAAACATTTCAAAGATTTCTTTTCAGGCAAACATGTCCACCGTAAGATGAACCTAAATAGGTTTGAATGGGGTTTCTAGGTGTAAGTATGTATAGGACTAGTAGCATGGCAACGTTTGTGCTATTGCCATTGAGAATGCATTGGGCGTTAAATACGGGGGGGACATATTTTGACAGCAGAAACTGCCACTCCCCCCTCCCTATTCCAAATCCCCCCCAGGTACAGGTACAGTGGGTAGATCTTGTTGAGCTGGTCATTTTTAAAGTAGATCTCACGGCATAAATGTGTGGGCACCCCTGCTCTAGAGCCATTCAACGAAACCGGTCTTTCAGATTCTTCAGACCTGATTGGCTAAGATTGGCTTCCAAAGTTCGCAGGAGTGCTCAGTTTCAAACAAAATGCCGCAAATCATGGACACATCGTGTGATTTCTGTGAAATTGTGCACGCACATTCTCACTATGCCGAGGAAGAATTGCCACTTGAACATTTTCAACTCAGCCTCATGGTGGCGCTATGACTGGCCGATTAGTGTTTTTACCTCTAACTGCATGGATCTGTGTAAAACTTTGTATGCACACTCCCTAGAGGCCAAGGAAAAACACATTTTCTAATATTACTCCTTCAGATTTTATCCAAATCTCACACAAATCGGTACTCATGCTCTCCATAGTCATGTGATCAAGACAGGTTTGTTTGATTTCTCATAATCCATCCTGATTGGCTACTATTGGCTTCTAAACTTTTCAGGAGTAGCCCGCTTTGTACCCGTTGTGTACAAATCGCCACAACTCCTCAACGCAGCGTCCGATTGCGGTGAAACTGTGCATGAATATTCCCACTAGGCTGAGGAAGAAATGCCACTTGACAGTTTTCAAATCAGCCTCATGGTGGCACTACAACAGGCCAAGTTGTGTCTCACACACACACACACACACACACACACACACAAACACACACACACACACACACACACACACACACACACACACAAAACATGTTTATATTACTCCTAAACATTTTGCCAAACATCACAGACACTCCTATCCTTCTGGTGGAGACATGTGCCCAGAAGGGCACTTTTTCTAGTTTCTATGTAGAATCCAACAAAATCCTATAGGATCATGTATTATTGTCTCCACCAGGCCGAAGGCATGAGGAGAGAGTATGTTTGTCTCCACCAGGCCGAAGGCATGGGGAGAGAGTATGTTTGTCTCGACCAGGCCGAAGGCATGGGGAGAGAGTATGTTTGTCTCCACCAGGCCGAAGGCATGGGGAGAGAGTATGTTTGTCTCCACCAGGCCGAAGGCATGGGGAGAGAGTATGTTTTGCCCTCCGTCCGTGTGTGTGTGCTTGTGTTCGTCCGTCCGTCCGTCCGTGTACAGCTAATCTCCGGCACTGTTAACGCGGTCAGTGCCAAATTTTGCACACACACTCTCTGGGTGCCAACGATGATGTTATAGCGCCACCAGGAGGCCTACTTTTGGAAAACACATTTTTTGAGTGGTGTAAACCACTCCTACAACTGGTTGAGTGGTGTAAACCACTCCTACAACTGGCTTTTGTGTGCATAAAAAAATGACCATGGTTGCTATGTTCAAAATAATTTCTGACGTAATTAAATCACACCCGGGTGAACTGGATGACCGTAGCAACCGTGGTCATTTTCTCTGCACAAAAAAAGCCAGTTGTGAAATCACATCCAGGTGTGATTTCATTACGTCAGATCAGAGCTGATCAGGGTATATAATACCTTACCTTATATAATACCTCACATCGGACGTCAGACATTACGTCAGACCACAGCTGATCATGCTATATAAAACCTTACACCACTCAGTTCACACGGGTGTGATTTTTATTTATATTACTACTCCAGATTCTGTCCAAACCTCCCGCAAATTGTTACACAGTATCTCTATAGTCATGTGTTCAAGACGGATCTGTCCGATATTTCATATTCCATCCTAATTGGCTAAAATTGGCTTTCAAAGTTTGCAGGATTGGCCCGTTTCGAACAAAAAGCCTCAAATCATGAACGCAGCGTGCAATTTACGTGAAATCTTTCACAGAATTTCCTAATAGGAAAATAGGAAAGGACAAAATGCCTCAAATCATCCAATTGCCATCCAAGGCGTAAGAAGAAATGGCACCCTTTTCACATTGGCCTATTATAGCGCCACCAGGAGGCCACAACCTGACCTGACCTGGTGGAGTCCTGTCCCCCGAGGGGCACTTTATCTAGTTTTACTCTGTCATGTCCATTGGTGCATATTATATAATGTACAATTTTAACAATAACACAGGATATATCAAATCAGTTAAAATTGTACATTTACTATACCAAGGGTGAGCGAGAAAATAGCAGCCAGGAGAATGAGACTAGCAGGAAAAAGACAAAAACAAACAGCAAGAGCTTCCAGCCAGCAAATTGGTGCTGTGGGAACCAACACACAGGCACCGGTCATGAGGACGTCCCACATTATCATACGTGGATGTACTGAAGAAAGATGCAAGTGCGAACTAACAATCTGGCCAGATGTATGGAAAACCGAGATGACTGGAAGTGACGATAGAGGGCTCGTCTAAGGACGACCTAGAGACATGTACATGTTTTACAAATATAACTTCTCTATACTACTGAAATTGGTACAAGCAAACACATTAGTAATGATTCGTAATATACTGTAGTATAGTTTGAAAGCATTCAAACCCAAAGGGCAAATACGTAATAACTGGCAAAATATACCAGATCAGAAGTTCACATGAAAAGTTTAAAATATTGCTGAGCTCAATGTATCTGACACAGCGGATACTCACACAGTCCAAACATTTCCCAAGATCACAGCAGGAGGGTAGCCATGAGGGATGAGGCTTTATAAATAGTTTTCATGAGGGTTGACAAGAGTGCACATGTTTTAGCCTGTGGCCTGCATCATCAGAGTAGGCCTACTCCAAATCTGAAGCCTTTATTTACTTATGCAGTATTCCGCCAACGCTACATTTCATGCTTGGTACAGTAGTGGTACTGTACATACTGTACAGCAGTGTTTCCCAATAGGTTCCCAAAGCTCAAGACCCAATGCGTCACTTCGCCCCAAGTTGCAAGCTTGCAGATCTGATATTTTCTCTAGATCCGCGCAGTAGTTGTTTTATTTTACTGAATTCTGTTGATATAAAATGTGTATGTGAACCACTATTAGTGGCAATATATATATAGGCGGGGTCTTGTTTTTCTCTTTTTTTGTCTCTGATTAATGTATTGTTAAACTGATAACTATGCTGAGTATCTCTAATGCTGTGCTGTGAGTAGGATGGGCACTTATAAGCTTTTAAGCTTCAGCCCATGCCTTTTGATCACCTTCACGGGTCTTCATTCTTTTTTTTTTCTGCTGATGTAAACCGTGCACTTGAATCTGTTCTGTGAAGATATATAAAATAAAATAAAATAAACTAAAAAAAAAAAAAAAACTCTGTTCTGGTCTATGCGGAAGCCACAGAGTGACAACTCATTTTCCACATCATCTACAACAGATAAAAAAAATACATTTCCGCATGATTTCAGAAGAAATCTACTGCTTGATCCGCACGGCAGGTAAATCCGCTATTTTTGCGTATTCCAGTGATCAATGAATAGTCTCATCATCTTAAGGTAAAAAACATATGGAATTTCTTAGATTATTATTATTTCTTCATGAAATTTAAAAATATATATTGATTTATTTTTAATTCATGAAACATTTAGTTTTTTTGGAAATGTGTTTTGAAAATATTCTGAAATAATAATAATTAAAAACAAAATGTAGGAAACAAATCACACTTGTGTGAAGTGAGGGGCGCCTGGTAATGTTTGTTTAAAGTGCTCTAGCATTAGAAAGCCCATACACCGACACCAACTTTTGTCAACAGGGGCGTCAATATAGCTGGGGGGTGGAGCCGGGGGAAAGTTCAGAGTTCTCCCAACCGGAATAAACAGTGGAGTGTTGGGTTTTCAAACGCAGATGCTTTAAATACTACTAATTTAAAATTAGGCGTCATGGCTTGCCAGATCACAGGCACAGATCCTTGTTGCCACTCGACAAGGAACGCTACTTTAGAAAATGAAACAAGCTAGAGGCCGATTGGAATGTTTTCCTTGACTGCATGGGCATGATCCAACACAACACAATGGACTGATATATTTTCCTGGTGAGAGACACTTTTCTATAGATATGATCACTGAAACTTACATTTTAAAAAGCCATTAATTCATCAATGATGTTCATAGAACATGTTTTAGTGAATTCCAAGTAGGCTACCGACACCTCCGTGCCAAGTTCCAACTGTCTCTAAACTACTTAGAATTCACTACAATGTGTTCTATAAACATTATTGATGACTTAATGGCTGTTGGTTTTTGATATTACGTTAAGTTTAAGTGATCATATCTATAGAGTGTCTCTACCAGGCGAGTAAACACTGCGCCGCGGTAACACAATGTTTTGTAACATGGAGGGAGAGGGAGATTGATGTCCGATTTCAGTGGTGGTTATGCTTGTGCAACTTGACGCATGCAATAAAGTATAAAGAGATAAGGATACTCTGACTATAAACCACTTGAACCCCAGGTCCCCAGCATAAACCAAAAATCTACAAACTCACAACCGTAGGTCGCAACGTG
This sequence comes from Electrona antarctica, assembly GCF_951216825.1. NCBI lineage: Eukaryota > Metazoa > Chordata > Actinopteri > Myctophiformes > Myctophidae > Electrona > Electrona antarctica. The sequence goes on from NC_136810.1 coordinate 30,475,905, forward strand.
CTGTGAGCTCATGGTCGACCTGGACTGAAGTGTTTTATGCACATTCTCCATTTACAGTCCTTACGGCGGCTTACGCCTACACAAATGTTCAGATTTCATCATTTCAAATATAAAGTGCTCACCCCAGGGCCATGGATGTTACAATTCTGCTAGGGCAGGAATAAGTAGGCTACCGGTATCTTCCGTATTGTTCAATAAAAAGCAATGTTTAATCAGTTTTTGGCCATGCACTTTCAACTATGCGCCCCTATCGGTTGGTAGCCTGGCTAATAAGCCAGACTCAAATCACACTGTCGTGTGGTATTTGAGTCTGGAGATGGATCTTGTTTCCCGGGGGGCGGGTTCAAACATTTTCTCTTTGACGCAATTGGTCAGAACTACTGTCAGTCAAAGGTCTCAAGCATTGAACGTCACTGTACCAAAGCCCGCTCATATTGCATACCGTGTCCCGATTGGCCACACCAGTTCTCTGGTGTAGGAAATGGGCGTACAATTGAACCTCTCCAGACCGTAATCCGCCGGCAGGCAATTGTTTTTGCCAACGGCTGATTCGGTCTGGCTTATTAGCCAGGCTAATCGGTTGGTGCATTATAACTCTGATAAAATGGCCACCGATCGGATTAAAACGCTTTTTATTGAACAATGTGGAAGATACGGGTACTTTTACCCACCCGAGGAGGCCCCAGAGCCAGGGCGAGCACTTTATATTTGAAATCTGAACATGTACAGTATGTAGACATTAACGTTCTAAATGGGAGAAGTGCATAAAACAGGTTGAAGTTCCGCCATGGCAGACGAGCGCCATGTGATGATGTGAACTATGGCTAAATCGTCTCGTATACGTAATAATAAGTCAACTTTCCGAGGGCGAGTGTTCCAGATGTCCTTCTGATGGATTTTTCTTGGCTGTCAATATTTCTATCATCCAACAAATCGCTCTGAAAGTGATCCAAAGGATCGTGCGCTATTATAACTCTATGGGGAAGACCATTTTGTTTACCCCGGGCTAAAACCGGATGTGACATTTGTGGGCGTTCCTGTCTAGCTTGGTGTGGATGTATAGACTTGGCTGTGTACTCTGTTTGTTTAAAGTGCTCTAAACAAACATTAGAAAGTCCATAGACTTGGCTGCCATATAACGTAATTTCACAAGCTATACGTTAGAGGGGCTATAATGACATAAATATACAACGACATCACCATGTCATCATAACAACCATGTCCTTTAACGCTCCGAATGCGAGAACCGGTTTTCTACGTGGTTCGAATCCCAGCGGTCCGATGCGGGACACGTAGATCTCCGTTTAGCGCACACACCCGGACAATAGATCAAGCAGCCCCGATTCATCCCACAACACTCCGGTCACTTGATAAAATAAAAAAAATGCCTCTCCCCCTCCCTTCCTGAAAACAGGACGGGAGGGGCGCATTGTGTAGAATAGTCTCTGTAAGCGTAATGGCGGCGCCCATGCAAGCGTAATACAACTCCAGTCAACAGAATCACACTGTATAACATTCGATCGGCTTGTCTCCTCCTGTTTCTCCCTCCTCCCCTCCCCTCCTGTTTGTTTCAGGGGAGGGGAGGCGTCTTGTGTGTTGTGGTAGTGTTCCGACATGTTCCGGCTCCATGATGGACACAGATCTAAAGTCGGTCTCTTTTCCTTCTGCATACTCGAACAAACAAGAAAACTATCACGGATTGTATCGTCCCTCGGCGAATACAATCCGAGGATACAGACGGCGAGGGACGGTTATTCTTTGATGATGATGATCAACGGTCAGATGGAACAATGCAATACACAACAATACACGGTGGTGTGGAGGGGGGGACAGCAACATCACCGTCCCTCGGCGAACTCGGCTAGCCGAGTTGGAACGATACACAGTGACAGTGAGACTAATGACAACGCGTCTTTGCATCGTTTCATCTGCCCGCCTGGCGTCTACCCGATCCGTCATGATCATCATCATCATAAAAAATAAACAAAACAGTAGTAACGTAGCCCCAATATGTTCCCTCAGTCCCTATGCTCATTCTTTAGCTCATACAAATGCCAATTACCGACGAAGGGTAGATGGGATCAATGTGTACTTTTTTCCTCGTAAAAGTAGTAGACATTCAGGGCTTTCATTCGGTTTATAGTATGTATAGGATATTTTTTGTGTTCATTTTTATAACTGCCTGTCAACTGTGTACCTGGACACACTGTCTGCTGTGTAGCTGGACACACTGTCAACTGTGTACCTGGACACACTGTCTGCTGTGTAGCTGGACACACTGTCAACTGTGTACCTGGACACACTGTCTGCTGTGTAGCTGGACACACTGTCAACTGTGTACCTAGACACACTGTCTGCTGTGTAGCTGTACACACTGTCAACTGTGTACCTGGACACACTGTCTGCTGTGTAGCTGTACACACTGTCAACTGTGTACCTGGACACACTGTCTGCTGTGTAGCTGTACACACTGTCAACTGTGTACCTGGACACACTGTCTGCTGTGTAGCTGGACACACTGTCTGCTGTGTAGCTGGACACACTGTCTGCTGTGTAGCTGGACACACTGTCTGCTGTGTAGCTGTACACACTGTCTGCTGTGTACCTGAACTTGTAATGGCAGCTTTCGATGTTACTATAAGTATACAAGTAATCAAATTAAGAAAAGCAGGACTCAACCATCAGGATTCAAACTCCATTCCTTTATTGTATGTCATCACACCAGAGAGAGACCAGTGTCTCCCTCCAGAGCTCCCCCAGCACTTCCCTACACACATGTCCCACACATATTTTATACTTTCAGGAGTGTACAGAGTTTCAGGAGTAACAAGAGATGGTCATTCCTTAAATGGACTCTATTCTATAGTTAACTCACACAGTTTGAAATAGGTTTATATGAGTCGGCAGTCTCTAATGAATTTGTCAGTGAGGAACAGGTGGTGATTAGAGTGTTAAGTATCATCTACTGGTGGGCTTCATTACATTTATCAATACCATAGTGTTTATATGCATTTTCTCAAAATACAATTAATTATTATTATTATTATTATTATATGCATTTTCGCCACCACAGAACACACTGTCTGCTGTGTAGCAGCTGATGAAATGCAGTCACATGATGTCATCAATATTAAGCCCATATACTGTATGGAGATCCCTGATGTCATCAACATTGGCCAGCAACTATCTCACCTCAAACCAAGGGCGAGGTGCGAGGTCGCTTCTCGCCCTCAGGCGTTGCTACATATACACCCTATAAAGCTGTGCATTCATTTCACACAACAAGCTCCTGTGACATATGAATTCTGTTTTCCTTTGTGTCTGTTCTTGTTTACCTTCCCCCGGGAAACAGCTTGGCTCCTGAGTCATCCATTGAAATCCTTTTATACCTTGTCAGATAGTATCTCTTCCATATCTGCTTGATGAAAACAACAACAACCGGTATGCACCTTTGTTTTTTACTCATTCATTTCTGCTTGTTTATTTTTCCCTGCTACCCGCTGAGTCATTCTTAGCCTTTAATGTGACTGGCTGATATTATCTCCTGATTTCCTCAGATCACTTGCTGTCCACTTGTGCATAACTTGCTGGCAAAAATATGATTGTGTGGCAAAATCTGTGACCAGGGCCGAATCAGTCACACAGTACTTTGACAACAGGATACTATTTATCGTTATTACTTTGTAAGACATACAACCATTAATTATTTTAGTTGCACTGTTTAAAGTGTTAAAGGTATCAATGTTGTAAACCTTAATAAAGTGAATAACCCCTGGGACTACACCATCCGTTGTTTAATTAGAGAGCAACGGAAACTCTTGTCATTCTTATTCTAACCTTTGGTTTGTTCAAGGACCATGGATCAAAATATAACATTCGTTTTATTTTCCTTGTACAGCGGCCACTAAAATTCCATAAAACACAATATTTATTAAATCCTAAAATCTGGGTATAAATCTTAAAATGCAATATACACTAACAAAAAGAAACAAAAAGAAACTAAAATCGTTCAACTACAAATGTGCAAAGTGCGTTAGGTTAGACAGTTCTGTTTGTGAGTAGAGAGAGCCTCCAATCAGTCCAGCATCGGATACGTTGAATCAGAACAATACGTCCACTTCAATACATCATGCATCTGAAATCACACAAGGCAAAAGCCAGTTTTAGCTATATTATAGTTTAATGGGATGGAAGTGCGGGATGGAACAATACTCACACACAACGGGCAGCCTAAACCGCCCGCCGAGGTTGCTTGGTATCCGCACTCTGAAACACCGCTCCTGGCCACTGGCTCGTACCACAGATAAGTCAGCCCATTCGATTCTCTCCGTCGTCAACAGATTGGTCACACACGAGTCTTCCTTCTCTCTCGACTCGTACCGTGGTGTGCCTCCTGTCACCCTTGACACACTCACAGAGCAGCAACACATACACCCTCCTCCTCTGCGTACCTCTTTATACTGGCAAAAGTCATGTTCATAATAGAGAACTCCACCTCTTCCACTCCCACGCCTGACAGCTGTCAGTTAATGACACTTACGTCATACTTAATCCGGCGGAAACGGAAGTCCTTGCACACATACAGGATCATATATACAATCGACAGCGGTAGGTATTTAATAAGGAAAGAATCAGAATAAGTCACTGAACGGATATACAATACAATATTAATGCAAAAACAAAATAAGGACAAAATAAAAAGAGAACCTATTTTTTACACCGGTCACAAATCAATAGATCCACATCAGACGGGTCAAAACATATTTTGAACCTGTGCACAATGTTAAGCAAAACAACTTTGCTTCCTTCTTGCACTGTTATCTATTGACCTCGACTCCTCTGTTTCTCTCGCTGTATCAACCCCAACCAGAGTCGATGCACTGTTCCGTTTAACTTTAGTGTGCTAGCTATTTGCAATCCTTTGTATCCCATCTTTGTCTTCTTTCATATTGGTGCCCCCCTCTCTCTCCCCAGGATTTCTTACTTTTTCCCCTTCTAGTTTCCACTTTATGTTCATCTCCAAATCATAAAAGACAAACAATAGGGCAATATAAAAGTGCTTGGCAGTGGGTCAGCCATTTGACCTTGGATACAGAGGAAAGCTTTTCATAGAGTGAGATTGTAAACTCAGCTCATTTCCCAATGTGCTCCTTGTGTCAAATCCATTTCATTATAAGGTTTCAGCTGGACTGTTGCCAAGGTAGGAAAATAATAATTCCTCCTGCAGGCTATTGAAACTGCATTATGTATAAGAAAAAAGGAAACATTTATATTATATTGGGTATTATTGTATAACAAACCCAACAAAGATAAGGAACAATTCAATGACATTTGGTGTGCTAGCTTGATGTTGTATTTTGACCCAGTACCATTCTGCCAGAAGGGCAGACTTTATGTTATTTTCCCAATAATCATCTAGGCAAAGAATACTATTAGACAATATTGCCTAATATATTAACAGTTCAACTTGGGGATAAAACAAATGCACGGTTCTATGTTTTACCTAACCTCGTGTCACCAGGCTTTCCACCTCGGAGGAAAGCCTGGTCTGTGTTACTAAATTGCCATTTGATCCGGTCGGGAGTGGATGATATCGTTACATCATGTTGTAGTCATTGTTTTGTAGTCATTAGGCCGGAACCCTTTAAAAAAAAAAATCCCTCAAACCGGAAGAATAATACTACCTTCCCAATAAAAGCCTTGATGTGGCATAGGGCGAGTCACGATGTGGCATAGGGCGAGTCACGCTTTTATTGGGAAGGTATTATTATTCCGGTTTGAGGGAAAGGATGTTCTGGTTCCGGACTGATGACTACAAAACAATGACTACAATGACGTAACGATATCATCCGCTCGTGACCGGATCATAAACCCGAAAAGGAATGCTGCCAAGACTATATGTTTTACCTACAGTAGGTATGTGTTCATTTAGCATCTGGGTCATTCAAGTCAACTCTTTAGTAACCCAACACATTCTACACCAACACATGGTTCCACGCATATGTGAAAATGTATACTGACTGACAGAATCATCATCAATTTCAACACCAAAGGCTGTACTAGGATTTTGCAAGAATGAAGACGAAACTGCAAGTCATCATACCGTACACTATACCGCCACTATAACCTTGGCATCACTATTTTTGTCCATTAACATAGGGGAAACATTTCTCAACAATCTTCCAAGACAATTGTGATGTGTTGTGAGCTTGTTAATCTCTCAAGAACAGATTCTGAGCAGAGGACGCTGATCCTTTTATTTGCAGATGGGTTCCCAGATTGTGCACTTGTCGCGGTGTACTATTTTCTTTGGATATTTTTGAAAATAGGGCTTAATTGGTTAATGTTAGCATGAGTTGATAGGAGCTGGTCCCTCACTTGCATCAGTCACAACTGAAAGAGTGAAATTGGTTAGATAAATAAACCTATTTATCATCTATTCCTTGTCTGTCTGTGCTGTCCTGATAATGACTTGTGCTGTCCTGATAATGACTTTGATCTTTCATCAGACCTTTTCACTGCTTTAGATGTCATTCTCTTCTCCTCTCTCACCTTTGCAGCTTAACCTTCCTTAATCTTTTCTGCCCAACCTGCATTATGAGTCTGACAACCACCATTAATCTGCTCTTCCTTCCTTCCTTTGTTTACTTCTCAATCCTCTAGAGAAGAATTATTTATTATTATATTATATATTATATTATTAATATATATTATTTATTTTGTATTTAACTTCTCTACGACTACGTAATGCACACTGATGCAACACTGGGGTATTTCTGGTAGTGTAATTATAATACATTGAGTTACAAGATACAAAAGCAAAATGTGTATACTGACCTAAAAAGAAAAGTGGCGACTGGCGAGTTGCTGACATTCTAATAATAACATTGAATTTTCCTTTTTTTTATTGTTAAATTCTTAGCCTCACTAGAACATATAGGGCCCTGATGACAGTAATGTTAGTCGCTTTTGGCAAACCAACAAGCAAAAAGTATGCACACCAATGTTGCTGACCACGGTACATAAGACTTTAAACAAAGAAAGAAAGAGGCAGCACTGCTCCAACGCAAGCAGTATTTTAATGGTACAAGTTACAACCATCGTTTTGACCAGACAAAGGTCTTCTTCAGGGATAGTCACTTATTTTGGTCCATTGTGTGTAGCTTACCAATAAGACTATTAAGAAGAAATTGCTGTTACATGTAGTTAGCTTGATCAGTTTGTTTTGGCAAGCGATACCCTCACATGATGGGAATTACGCTTGAGTCTTCAGAAAAAGGAAAAGGTCTGGGTGCTCGGGATTTAAAAAAAAGTCGAGCGAAGGTGCTCTTTGGTGGGGGACTGAAAACATGCAACTATTAAAGGAAAAAGAAACCAAGGCACACTTCTGGTGATTCAAAAAAATAGTTTATAATAGAAATTAAAAACTGCGTGGACATTAATGGAATTTATCCAATTCACTCTTCAATTCATTCATTCAGTGCAGAGTAAGTTCATTGGATGCTGGGTAAACATTCCCATATCACTGCTTTAATTGTCTTCATGGAAATAAGAGGGTGAAGCATTTTTCTTGTTCACACATTGAGAAGAAAATGTGAGCCGATGTGCTGCTAATCCATTACTCTCTCACTATGCAATTATAAATGTTCACCCAAAACATTAAATATTGAACACTGTGTGTTAACTTGGAGCTTGAATAGAATTAAAACAAATATGAAATCACATGCATCAGTGAAATTGATTAGGCCTATAACAAAAAACACTCAGGAAGCCCACACCTTGCAGAGAAACGTACACTACCAATAGGTGTGTAAATTAAAATCTAAATTGCTGTGGGGTGAATTGCTCCATTCCATAAAGTCAGGTGTTCACTCACATAATGTAAGCACATCACCTATTTGCCTTGTGTGGGAAGGAAATTGGAGGCTGTTAGATGTGTGACTGTGAGAGATGACCTTTTATGTTAACTTTACCCTTGCATGAAAAGAGATGGCTCTACACTTTATAACATTTAAAGCTCAGCCTCTCTCTCTCGTTCTAGTGTTAATGGACCTCTTCATAGGCCATCTGTGAATCGAGAGAGAGAGCGAGAGAGAGAGAGAGGCACACGTGAGAAAATTCTCTCAGGCATGAAACGGCTCTGCATAGATGTAAATTAGAGGCGAATGTTCCGAAATAATTTATTAAGGGTTAAGGTTTTATATTCTGTAATTAAATTATATTCTAAATTAAATTACATGAAAGATTGTCCTTCTTTAAGGACTGTTTATTTATTGTAACTAAACGACATAGATTGAAAGATTAATTGTTTCCAAAGTCACCACAGACACAAGCATTTAAAACTGACTTAACTATTCCTAAATCACTACAAAATCTTTTCATTATTTCAGTCATTGAATTGACTGTTCATGGGAAGAGAGAATGCAAGCAGAGTGGAGGATATTCACTGTCCTAACCAGTTGAGGTTGGTTGTAGAGTATGCACTGGAGCATCCATGCAGCGGTTCCTGCAGAAACTTGGAATCAAAAGAATACTAGAAAATAGTCAATAGTTGCAACCCTTAACAATTTTACCTACTTTATTGTTTATTGCTGGATCCCAATTAGCTACTACCTCAGTAGCAGCTACGTACGCTTCCTGGGGTCCACACAAAAAATACATTACATAATATGAAAATATTTTTTTTTTCTATTTAGACAGTGTTGTATGTGTGATGTTCATTAATATGCGCTGTCCCTTCCAAATAAACATATAAATTAAATAAATAAATACGTTTCATACTTATAGTGTCTCCTAGTTAATCTTCTTAACGAGTTCAGTGAGATAATTACCATAGCAAATTAGCACTGATATATTATTCTTCTACAGTGGCAATGAGATGGAATTCTGAGCTTTGATTTCTTAGAGCACTGACCTAGTCAGCTATTGAGCCCAAAATATATTGTAGCCTTTGTCCTACACAGTACCATAGCTGTCATAACTCATAAATGCCATATCTAACTCTGTGCCACAGCTTTATGCCATACAAAATATTGAATTAGCTAAAAACAAAAAACAACTTGAAGGTTCAGTTATGAACATGAAGATATTGGGACTCATTTATAAATAATTATAGATGTCCCGATTCTGTATCGGTATCGGAAAAAGTATCGGATCGGCCCATATTTGGTCATATCGGTATCGGCATATATGCCAGTCTAACCACCGATCCGACACAGGGGTAAGCCATTGACACTATGGCAGGTAAATAAAATGTTGGGGCATGTGGAGTTTGCTTTCGAGTTGCCCAAACTGCAAGTGCACATTTGAGTGAGGAGTCTGCTATAAACACAACACAAGATATAATTATAGCTAAAAAGCTATAAACATTATTGCCGGTCGGTGGACTTCAAAATAAGATATTTTTATTTTTGTATCATTATAAATATTCTCTGGTATCGGTATTCGGTATCGGCTAACACAGAAATTGTGGTATCGGGATCGGATCTCAAACGAAAAAAGTGTATCAAGACATCCCTATAAATAATGCTGTTATAAATAAGTGCAAACTAACTACAGTACTACAGCCATACATCAGAGCAAGCATTTGGCAGTAGAGCCGCTTGGACTCTCGTAGAGAGATTCGTCAGAATCGGAAAAAAACTCTACGAGAGTTTAAATCTTGGGCTACCACTAAGCTATGGCTGCCCTTTATGGCAATCTTGGTATCTTTTAAACACAAGAACTTGACCCTCATAATGATGCAAATGACTTAAAAGGAGTCTTCACTTTTTGACTTTAGGATTTACCAAGACCAGATGTACCACTGTGCAGTCACGGTCGTCTGGAGCTCAGCCTGGAAGGCAAGTGTTTGTTTTTAGGCTGTTAATCATCATCTCAGTGCTAAATTGCCACTCTGTTGTGTGAGTGGAATCTCAGGGAGCATCTCACCATGCAGGACATAATCAGGCACACAAGGTTAATGAGAGTTTGACGGTAGCATATGCCTCACACACGGCACTGATATTATGCCATAAAATCAGGGACAATGAGTCAGTGGCACAGGTCCAAACAAACAACAACAAAATACAATCATCAAATATGTCTGGATAGCAGTTTACCCCCCCCCCCCCCACCGATGATAATGCCAACTGCAAGTGTTTGATTTGCAGGGGGAATGGGGACGATGACATGCCTCTTTTGATATCCTGATTGCTGCCCCCTCTGGTCTTTGTTTGTTTGTTTGTTTGTTTATTGCCAGTGAGCATATGTGTTATTCCTGCTTCCATTTTTGTAAATGTACATTGTTGAATGTATAGGCTATTAACGACATTACATCTGGCATTCCTATCTTGGGCAAATGTTAATTTTTAACAGATCTATAATAGCTCAAATCGCAGTGTTGCACAACAAACATTATAGTGCTTATGACTTAGTGACTATCTCTGTTTCTTACAAACGGAACCCTGCCTACCGCAAACGAGCTCTCATGTGTGTGACACTTTAATGAAATCGCATTAGCAGAAACTGCTGAAATGTGAGTCTTAGGCAGAACACACCAGGGCTCATTAAATATTTCTGTCACCTGGGCTGATCGGTGCATATTCTGTACAACGAGTCGCATTATCCATCTTTAAACCAAGGTGACAGGTGATGTTGAATCAAGCTTGGCAGGACAGGGTCCTTCATCTAGATATAATTTGTGTCACTTTTCTCCACTCTGTTCCCTTCACTGTCAGCTGTGACCTATAGCCACGCCCTCAGTAGGTGCTCCACTCGTCCAAGGAGAAATGTGACAATGTTATTAAAAGACCAAACACTTGTTAAGTGCCGCCGATGGGCTCCATGCAGCTGTCCATCAGACAGCAGATTCCTTAACCCTAGGTTATACACATATAACATAGCATGTTGCCTGCCAAAAATAGATTATCTACAAACTCACAGCTTAAACATCTGATATATTTGGCGTGTGACACCGTTGCACAATGTAAATTAACTACTTTGAACCTGCCGATGAAAGGTTCAAAGAATATTGATAGTCTCTTAAATTCTAGAATTAATGACCTGTAAGAATACAAGCAATGTGTTCTGTTAACTGTGAAATGAAGCCTTATTGAGCCATATCCCATTTTAATCCATATTGGAAAATGTTTCAATTCAGTGCAGATTTTCTGAGCTCGCACACGCGGCTTAATCACTGTACTTACCCAACATTTAGCCTAACTACTGTATTGTGTTTATTATAACAAAGACTGCAACAACACTATGCAATTGTCAAGATATGCCATTTCCTTTTTTAACAAAAATAAAATGAAAACTTGATCACAAAAAATATATTTCCATTTCCATTTTGAGCTTGATTGTGACCTTGACCTTTGACATTTCAACCCAGAAGTAAATGAGAAAGGGGCACTCTTTCATAATACGGATGGCCCTGCCTCCACCTATATTCATTCATAGAGTTATAATATAACTAGTCCTTACCCGTTCTGAATATATGAACAGCAAATGATGTTCAGTGTGGGTAATCTATCTAATAATTTAGCGATCGCTCGCCCGCTGTTTCGAGCAAAATAGACAGCGGGTGAAACAACTGAAGTTACGCGGGAAAGTGTGTCCCAGTATTAATCTGTGTCCGTCCCAACATGCAGTTCACTGGTGACCCGGAAGCCGTCCCAACATGCATTGTAAGGAAGTACTCGGACTGACTGACAGACAGCGACCGAGCAAAATAGACAGCGGGCGAGCGATCGCTAAACTAAAATAGATACGGATGGCCCTGCCCCCACCTATTCATTCATAGTTATAATATAATACGGACAGCCCTGCCCCCACCTATTCATTCATAGTTATAATATAATACGGACAGCCCTGCCCCCACCTATTCATTCATAGAGTTATAATATAGTATGGATGGCCCTGCCCCCACCTATTCATAGTTATAATATACTGTAGTATGGACGGCCCTGCCCCCACCTATTCATTCATAGTTATAATATACTGTAGTATGGACGGCCCTGCCCCCACCTATTCATTCATAGAGTTATAATATAATATGGACGGCCCTGCCTCCACCTATTCATTCATAGAGTTATAATATAATATGGACGGCCCTGCCTCCATCTATTCATTCATAGAGTTATAATATAATATGGACGGCCCTGCCTCCACCTATTCATTCATAGAGTTATAATATAATATGGACGGCCCTGCTCCCACATATTCATTCATAGAGTTATAATATAATATGGACGGCCCTGCTCCCACATATTCATTCATAGCGATTTGACCGCCAGGACTCTGCTTCAATAATACTGGGGGTTTGGGCATCACGACATGTGAGCCTGTAGATTGTCTATTTCCTCTATTTAAAAAATATGTCAGTTATATACTTTGTATATTTTAGTTAATTGTCATTTCTGCCCTGTGCAGTTCTTGTTTATGAAGCCGAGGTCTATGTATACCATGTTCAATGCTAAAAACACAACAAATCGATAATCACAATTGCATGTCAATTATTTGTCAAGGAAACATTTTATCACAACATACGGCATAGGCGTACACACTGTACATGTACATGTCTTGATCTCTGGGCAGCCTAATCCCTCCCACCAAGCATCATGAAAGCACTTAAGCTTTGGTTTCCTCACAGCTTTACATTGATAGACTCCGCAGTGATTTTTGTGTGTTCACTTGGATCACCCTTCCCCAATGTTTTTTACCAACACACCCCCCCCCCCCCCCCCCCTTCCAGCAGGACTTTCTACAAGTCCTGCTGGAATTTGTACAGAATTTGTACAACATGTAACAACATCAGCCTGTGTTTCTTGTAAATCTGAGAGGAACCGGGTGTCTCTTGTTTGGCTGCAGTCTACAGGCTACAGTTGTAGTTGCTGCAAGAAATAAAATAAAAAATAAAAATAACTTTGTGGCACAGGCGAATGCCCACAAGGAGCAGTTGTATGGCTTACTTTTAAAACCACATCAATAATAATTACAGCAAAGCATTATATTTAGCCACAGCATCACTGTCCTTCAAAGATAATAGTACAGTCACTTCTTTCTGCAAGAAAGTAAAAAAAGAAAAAGGGTGGGTTAAAAACAATTGTGCATAGTTCCCATGGGATCAAGGCAAAAAATAAAGTTTGAGCAAAGCTTGTATACCACAAAAAGTATAGGAAATAGGGTTTGTTTGTTGTACATTTACAAACAATGTCCTCTTATTCTGTAGCCAAATGGAGAAGTGGAGAAGCCAAAGTGTCCATTTAGTTACATTTAGTCCATTTAGTTACATTTAGTTACATTTAGTCCATTTACTTACATTTAGTCCATTTAGTTACATTTAGTCCATTTAGTTACATTTAGTTACATTTCTACATTGAGGATGTTGTGCACTTTTTCCTGGGATCTATTTCCATTTTAAATTGAAATTATGTCAAATCATCTACAGTAAGATCATCTTGAATGTGGCTGGTCATTTTTGAGTCGTGTAAACCACTCCTACAACTGGCTTTGTTGTGCAGAAAAAATGTGCATGGTTGCTATGTTCACCCTGTTCACCCGGGTGTGATTTCATTACGTCAGACATGATTTTGTTAGTCTGTGCAGCAAAAATGAGCATGGTTGCTATGTTCACCCTGTTCACCCGGGTGTGATTTCATTACGTCAGACATGATTTTGTTAGTCTGTGCAGCAAAAATGAGCATGGTTGCTATGTTCACCCTGTTCACCCGGGTGAACAGGGTTTTTTTTCTGTGCAGAAAAAATGAGCATGGTTGCTATGTTCACCCTGTTCACCCGGGTGTGCTTTCATTACGTCAGACATGATTTCATTACGTCAGACAGGCTATATTACACCACTCAGTTCACATGGGTGTGATTTTTTTGAAATATCATGAAAACGTGGCTCAAATCTTTGAATATATATTCTTTCAGAGCAAACGTTTTTAACTCAAATCTTTGCATCTATGGGGGGGTCCCTGGAACTAAAGTGGTCAGGAGGTGCACAGCGCACATCCCAGGTTAACTCAACGGGTGCTCGAACTAAAAAAGAACAGACTGCAAAAGAAAGAATAAGTCTGCACATCTTTTTGAAAGCTCCCCAAAAACTTTATTTACCAAAAAAACATAATGTTTCGGCCTCTGTGGCCAACATACAACATACATGAACAACATATTTTCAGAGTGGGGGTCGGCGACCGATTGCATTACATTTTTTGGGGTTCTTGACATGAAAATGTTTGAGAACCACTGACACAGAAACATAGGGTTTTTCAGAAAACTGGATTATAGAAGGCATTTGTAGAATCTGGTCTCGGGTCTAAACGGGTTAATCCGCACGCAACGCATTCTCAGCCCAATACCAGACGGGAATTATAAGTGTGGTGCTTTAATGTACTTAAAAAACGGAGCTCACTGACATATTTTAACACCACAGTTTAGCATAGGGTTTGGTGTGATAATGTACACATGTTTATTGAATGTTTTGTGATATTTTGTGAACAAGTGTTTTAATGAATTCAGTGCATTGTGTGTTTTATAAAAAACGTTCTGTATGCAGTAAGACTGACTGAAAAAGTAAAGTACAGAGACTGATTAAAGTAACAGTATTACAAATGTGAGTTTTGGAGCACATACAGTACAAATGTATTTTCTTTACACTATTTTGGTGAAATGTGACGACAGAAAATACCAAATGTGTAAAGTTGTATTATTCTACAGTAACAGTTTATTGTGAATTGTGAAATATGAATGTGAATGTGATTATTGAATAATATGAATATGATGATTGAATTTAAAGAGAGAAAAAGAGAAAGAATATGAACATAAGATTCTGTGAATAAAGACAGATTTGCAGCCTGCTCTGATGAACGCAACATAAATCTCCTGTCTGTATTTTCCCTGTACAACAGGACTTATCTTCTGCCATCAGGCAACTCAATCGTGAGGCCTGTAACACAAACAATGTCACTACTTTGAACTAACACCATAATTATTGTCTTGCAAGACCGACGTTCAATAAGTCAAATATGTTATGATAAACTATGACCTACTGTTTATACCATTCTTAAATCTGTTCAAGTCTATTCCTACTGTAACTGTACAACAATATAATGTAGTGTTTTCTTGCATTCTGTGGTTTGGTTTATGGGTGAGCTTGGTGAGGGGAATATTGGGAATGGAAGGAAAACATACAAAGCCAAATCCAACAAAGGCACAGTGAGCTTTACCTACAGCCATGGTGGCAAAATGTTTAGCTTGTTTTAGTAAAGCTGGTATTGACACAAATGTGGTATATTATTCTGTTGAGAGTTACATTTGGATTACATTTAAACCCATATTCATGTCCTTGTATGAGTCTTCCTCACATTCCACTTGCTATTCAAGCAGAATATATGTGACAATCAAGTACACATTGTAACTGCCCCCTGGGCTTGGTATGGACTTTGAGAGTGAGACAGTAGAGTTTCAAACTGATGCTCTTTATTTTTGGTGTGGCACCGTGAAAACTAGAAAAAGCATAAAACACAAAAATATGCATCACCATCAATATAAAATACAATAAGCCAATAAGCAAAACAGTTTAGACAAGATAAGCTACAACTTGACAAATAAGCAAAGATATACTTCTTAAACAATGCAAGTAAGCTATGTGAGGACCATAAACACTGAACAGCATTAGCAGCCTTTGTAAACGAAAATAGTCCTTCAGGTAGCCATGTGTTGCAGTCAGAGTCACATGGCAATAGTGTTTACATTAGGGCAATAAAAACGCTCTTTTTAACTAAAACAAACACACACTCTTGGCACTATGAAATGTACATGAAATGTTCTTATACAGACCTCATTCCGCCTTCCAAGGGGTGTTAAAAGGGAAATAAAACGTATTTATTTGTGACAACGTCTAGCTGTTTGGACTGCTAACGCCATCTTGGATTTTTAGAACTCACGCGAGATTCCCACAATGAGACTATGCGTTGACTGAATACACAGAAAATAGATGGGCCAACTGTGCCACCTACTGGATCTTTTGTAAACCACACACACTAAAGGTGGCCTTACACTAGCCGATTCTTTTCAATCTGAAATCTGATAGCGCCACACACTACAGGATAATCGGAGCGGGGCAGAGCAAATATCAAACATGCTTGATGTTGATCGGGTCGATCCCGATCGCGCCCCGAGCAGATCGATTGAGTCGGGCACCCCCCGAGCGTCAAAAAATGCCCGATTATCGGCTAGTGTAAGGCCACCTTACGTTCCCAAATTGCAGATAGAAGGAAAACAACCCGTAGTATTACAAAGTAGATAAAACAGCCAGCAATCAATAAAGATGAACAATTAAAGTATGCAAATTTCAAATAACCATTGGTTGGGGTTCATTTACACTCCCACCAAATCCTGCTATGATGAATAGGCAGTATGGATGAATCATAAAGGATTTTAGATCAACAATAATGAAAACAATGTCTTTTACTCATCACTCTCAAGGAGTAGTACTAGCTTTTGGATCGGCCGCTCGATGACAGAAGGTTTGGATGAGCGATCGTGGGCTCCCGCTGGTTTCTGCTGCCCTGTTTGCAGCTTGACCCGGCGTACTAAGCCGTCGTTCTCTTTGGTGGCTTCCACAACTCGACCTAGTTGCCACTGGTTTCTTGATAGGTTACTGTCTTTGATTATGACTATGTCATTCACCTTGAGGTTGCGTCGGGGCACGTGCCACTTCTGCCGTGTAGAAAGGTTCATGAGATATTCTTTCTTCCAGCGACTCCAGAATTGTTCTATGAGGTACTGGACTCTGCGCCACCTCTTTGTTGCATACATGTCCTCCCTCACGAATCTCCCAGGAGGTGGAAGAGCGATTTTAGACTTCATCGTGATGAGGTGATTCGGGGTCAGAGGCTCTAGTGCTTTAGGATCGTTGATTCCATCCACTGTGAGAGGCCGGTTGTTGACAATGGACATCGCTTCATAGAACAGTGTTCTAAGGGAGGCGTCATCAAGTCGACCTGGACACTGAGCGAGAGTGGCATTCAGAACATTCCTAACGCTCCGGATCTGCCTTTCCCAAACACCACCTGCGTGGCTTGCAGACGGGGCATTGAAGATGAATTCACACTCCCTTTCAGCCAAGAATGCTTCTAGGTACTTGGTGTCGCATTGCTTGAGTGCTTCTCTGAACTCATTCTTGGCTCCCACAAAATTAGAACCTTGATCACAGTGAAGTTGACGAACCGCTCCTCTCAGGCTAATGAAGCATCTCAAGGCGTTGATGAATGTATCTGTCGACAGGTCTTCAAGCATTTCAATATGGATAGCTCTGGAAGACAGGCAAGTTAATATCAGGCCATACCTTTTGTAGTCTTTACAAGCTTTCTTGATTATGAAGGGGCCGAAACAGTCCATGCCTGTATACGAGAAAGGAGCTGAAACTTCAACACGCTCCTTGGGGAGCTCAGCCATTTGCTGTTCTTCTGTGGGTCGTCAAAGTTTCCTACATTGCACACAACTGTGTATCAGCTTGGCCACTAGTTTGCTCCCACCAATGGCCCAGAATCCACTAGCTCTGAGCTCCATTTGAGTTTGGTTTCGGCCTTGGTGACAGACCTTGCTATGGTAATGAGCCACAATCAGCTTGGTGATGTAGCTGTCCTTTGGAAGAATGACTGGGTGCTTTAATTCTTGACTGAGGGAAGACTGTTTCAGTCTTCCTCCAACACGAAGAAGTCCTCTGTACAGAATAGGATCAAGGCGATGGAGAGGACTTGAACTTGGAAGAAGATCTGCCTTCTGAAGTGTCTTTATCTCACGAGAGAAGGCTTGCTGTTGGACAAGCTTAATGACTATTTCGGCAGCTCTCTCTCGTTCTTCAATGGTAACCACTTAATTGTGTTGTATTTGTTTTGAGCCTAGTCTCTTAATTCGCGCCACCACTTTAAGGAGTTTTGACCATGAAGAAATCTGATTTAGGCGGCTAAGAATGTCTGTGTAGTCGCTGACCTTGGTTGTGAATGCTTGAACTGTCTTGACCTCAGGATCGCCGACGAGCAGCTCTATTGAGGAGTTAGGCCTTGGGCGCACTTCTTGCTCCCAAAGGAATGTAGGTCCTGAAATCCAGTTTGTTGATGGAATATGGGATGCGTGGAGGCCTCTGGAGGCATGGTCTGCAGGGTTTTGTGTTGTATCGACATAATGCCACTGACTGGGATCCGTGTTCTCTCTTATTTGTTGAACCCGGTTTGCGACAAATACATGGAACCTTCTTGCCTCATTGTTGATGTAGCCCAGCACCACTTGCGAATCTGTCCAGAAGAACTCTTCATCAATCTTCATTTCAAGTTCATTTTTCAGCATTACACTCATTCTGGTTGAGACTACAGCTGCTGACAGCTCCAGTCTTGGGATGCTTAGGATCTTTGTGGGTGTAACTCTCGCTTTGGCCATCACAAGGCTGGAGTGGACAGTGTCTTTGTCATCTTTGAATCTGAGATAAGAACATGCCCCATACCCCATGTTGCTTGCATCAGAGAAGTGGTGCAGTTCTGTTCTGACAATGTTGCCAAAGTCGCGTGGGTGGTAGCATCTGGGAATACTAACTTCACTCAGTTTCTGAAGACCATCTTTCCACTGCTCCCACCGTGGCTTTAAATCATCTGGCAGTGGATCATCCCATCCTATTCCCCTGCGGCATAGCTCTTGTAAGATATGTTTTCCAGTCAGGGCAAATGGTGCGATAAACCCAAGTGGGTCATACACAGAGGCGACGACAGACAGGATACCCCGCCGGGTTGAGGGCTGGTCTTTCGGGCTGATGTTGAAGCTGAATGTGTCATCATCTATTGACCACTGGAGGCCAAGTGCCCGTTCTGTTTGGAGTGCATCTGATTTTAGTTCGATTGTTTTGGAGGCTGTGGCTCTTTCTGAGGGGTCTACGGAGTTAAGGACTTCTTTGTGGTTTGAGTTGAATTTGTGCAGACGTAGGCCTCCTCTTTTGCACAACTCTTGTGATTCTGTGATCGGTTTCTTGGCCTCTTCAACCAATGTAACGCTGGCTAGTCCGTCATCAACATAAAAGTTTCTCTCAACGAAGGCTGATGCTGACGGGTGATCGGCTTTGTGTTGGCGCGCCAAGTACTTAAGGCCGAAGTTGGCGCAGCCCGGAGACGAGGCGGCTCCGAAGAGGTGGACTGCCATTTTGTATTCTTGTGGCTCCGTTTCCAAGTCTCCCTCCTCCCACCATAGGAATCTGAGGTAGTTTCGGGCTTCAGGGGAGACGAAGAACTGGTGAAACATTCTTTCCACATCGCAGATTATGGCGACAATTTCCTTCCTGAAGCGACACAGGACGCCCACTAGGGAATTGATTAAGTCGGGACCAGTCAGTAGAGTGTCGTTTAGGGAGACACCACGGAATTTTGCTGAGCAGTCAAACACGACTCTTAGCTTGTCTGGTTTTTTGGGGTGGTAGACGCCGTGATGAGGAAGGTACCAGACAGTCTCTCCCTCTGATGGTGTGATGGATAACTCTGCATCACCTCTGTCAATTATCTCCATCATGAAGGCTTTATAGTGGTCGTGATACTGGTTATTGGCTTTCAATTTCTTCTTTAGAGACTGAAGACGAACCGTGGCTAGCCTCTTGTTGTTTGGTAGTGTTGGAGAACAGCTACCCTTGAAGGGAAGGGGCATCTCATAGTGTCCATCCTCCTTCTGCCTAATGTTGTCACTGAGGAACTGTATGAAGCGAACATCATCTTGTGACACATACTTGTCTTCACAGGTCCTTTCCATGAAATCCGACTCCAGAGCCTTGAGAACGTCAGTAGTTCTCAAGGCTGCTTCCCATCTGCCCTCAAGTCAGCCAGAGTAACTCCACTCCTCAAAAAACCAACCCTTGACCCCTCAGATGTCAAGAACTACAGACCGGTATCACTCCTTTCATTTCTGTCAAAAAGCATTGAACGTGTTGTCTCCAACCAGCTCTCTCTCCATCTCTCACAGAACAACCTGCTGGATCCCAACCAATCAGGATTCAAGAAGGCACACTCCACAGAAACTGCCCTGCTGGCAGTCACAGAAGCACTACATGCTGCCCAGGCTGCTTCCCACTCTGCTGTCCTGATTCTCCTAGACCTATCGGCGGCATTTGACACAGTGAACCACCAGCTGCTCCTAGACACCCTAGCGGATCTAGGCATCGGCGGGACAGCACTAAAGTGGTTCTCTTCCTATCTCACCGACCGGACCTACCAGGTTTCCTGGAAAGGTCTGCTATCATCCCCCCGAACCCTCCAAACTGGGGTCCCACAGGGATCTGTACTTGGTCCGCTCCTTTTCTCACTGTACACCAAATCCCTTGGCACTATCATCTCTGCTCACAATATATCCTATCACTGCTATGCCGATGACACACAACTGTTTCTATCCTTCCCCCCCTCTGCCACTCAGGTGGAAGAGCGCATCACTGCATGCCTGGCTGACATCTCACAGTGGATGTCCTCCAACCACCTCAAGCTGAACCCAGACAAGACTGAGCTTCTCTTCTTCCCAGCTAAGTCCTGCCCTATGCGGGAGCTAACTATTTCCGTAGACAACGCCCTGGTAACGTCTGTCCCAACAGCCAGGAACCTTGGTGTTGTCCTGGACAGTCAGCTCTCGTTTAAAACTCACATCACAGCTGTCACTCGATCCTGTAGGTTCACACTTTATAACATACGACGAATTAGACCGTTCCTCACCCAGGAATCAGCCCAGCTCCTAATCCAGACAACAGTCTTGTCAAAACTTGACTATTGTAATTCGCTCCTTACTGGCCTACCGGCATGTGCACTTAAGCCTCTCCAACTGATCCAAAACGCCGCAGCTCGTCTGGTCTTCAACCAGCCAAAATTCTCACATGTCTCCCCCCTGCTCCGCTCCCTGCACTGGCTCCCAGTCGCTGCCCGCACAGAATACAAAACTCTGATGCTGGCATTCAAAGCAACCAAAGGTATGGCTCCCCCATATCTTGCAAGCATGATTGAACCCTACAAACCCTCCCGCGCACTCAGATCAGCCAACGCAGGAAAGCTGGAAGTACCCTCACTAAAAACGCCGGGACAACGCTCCACACGTCCCAAACTCTTCTCCCTTCTGGCCCCAAAACTGTGGAATGCACTCCCCGTTGCAATCAGAACTGCAGCATCACTCCCAATCTTCCGCCGTAGTCTGAAGACCCACCTTTTCAGACTCCATCATGGCCCATAGCACTTATCCTACCCCCTTAGATAGCACTTTTTAGACTTAGATAGCATTTGAAACAGACTTATAGCATGTCATGTAGACAGCACAATAATTGCATTGTATGTAGTCATAGCACATCATAGTACATATGTATAGCATAGTATAGTATATATGTATATTTAATATGTATAGTGTCATTATATAGATATGTTCTAGTTACGTTCTTAGCTTACGCATGTTTCTTGATAAATGCATTTTATATATGTGATGTATTCCCATACTTTTGTTCTTGCCTAATGTAAATCGCTCTGGATTAAGAGCGTCTGCTAAATGCCTAAATTGTAAATTGTAAATTGTAAATTGTAGTTGATGGGGCTGGCATTTCTTTTACTGCAACTCGATGCACGAAACACTGGCTTCCTTGTCGGTCTAGATGAGGATTAGATGAGCCTACTATGCTCCAGCCGAGCTCAGTTCGTTGTGCAAAGGGTTCGTTTTCACCGCCTGTGATGACTTCAAGAGGAGCTAGCGCTGATGGACAGTCACAGCCGATTAGCAGTCCCACCTCACAGTCTTGAAGTGATGGTAGTTTGTCTGCTAGGTGCTTGAGGTGAGGCCACCGTAGTGCTGTCTTCTCGGTTGGGATGTAGGACTTGTCCACTGGGATGAAGCTACGGGTGTAGGCTAGTGGCACTCGGATGTGTTTTCCAGAGTGGAGTGCTCGAACTTGTAGGCCGCTGACATTCTTACTTGTGATGACTGTGTCGACAGCTGTCATTGTGCTGAGTCTCAGCTTCACTGGTTGACCCTCCACATTCAGCTTATCAAGCAGATCTTCTAGAATGAACGTTGAGTCGCTCTGTGTGTCGAGCAGTGCATAAGTGAGAACCTCTTTATGTGGCTCTCGTGCTGAAGACACAAATACTGGGACGATGCTGGAGGTGGAAGATGCCCATCGTGTCGTCGTATGTGACACAACCTTGAGTAAGTCTTGACTTTGGTTGTTAGTTGTGGCTGAGTCACTTTTCGTTGCATCCACCGGCCCTTGTGGTCTCTCTTCGTGGAGACACGTTGGATGGCGACGGCTGCAGGTGTTACAGGTGTGTCTCCTTCTACACTCCTTACTGTTGTGTCCTTTCCTCAAGCATCCAAAGCAGAGATGGTTTTGGAGGATGAATGCCTTTTTATCTTCAACGGTCTTTGATGCGAAGGTGGGGCATATTGCAATGCCATGTTTTTCGTCCTTGCAGACAGAACATGGTGGTTTAGCCTTATTTGAGTCGTCCTCCTCTTCCGCGTTTGTGTTGAGGGCTCTGGCTCTCTTGGGAAACTTCTCTTCTGTGTTTCTGAAATTAAACAGCAATGGGGAGGCAATAGGGTTGCAGGCTATCCGGGCCTCTTTGTTCAGGAACGCTGTGAAGCTCGCTAGACTTGGATAATCTCCAGACAGGTCCAGTGCATCTACTATGATTCTGCTCCACTTTCGTACAATCCACTCAGGGAGTTTAGTGAGCAGTTTGTGATTTTCTTCACAGTCGTTGAGGATGGAGAGCCCTTTGACGTGAGGAATTGCCTCTGTGCATCCCTGTAAGAAGTCAGCAAACTCTCGAAGTGCCAGAGGGTCGCTTGCATTGATTTTAGGGCATCTCATTAGTTTGTCTCGAAAGGCTCTCTGTATGATGAAGGGGTTCCCATACCTCTCTTGCAGGACCGTCCATGCCCCTCTGTATGCCTCCTCTGAGTCTCTATAGAAGAATCCCTCCACAGCCTTGCGTGCTTCTCCGGTAAGGTACATCTTCAGATAAAACATTTTCTCACTTGGTGGGAGGGGCTTTCGACCGATAAGGGCCATGAATGTCATTTTCCAGTCAACAAACTGTATGGGGTCTCCGTTGAATATCGTCGGTTCTGGTGCAGGCAGGCGGTTCATACTAGACTGACGGCCTCTTGATTGGCTGACGCCCCAGGAGATGCTTGAGGTTGAAATGATGTAGCATTTGGATCTAGCATATTAGGTTCAGTCTTTTGGTGAGCAGTGTTTGATGTTGGATTATCTTCTTCTTCATAGTCGCTTGCAGAACTGTCATAGGCCCTCAAACGGGCTGCTGCTACCTTGACTCCTGTGTCTGCTTTTAACTGTTGTAGTTTTGTCCTCTCCTTCTCCAGCTTAATCCTTAACTCTGCCTCCTTCTGCTTCATTACTGCCAACATTCTAGCCTCTTCACTCTCTAGAGCGTGGAGGTGGTCTTGTTGAGCCTGGATCTCCTTCATGGCCTTTGCCTCTTCCACCTTAGCTGCGAACTCTGCTTCTGCATCAACCTTTTTGCTTGAGTCATTTGAAATTTTGGAATGTTCTGAAATTGTTTCGGTCTTAGTGTGACCAAAGACAGACCCGTACTCCTCCTTGTTCAGTCTAATTCTCACTCTGTCCTTTTCAAGTCTGTCGTTAAATTCCTCTTCAATAGTATCTCTTCGTTTAGACACAAGGTCACTTATCTCACTGGTCAGCGTGACACATGCTTCCATCCTCTTCAGAGTCTCCTGCGATGGGGTCTGGCTCTGTATAATTTGCTGGTACTCAAGGCATACATCGTCACGACTTGTCTGAATGTCTTTGTTTAATTGATCTAGGTCTTCTGCAGTGCAAAAGGCTTTTAAGTGCATCCTATTTTCCCTTGCAATTTTCTTCCAAGTGTCATAAGCCTTGTTAAATGATTTCTCCTTTTTCTTCATATCCTTGTCATGCATTTCTTTTCCTTTCTCTGTGAATATTTTTTGTCTTGTACTTCTCCTCTTGTCCTCCTCTTGTGTCTCTACTGTGTTGCGTGCTTGTTCTCCGTTCACTGACATTTTGTTCACTTGTTAGAGGTGCTCAGATGAGGACTCACATAAAAGGGAAGTTCACACAGGATGGATGTCTCTCTGTCGTATCGATGATGACTCACTGGTCTCACATCCAGCGTGAGTTTTCACTGTAACTGCCCCCTGGGCTTGGTATGGACTTTGAGAGTGAGACAGTAGAGTTTCAAACTGATGCTCTTTATTTTTGGTGTGGCACCGTGAAAACTAGAAAAAGAATAAAACACAAAAATATGCATCACCATCAATATAAAATACAATAAGCCAATAAGCAAAACAGTTTAGACAAGATAAGCTACAACTTGACAAATAAGCAAAGATATACTTCTTAAACAATGCAAGTAAGCTATGTGAGGACCATAAACACTGAACAGCATTAGCAGCCTTTGTAAACGAAAATAGTCCTTCAGGTAGCCATGTGTTGCAGTCAAAGTCACATGGCAATAGTGTTTACATTAGGGCAATAAAAACGCTCTTTTTAACTAAAACAAACACACACTCTTGGCACTATGAAATGTACATGAAATGTTCTTATACAGACCTCATTCCGCCTTCCAAGGGGTGTTAAAAGGGAAATAAAACGTATTTATTTGTGACAACGTCTAGCTGTTTGGACTGCTAACGCCATCTTGGATTTTTAGAACTCACACGAGATTCCCACAATGAGACTATGCGTTGACTGAATACACAGAAAATAGATGGGCCAACTGTGCCACCTACTGGATCTTTTGTAAACCACACACACTAAGTTCCCAAATTGCAGATAGAAGGAAAACAACCCGTAGTATTACAAAGTAGATAAAACAGCCAGCAATCAATAAAGATGAACAATTAAAGTATGCAAATTTCAAATAACCATTGGTTGGGGTTCATTTACACACATAGAAACCTAATTTGCACTTGATTGCTCCAAATTAAGCTGTTAAATTGTCCTCATAGTATGCACTATAGATCGTATCAGTGCCCCCTACCAGTGCCCCCTTCATGTCCTTGTATGAGTCTTCCTCACGTTCCACTTGCTATTCAAGCAGAACCATTCAGATAGACGTGACAATCAAGTACACATAGAAACCTAATTTGCACCTGATTGCTCCAAATTAAGCTGTTAAATTGTTTTCATAGTATGTTGTTCATAACAGCATCTTCATTTATCTTGCTGTTACATGGTGTGTTATTTCCTTCTAAATGGTATTTCATGTGATTGACTGGAATTACCACACAGTGCAAATAAGTTAATAACAAACTAACAACAGAAAAAACCTCTGACTTGTTTGCCTTTATTTGAGACTGCACAGCCATTCTTTATGCTAAGTTTACTTGCAATTAATCAACACAATCAAAATACATCATGCAACACTTTTATGTAGATGTGCTGATATTTATCAGCCTCTATTTAATCAGATTGATGTAGTAAAACTATTTCCACATCGACCACAAGGGAGCAGTTTAAATCCATTGTGTACAACCTTGTGAAAGTATACATCATTTGAGCATCTGAAATCTTTCCTACTCACATATAGGGTTTCTCTCTGGTGTGAATTTTCTGGTGCGTTTTAAGGTTGCACATTAGAGAGAAGTGTTGTCCACACTGATCACATCCATAGGGTTTCTCTCCAGTGTGAATTCTCTGGTGCTTTTTAAGGCTGGACAATTCAGTAAAGTGTTGTCCACACTGATCACATCCATAGGGTTTCTCTCCAGTGTGAATTCTCTGGTGTGTTTTAAGGTCGGACATTCCAGAGAAGTGTTGTCCACACTGATCACATCCATAGGGTTTCTCTCCAGTGTGAATTATCTGGTGCCTTTTAAGGTTGGACATCAGAGAGAAGTGTTGTACTCACTGATCACATCCATAGGGTTTCTCTCTAGTGTGAATTCTCTGGTGGCTTTTAAGACTGGACATTCGAGAGAAGTGTTGTCTACACTGATCACATCCATAGGGTTTCTCTCCAGTGTGAATTCTCTGGTGTCTTTTAAGGTCGGACATTCGAGAGAAGTGTTGTCCACACTGATCACATCCATAGGGTTTCTCTCCAGTGTGAATTCTCTGGTGTCTTTTAAGGTCGGACATTCCAGAGAAGTGTTGTCCACACTGATCACATCCATATGGTTTCTCTCCAGTGTGAATTCTCTGGTGTGTTTTAAGGTCGGACATTCCAGAGAAGTGTTGTCCACACTGATCACATCCATAGGGTTTCTCTCCAGTGTGAATTCTCTGGTGCTTTTTAAGGCTGGATATTTGAGAGAAGTGTTGTCCACACTGATCACATCCATAGGGTTTCTCTCCAGTGTGAATTCTCTGGTGTGTTTTAAGGTCGGACATTCCAGAGAAGTGTTGTCCACACTGATCACATCCATAGGGTTTCTCTCCAGTGTGAATTCTCTGGTGCCTTTTAAGGTTGGACATCAGAGAGAAGTGTTGTCCACACTGATCACATCCATAGGGTTTCTCTCCAGTGTGAATTCTCTGGTGCTTTTTAAGGCTGGATATTTGAGAGAAGTGTTGTCCACACTGATCACATCCATAGGGTTTCTCTCCAGTGTGAATTCTCTGGTGGCTTTTAAGGTTGGACATCAGAGAGAAGTGTTGTCCACACTGAACACATCCATAGGGTTTCTCTCCAGTGTGAATTCTCTGGTGGCTTTTAAGACTGGACATTTCAGAGAAGTGTTGTCCACACTGATCACATCCATAGGGTTTCTCTCCAGTGTGAATTCTCTGGTGGCTTTTAAGGTGGGACATTGTAGAGAAGTGTTGTCCACACTGATCACATCCATAGGGTTTCTCTCCAGTGTGAATTCTCTGGTGCGTTTTAAGGCTGGACATTTCAGAAAAGTGTTGTCCACACTGTTCACATCCATAGGGTTTCTCTCCAGTGTGAATTTTCTGGTGTCTTTTAAGCTGAGCTTTATAATGGAAGCGTTGTCCACACTGGTCACAGTCGTGCTGTTTTGGTTTAGCCAAGCCCCTTTGTTCATTTACTGTTGGTAAGACAGGGAGGCCAGACTGATGATGCAACACTGGATTGGAAACAAAAAGGAAAAACACATTGAGAGGTTGAACGACAGACTTTTATGGACTGAAACGTACATTTAGTTCCCCAATTAACACCAGCAAAGGAATTCCAAATTGTTTTTGTGCATTTTAAGAAATAATCTAATTAGCTGGGCAATAATTTACAGCTAGCTAAATAACTATTACACAATAATAATACATGACATGATTATATAATGATTCAGTGGTAAGTAATAGGCCCTGCCCACTACAAGCACTTTTAGAGTGAATGAACCTGTGAGACAATAAAGGCAAAAACACGATCTGAATCAAATTACAATGAAACAAAGCGGAAGATTGAGAATGCAATGTTTTAATTATCCAGATATGACAGGTGAAAAGGGCAAGTAACATACCATGGTCTTTGGGTTCCTCCTGTTCAGCAGAGTTGAGGTTGATAGAGTTCATCTTCTCCTGAAGTCTGGAGTCCACAGTCAGATCTGATCAGAAATGATTGATAATAAACTTAATAATAATAAACTTTTTGTATAGCACCTTTCATACATAAATGCAACTCAAAGTGCTTCACAGGGCAGTACATAAAAATAGCAATAAAACACAGGCAAGCAGTTAGACGGATAAAACAATGGTAAAGAGCAAACAACAAAAAAAGCATAAAAACATAGATGGACGAGAAACAAAGCACACCGCAAAAGGTCAGAATAGAGAACTCAACTAAAACTAAAACTAAAACTCAATTAAAAGCAAGAGTAAAAAGGTGAGTCTTGAGTTGAGCTTTAAAAATGTCTACAGAGGGTGCGTGTCTAAGTTGAAATGGAAGTCGATTCCAGGCTGTAGGCCCATAGAAGCAGAAGGCTGCCTCACCATATTTTTTTGTAGACCTTTTTTTAGGCACTTCAAGCAGGCCAGCAGTGGAGGACCTGAGGGGGCGGTTAGGAACGTATCTGGGTAGGCATTCGCGGAGGTATGAGGGTGCAAGACCGTTTAGGGATTTATAAACAAGTAAAATAATTTTAAAATCAATCCTAAAAACCACCGGGAGCCAATGTAGTGAGTGTAAAACTGGAGTAATATGATCTCTCATCTTAGTTTTGGTTAAAACCCTAGCAGCCGCATTTTGAACAAGTTGGATTCTGTCTGTTGACTTCTTTGGCAGGCCCGAGAGGAGGGAATTACAGTAATCGAGACACGAAAAAACAAAAGCATGGACCAATGTTTTAGCATCATCTAAAGATAAGTATGCTCTTATACGTGCGATGTTTCGAAGATGAAAGAAAGCTGTCTTGGTAGCTTGATTAATGTGCGCATTAAAATTCAGATCTGAATCGATAATAACCCCTAGGTTCTTTACTGTCGACTTACTTCCTACATTTAGGTTACCGAGTTTATTTTTTATCAATTATTTTTGCTCATTAGAGCCAATTATAAGAACTTCTGTCTTATCCTCGTTCAGTTGGAGAAAGTTCTCACTCATCCAGCATTTAATGTTGGACAGACAGGATAGCAGTGGGTCAAGGGCAGAGGGGTCATCAGGGGCTACGGAAAGATACAGCTGCGTATCGTCCGCATAGAAGTGGTAATTCACTCCGAGGGCGCTAATGAGTTCTCCCAGCGGCAATATATAGAGGGAGAACAATAGAGGACCAAGGATTGAGCCCTGTGGAATACCGGAATCAATATTGTGCGTGTCCGATACAAAGTCGGCTAGGCTGACAAAATAGCTTCTTCCTGATAAGTATGAGGAGAACCAGGATAAGGCCGTGCCTGAGAGGCCTATCAAGTGCTCGAGACGTTGTATTAAAATTGAGTGATCAATTGTATCGAAAGCGGCCGTTAAGTCCAGGAGTAGTAGAACGGACACATGTTTCTTGTCGGCGGATACCCTGAGATCATTGATTACTTTTACAAGTGCCGTTTCAGTGCTGTGCCCTTTTCTGAAACCGGATTGAAATGTATTATGTATATTATTGTTCTGCAGAAAAATGTCTAGTTGGAGACAGATGATTTTTTTCTATTACCTTGCCCAGAAAAGGGAGATTGGAAATTGGTCTGTAATTTCCCAACACAGAGGGATCAAGGTTATTTTTCTTAAGTAGTGGCTTAACTACAGCCGTCTTCAGTGAGTCAGGAAAGATGCCTGATTGTAAGGAGCTGTTTACAATTTGCAGGATTTCTCCAAGTACACACTCTAGCACCTCTTTGAGGAAGGGGGTGGGAATACCGTCCAGTGAACATGTGGATGAGGACATCTGCATTATGGTTTTGCGGAGTTCCTCTTCCTCGACTGTATGGAAAGACGCCAGGCTTCCCCTAGGGCGAACAAGCGAGGCACCATTTGCTGTGTTTGCAGCAGCTACATTTATGATGCCAGCTCGAATGTTAATGATTTTGGCATTAAAAAAGGATGCAAACTCGTTGCACTTAGCAGTAGAGGCGGGAAATGATTGCTTGTAAGACTGGGGAGGGTTAAGTACACGTTCAATAGTGGAAAATAGTACTTTTGCATTTTTCTTAACAATGATGGCCGAGAAATATGCCTGCCTAGCCAAGCGCAAAGCTCTGTTGTAGGTAGCTGTTGAGATCTTAAGAGTCTCTAGATTGATCGTGTTTTAATTTTTTCTCCAGACACGCTCTGTTCTGCGACAGTGTGTCTTAAGTGAGCGTGTATGCTCATTTATCCAAGGTGTTATTTTGGAGTTGCATTTCTTTTTGGTTTTTAACGGAGCCACTATATTAAGGGCAGATTCTACTTTGAAATTAAATTGTTGGACCATATCATTCACTGAGGGAGTGACCAGTGATGGGGGAGCAGGTGTGAGATGACGGGAAAAAGCAGTGGCGGTGGATGCGTTTTTTATAGTATATTCTGTGTTGTTTTTTTCTAGAGCCGTAGTAGTCATATTAAAACATAGCAAGTAATGATCTGATAACTCAGGCCTTTCAATGGTCCTATCAATCCTAATATTCAGGTTTCTGCTCATGACCAGGTCAAGGGTATGGCCATGGTTATGAGTAGGCCCAACAACATGCTGAATAAAGTCGAAAGAATTTAATAGTTGTAGGAAGTCCATAGCCACGCTGTCTGAGGCATTGTCCACGTGCAAATTGCAGTCACCTATAATCAGTGTTTTATCATAGTTTGTGGAACAAATAGATAAAAGCTCTGACAATTCGGTTAAAAACAGGGCTTTACTTGATTTAGGAGGACGATAAATACTAATTAATGGCACAGAGGATTGACTCTCCAGTGTAGTGGCCTGGTACTCAAAAGATAAAAAATTGCCGAGGGCTAAAGGCTTGATTTTTAAGGTGTCAGAAAAAATATTGGCCAGTCCACCTCCTTTCTTAACCTCACGCACTTGGTGGATGAAGCTGTAGTCCGGGGGACATGCGGCTGCTAACAGAATAGCTCCGTCGGAACCAAGCCATGTCTCTGTTAGAAAAATGATATCAAGCTTTTCTTTTCTAATGATATCATTTACTGAGGAGAGCTTGTTAGTTATTGATCTTATATTAAAAAGGGCAAGTTTTAGCTGGACTGGTGGTGACTGATTAACTGTGGTGAGGGCCATTGGGATGGATAATAAGTTTGAGTTTATAGCTGAACGTTTTGATGATTGGGTATGTCTGGCATAAATTAAATCATGCTCGTTTTGCTGATGAGCTCTAGATGTTATTAACACAGGAATAAAATATTGTGGGACAGTCTCAGCAACTCTAATGATAGGTGCAGGTGTCATCTGACTGCTGGGCCACAAGGGGGCAGGCATAGTGATTAGGTTGTTTCTGTTTACTGAAAGGGCGCGCACAGACATTTCATTTATCAACTCTATCCTTGACGTTCTGTTTGAAATACGGACCGGTATATATTGTGGAGCGACAGTAAGAGGAACAGATAAAGGAGACGTTAATACAAGTGTAATTTGACCGACCGGCCACATGGGGGCAGGCGCTTCACACGAAACTGAGGTGGAACCACACTGACCGGAAGTCAAACTTCCGGTTGACCAGTTAGTGTGTGGGACCCAAGGGGGCAGGCAGGCTTTCCAACGTTGAAGCTCTGGGTCCTAGTGGTAGGAGGAGGGCCTACAGGCGGACCCGTGGATTCATGACCGGGAAACCCCGTGCAGCTGGGCTTTAACGTTGAGCGCTCAGTTGCCCTACGTCACTCAGGACCTCAAAGTTGAGGTCCTGGGAGGGACTTCCGGCAGTCTTCCGGGTGCTTCAAAACGCCACTGAGCAACTTCCACTGACATGAATAGCTGGGGGGGCGGAGCTTCGCGCCAGTTCAGTCTCTATTATATATATACTCTATGGTGGGACCCCAAGTCAGGCGTGTGTGTCTAGAATGCGCTGCACATGAAATGATAGGGAATGATTTCCCAGTGTGCTAGGATGCAGTCCATCTCGGCTGTAAAATGCGTGGCGAGACCAGAAAAGGTGAAAGTTGTGGATGTACGTTATATTGCACGAGGAGCAAACAGACTGGAGCCAGTAGTGTAAGTCCAGCAGCCTACCGAAACGACTCTCCCCAGCGCGCAGCGGCGGAAAAGGACCCGACGTAAAAAAAAAAATTACCACAGCTGAGCAGGAGGTCGAAAATAATTTTAAAGTTCTTACGGGTCTCGACGGATGGTTTGTCATTTACGCCAACATGCAGGACGATCTTGGTGATGGAAGGAGGAAGCGATGCCAGAATGGTGGGGAGTCGGTTGACTACTTTACTCCTGGAGCAGTTGTGGAGAACTGGCACAGCAACTCTTCTTATACTAAAGAGCCTGAGGTGGAGCCACTAACTGCTTGGATTGATAGGCCGAAGAGGAGAACAATAGAGCCATCTCAATCACAACTTAACAAACTGCTGCATGCTCCACCCCCCCTCCTCCCCCAGGCATGCTCTGTCTATATCCAATACATACATGTATGGACATTATGTACATAGTATTAAAAGCATAAATGTATGTACTGTACCAGTACAGTGAATTGTTACTGAAGCAGAGACATATTCCTTCAGTCACAACAGAACCAAGTAGAACCAGCTCTGATGAAGATACAACTGCTCCTTATACCGTGATCTTCATTTATCTTATAAAATGTTATATGCTTTAAAATTACAAAGTTTACTATTGACTCTCTATTTTATGTTACTCACTAAATGTGTGAACACACATGGACACACAGCACTCCTACAAACCACAGATTAACAACAACTCTTGACTCTGAACATTTAACCAAGATAAATAAATCACAAGTAAAATCAATGAGTCTATTTGTTTTCCAAGACACACACTGCCACCCACCCCTGCACTACATAGTACACAAGTCACACACATTGACTTGTAAACTATTCTACATTATTATAATTAAGTTGCTTTATTATCTAGAAGACAGTTTTCTGGTTTCACAGGACTGGTGTTGTTTTGTACAGAATATCATAAAATGACCGCTTAGCCCACATACAAGACAGTGAAGACTGTATGAGAAAATAAAAGCTACAATTAAATTAGCAATCATGTTTCAGCATTTACTCAAATCAGCAAGGAATGCACAAGTCCAATACTTTACAGCAGATGAAACAAGACATTCGATTGAAAATCACATTCATAGCAAGTGGAAATATTTCAAACATTAATCTGTTTAATGTGTAGTTTGCCTGCTATTTCATTATTTGACCCAAGTTACACTGATTCGTTGTTGATGTGTGTATGGCCGGGGGGGGGGGGGGGGGGGGTCTATATGGCTATGCTATTGAGATGCAATTCAGTCAGACCATTGACTCATTGAGAATAAAGTAGTGATTTACATGTGTGTATGGGACAGTAGCCTATAATGTGTGAAATGATGATGGCTCATTTGCAATTGCTTGGTCTATAGTTTTACTTTTGAGATGTAAGTGAGTCACTAACTTAGTACTAGAAGTTAAAATGACATGGTTTGTGATCAATATCCAATAAATATTTAAGTACTTTTAGTACTTAAAGTACTACAAGTAAAAGTACTCATTGTGCAGAATGTGCCATTTCACAATTTCAAAATGTGTACAAAATCTATTGAAAATAGCAGATCTACAAGCTCACAAAGCGACGCATTGTGAGCTTGTAGATCGGCTATTTTCAAATGGCCGAAATGTATAGGGTTGAAGTGGTTAATGTATGTTTTCTAATCAAAATTAAAATCTCCAAAGTAACTAGTAACTAAAGTTTTCAAATAATTGTAGTGGAGTAAAAGCACACATTTTGGCTCCGAGATGTAGTGGAGTAGAAGTAAAAGTATTGATTTTGTTAGTCTGTGCAGCAAAAATGAGCATGGTTGCTATGTTCACCCTGTTCACCCGGGTGTGATTTCATTACGTCAGACATGATTTTGTTAGTCTGTGCAGCAAAAATGAGCATGGTTGCTATGTTCACCCTGTTCACCCGGGTGAACAGGGTTTTTTTTCTGTGCAGAAAAAATGAGCATGGTTGCTATGTTCACCCTGTTCACCCGGGTGTGCTTTCATTACGTCAGACATGATTTCATTACGTCAGACAGGCTATATTACACCACTCAGTTCACACGGGTGTGATTTTTTATTTGCAAAGGAATATTGAAAAGGAAAAAAACCTGACCACTTGAAGAGCGAGGGAAAATGCAAGTGTGCCTGTCAGCACGTTTAGGGATATTAGCCCTATGTAAATTTATAATTACAGAAACACTATTTGACTGCCATCAGCCCCTCCGGGGGCAGCATTAATCCCAGAGATCAATGCTTTCAACCCCACATATGCAGAGCACAGCAATCCATCTATCAGGCCGGCTGCCTTATCAGTCTAAAGGGAGAGAAAACATCGATAATTACCTCTGCCAACCACCATAGCACAGACATTTTAAATGGAAATTTCACACTTGGCTCTACCTGTGTGGACAGCTGCCCACCACATAACGTGCTGTTGCAATGAATTTCTCTTGATGTCCAAATTCAAGCTGAGATTGAACTTTTGTTGTTGTTGTTGTTCTGGTCCTGAGCACATTATAATGAGGTGATCAAGTTGCTGGTGGTTCACGATGGTGATTCTACTGCCAGATTAACTCGGCCGTCTATCCACTGTCCAAGCCAAGCTTTTACATTGGAGTAACTGATGGGGGTGCTCACATTCCTGCTCAACTGTGAAAACTGAGCAGATCGTTAAGAAAGCAACACAGGGGAATGTTGGAGGAAAAAGGTAGAAATGAAGCCAGATTAGCAAATGTAAGTACACATTTTGATGGCATAAAAATGCTTCAAATAAAGGATTTGTTCTTTTAGTTTGTTTAGGTCATTCACCACTGAGCTGTTTTTCCGCACAAAGTGTCATCTGGCCCAAAGGGAATTGGGGCCTTGTTAGTGCAGGAGAAAACCATGGATAACTAATGTGTGAGGGGGAACCAATGCGTGAAGAGGCTCCATTTGGCAGTGATTTGCCTCAGACAAAATAACTCCTTTCATATCCGCTGCCATTGTGAAACTGATGAACTATATCTGTAATTGGCTCCAGTGATTGGGCAAAACACGGTGTTGAGGGACACTGTGGCCTTGTTTGGATAGGCAGTGGACAGCTGGAAGGAACTTAACGTTCCAACTGTGGCAGAGCTTGTAAAGGTGGCCCACCCGTGTTCCTCTTGGCAGATGGAACACTTTGTGATTGAATTTAAAGAGTGGAACTGAGCCATGCATAACAATTCACCATATTCACGTGGTGGCCATTTTGCTCTTATACGTCATGCTTGGCCCTCAGGGGATTCGCTTGTTTTGACACACAAAAATGTAATTGTCATTGTGTATTAGTAGAGAGGCTGTGTATTGCCCAGAAGAGCTTTTAATGACCAATCTATTTTGAAACACATTTCTACGAGTGAAGTTTGGCTAAAATGAAGTGACCAAAAGCATGCTCGTTTAGACGTCAGGTGCCAATGCTAACATAAAAATAAAAGTCATTGTCCAGCAATGACTACACATGAGGAAATAAAAAATGTGTGTGTGTGTGTGTGTGTGTGTGTGTGTGTGTGTGTGTGTGTGTGTGTGTGTGTGTGTGTGTGTGTGTGTGTGTGTGTGTGTGCGTGCGTGCGTGCGTGCGTGCGTGCGTGCGTGCGTGCGTGCGTGCGTGCGTGCGTGCGTGTGTGCGTGCGTGCGTACCATATGTTTTACTATTTTTGCCCCCACAAAGATACTAAAACCAGAATAAATCAACCTTGTGTTCTAGTCCACATACCGGACCAAATACACCACATATCGGTAATAGCGATAGTTAAGTTTTATGGTTTATAACCTTTTTTAGACTTGTCAGGATCTGTCTGTACGTGTTATTTATTTATTTAATTTTTTTTAGTGATATTGTAGTTTTCTGTGGTGTTCTTATAGGTTTAAGCCAAGATGGAAATAGCAAGACATGCCATCTCCGGGAAGCAGGTTGGAGTCTATTCATTCCATTGGAATAGTGAACGTGAACACAGCTTCTGAATAATTATTTAGCTTCATGGTGGATGGTGGTCACTGAACTAAATATTGGACCCAATCGTCACAAACCACACAATATTCATATAAGATTTTCATATAAAAATAACTTTTTTTCAGAGAGACAAATCAGGAGAAAATCTACTTTAATATGGACCTTTCTCTGTCCCAGCATCACACTTGAGAGATCAAGAACCAGTAACCATAGGACGTTTGTGAAATTTGCCGTCTGACGATGGCGCCCACTTAGGAGACCATTTGTAGGATTTGTGTACCATGTCGCCTCTAGTGGCTCCAATCGGGATGGAATATCTTCCTATACCAGTAAGACTATGTGGCTTATTTCTAACCTATAATGTTTTCAGATACATATTTTACCATGCTGATTAAGTTTGAAACGAGTAATACACTGTCTGGATGCCGTTTTCAATGAGACTAAAAACAGAGTAGTTCTGTAATCAACAGCTGTGTTGCAGCAATGGGAATCAAACAGGTGAATGAAATCAAGATTCATTTTTATTCATGCAGGACTCGACACGTCAAACTCATCACGCATCACGTTTTCGTTCAAAGGAAGTAATTAAAATTGGACATGGACTTTTGCTATCAAAATACACAAAAGTAGTATTTTTCCCATTGCTTTGGCATCCATTGTTAGGTATGCCCATATAATATGATGATGATGATGACCACGGATATGGTTTCATCCATTAAGGGATGGATATTTTGAAGTTACGGTTCTGGTTAATTTTAAATTGGGCGAGCAGGTTAAGTGGCATGTTTAAAGATTGATGTAACCACTGTTGTGGCTGCCACAGCTACTCTCTCTGATCACCATTGCGCTAGTCCTCTGTCTACACTCTACACAGTAACAGGAGAGAAGACAGGAGAGCAGACCTAGTGCTTCTCATTGCAATCAGCTCAGTATGCTTACACATCTGCATAATTAAGAAGCTTTGCAGCCATACCAAGGTTGGTTGTCCCATGTTGTTTTGTGTGGGCAGCTCATTTGACTGGAGTTGGAGTGGTTGGCTCACTGACAGAAAACTACAAGAGAAATGCCTGCCAAGTGGGGACAACCACAGCAATTATTTCCAATTTGTTGACGCCCGGTCAAAGCTCCACTCCCGAATAGAAGTGCACGGGACGCTGAGCCTTTTGACACAGATGTATTACCAAGCACTATAAAGAGCACGGTTACACATCCATGTCTAGCCTCTAGGCCATCTCTCATACTATAGTAGTACTATATTTCTAGTTTATTGAATATTTTGAACAAGTGTGAAAACTTTGTCCACCTTTTGAAAATTGGATTGGTATGGCATTTGGAGAGGTCATGTGAATTTATATTGTTTGATAGCGCATAGTTTTGTATAAAATGCATGATCTACATCCGTCTCTAGACATGGTAACGCCCCGCCTGCCTCTTATTGGCCTATGAACACTGCCCGTCTTACCAGACTTTCTTTTGAGGTGCATAGCTATGGTGGATAGTCTGACGCGAGGTTACTCCGTGGTGGGAAATAATACAAATACGATAGGCTATAATACAAGAGAATGCCAGCTTGGCACGCGCGACAGATGGCGCTCCATGCAGCCTTGTAACTTTTATTTTTGTAGAAGAGGCAAACTAATATAGTTTATGCCGTTTGCTTTGATTGAATAATTTATTGAACACGTACACCGTAATATGATTTGATTTGGGTGTGTTCTAAATAAAGTGTTTGTGTTGATTATCATGTATTAATCTGTAATTTATTTGTATGTGTAAACTTGAAAAATTATTGTACTGTAAAAAGGTTTCTTTTCCCTTGATCTTTATCCTTTTTAGTATAATAGTATTAGTTTACTATAATTATAATAATGCACGATAATCAACACAAACACTATTTAAAACACACCCAAATCAAATAATATTACGGTGTACGTGTCACATTTTTTACCTTTTTATCTTTTACCACAAAAAGACAGGTAAAGAGTTTTCTTCTGTGTGGTTCTAGATATTTACAAGCTTTTGCCACAAATGGAAGCGGTACAACCAAAACAAACTGTACAACCAAATAAGGGTCTCTTAGCTTTCCACAAAATAACATATATTTACACATAGTAGGCCACTAGGCCTACTGAGACAAGATAAGATAAGGTGTGTGAGCATTACATACAGTAATCTGTTATACAATCTACTATACAGTACTGGAGGAAATCCCAGATTTTGACTTTGAAGCTCTGAACATGAACAAGCTTCTGTGGCCATGTGAATGATGATGAGGATCCACTGGAGCAAGACAAGCCACCACTCTCATTCTGTCTGTCACTTCACCCTAACACCACAGTGGCTTGCGTGTGTCCCTTAAGGTTGCTTGTTTTAAGGCAGGGAACCTTTCGGCCACCCTGATACTACAGTCTTTCTGTTTTTTGGTTCTATGTGTTTAAGTGCCCAATTGACTGATCCTCAGAGGTAAACACCATCTAACATTGTCTGAGAAGTAATCCATAATCCTAGCCAGTCGGGAAGAGGAGGGGGGGGGGGGGGGTATATTTACCTGCTCTTTTTACATCTAACATCTTATTTCCTGTTCATCCTCGCTGCACGGTATTGTCAAATGCACACAATTATAGCTACAAATAAATTGTACAGCTTAAGGAGAAGTAGGAGCTTAGTGCACAGTTTATCTCGTGCTAGAGACAGGTCAGGTATTGCAAGTGGTGTATATGGAGATATGCTGACCTGTGAGAAAGGTTTTAATGTTGTGAGTGTGTAAAGAAAATGGTTGTCGGCACAGTGGCAACAGGGGGGCCCGCCCATTTAGAAGACCAGCGGATGTACTGAGTCGGAGTCTATTCATTCCAATGGAGAAGCGTACGTGAGTACAGATTATGACCGATTCTTTCACCTCATAGTCACCCAAGTAAATATTGGTCTAATTTTACCCATGTGACATATCTTCTAAACAATCTGACGTTAAAATTGCATTTTTCTAATCGGGAGAAACTGTGCTTTGTTCGAGTCAGCAACACACACTCTTCAACTATGGCAACAGAGATCACAAGAAGTTTGTGAGATCTGACAACGAACGATGTTCACGCAGCGTAACCGGCCGCACCCATGCACTTAGAAGACAGACCTAACTTCGCAGTCTGTGTGCTCCGCTATGCCCTTGGTGCCCGTTGTGTGTTAATGGTCATTCTGGAGTCTGGACAGCCCCCATGCACATCAGGGTCACAGTGTCTCTGATCGCTGTGCCCTTGATAGTTATTGTCATTAATAAAATGACAGCAGATGGCAATCCTTTCTACTGCCCCAAGTGCCACGTCTATCTCTCGTCAACGTTGTGACCTCGTCCTTCCTCTGTTATACTGTAGTGACGGTAGGTATAATTGCAGCAGGACCATAAAATACTGCAGTGGTTCAGACAAAGCCCATCTCCTCCTTGCTTTTAGTTAGAAAAATAAAAAATAAAAATCATAATGAAACAAACAGGCTTGTATAATGAGACCACAAAATTAAACCGAAAATGATTTTATATTATCAGCGGGTGATTATGATAATGACCAGTTAGCATAAACTTTATTACAAGACAGAGATCAGTAAGTAGCAGAACGGCATTGTACATTGTGAAAATGGCATATCTTTGTATTTCTACTGCTGGTGTGAGAACAGCATGCTCTCAATTCTTTGAACAAACCTTTAACCACTTAAACCCTATATATAGGGCTTTGCCATGACTCTCCAAGTGAACCAGACTATTTAATATAATTCAAAGGTCCTGAATCTGAAAAACTTCTAATTTGCATAACACAATGGCTGCCAATATTAGACTATTTCTTTAACTATAACAAGACAAGAAAAACTGACAAATAAAAGGGTCAGCCAAAAAAAAACTTTCAAAAAGCTCTCAATTATTTGAACAATCCTTTAACCACTTGTCTTATATACTTACAGGTAGCT
Source organism: Electrona antarctica (assembly GCF_951216825.1). Lineage (NCBI taxonomy): Eukaryota > Metazoa > Chordata > Actinopteri > Myctophiformes > Myctophidae > Electrona > Electrona antarctica. Next base: position 30,515,400 of record NC_136810.1, read on the forward strand.
TTGCCATGACTCCCCATGATTGTATTATAATCCTAGTGATTGTATAACGATGTGCATCTGCACCTCTCTGCAGTCTTCAGCCAACCAATACAGTAAATGTGATGGGGCTAAGATGGATGGGGTTGTGCTAGAAATTATATCTAGATCAATGTCAGCTATATAGCTATTAATGCATACTTTAATTTAAGAGTGAGAGTTATGGGGATGATGTATTAAACCAACACTGGTGAAAACCTATATAGCCTGACTCTGGAGGCATGGGCATCGTGAGTGTGTGCACATGTGCAGTTGTGCACATATGCTCACTGCCAGAGGGTCTCTCTCTCTGTGGCCCATTCCCTCCCAGAGAGCAGTGGCCTAGCCTCGTCCCCCTGTCCTTTCTAACAATGGGAAGGGTAATGGCCTCCCCAAGGCCTCCTCATTCAGCCTGATTGCACTGCCAGCGTCAGGCCAGCCCTGCCATAAAACAATTAGCTCCATTTATCAACCTTACGTCCACTATCTATGGGAGGGAGCGAGCGAGGGAGAGACTGAAGGTGGGAACGAGTTGCTGAGACACAGGCAGATTGGGGGGTGTACATATACTCTATGGAGAGTTCAGAGCTGGAGTCATGCAGTCAATGCGGTCATGAAGACTCATTTGTACAGTACTTTGATTTTAAAACAATTTACCAGGGGGGTCCCCAGGTAAATGACTGTTAGGTAGCAACCACATTGCCTTTTATGTTAATTTAACACTACAGTGTGCATTGGGGTCCCCGAAATAAGCAATATGTGATAGAATTCTTATCTCTGGGACCTCAATCTATCCGTGGCCTAATGCATGCATTAAACTGGGGGTCCTTGAAATGAAAAAGATTGAGAATCACTTTACTACTAGAATATTACAAAGTGCAAAATGATATAGGCTTACATGCTAGCCTCGGTCCCATCCTTACTCATCTGCGAAGAGAAAAGCCTGGTCACAACCTAAGGCAGAGTGTATGGGCGGGCCGGAATATCCGTCAGATGTATTTCTCCTGGATACGATATTTTTTCACATATTTCAACACTTCATTTATGGAGAATGTAAAATGATTTGTAAAGCGTCGTCATTTCCTTGAGCTGTAAATCCTGCAACTTCCGCACAAATAAAATGATACAATCTACAGTGTAGGTCTTGTCCAGCGTGCTTACATGCAGATGATGAGCTCGATCTACAGTTCAATCCTTCTTTTTTCAAGACTCATTTGTGGAAAAATAACATTGAATATCAAATAGTCTAGTCCCCGATTATAATACGACCCCGTTTTTTAGGATATATCCATTGGAAAAAAACATAGTCTTATATTGAATCCAATAGGGTATATATATTTTTTTTTATTAAATCCAGTGGAGTCCAAAAATACCACAGCCCAAAATATCTGAATTACATCTAATATTTGAGAATTATAGCGTTTTATCTTTATGACTCACATGAGCATGTACGATCAATATCATTAAACATTGAGTTTGGAAAGCACACATGCACGCACACACACACACACACACACACACACAAATTATGCTTGAAAAGCTGGACCGAAAGTGTAAATAAAAATAAACATGTCACCAAAAGATGAATGGCTGGCCTCAGCCACCTTTCCATGAGGGTCTCTAGAGAGATGTATGAGGCAGCTGTTAAAATCTGAAGGAGAGTGGTAAGACGTTTTATTTCCCCTTTCCTTCATTTATCTTGCATAAAAGATTGTACCTATGCTTTTTCTATTTCTCATTTTTTGAGAGATTGTCCAGTTCAGACGACCATCTTTCATCGGGAGCATCTCAATTGAATTACTGCTGTACAATGTCTAGTGATAACATGCTGATATTTGTTTGCACATCATTGCATACCAATACCTTTGAATTTAAAGTAAACACTTTTGCCAAGACATAATTTTAGTAAAAAGTCAAAACATAATATAATGCTTTGAATTAGATCTACAAGCTCACAATGTGTCACATCGAAACGTGTTGAGAGATCTATTTCAGCCATTTGTCAAGTAGGCTTAAGTGGTTAAAACAACTCCTTGACAACAGGGAGTTTGTCTGGGCCCGGGTGAAATAAAACCAGTCCACTTCAGATACTTACATCGTGTTAACATGTGGAGGATAATTATCCCACAGCAGAAATAGCAGCTAATTACAATAGCCACGAGGGGGCACAAGGTCTTCCAAATCACCCCCAGTTGCCTTGCCCCCGTAATCCTTAGCTCGTCGTTGATGTCAGCAAGAAAGTATATATATGGCATTAAATCATGCCCTCTTCTCCTCAAAGTCCTTAATTAAGTCCTGATCGTCCTGTCCTCCCTTCCTAGCATTAGTGTGTTTAATTTCCTGCTGTCATATCTCCTTCCTTTTTCGATATATTATTCATCAAGCCTCTCCACTTGGCAGTGTTTCTAGAGGCAGCAGTCTGCAGTTACAGGGTTTTAAAGGGATGACTGCTGATTTCCATCCATCGGTTTGACCATTAAGGGAGGCTTAAACCCATAATTCCTCCAGATATTACACTGAGGTTCAAATGTCAACATTTAGATAAGAACCAGGTTGAGTTGTCTTCCTCAGTGGGTTGAGGGATGAGGTCCGTGCCTGTGCATGCACTGTGTTTCCAAAATAAGTAAACAGGTATTGTAAATGTGTGCTCCAGCAGAGACTGTGGATTTATCACTGTGTATGGTGTAGTCACGTCAAGGGATTTGACCTTGTTTGCACTACTCTAATGATGCTATCCCTCGCCATCCAACTTTAGATCCAATAAAAACATTGTCCGCATACAGTGAAGTGGCCTACAAATCCACATTCAGTGATTCTGTACTTGGCTCGATGAGTCAATGTAGAATAGCACTCTATGCGTATATAATCTGTCAGCATCACAATATAGTGCTAGTGAAGCTTGATCCTTTTTCTTCTCTCTATTCATTTTCTCTTTGATCAACACCAGTGCAGAAGTATTGCAACCAGTCCGTCCCTCATTGCAGTACAGAGAACGGAATGGAAAAAACCCATGCAGAGCATAATATGTTAGGTTAGGTAGCGCTCGTCAACAGGTTGTCTGATGGCTACACGCCGTGGACCGTGAGCACTTGAGTGAAATGGGCATGTCTGCCTCCGCTGTGAGATGAGTGGAGGGGACAGGGTTTCTCTGGATCTGGTTGAGTGGCTGAATACTGAGGAGCCTATAGACCACAGCGGAAGCTCTTGGGTCAACATGCGCGCCCAATTTCACAGTTGAGGTGCGTTCATCACAATAATTGCTGGTGGCCACAGAAGTGTTCCAAATAGACCCATTAGATCACTTGAGTGGCACTCAAGGCAACAGAATGTGGCAGAATGTGGAAACTGGAGAAATATAGCTTAGCCTTTTTTTCCCTCCGTTTTGGAGGGCCTTTATCCTTTTGTTTCTGACTTGAATGGTTTTGTTCAGCCATCAAGGGAACATGACTTGACACAGCAATTCCACTGTAATGCCTGGGGTTTGACGGTATTTTAGCTGGAAAAAGGGGATCAAGCAGGTGATGGATTGCTAAAAACAACTAGGAGACAATGTGGAGACAAAATGCCTGCAGAGGAAAGGAATGCGGTGTAATGTGTTTTTCCTCAGATGACATGCATTTGCATGGCACCATCACAGGGGCATATATCATTTGGGGTCCCAGGCAATTGCCAACCCGTGTTCGCATTTAACCTCAAATTCTTTTGCAATAATAATTATAATAATAATAATAATAATAATAATAATTCCTTCATGCATATTATTTTCTGAATTATTTAGCAGATTAATCTAACCTAATCTCATGGGCATCTGAAATCACGCCCATCCATCTACATGTAACACACATGTAACACACTGACCCATGTTTTCTTGTCTTGACACTTGACACTTTCAACCTGTTATTCCCCCCAAAAAATGCATAACGTTTTTGCAATGCAATGCTTTGTGAGCTAGTAGATCTGTTACTTTTTTACTAATCTCTCAAGATAGATTCCGAACAAAACTTTTTCCTTCAGATGGGTTCGCAGATTGCTCTCTTGTCACCCTCTAGTTTTTTGATGTCCAGTGGCGGCGGCCGAGCGGCGACATATGGGGCATTTAGGAGCAACGCCCCCCAGAGGTTGCTTCAGTGTGAATAAATTGCCAACACGAATGGAAGGATGCCGTTCTCTGGAAGTTTCATGCAAATCAAAATTGCTGCCATAAGCTCCACTAATGGTGAGTGGAATTAATAAATAAAACATACACATTTGTCTGTTGTATTTTAGTCGATGATTATGCACTGGGAAAATTCATTAGCCTAATTTGTTAGGCACTGAGGAACTGTCCATGCTCCTGTAATCGTCACTCACTCACTCTCACTGTGGAGATGCAGGGTTTTTTGAGTGGTGCAACCACTCCAAGGAACAGCAATGTCCGTGTTCACCTATGTTTGTGACTCGTGTTAACCTATGTTTGTGACTATGTTTGTGTGTGACTCATGTGTGACTCATAAGTACCAGTAGGGGCGCTGTTGTGCCAGAAACAGAGACAGAGAGATAGTATTGCACTGTTGCCTATTAATAATTACAGAGAGAGAGAGAGAGGCATAGACGAACAGAGGCAGCAACACAGCCACGCACACTGTATGCTGTGAACGGAACGCAAGTTTTGTTTCCTAGGATGGCTGCGGGATTCAAGGAATTTGGAGCGCTGTGATTGGTTGTCAGTGGAGTAGGAAGCGCTGGGCTGTCGGAACAGCTACAAAAGTTACTAAACTACAGCAAAGCACAGGGAACTGGAGATGTTAACACCCCAGGGGTGAGTGGCATATATGTAGCAACACACATGAACGCGGCGCGTGTGTGCATGCGTGCAGCCTACTGTAGTAGCAAAAAAGTAACGTTAGCCTAGCACATGCACACACGTGTGTGCGTGTGTGTGTGTGAGACTGGGTCAGTGTGTTCTAACCAGGAGTTTAGTAATGTTAGGCTGCACTGGGAATTCCACTTCTCTTTCAATCAGCAGAGACAACACTCATGAGAGTGGACAAAAGAGCCATCAGCCCCATCTGGTGTAGTGGGGTAGCTCTAACAATTACAAATGATTGGAAACATGATTGGCAAACAAAAACATGATTGACAAACATTTCTTCACATGATCAAAGTTAGTGCACAAATATACATGATTATTGAGTGGTGCAACCACTCCAAGGAACAGCAATGTCCGTCCGTCCTCACCTATGTGTCCTCACCTATGTGACTATGAGTAGCAGTAGGGGCAAAAGTGGCGCTGTTGTGCCAGAAACAGAGAGAGCGAGATAGTGTTGCACTGTTGCCTGCTAATTACAGAGAGAGAGAGAGAGAGGGGGGGGGGGGGGGGGGGGGGGGCAGGGGGAGAGGGGAGTTGCACCACTCAGTTCACACAGGTGTGATTTTTTCTTGTCGTTTCCCTCCCTTTTGTTAGCCTATCTTGAGCGTTTAAAAATATGTTGAAAAATATATCCCCCCCTTCTGATAATAATGACTAAATAACACTGATAATATTTAAAAACATACATTTACTGTAATAGCTGCAACATTTAAGTAGTGTAGCCATTACCAAAATTATAAATATACTTCAGTCAGGAACACTCAAGAATGAATGGAATATATATTTGTTGAATATAAAATGAGCAATATATTTATTATGGTTTGGCGATAAATTGGATCTGCTTTTTAGGCACTCAGATCAAGCGCATCAGTCCCAACCATAGGGACTCCGAATCCTCCGTACCTAAACAGTAGATCCAAAACGACAGGTGGTAGCTGGGGTGGAGGAGGGTGAGCAGCAAGTTTAGCATACAGAAGCGCAGCAGAATCAGCAGCATCAAGCAAGCGGGAGGAGTGCAAACCTTCCAGTTTAAATAGCCGGTATGAAGATGGAGTGAGTGTGTGATTGGCTGAGTGAATCATGTGAACGAGAGAGTGATGCTGAGGTAGCCCAATTAACGGCCGGCAGCAACTGCACTGAGGTTTCCTGACTGAAATTGCTCTGCGCATGTCTGTGACAGGCGTGATGCTTATTTTCTAAATCACAGTTCACTACTTTTTTAAGGATTTTTCTAAAGGATCAGATTTTGCATGACCCCCCTGACAAATCACATATTCTTCACTTTTTTCAAACTTACCATATTTTATTTTACTTTTCTTTTTTCTACCTGAGTCCCAACAAGCCAGTGGTTTTCATTCATTTCAGTACTGTAAAACCAACTTGCAGACGCTTGAAACTTCAGATAAGATGATCCGTGAACTTCATGTCACCTTTTATTCCTTGTCTAAGTTATTTTTTTCATTACTGTGTGTTACAACACATTTGAAAACACCCACGTATTGCCGTCTCCACCAGAAAATAGTTCCTGGAAGAGTTTTTCTTTCTTTTTTTTTTAACAGAATTCATACTTCCATGACTAAGGTGACAACCATGGAGCATATCTTTCACATGGGTATATCATCGCAGAAAGGGAAAGGGGGAAATCATACTATACAATTAAAAAAGAAGGGGGGGGGGGGAGTGGTTTGCGTTGGAAAATTGCCAGCAGTGGTGTAAATGAAGTATGCTTCACTCAGCTGGATGAATGCTACACCGCATCTTTGTCTACTTGACAATATTCAGAAGAAGGGCCTCAAAATAATTGGAGTTGACCAGGACACTGCCAGTACAACATGCTCCATCGATATAGCCACAGACAGTACAGTCCTGTACAAAATGCACAACCCCCACACTGCCCTAGGGACCTCCAGGACATGCTCCCTCCACCATACATCAGACGGCGAAACACCCGCCTATGCACAGCCACACCAAAACATGCTCTCGATCCCCCAGGCTCCAATACACGCACATTGCACAGAACCTTTCTCCACACTGCTGCCTGGGTGTGGAACAGCCAACTAGCATGTTGTTGATTCCATCATGGCCTTCAAGCCTTTAAACGCATAGTTCATAGACATCTCCAGTCCTGACCACCCCTCACACTGACTGTTGAACTGCAGTGAACTGTATGACTGGCCAATGGATAAATTATTTCACTTGGCTATTGTTCACAATTGCATAAAAAAGTAATAAAAGAAAAACTTGATTTGTAGTCAATGGGCTATAAACATACAAAAACAGCCATAATGTGTAAACCCTGTCCCCCATGGCTCTTGATGTGCTCCTTACTAATATCCCTCTAAAACGTCTTTGCGAAGCGATCTGCTATTTTCGCCAAATGTTCACCTATTTTTGGATCCTACGGTTCATGTGGTTAATGAGCTCATTGTGTTTAAGGACACTGTCACTGCTCCGGATGACTATAGTCTGGGGATGCCACCCCGAGCCCCCATGCCCAGACACTCTGTTCACTGACCTCCTGGATGGCAGCTCACAGGTCCTGTGTCCCTGGCACCAGCCCTGTAAATGGCCTGTGGGTGGCAATGCATGCTGTGAAAGGTCAGAGAGAGAAATCACAGTGCATGTGGTGCCAACCCCGCCCGCCCCACTCTTCTGAGCTCCTCTGTGTAAAGTCCACCCTTGTGCTGCAGCGTCAGCCCACCGTCAGATCGCTAAAGGGTCAGTTGGTCCTTTTTGTTCGTGGTCCCGCCAACCCCGCTCTCCGAGGCGGTGGCTCTGTTTGGCGGAAGTCCCGGTGACATCAGCTGGTGTTTTCTCGCCCACCTCGAGGCACTCCCAGGTCGCACCGCAATCCTTCACATTTGTGCGGTTTTGACACCCTCTTATATAAAGGCAATACATCAAGGAGAAGAATTTCAGCACGGCAAAAAGTTGAAAATGGAGGTAAAACGAAATGAGATGGCGACGGGGGCAGAGGAATATAGGAAAGGGTAATGCTATTTGGCCTGGTGTAAATACACTGTAACTTCAGTGTTAATTTAACCAAATTAACCCTGCCGTCCCTATTTTGGGATATTTTATGTATCATTATGTTGTACATGTTCTGTAGTAACACTTTTCAAACATTTTAGAAATATTCAAAAATAACCAGTCCACCAGCTCACAACACAACACAACACATTGCATCAATGCAGAAATGTTGTAGCCTGGTTAACCACTCCCCCTTGAAATCACATTGAATGGAATGAAATTATTTCCAGGGGGAGTGGTTAACCAGGCTAGAAATCTTCAGAAATCTTCAGCTACTTTATATTTGCTCTTAAGTATAGGGCTTTAGAGGAAAATTTTACTCCGAGTGTAATGGATAAAATGAGTTCCATTTGTTAAATGAACACTGAGCATTTTACCTGCATATAGTCTACCATAATTCACATCTCCCAAATAGATTTTTCTGGTCACAATCGAGGAGAAAATTGAAATGGAAACATAATAGCGTAATGACAGTGTTTATGACAATTATAGACTACACTGTTTTACCTATCATTGTCACATTGCACTCTTAGGCAGATGATGAAAAATGTTGCTTCCATTCATGACAAACAGAGGAAAGTCAGAAATGGGCCCAAAATGCAGTCCGCTCAAACTTGGGAAAAGCCTGACAATGATTGAGCTGGCTGAAATAGACTTACACGGCACATTTGGTAATTTGCACACCTACCTGCACTTCAGAGCAGGACAATTACAGAGTGTCTAGGGGGCCACTGGTGCCCTGCCGCTCTAGCACCCGAACCGCTCCCCTCTCCCTCTGCCCTGCTTGGCCACCGAGATGCTAGTGTGAAATGGCTGTTAATTCCTTCTGCTATCTGTCCTGTGCAGAGCCTGTTTTAAGCCTTCATATGAATATCTTGCCTCCTAAAATAAATAAAAAATAAGAAAGTCAGAAAGTGAAAGAAACAGAGAGAGGAAGAGGGAGAGCGATAGAGAGATACAGGTAGACCTATATAAAGAGGGGGGAGAGGGGGAGGGAGAGAGGGGGGCAGAAAATGAAATGAAAACATCAAACAGGTCTGTGAAATGCAAAATAGTATGAACCTTGCATTTCCCTCTCATCAATGAGACTTAATGAGTATTCCACCTTCTGGCATCAGCTGAAGAGAACTGAATAGAATCAAGAAATATCCATTCACAACACAGAGACAAAATCAAGAACGAGTTTGGCTGTGATATACTAAACGCTTCTCTTGCTTTTCCAGTGAGATATTTGTTGGTTTGTTCCATAAATATGGTACCATCATAATCTTCAGACATTAGACGCCAATGAACACGAATGGGCAAATGTAGCTGCAATATAGTGACTGTTAGCGGAGTGTAGCATGTCGCATTACATCCTCCAGATAAAACTCCTCACTGTGAAGTGAAACGAAGTGGCTGCATGGTGATTCAACATGTATCGGAAGAGACACGTGCTTGTCTACACCCACCCACGTCAACTGTCAGTAGGTGTAAGCAGCAACAAGGTCTATGTGTGTGGGAGAATGGGAATTGGCATGACGACTAAATTGGCAGGGAATAAGAAGAATTATTTTTATGACTTCTGTGATTGTCAGAGGAACACGCCTCACGGTCTTTGTATCCCAACCGAGGCATAGCCTATACTGTCTTTGCTGCATGGCGAATAAGCTTGTTACACTAAACGGTTGGTCAGCTTTAAAGGGACCTTGAAGGAAGCTTGCGCCTGACATGTTAGCTTACAACAGCAGCGTTCATATCAACAAAATGATATGATGGGCATTGGCACCTGTCCGAGCACATTAGGCCCTCTCCAGAAAAGTGGCACTAGTACACTGTGAGAATTTAGGTGTAAAGCACAGTGATTTATATGTGTGTGTGTGTGTGTGTGTGTGTGTGTGTGTGTGTGTGCGTGCGTGCGTGCGTGCGTGCGTGCGTGCGTGCGTGCGTGCGTGCGTGCGTATGAAGGCTACACACACAAGAAAGAACTCCCACAGAAAGTGTTATTCAACCACTGCCCTCACTACTTCCCTAGCTAGACAGTGGCCATAGGAATCGTAAGTGCTATGTCATGGGTTTAGCCCGTAACAACAATTTAAATAGCATCTGTATGTGCTGTTAAAGTGATAGTGGAGACAGGTCTATCGTCAGCAGTAATTGTTTTATATACTCTTAAAATGTAGTCACTAATCATTATCATTGTCATTTCCTGTATGAATCTAGAGCTGCTGCTGGCGAACGGCAACCAAGCATTCAAGGGATCGCCATAAAGTAAGTCCACTCCCGAATGAAATTGAGCAAATGATTGGTTAATTGATTGTATGAATAATTTATCATATAGATGTGCCAATCTACAATTACTGTAGATTGGGTCAGTGACAGGATGTCGCACTAGCCCTGCTTTTACTATCACCACCTAAAAAACACAAGGCAAATCAACGTCAAATCACAAGACAAATCAACATCTCTAACTATATATAGGCCTATAACCCGTTCAGTCAGCATGCAATATAAGAACTAAATTGTTGAAGGAAAATGGAAAGCGTGAAGGAAAACGCTTTCCATAGCAGATTTACCATAATGAATGGCTCTCTCCGTCTCGCACTTATCCATCTTAAATCAATGTGTGTTATAGAGAAGAAGCCATTGGACTGGAGAATGATTAACTGGATTTCCATAGTGCCTGAGTGGACAGGGATGAGTGACATCACAGAGGGAGGGGGGGGGGGGGGTACTCCTGGGGATTAGCACACTGAGCTGTATAACACTAATTGTCATTCACTTTTCTTACAACTAACTGCGAGGCCTCATTCACACGTATCAAACACCGATCAATCAAATGTTTGGTCTTTTTCTTTTTTTTTGGCAACCACAATGCTGGAAAAGCATTGTGGTGGCCTAAAAAAACGACCAAACATTTGTTTGATCTGTGTTTGATACGTATGAATGAGGCCTGTTTAGTCAAGGGTCAGAGTTGGTTAAACCATTATTCACTTCTTATCATTGAGACCTGTGGTGATCCTGATTTCATGAAGTTACCAAAACATGACACAGTGAGTGGAGGATGGTGATTGTGAATGGTGCCTCCGTTCCAACAGCAGATGCAGGCCACTGCAATAAAACAGTCGTGCTGGATAGTGCTTTGTTTCCCTCTGCTGGATGCCATAGCAACAACAGTCTCACACAGTATACATGCGTGTGTGTTCATGTGTCATTTGCATGGGAACAGGTAAGAAGATGACAGAGAAAAACTTGAGTCATTCATTGATTAGCCTCTGTACCCAGGCTTTTATTTTCGTTTGTATTCGGCTCAAAAAGAAAAGCCTGTGGAAACCCATTGGAAAATCTGGCGCAGAAAGTGGGAGTCTTGTATTTTGCTAACGAACAACAAATTTGGTGTTCTCCGCTGTCTTCTACCGGGGAGGGGAGGAGGTGGGCGTGGGCGGTTGCTCAGATCAGTGAACCAATAGGATCCACCGGCTGTTTTGGCCGGCACCAGCCCCTCTTGACCAGGCTATTCATTGATGGACTTAAGAGTGTTTGGTCCAGTAGCGGGTGTTTGGTCCAGTAGTTCTCAACCTGTGGGTCGCGACCCCTCGGGGGGTCGCCAAATTATTTTGGGGGGTCCCCAAAAATATATATATTTTTTGCAACTGAATGGCTGGAAAATGGAAATGAAGCGTTTACATAGTACACATAGTACATGCATACACCTTCCCTAATGATTATATCTGGTTTCAGTATTTATTTATGGTGTATTGTCTCTATTATTAAGGTTATTGTAGCAGTCAATTTATATTGGGGGTCGGGAGGGGTCGGGGCGGGGGTCCCGAGACATTGCCAAAGCATTTCCGGGGGTCCCCAGCCAAAACGTTGAGAACCCCTGCACTAGCGGATAATGCACCACTTAACTCAGCCAAATGAAATTACCAAAAAAGAAGAAGAAAAAGAACAAAGAAACGATAAGACGAAAACAAAAACTTTATATTTTCACCAGTTTTCTAACGGTTCATCTTATCGGATACATCTACAATGGGTTTTGTAGGGTTAAGCTCCTGGGAGGCTTTCATGATCTATATGGGACCATGCAGACCTTAATTGATAGATAGACAGGGAAAGATCCAATGGATAAGGGGGCATCCTACTACAGTGAGTATACCAACATACCCTCCCTCACCTCCTATTGTCGAAGACCATAGGAGGTGATGCAACTCAATGAGTTGCATTGTCAAATGCAACGCATTGAGTTGCAATGAGTTGCATTGGTGTGGTCTAAACGTTTTGTCCCAACCCGACCCTGGGCTTTAGCCTTGGAGCTTGCGTTGCCAGAGGAAGTATACGGTTCTCAGGGGGTGGGTGATCTGTGCTCTACGCAGGGATGCCCTTGGAGGAAGGTGTTTATGTGTGAATCAAGTTTTCTTTTTTCATTTTTTCTTATCTTTATAGCCGTCAGGAGACCAAGCTCTAAGAACACCTTACGCCTCATAGCACATGCTTGCATTGCCTACATAAACACACACACACACACGCACGCACGCACACACAGAGGTGCAGACAAACAACACAAACACACTGTGATGAGCTGACGCTGGAGTGCCTCTGTGAGGCCAAGGTCAGGCAGTCCCACTCCTTTATTCCCATAATCCCCTGTGTTGGCCGGGTGAGAGGCCTGCTAATGGCTATCGCTCTCCTGTAGGGAGCTACCGCTAACAGAGGCTCTGGAGACCCCTCAGAGCCCAATCACCAGCCTGCGTAAAGAGCATTGTACAGTCTATATAATCAATCAACACGGCTAATTAGGCCCCGACGAAATCCCTGAGAGAAGCATTAATATGGGGAAGCAGAGGTGCGGCCGGTGGTAGCACTGCAGTTGAGATAATAAGAATACAATAATTCGGCTGCGGGGAAGCGGTCAGACTTATTGTCTCCACCAGGCATGGGGAGAGAGTATGTTTTGCACTCCGTCCATCCGTGTGTCCGTCCGTCTGTGGACAGCTAATCTCCGGCACCGTTGGCTTGATCACAGCCATACTCTGCACACACACTCCCTGAATGCCACAGATGAACCTATGCCCCAAGGTTTTCACATTGGCCTCTTATAGCGCCACCAGGAGGCTGCTTTGTGCAAAACACATTTTTGGACAGTACACCTACAGATACACCTACAGATCTACACAAATTGGTACAAAGTATCTCTAGAGCCATTCAACGAAACGGGTCTTTCAGATTTTTCAGACTCCATCCTGATTGGTTAAGATTGGCTTCCAAAGTGCTCAGTTTCAAACAAAATGCCGCAAATCATGAACACATCGTGTGATTTCCGTGAAATTGTGCACGCACATTCCCACTAGGCTGAGGAAGAAATGCCACTTGAACATTTTCAACTCAGCCTCATGGTGGCGCTATAACTGGCCGATTAGTGTTTTTACCACAAAAAAAAAACCTTCAAGGAAAAACCTTTGCCTGGAAATGTTCACATCTGCTCTTTATAGCGCCACCAGGAGGCCAACATATATAACACATTTTCTCATACATTTTGCCAAACATCACATACAGTACACTCCTATCCTCCTGGTGGAGACCTGTGCCCAGAAGGGCACTTTTTCTAGTTTGAATCTGTTGTGCAGACAGCATGCAAGCCTCAATCTGCAGGGCTGCCCTGACGTGCATTTAATTATTAAAATTGCATTTGAATTCTAATGACAATGAATCGAAGGCCGCCGGGGTACGTTGGATGTCAAGGTTATTTACAAAGGCAAATACAAAACAGGTTGCTAGAGGAGAAGTGCTGTTCAAGTACTGCATGGAGTGTCTATTAGTGTGCCGAAGGTCAAATGTCTTCCAGGCAGACGGCAGTGCTCCCTGTAATGCCTCATTTATAGGCCTAGTAGACTGTTGCGTGAGAGAGTATAGAGTTTAATGCCTCCCCTCATAGTCAAATGATCCATGAATCAGTCAGTTTGGTCTTGCATCTTTCCAGTTCTCATCCTCACCAACCTGGCCTCTACCAGATTGTAGGCTATGCAGCAAACACAATTTGACAGATTTGTTGATTAAATCAATAAATTGAATCATTGACAAATGATGCCCTATGAATTTATGAATATGAATTAATCAAGTCAAGGACAGCACTAATGCCTACCCTACATTATAGACAAACGCGGACAGCCAATCTACAAGCTATCTACAAACTAATCCACCAGCTCACAACAGGTAAGATGAGATAAGATGCTTGGGCGTGGGCCACATAGTCATACGGCTATGCATGCACGCACATGGCAACCTGCTTCATGTATCAAATGCAATGATATATGCATATACTGCTCTCACAAGTCAAGTCACTTCTTCAAACGGTTGCATGAGACATGAGGCCATGCATTGTCTGTGTTTATTTTATGTATAGTATTCCCAACAGAGAGCTCCTACAGCACCATGTAGATGTTTGATGGCAAACTCTGATGTGATTATATGCGAATTGTCAACACGGGAACATTATGAGCCAAGCAATTCAGAGAGCACGTCTTCATGTCACTGCACACTGAGTACCCAATTATTGGACCCTTTTGTTTTTTTGTCTTCACGAAGCAAAAAAGAAAAAAGAATATCACTTTGATACGATCTTTGAGAGAAGACATCATCCACAGTTGATGTGTGTCCTTAAAGTTGAGGTGAGAGTGCAATTTCAAGACTCTGAAATAGGATTGTCTCTGTGTTCGCTTATTATTTTTCAGATCCCTCAGATCAGCAATCTGTCCTCTAGGTAGGCGAGGGCAGGCAGGCAGGCAGCCGGGGAAATGGTTCCGATTAAAATGAGGTAATGACACATTTGCTGGGCGCCTTTGTGTCAGTGGCGCATGCAATTTAAATGGCCTGCCGTACAGGACGAGTTAATATTTCATTGCGCGCAAGGGAATGGGAATAGAGAGGGGGGGGGATGCATATGTCTCATTTCACAATCTGATTCGTCTCAGCAAATCAGCCTGAGTCAATGTCACTCCGTAATGAACTCTCTCTCCTCCGCTATTCTGACCCCTACTGTGCTGCCGCCTGCCGCCTGCATTCCAAACTACTGCGAGTGGAATATATTGGGTGGCAGGCAGTGGGAGAAGAAACCATTTCTCTCGCATGTGTTTTCTCTCTCTACATCTATTGGTTATAGTTTGTAGACAGCTGTTGTTTGCTTGCTTCTGTTCGTTTCGGGTAATTGCGTCATTGTTGTCACGCAATTGAAATGTGTCACTGTCTGCATCTTTCATTCAGTGCAGTGCATAATGGTATAGGCCAGGGTTAGCTCTCACCAAAGCAAAGGCGGGTTGTGTCATTAGAAAGCCTACTTTCCTGATTGGGAGCACTCTAAGCCCCCCACCACACGTATAAACAGTACTTTTTGGCCAAAAGAGGATTTTGTTTCCACCGGAAAAAAAATACTTTTAGTTACTCCACTGCGCCTTCTATCGATATTGCCCAGAGAATAGCCCCATAGAGAATATTTTTCCTCCGTTGAAAAAAAATCCCTTTCTGGCCAAAAAGTACTGTTTATACGTGTGGTGGGGGGCTCAGATTAGGAAAGGAAAGTAGGCTTTCTAATGACACAACCCGCCTTTGTTTTGGTGAGTAGCAAAAACGTTATTTTTATTTACGCTAAAGAGGAGAGGCTGGTCTGCATTCATGCGAGCGGCGGAAGTTGAGACTAACATAGCTCTAAATGCAACGCATTAGGATAGAGCTAGGCCAGGGTTTGACGTACCCTTCGGTTGTACGGCTGTACAGCCTGTAAAAAAGCTAAGAGAGACCCTACGAGGTCGGGCAGGAAATACAGAAGATTTTGTCAATACATATTGTACCAGAACCAAAGTTCTTCCTGCTCGGTCTATATCCAGAGGGACACAAGATAAAGCGTATAAACAAATGTTTATAGATATATGTCTTTTACAAGCTAAGAGAGTGATAGCATTGACCTGGAAGAGGCCAGACAAACCAAGTATTACACAGTGGTTCAAGGAATTGTCTTTATGTTTACCTTTGGAAAAGATTACATACATTCTTAAGGACAAACAAGAAATGTTTCAGGAGGTGTGGGGCCGTTTTATAAGATATATTAAGAACAATAATTTGTCACATTTAATGGATGGAGCTGAAGAGGAGTAGTGCTGTTGTTTTGCTTTCTTTACATGAGTAATTGTCTTGTAATGTTCATTGTTTTTTGTATATTTGTATTGTCATTTGTGTGGGAAAAAGGAAAATCAATAAATACATTGTTTAAAAAAAAGAGAGAGACCCTATGGTTGTGCCGCTTGTGGCAAAAGCTTGTAAATAACTGAAACCCTTTGCCTGTACTTTTTGTGGTAAAAACGCTCAAACTTTCTTTCTTTTCCTGCATGATATCCTTGCACCCCACCCCCCTCTTCTTCCTTTTATTTATTTTTCTTGAAAAAAATGACACGATGGGAACTATGCACAAAAACGAATTTCACACACTTTTTTTTATTACCTGACAATGTGACAATAAAACTGACTGTGTCCAAAATCACATTAATTGCTCCCTACCGCCTATATAGGGGGTTCTTTGTAAGGGACTATAGTGAACTCATCTGCAAAAAAAAAAAGAAAAAAAAAAAAAGGAAAAAGATTTTTTGCATGCCAGATAAACGTCTGCAATTTTCACTCAATCCTCATGCTCACCCTTAGGGGCACATGATTTGGTTCCATTTGGTCCCTCTCATCTCCTCCTGCAGAGTTAAATTAACACTGACCAAGCTAAAGACTCATGAGGCAGGGTGTGTGTGTGTGTGTGTGTGTGTGTGTGTGTGTGTGTGTGTGTGTGTGTGTGTGCGTGCGTGCGTGCGTGCGTGCGTGCGTGCGTGCGTGCGTGTGTGCGTGTGCACGCTGTGTGTGTGTGGGTGTGTGTGTGCACGTGTGTGTGCTTGCGTGCGTGCGTGCACCTGTATGTGTGCATGGAGGCTATTGTGTGAGGCTGGGTTTATTGCATCTGAAGCTCATTTGTTTGTATTTTATACCTCATTTGGGCTCAGACGAGCCAGCTCCACATCCCAGCTGCCTGTGACCCACTTTTCTATGCGGCTATATGAGTCGTTCTCTCTTTCTAATGATACACCGTTCCCCGTTTAATGCATTACTTTTGCCAAAATACACAGAACTGTTGGGAAATATGATTGAATGTAATATACCTACAAACTAGTTCACCCAAGGAACAAAAAATATATACATAACAGATAGGGGAAAAAAACCCTGCAGTTTCTACAGTATATGCAACGCTTTCTTGCCTCCCGTCCCCTCGGGCTCAGCTATGCAGCATGCTAGCATGTTAACGCGGCGTGTGACACCACAGTGACAGCGCTTTAAGCATCATAAGGACTAGCTCATATGGCCCGTTAGGGGTATAAACACACTTAAACTCGGAGAGGGCCTGTTTGCAGTACGTGCTCAAGAATAGCATGCAGGCATGGAAGATACACTATTACAGGGATGGCCAACTTACACAGTATAATCCTCAGTGTAATTTATCCATTTGTAACTCAGAGAGCCTACAACTGTATCAAATATATATATATATATATACAGCTCCATTTGGTCACATTTGTACACACTTTTTTACTGTGTAAACTTGTCCTATTTCCATATTGGATGGCTACTTTTAAAGACATCCTGTAGCTATACAGCATTGCTGCATGTGACAGGGGATGGGGTGAAGGGGGGCTACAATGTTCACGTGTGAGCAAGTAGCAGTGCTTCAATTTGAATAAGCAAGCCGCTGAGGCTAGCAGGGAGATTTCAAGACATGTTATCCAATATCCTTGGAAAATAATGATAACAAAGGACCATTTTGGGAAAGGTAAGAAGGGAGATTGAATACTTTCGGCGAGAAACTCTAAGGTTCAGTCATATTATCCGTAGGAGTATTGAGAATGAATCCAGTAGCCTATAGTAGCTGCTGCCGAACCAGAAAACCTATTGACCCGCAGTGGCCTGGCTTTATTCTTTCTGCGCTAGGTGGTCCCCAGGGTTCTTCCCTTTTCCTGGTGGCCAAGACTGTGTGTGTGTGTGTGTGTGTGTGTGTGTGTGTGTGTGTGTGTGTGTGTGTGTGTGTGTGTGTGTGTGTGTGTGTGTGTGTGTGTGTGTGTGTGTGTGTGTGTGTGTGTGTGTGTGTGTGTGTGTGTGTGTGTGTGCGTGCGTGCGCGCGCGTGCGTGCGTGCGAGAGAGAGAGAAAGAGACCGCCGTTTCGGTCCAGGCGCTGTGGGAGAGTAGGTGGGCAGGGATGCAACTGCCGGGGGACTCCAGAGGGCAGGATGACTTAGTGTGGGTCACTGTGGGAAGGGTGGCATAGCTCAATCATCTCCCTCCCCAAGGGCACCTCAGAGCAATGCAGCTGTGAAAAGAGTCATCACATACAAAGCCTCACATAAAGGTGTAACATGTTATTTTTGGGGGGGCAGAATGTCTCACTATAGCTCAGTGCTGGCCCTTTAACAACATGAACCCTCGCATCCCTATTTTGGTAATCATGGCTATTATTTATGGTTTTGGTTGTCATCAAATGTAAACTGTCCACGAAAATAGGCTAATATTTTGTCACCTTGCTAAAATAATGGCCTAAATCAGCTATTTATGACAGTGGCCACCTCTGGTAAAATCGCCCATGCTTATCAAAAAGGATCATGCTGTCGAGATCATGGATTTCACAATGCCACGCCAGACTTCCCGGTCCTTCATTGCCATCCCCAGTTCCTGCTTACTGATGCATGTGTCCCTATAGCAATGACATCAGGGAACGACAGTTTTCTACCTCTGGTCTGCTTTGAGGCAGGATTCCAGAGAAGAAGGGAAGATGTAACCTCATGAGCGGCTCTGTAGCAGTAGCCGGCAAACTGTGTTCTTTTGGATCGGACTAGTGCAGAAACACGGGAAAGGTTGCCGTATATTAGAGACGTCGATGGGTGTCTCATCCAAGAGAGATTGTGCGCTCTCATTAGAAGGCGGGTGTAAGTGCCATCCAGCCGTTTCTCTAATTTCTTTGAAAGTGTCCGTGTCTCGGAGCCATAGAGTGAATTGTCGACGGTCGTCCTAAATACTTTTACTTTGAACCTCTTACTAAGCTGGGATGACCAGATCTTATGCATGTCATTGCAGGCTGACCAGGCCATACCCTTCCTAGTTTGAAAGTTATTTTGGGAAGAAGATCATGCTGTACCCTGTAGTCATATCTCAAGAGTGTGACCTATAGGCTATTTTATAGCCTATAGGTCACAAAGACAATGGGCCCCATTTTCGTTCGATCTTTCTAAATACACTGTTTGGGGATTTAGCAGAGGGGAAGGGGTGTTCCCCCACTAAGAAGAGAAGATATAGCGCCGATAGAAGCACTCGCCAACACCTTCCCGACCGTTTCTAAATATCAAGCAGGTTTGATATTTAGCTCTCTCGCCGACTGGACATCCTACAGTATGAACTGGGTTGCGACCGCACACTGAGAAGGCCATATCACAGCCAATGAGACTCAGAGACGAAATGTTTTTATAATCATCATGGGGGCCCGATGGGCCCGCCCCCTCCCCCCGTTTAAAAGAGGTGTTAAGGTGCGTTCAGACTTGGATGGTATTTCTAAGGCTCTGGATGGTTAGAGCGGCGCGATTACATACAAAGTCAATGCAAAGACGAGAATTGCGCGAACGGTCGCGGCGCGACCTGGCGCGGTACAAACGGGATGAATATATATATTCCATAGAGTAATGATATATTCAGGTCTAATTCTTCATGGGGGCTCGAGCCCCGCCGCCCCCACTGAGTCTGCGTGTGTTATGAGAGCACAGGACAGCTGTGTGTGTGTGCGTGCGTGTGCGTGCGTGCGTGCGTGCGTGCGTGCGTGCGTGCGTGCGTTCCTGTGTGTGGCGTGCACGCAGAGAGAGAGAGAGGCGTCCGCGTCCTGTGTCGGTCTCGCGCTTGTATCCTGCACGTGCGTGAGATGTCAAAATGAATTGGAATAAAAAACAAGTGATGTATAGCCTATATTTATCGGGTCTGGATCACATCTGGAATATTCATATATTGCTAAAGATTTTGAGTGAAATCATTAAGAAATATCATGTTGTTTGTATGCAAATGGCCTTGCTAACATAATGTGTCTAGATTGAATGTGAAAGTTTTCATTATTTGGCACTCACACAGTACTAGAACATTTTTAATCTAGTAATGTATGGAGCGATAATCACCAGATTTATACTGAGTTTCCCGATGTTAATGGGTGCTTTTGCTTTCGCTGCTTTTGAAAATCACCCCCTCCACATCACTTGCGCTCACCTGCAGAGCTGACGCCGGTTCAGGCCCCATGGTTCATGCATGAGCTAGTACAGCCAAGTGTATGGGGGGGAGTTGGGTGTGACACACATAGGTTTCCCATAATAAATGGAAATGCATTGAAAACAGAAGGGAAATAACAAACAGATCCCTTTACAGGGTTCAAAAAAGGAGGAGAGAGAAAGATTGGTCCGTTCTCAGTATTATGGGGGGGGACATCCCTCCAAACACCTATGCCCACACACACCAAGCACCTGTGAGCTGTGAAGGACACACGCACGCACGCACGCACGCACGCACGCACGCACGCACGCACGCACGCACGCACGCACGCACACACACACACACACACACACACACACACACACACACACACACACACATTTAAATAATAACCATTAATCTATTAAATGCACCATACAAACTGTATAGCCTCACATCCTCTCCCCTTCACAACCCCCACTGTTCACTGCAATTCCCGTGGTCCATACAGCACATCCCTCCCTCTCTCATCCCCACCCAGCCCCCTCTCTCTCCTGGAGTGGGGATGTGTAGCCAGCCCGTGGTCCATACAGCACATCCCTCCCTCTCTCATCCCCACCCAGCCCCCTCTCTCTCCTGGAGTGGGGATGTGTAGCCAGCCCGTGGTCCATACAGCACATCCCTCCCTCTCTCATCCCCACCCAGCCCCCTCTCTCTCCTGGAGTGGGGATGTGTAGCCAGCCCATGGTCCATACAGCACATCCCTCCCTCTCTCATCCCCACCCAGCCCCCTCTCTCTCCTGGAGTGGGGATGTGTAGCCAGCCCGTGCAGCACATCCCTCCCTCTCTCATCCCCACCCAGCCCCCTCTCTCTCCTGGAGTGGGGATGTGTAGCCAGTCTCATCCCCACCCAGCCCCCTCTCTCTCCTGGAGTGGGGATGTGTAGCCAGCCCCCTCTCTCTCCTGGAGTGGGGATGTGTAGCCAGTCTCATCCCCACCCAGCCCCCTCTCTCTCCTGGAGTGGGGATGTGTAGCCAGCCCCCTCTCTCTCCTGGAGTGGGGATGTGTAGCCAGCCCCACCCAGCCCCCTCTCTCTCCTGGAGTGGGGATGTGTAGCCAGCCCGTGGTCCATACAGCACATCCCTCCCTCTCTCATCCCCACCCAGCCCCCTCTCTCTCCTGGAGTGGGGATGTGTAGCCAGCCCCCTCTCTCTCCTGGAGTGGGGATGTGTAGCCAGCCCCCTCTCTCTCCTGGAGTGGGGATGTGTAGCCAGCCCCCTCTCTCTCCTGGAGTGGGGATGTGTAGCCAGCCCCCTCTCTCTCCTGGAGTGGGGATGCCTCCCTCCCTCTCTCCTCCCCACCCAGCCCCCTCTCTCTCCTGGAGTGGGGATGTGTAGCCAGCCCCCTCTCTCTCCTGGAGTGGGGATGTGTAGCCTGCCCACCCAGCCCCCTCTCTCTCCTGGAGTGGGGATGTGTAGCCAGCCCGTGCCATCCATTATTCCCAGGCAGGAGTGCATTAAAGATTCATCTGTGCAGCTCAACCTCAAAGGAAATACTATGACCCCTGGTATAGCTGCTGAATTATGGAGAGCGCCAATAAAGTTGTTTGCCTTTGATCTCGCTCTCTGGCTTCTCCCTCCCAGGTGAAAGTGAACAGGTGAACACACGTGCGTGCACGTGTGCGCGTGTGTACTATACAGTACAGTATATTTACAGTAGTATATTTGATGGACATCAAATGTTTACTAGCATCAAATGTTGAGCTTGTAGACATTTTCGGTTTTCAGTATTCTTTACGAATAAACCTAACCTCTGAATCCATAATCCTACCTTAAACCCAATCGGAATCTTTTCCTCTAAAACATTCCTCACAATGTCTATTTGTAGAATTATACTACTGTATACGTGAGTGCAGACGTGTACAGTAAAACGCACGCACGCACGCCACGCACACACGCACGCACGCACGCACACACACACACACACACACACACACGCGCACGCACAATCGCACATGCATCACTTCTATCATATGCTACTCTATACTTAGATCTACAATAGATTTTCTGACTCTCATTCTTTTCTTTCTCTCTCTCTCTCTCTCTCTCTCTCTCTCTCTCTCTCTCTCTCTCTCTCTCTCTCTCTCTCTCTCTCACACACACACACTCAATGACCCCCCCCCCCCCACTCCCCAACAAACGGGGGGAAAAAAACACGCAAAAGAACACATAGGCTACCTGAAAAGATGCTGTTGAAACAATGATGTTGAAAGAGTGCAGTCTTTCGCTTTCCCTGCATACCAAGTGGCTGTCTTGTCTAGCTGTGTAAATTTCACCTCTGCCATCCGCACACTCTCCTGCCTCCCTCTCTTTGGCTAAAAGCACCCAGCTGCTAATGGCAGTTGTAGAAATAACAATTGCTCACCCATGCTCACACATTGTTTATATTTAATGGACGTTGAGTTGAGGGTTCCATTCAAAATGGCCATCATTTGTCAAGCATTAATAATTCAGTCACCCATAGATGCTAGTGTGTGTGTGTGTGTGTGTGTGTGTGTGTGTGTGTGTGTGTGTGTGTGTGTGTGTGTGTGTGTGTGTGTGTGTGTGTGTGCGTGCGTGCGTGCGTGCGTGCGTGCGTGCGTGCGTGCGTGCGTGCGTGCGTGCGTGCGTGCGTGTCTTATGCATGAGTGTGTGTCACACATGCACTACGAGTGAACGCATAGTCACACATAGATCGCACTTTTTTCAGTTTTTACTATCGTCGCACGGGCCTCACGCTGCACTTGTCTCTGTTCTACAAGCATGTACATATACAATGCAATATACACGCACAGAGACACACACAGCCATGTGGATCCAAGCATGTGCGTGCACGCACACACACCCACACACACGCCTCAGGGTGAATACTCACTCTCGGCTCTCATCTCTGCATCTGACAACTCCTGTTGTTTACGGCCTTCTTGTAGCATCCAGGATGGAGGCTTGTACTGTGAGTGTGTAGCGGGTATCGGGGGATCCGGATAGGAGACAGTGAGCAGAACAGCCCCACCAGAAAACAAATAAGACCAGAGACTAGAAGACCGGCGTGAGGAAAAACAGAGACAGCGGATAGTTTTACTACACGTTGACGTTGGTAGACACATCATGAGCATTTGATTTGTGGGGTCATTGACTTTCCTCTTTAATCAATGTGTTAATCAATGTGTGTGAAAATGTTGAATTATTTTGGAAATCTTTGAAGATCTATATACACGCTCAGAGGGCGTTGCACGATACACCAATTGTGCAGCTTGTAGATTTTTGTTATTCATCGAACGACAAAGTATATAGGGCAGTGGTTACTATAATAGGTTCAAGGGGGACATGTACAGGTTGGAGGCTCGAAGCCTGGGGTCCCCATATCAGCCCAGGCTGATATGGGGACCTCACCCTGGACCCAATTATAAATATGGGTTGACCTGGACCTGCACGAGGAGAACACATGGAAGGACACAGAGATACGGAGGTAGTGATTAAATCAAGCTTGTCTCACCTTACTACATACAGTATACCCTTATCGTTCCGCCATCACGCACGCACGCACACGCGCACGCACGCGCGCACGCACGCACGCACGCACACACACACACACACACACACACACACACTTGCACGCACACATGTATATATGTCCCCGTGATGATAGACTTGTCTAGGTTGTTACAAGGGATACAAGTGTATGGCAGCTGAAAAACCCAAGGATTCCTGGTTGATTAATGAGGCATGACCAGCCCTCAGTGCGCTTTTGTGTTTCCATGGATATAGAGTGAATTCCTTTTTCTCAAGGGATTTACAAGGGGATGATAAAAAAAATGGACACAACAAAAATGCACACATACTGTACAATAGAGGTTATGCGCAATTGCGCATGCATAAAGTGAGTGGCAAATTGAGTGGCGAAGTGAGTTTAACGTCATTTAATGTTGTTTAATGCAATCAGATAGGACTTTTCTGTTTGGATGTATGGGCTGTCAAGGCCAAAAAGTAGTTTTTTTTGCCACTCAGTGGTGTGGTCTGCATGCCGGTGCTGTGGTACACACATACAAGCTCACACACACACACGCTCACGCGCACACACACACACACACACACACACACACACACACACACACACACACACACACACACACACACACACACACACACACACACACACACACACACACACACGTGCGCACACAAGCACGCACACATACACAAACACACAGTAATACACACACATACACACAGAGGTGAACATGCAAATAGCACATTGAGAGTGGATGACTCTCTGTTGGGTGCGCGTGTGGACTGTGGAGACCGTTAATGGTGTGTTGTCGCCACGCTGAGGTGTCACAACAAACATGTGCGCGAGCTGGGGCAAGTCTACAATCCTGACATAACAAGATGGATTCTTGAGTGACACATTCGCCGGTCAAGGGCAGGTGCTTCGGCGCCGAGGACTGCGGCAGGTGCAAGAGGAGATTGTCATGGTGACCACGGAAGGAGGGAGTAGGAGAAAGGGGGGAATGAAGAAGGATGGAGGGAGAGAGTGAGGAAGAAAGAGCACAAGGAAAGTGACAGCCGACTATTGTTGTGCTTGCTGGGGCAGGGAAAAACAAGGTGATAAAAAAGAGACACATGTTCCAAGACAATTATGTCTGCCCATGGAGAGGAGGTAGCTAACTTCCCAATGTCAGGGTAGTCACAGTTTGAAAGCCAGTGCATGCAGTTTTTTTTATTATTATTATTCTGAAGGTCACCTACAATATGCGTGCATGACGGAGAAAATCATGTGTGATCATGTGTAACAGTGTGCCCGCAATATCAACTGTGGTGTTTTCAATTAAATGTGATTTACGAGTCATTATTCCACCCACAGTACCACGAAGTCAACGTGTTACAATCAGTTATCTCAGCTTAATGCACGTTAACAATAAAAACTGTCACCGTAGCGCTTTTATAGAATTGGTACAGTAGCTGGGACGTGTGACTGGGAATGACAGACTATTCTCCACTGTTGATATCATAATAGGTAAATCATATTTCATGTGCAGCCAATTGTGCACTGTGCTTTTATCTGCAAGCGGTATATAATATATCAAGCATCCAAATGCATTCGCATCATGCCTGCTATAATACTGACAGTGCAGAGACTGGTGATGTGTGAAATAAACGGACAGCTTGACAACACTCGACCCATTCCGCATGGAACATGCCAATTATTCCCCTTTAGAAGACGATGGCATTCTCAGTGAGAGACAACATTTCAACGTATCACTGCACTCAGTGCTACAGTTAAAGAGATGAGGGGTAATAAATCATTCTATGCTCATACAGCCCTTGTAGGCCTACATAGTGCTTTACATAGGTGGTGATTGTAAATTTGCCATTGTTCTAAACGGACCTATACAACGGGTTTGCTATGGTTGAATCCAGCTGTCAAATAGCTATACCTTTTAAGGCATGCTTATACATCGTATTATTTAGGGTTGTGACATTATAGTGCCGCCACAGAAATAACAGACGACGATAATTATAAACATTATATAGCCTTTTATATATAGCCTACCGTACATTCATCTCAGACGGCTGATTATATCCTGCTGTATTTGAAACAGATAATATAATATTCAGTGTGGGTGATTGCTCTGATATGAGTGAACTGACTCATATACGTAGACAGTGGCATGCACAGATAGTGTACAGTATGTGGACCATGGTGACATTGATCAATTCTTGATAAAAAGCTTCTAATATAGTATTTAAAATCTATAAATCACACTATTAAGGCAACCGGCCGGTTCCACGTGCTGCACAAGGTGCCCTTTTTTCACTTGAGCACCTGCCCCTCTAAATGTCTGTGCACGCCACTGTACGTAGAATACAGTGTCATGATGTGACAGAGCTATATCAGATCATCATTTCATATGGAACTTTAATTTATTTTGCATTTATTTTTTGAGGGGTGTCCAGCTTTGAGGGTGTGTGTAAACACAAACATTGTCCTAACACAAACATATAATGCCATTGATAATGAATAGCCAGTTTTACGTCATTGTGCCAACACAAACATTAAATGCCATTGAGAATGAATGGCCAGCTTTGAGAGTGTTTGTGTAAACACAAACATTGCGTAAACACAGACATTGAAGACGACATTGAAGGATTCATTATGATGTATGATGATAAGAGGGCCCCTCACTACACACGGGTGTGATTTTTAAGAAAACTTTTAATCTGCCGTTCCTATTTTGGGCATGGGAGATTTTAACAGATTTTAATTTCTTTCAACAAGCTACAAGCTTTGCGATGCGACGGCTCTGAGCTTGTAGATGGTCTATTGTCCCTGCATGACGCCATCATACATTGAAATGTAAAATAAAAGATTGAAGTGGTTAATTGTTTTCTTAAAACACAGTCTTTGGCTGTTAGCCCACTGGCTCTACACAATGCAGCTGCATGCAACAGGAATCCGTCACAGCACTCCCCACCCCCTTCATAACTATAGCCATCATTTCTTCAGCTCTGCCAATAAAGTCTGTTGTTTGAATCAGCAGTATGCCTAATGTAATTGGAGTCTGGCAGAAGTGCAGGTAAATAGAGAGGGTGGGAGGCGGGGGGGGGGGGGGGGGGGTCTGGGGGAACGGTCCAAGCTGTGTTTAATGTTTCATATAAATGTACCCCTTCGAGTGGTTTATAAGAAGTCTGTCCTATGTGGCGTGATGGATGGAGATTTTATGGCTGTGTCCGTGGATGCAATGGAGTGGGGGTGGAGGGGGGTAGGCAATGTCACTGTGAAGGTTATAAACAATGCTTTGGATGCAAATATGTATTGACGGCCAATTCCGTCTCTCTATCTCCATCACCTCTGCTACCTCTTGCACCACCGTAGGCTTTTCTATAGTGCAGACAGTGCAAGTAAAGTGCAAAAGCATGCCCCATGCGTGTGTGCATGCACGCAAAATTGTATGCTTCTGTGTGTGCTTGCTGCTGTGTTGCATGTGTGTGTGTGTGTGTGTGTGTGTGTGTGTGTGTGTGTGTGTGTGTGTGTGTGCGTGCGTGCGTGCGTGCGTGCGTGCGTGCGTGTGTGCGTGCGTGCGTGCGTGCGTGCGTGCGTGCGTGCGTGCGTGGGTGGCTGCGTGGGTGCGTGTAAATGTGCGTGTGCGTGTAAATATGCGTGAGTGTGGGAGTGGGTGCGCGTCAATGCGTGAGTGTTATTTACATGTGTTATTTACATGTGTATACATTGTTCAGGGCTCACAGGAGCAGTGCCTCCAGGGTGATATTTTATCTCACACCTGTTCTGTCTGTCTCATAGTCCACTCTTTAGGCTATTCAGCTGCCTCATCTGCCGAGAGGCTCCTAGGCACACGCACGCACGCACGCACGCACGCACGCACGCACACGCACGCAAAAACGCACGCAAAAACGCGCACACACACACACACACACACACACACACATACACACACACACACACACACACACACACACACACACACGTGCACATTGTATTTGATTCTTGCAGGGCAAAACTCCCTGATTGGTACCTTTGATAGCGCCATCTCCATGGCGATCAGATAAGGTGTGTGGTTTTACAGTAGGCTACGTCAGCTGAGTCTTCCCCGGCCAATCATCATCAACCACCAACGCTCTCAGCCCAATGACAATGGATCACGCTGGATGCAATATGACAGAGGCCAGCCATACACACACATAGCATAACACTTAACGTCTATAGCCTACTGCATTACCTCGTTTCCTCCTAATCAAGCAATGAGCATCTGCATGTAGGGTAATGAATTTGTGTGCATGAAAATACAAATTAAGTGAATGAGTTTGGAAAACATACATGATAATAGTATGTTCAAGCTTACTGTCATGCAGAGGAGTGGAGCCCTGTCATACAATTTTATATAGTGAATATTTCCAGGTCCACAGAGATAGGCTAATGTGTCCTATATCTATACCATGAACTCAGTCGTTTACATCCACTGTGGTCGTTTATTCTCGAGTTGAGTTAAATTATTTTGTTTTACTCTGTGGCTTTTGAGAGCAATGTGATTTTCCTATTGTAATGCAGTATGCCCCTAGTAATTACAACATGATTGCCACTCCACCAGCACTTTATTGCTTTTCTGAGGCAATTTGACCTGAAATTGGAAGTTAAATGAAAATCTTATGCCAGCTATTATCTATTTATTTTTCAACTCATTCATTATTAGGAGAAAAAATTAAATAAAAATCTGCCCTAACAGATAGTTCAGTCAGGAACATTCACATAGATTTAACCATTTTTTTGTAACAAATGGAATACAGTTTAATGTTAACATTAATGCAAGCTAAATTAAGCAAAATCAGGGAACACTATGCAAAACTCACAATCCTATATTACAATCCCCTTAATTCCACAGCCAAAAAAGGGAGGAGTTTCAGAGTTTTTCTTTTTCTGATCTGCTACAGTATGTTCTCACCGAGCACCATGCCTGTCCTGCAACCCTTAGCCCAAAAAATACATCGTTTTTATTGGCGTTACGCCATCTAATTCTCTTTGTTCACTGTACTTTCGTATTCATTGTTTAGAGTAGATGTTTTGCCTCGCTTGTGAACGGTTACGACGCGATGTACAGTACATCACTATTTGGTACCACAGATCTGCAAGCTAACAACGTGTCACGAGTCGACGCGTTTTTAGCTTGAAGATCAGCTATCGGATCTATCTGTCTGTATGTCGTGCTAGGACTTAAAACTCCCGGTCACAGTGTTCGGAATGCTTAAAATTGACCAGACATCTGATAAAAATACTGGATCGACATACAATCTTATTGGAGAATTTAAAACAACACACAAAAAGACAGAATAAAACGTTGGCGTGAGAGTGATGAACTTCTTAACACTGCCGACGACTGAATATGCCTTATGAAAAGTTCTATGTCAGAAAGTTATGGAATACATTGGACTTGCTATTACCATGGATATGTACAGTATTGTAGACGAATCCATGGAGTACCATTCATAACTGAATAACTGATAACTGTGTCAATCACTGATTGCCATGGTGGTGAGTCAGATAGTTTGTACAAGTATGTATTCATATAGAATCCCATTTATATTCCAAATAATATCATGCAAACTTGAATTCAGTTTAACTTCAGAGCCATGCAAACATTGTATTTCAGTTTACTTTACAGCCATGCACACATGAATTTATTCAGTTTAAATGTTTGAGAAATGCTAAAGCTCCTCACATGTCCCCTGATTCCGAAAATACCCGACAGGACCCGGGACCCGTACGGGTCCACATCGGATTTACCATAATGGGTCGGTTACGGGTCTATTATCTCAGACCTGGGGTCTGTTTATCATTATGTATAATACCCGAGGCCGAGTGGATCTGAGAAGACCCGTGCTCAGCGCTGATCGGCCGAGAAAAGCATGAAGTGCTACGATGATTACACTGACCTGGGATCAGATTGCCACACATGCTGTCAGTTCAGTGAGAGCGGAGACACACAGCGTATAATATGTACCTCAATGGAATCGAAATGCGCACGTGGCATGTGGGATCATGGATTCCTTGTCCATCGAGATGAAAACATGCAATTGAATGTCAATTGTCTCTTATTGTAGGCAGCGTATGTTTCCATTAGGGTTCGGGTCTGTCCTTTTGGACCCATGAAGAGCTTTACTCTGGTGGAGGCTGGGGTGGTGGAGGCAAGCTTTGCCAGCAGCAGCAGCGTACGGTAGTGGCAGCAATTGAAAAGCAGAGAGACAGTGTAGGTGGGAGCTGTATCGGACCACCTTGTTGAGGGAATGAGGTGTGATGTGAACGTGATGCTTCATTGCCAGCTAGTGTATGCTCTATAAAAAATGATATTATTACCATCCCCCTAACAAGTTAAGCTTTCCATATCTGCTAATTATACCTCTCCCCCTGTTGGGCCTAGAGAGCAGGTTGCAAGGCCAGACTGCTGCTTACGGGCATGGGCTCAGGGACCTCTTAATTATTAGAGTTAAAATATGACTGGGCTGATGATGGAGGATTTGTTAATTTTGTCCATTCACACACTTACACGTGTGCACATGCATAGGCACACTACATATGCATACACACCCGCACCCGCGTACACAAAAGCATTCACACTCAATGGATGCAATGTTGTGTGGCAAATTGGCAAGTGTAAAAAGGTGGAATATGAATATGAACTATGAATGGCTGAAATAGGAGGGTGAGTGAGAGGCAGAGAGAATAAATGGTTTGTTTATTTATGCGGATAAGGAATTCTGATGAACAGAGATGGTATGGCTAAGAAATGTACAGCACAAAAATAATCATCTTTCAGGTTGACAAAATGTATTATTATTATTATCTTCTTGATTGCTTGTGCTGTACAGTTGGAGGCCATTGATATTGTCCTTTTCTTTTTGCTGAGGTTTGCGTGATCTGCGCAAAACCCCTTTTGGTGTTTTAAACATTATGTTATAATTTAGCTATTGAAAAATAGCAGACCTACAAGCTCATAGCGCGCCACCGAGTGGCGCGCTACGAGCTTGTAGGTCTGCTATTTTTGAAAAATCGTGAAAATATTTATTTCAGAAAACTGGAGGATTTAGAAGGATTTTTTTAAATTTTGAGGTCAGGCCTAAATGGGTCAAATGATAAGGGACAATATCGGTGGCACCCAACTATACCTCTTTCTTACAGTTGCCTTTATGTTTCAGTTTGGGACAGAACACATTTGTTACTGACTTCATATCAGAGGAGCAGGAACACAACTGTCACTAGTATTGTCAGTGTACATTTCGTGGATAATTTAATATGAACAACATTGAATTCCTGTGGTCGTTATATTGTTCATACATTACAATTTGATTGAAATTGTACTTGTCTGGCAACTTGCTGGCCATTATCTAAGTAATTGGCTGAAAAGAGGATACAGTACTGTATGTGATGTATTATGGAATAAAGACATTAGATTGACATTTTCAGTATGTTTGATAGCCCATTTCACTGTACAGTTTGGTGTATCTATGCATTAAATCATTCCATAGTACAGAGTACACATTTTGAAATTAGCTACTTGCATTATTTGGGAAACCTTTTAAGCCCATAAAGCTGTCACGACCTCACTTTCCTCACTTTAGAAGCATTAAACCATTTCTTCCAACCACTTTTGATGGGTTTTTTTTAGAAATAGCTTGGAAATGCTTGATGGGTTAAAGATGGAGCAATTACGGAACAAGGAGTAGAGCTGTTGAAATGTCTCTCCCTGTGACTACATGTGTAACCTTGAACAAACAGCAGGAAAACAATTACTCACGTCACTTGTCACCAAAAAAAAAAGAAGACGGAAATATTAGAACGGTCAGAAGCAGAGGGATTGATCTTAAACCATGTGTTTGAAGCCTGCTTGTCGGAGTCGGAGTCAGTACTACGGCCACATTGCTATTGGGAATGTGAGACCAGTGGTGCTAGACATTAGCCCTGTACTTGAGTAGGCTACTATACTCTGATTCAAAAAATTACTCAACTACAACTACAACATTTCTATTTGAGTTCTATCTATCTAGGCCAGTCAATCTAAGATTTGACCCAAAATAAATTGTAATAGTAATAGTTCAAGGTTTTTTATGATCCTTAGGGTCATCCAAATATACGGAGCCCCTGAATGGCCATGCATTCAAAATATATTTTATCTTGTCCGTACAAGATAATATCTTGTCCGGACGAGATAATATCTTGTCCGGACGAGATCATAATTATCTTGTCCGGACGAGATAATATCTTGTCCGGACGAGATAATATCTTGTACGGATGAGATAATATCTTGTACGGACAAGATAATATCTTGTACGGACGAGATATTATCTTGTACGGACAAGATAAAATATATTTTGAATGCATGGCCATTCAGGGGCTCCGTACAAATAACATGTTAAAAATTGATTATTATATACATTTTGGATCATTTTAAATTCAGGGGATGAACGTTGGGGTACCATTGAAAACCTACAGTATATAAGGCAGAAATTTCAAATTTGAATTATGCTTCAAGTAGCATGTGACATGTCAAACTAGGGGTTATTCATGATTCTGAACCCATTTCAAGCATTCGTTTTGCACGACAAACGGCCATAGCCGTCTGGGTAATTGATGGATAAAATTGATGTTGTTTACACGTCATGTTGGACAGTTTTCCATATCCTGTTTGTCAGGTCAGAGAGAGGCCCCGCCCCCTATCATATTTACCTTTGGCCTAGGCCCTGTTTGTCAGGTCAGAGAGAGGCCCCTATCATCTTTAACTTTGTCCTGTTTGTCAGGTCAGAGAGAGGCCCCTATCATCTTTAACTTTGTCCTGTTTGTCAGGTCAGAGAGAGGCCCCGCCCCCTATCATCTTTAACTTTGGCCTAGGCCCTGTTTGTTGTTTGTCTTTGTCCTGTTGTTAATTTCATGGCCCTTGTATAATGTATATTATACAGTAGATCTCTGTCGCCAGATTCACCCTCACTATATTTCCCCAGCCACCAGCTTGCAATACTGTAAACAATGTTTTTTAATTCAGTTAGCACGCAGCTGCCGTGTTATCAAATACCATTCGAGATAACTTGACCTTCCTGAGCGGAGCCAGTTAGATAAAAGGGTTTCAGATCAACAGGTTGCCAGGGCAACACATCCAACAATATGAGTCTGCAACACTTCTCATCTTGTGACATTCCGTCACGACGCCATGAAGCTCCACCAATGTGCCGTACCAACGAGGACTGATTGACGTGGGTCCACGCCAGCTGGACCTGCACTCAGGGCTCGCCAACCTTGGACCTGGTCATTGCGGACATGAAATGTTCCCAACCAATGGAATAATGTCAACAAAACTGACGTCAAATCCCTCTTAAAATCATGAACAATGCTACAGAACAGAAGTCATCTGATATTTGTAAATTAATATGTAATTGTACATCCGAATTCCAACACATTTCTTGTCAAATTGATCTTACTTCACTAAAATTCTAAAACCTTATTGATCAAGTTTCCTCGTTTTTGCGTTTGTCCAACATTACTATATTTGGGTTAATTACAATTTTGGATATACAAGGGCTTTTACAAAGGTTTTCAATCCATCTCCTGGAATGCATTTAAAGGGCATTTCACTCAAAAGGTAAAAGATATTACTCCATTTTCACTCATCTGGTTTCCGCAGTGTCTTAAAGTGACAGTACTGCATTGTTTTTTTTATAATTCTGAAATGGTTCTCAATCTTAGAGTCCTATATTCTGGTAACTACTAATGGTTTACATTTTCTGGTGGTCTGGACATTATAACTTAAGGTCCTGGTTCAGACTATTACAGTGTTCATCTTATTATAATTAATTTACTTATCAGTCATCACATTTGGGCAATTGGCTATGGTCGACTCATAAGCCCTGTTGAACTGGATGTTACGACGCACACAACCGGGTATTCTGACCTCTAAAGAGCACATCAATGAACGTATATGCAGATTTCCCAGACAAATAGGATAATAACAATCCCTCGGTTTGATGCCGAAGAGGCCTGATTACAAATGTCACTTTGTGGACTCGCGCTGCATGGGCTCTGAGGCAATCCCCCTATCAGCCCCAACCTCCTCTGGGACACGAGAGGAGCATCTGAGAAGTCTGCATCTGTCATTACCCATACAGTACGTCCTCCTCTTCAACCCTTTCCCCTGTCATCGATGATCAAATCATGGATAATGACTCTCACAGGGACCGGACCGATCGTTAGGTACAGCAGCCACGAGTGCACAAAAATAATACCCAAATGCTACTATCCGCCATGATGGCTAAGAATGCTCTTGCCATGAATGCAAGCTCAGCTGAACCACAGGTTGATGATTTCCTCACCCAGCCTTACAATCACCATTATACAGTACATGATGTTGGAAGCCTGTTTGAAAGACAAACTTGAAAGAAAGAGAGAGAGAGAGAAAAGAAATACCTTGCATTATGCATTCATCCGTCCTACGTACCCGATACACACAGCTTGTTAAATCGCCACCCCGCTTCTGTTCACTGTGTTTACATTCATAAATCAGCAGGAGGGTTGCGATTAAGGCGGGGAAAAGAGATTTTCCTCTCTCCCTTATTCATTATATTCACAAGTACTCCAATTTGTTTTCCATTTGTAATCTGAGGTCATGGCCTCAGCAAAAAAAAAAAAAAGAACTTCATGTCAACATACATATAAAAGAGTAGCATCTGTTGAATCTTTGGGTGTCCCACAATTCAATTCGATTCCAATTCTTGGGGTCACGATTTGATTTAAAATCGATTTGATACATACTTTAGGATTTCAGCACGATCTACGAGTACATTTAGTAAAAAAAGCTTTTATAATTTTAAAGGTTTTAAGGTAAATCCAAGACAACATGTACAAAACTCTTTTTCTCACTCAGTTACCAGAACAATACATTCAAATAAATAAAATTGGTAGGCTTAGGCTATAGCTAGTAGTACAAATGCACACATGCACGGTATGCAAAAACCCATAATGTATTACACAGGTACTTTTGAACTCACTAAGTTGTGTTAGTGCACTATAGAGACACATTCACACTAAAGAGTTGCCTTGATGCAAGTAATAACGAGTGTATCAAATCAAATCAAATCAAACTTTATTTATAAAGCACGTTTTAAAACAACCAAGGTTGACCAAAGTGCTGTACAGATCAGTGGAAAGAACATAGACAGGCAAGAGAACACAGAATGTAAACGAGAAAACACAATCAGAAATGTTGACAAAATATAAGCATGAAAGGTAAAAATAAGCAAAACAAAAAAGAGCTAAGATAAAACAAAACCTAAAATGGACTCAAGAGGGAGTGAAAGCCAGGGAGAAAAGATGAGTCTTAAGGTGAGATTTAAAAACATTAATGGATGGGGCAGATCGATTATAAAGAGGGAAAGAGTGTGCGAAAGAGCGTGCGCCCCTAGTGCTCTTCTTTGTTATTCAGCCCTCTAGCAGTACCTGATCGGCGGAGCGCAGAGCTCTAGCCGGGTTGTAGGGTTTCACGAGCTCGGAGAGATACTCGGGGGCCAGCCCATTTAAACATTTAAAAGTAAATAACAGGACTTTAAAATCGATTTAAAATCGAAACCGGGAGCCAGTGAAGGTAGGCCAGCACGGGGGTTATAGGTTCTCTCTTTTTGGTACCAGTTAATAGGCGAGCAGCAGCGTTCTGGACCAGTTGCAGTCGCCTAATTGCAGAATGTTCGATGCCAATGTATAGTGAATTACAATAGTCTATCCTGGTAGACTATTGTATGTCAACAAGGGTCAGCTGGATCGTCGTTGACAGACACACCTCAGCTGTGCTGAACTGAAGTGACTGGAGTAACTTGACTGAAGACGTTTTGTTTACTGTGGTTAGGGTAAGATTACATTTCATATCACAAACACCATGTAGGAGCCATTAGAAGAGAGGCATTATTTCGATTATTTCCAGTATTATTTTTGACCACTTGGTGGCGGGCTTGAGAAGCACAGCACTGGGTGTGCATTTATAGGGTGACACAGGTGCATTGAGCAGGGCTAGACACAGAGATTGGGGAGCCAAACCGTTCCTATCAGCAGCACTCAGCAGCACTCAGCAGCACTCAGCAACCACAGACAGAAAGGAAAGAACCATTCAATATCAGTACCGTATGTTTTCAACTGCTCACTTCTGTTCAATTAATGACTCAAACTGGATCAAAGACTGGACATCCATCTGTGTGTACTGCGTAGGATCACTCCCACCATATACCTGTGAAGTAACTGCAAAGGAGACAATAGGACCTGGCTTGGAAATTATGAATCAATTTTGAATTTTCATAACGGGAATCGTGATTCTTCAAAAAAATGTGGACACCCTTAGTCATTATGTGCACTAAGCC
The DNA here is from genome assembly GCF_951216825.1 of Electrona antarctica. Classification (NCBI taxonomy): domain Eukaryota; kingdom Metazoa; phylum Chordata; class Actinopteri; order Myctophiformes; family Myctophidae; genus Electrona; species Electrona antarctica. Next base: position 30,551,505 of record NC_136810.1, read on the forward strand.
AGTGAAAAGGAAGCCTTTGTAAAGCCCAAAGCTTAAAAGACACCACCACACAGCACAGCGTGAACACAGCAAACACCATTATCGCTTCTGCCGTTTACAGTAGCCATGTTCTCTAACTGCAGAGGGACCCAAACTTAAGAGGAGGAAAACAAAACAGCATGGAGATTGAGATGTGTGACTGAAATTGGTGAGATTTTAGCAAGACAGAATCACGAAACAGAGATGCTTACTGCTCGCACTTTGCTTCGGTTGAATAGGCAAAAATAGAAATAACAAAATGCAACCCATCAGTTGCTTCCCTTTATATTTGAGTGTCTTCGTAAGTATTTTAGGTGCACCTATACTACAGTATAGCCCACCCACATCCCAACATACAAGTACAAGTCAAAGGTGGCCACGCTCAAGGTCAATACAAATGTGCATGGAGACTTTACGGAGAATACATCACTTTGACATTGATGCTGACTGTCTCTCTCTCAACTATAGACAACCCACATTATCAAGTTGTAGCCACAGGCAAGGCTGTGCCACTTATACACACTCAGGTTTCTATGTCTTAGTTTTATTTTACCTTTTCCAACCGGCAGCGCTCAGAGTCAACCCCCAGTCACCTATTTAAAGATTTTTGGTGAGCTGCAGGCCATGTGACTGTTTATGGTTCATAATGTTTGGACCGCAGGCTCAGCCCCTGCGTTGGAGCGGCTTTCAGATAACACACACACACACACACACACACACACACACACACACACACACACACACACACACACACACACACACACACACACACACACACACACACACACACACACACACACACACACACACACACGGTTCCTAAGAAAACTCTTAAGCCACCGTGTCCATCATGTAGGCTAGTGGCACCACGTGCAGAAGGTTAATTAATGCAATGGGACAGCCAGGGGGGAGTGGTGTGCCAACAGAGAACGTCAGGGAGGATCAATGTCTGTCAATGTTCAGTCAAACTGCATGGGTGATGGTCCAGTTAGATGACAGTCGCTGAAGAGGTGGTAGCATGTACTTGTACATGAACACCAGGGTGCAAATTGCTCTTTGCTTGTGTGCTTGTGTGTCCTCCTATGTTTGTGTGTATGGGGTATGTGTCTGTAAATCTGTGATTGTTTGTGTCTTTAGCCACTAAATGATTTTAGTATATTCAAGAACACATTTGTGTACTTATATTATGACAACATATCTACTCCCTGAGGTTTACAATGTACTCCAAGCCCATATTGTATGAAGGGGAAATATTGGCAAATATCTTAAACCTACAAAGGATTTGCAAACATAACTTCTTCTTTGGTCTTTGGTTGAGACAGCCTTGATACACTCTTTTTCAGCATACCAGCTACAAACTAGATTTTTTTTTGGAGTAATATGAAAAATCAAAGATCTGTGTTGAACACATGATAGAGGTACTGTAGTGTATACCGAATTGCGTGTTGTATGGATAAAATCTGTAAGGTCGCTTCTCGCCCTCAGGGCGGCTCACTGGTAGGTAAGAACGTGAATTGGCCTGTTATAGCGCCCCCATGAGGCGGATTTGAATTATTTTAAGTGGCATTTCTCCCTCCGCCTAGTGGGAATGTCTGTGTGTGCATATTTTCACGCAAATCACACGCTGTGTCCATGATTTGTGGCATTTTGTTCAAAACGGACCAATCCTGCAAACTTTGGAAGACAATCTTAGCCAATGGGGATGGAATATGGGGAAGCGGACAGGTCCGTGTTGATCACATGACTATAGAGATAGTGTATACCGATTTCCGTAATGTATGTAAATATCGGCCTCATGGTGTTGCTAAAACAGGCCGTTCCAAGGAGTGTGTGTGCAGAGTTTGGCATCGGCCGTGCCAACGGTGCCGGAGATTAGCTGGTAACGGACGGACACACGGACACACGGACGGAGTGAAAAACATACTCTCTCCCCATGCCTTCGGCCTAGTGGAGACAATGAGCCAATTCCCTTTCTTTAGCACATTCTGTCAATTATGCAGTTCTACTGCCATGGTATATTTGCTCTGGTATTCCCCGAGCATTAGCAAGCATCCACAGACACCAACATTACCAGTCAAGCCTGGTTGCCATTTTATTTTAGCAGTGCCATTTGGTCAAAACTGTAGCCAGTAATTTCCACACACACACACACACACACACACACACACGCACGCACACATGCACGCACACACGCGCACACACATGCATGCACAAGACCATTTCCCTATCTGCTCATTCTCTCTGGGTATGCAAACTGGCAGAACAAATGGATCCCAGTCTAACAGGGATGAAAGAAGTGGCACGGTGAGATCGATCAAAAAGTCGTTGAAGGGAATCAGGAAGTGGGGTCTCGAGAGAGATTGGAGTGTAAGACAGAGAGGAAGTTACAATTTTGGTTGTACAGTTTTTAACTGCACATTCTGGCTTTACTCGTGCCATGTATTTACAGAATCTCTCCGTTGCCTGGCTTCACTGGCACAAGCTCAATTATTATTTCCTTGCTGTCAAGTTTGCTAGCCTTGGACATACGTACACCCACCCAACCCCAGTGCAGAATAGCCTCTGATGAATGTTCAGCCCTACTATACGAATCACCTGTCATCCGCACAGACATTCTTCGCCCAGTTACAATTTCAATCAGACACTTGAGGGCAAAATCAAATTATCTTGTATCTTACAGTAAAGACCATTACAGGTCAGGAGCACCCTGACACCTGATGGTCATTTTCCGATGCAGATTTTATGTAATTACTTTGCTGTGTCAGATTCGACTTGTTTGGCGAGAACAAACAGCAACAATAAAATATTAGTAGGTCTTCTTGATCTCCCTCCCTTCATTGTAACTTTCTTTGATTTATTTTGCTTCGTTGCATCAAAAAATCCTTCCCTCATCCCCTTGGATGCACCACTGTCCCTTGACTCTATACCTTGCAGTTATACAACACTTCAACACCATGCACCTACCCACCCCCATCCCCTCCTTCCTCATTCTCCCGCCATCACCCAGCGATGAGGAGAGGCTTGGAGGAAGAGGGCACAGAGAACAGGCAGGCTGAGGGGAGAGGTAATTTCTGCTGTCTCACCTCAGCGCTTTCCTCATTCGAGTCTGATTAGCTCCAATAATGTATCTCAGACTTTTCAGCTGTTCAAAGGGACGTAGGTGAAAGGAGGAGAGAAAGGGAGGGGGAGCGAGATAGTGAAGGATACATCCCCTCCCCTTGCAACTCCTCCAAACCATTAATCTTTCCCCTTTTGTCACCCTCTTGAGAGAGTGATTATGGTGAGCTAATTGTACTTGAAGAACTTCTCTGCAACGTCTATCTTTTATACTGTAAAAGAGTTCTTGGTGATTTTTGAAGGCATAAATAAGCTCTTTGGTGCATGGGAGGGGGAGTGTGTGCAAAAAGTGTATGCATTTCCTGGCCATTCCCACAATGCCCTGCAAGTTTAGTTTACAGCACTGGCCCATAATAATTCCTGTTGACGGTGTAGTTCCAGCAGCTATATGGCAAACAAAGACAGGTACCGAAAACAGTACAGTAGCATACAACATGAGACATTTTCTGTGAAATTGATAAGCAGTGAAGAAAACACATTTGGACCACAGAGGGGAAATCATATTTTTTGGGAAGCACTGTAAGACTTGCATGAGTACAGTTTGTGACTGCTACTGTCTTCATAAACTGTCAAATGGTGGGTTATGCTATTTTGGCACAGATTTGCCAGTCAAGATTCAAGATGTTTGTTACATCCCGGTATAGCCTACAACACACACACAATTCTTGGGTCTCGGTTCCATGGAATGTACTATAGCAAAAAGAAAGTACTAGACAGAATCACGAAACTGAGATGCTTCGCCGGCCCGAGGGGCAGGCGAAACAGTTCCCCACCTAGGGCGCCAAGTCGCTAGGGGCGCTGTGTGTAGCCCTCAAAATAATAAAATAAAATAAAAATAAATGAAATATGCATATGCGGGGGCGAGAGGCAACGAACCGGACCTGCCCACACCAAGTAAGTCATTTGAATGAACGGTTTTGAAAACATTAACATACACATTGTTTTAGATTAAGAATAGTTAAAGGACCACTTCACCACTTTTCAACTTCTCTTCCTATAATTGGTCCTAACTAATGTTCATGATAAAATACCACAATTTTTTCTTACTCAGTCTGTGTCTCATAGGAAGGCTGTGGGCAGTTCAGAAACCCGTCCACCAGTGACATCATCAATGGTGAATCCAAGCTAATAGAAACGGCAGGCTTTCTTTTCCTGAAAAGTTGCAATGCAAAAGTTGAAGCCATCGTTCTCACGATAATACAAATCTAAATATATTTTAAAACAAATCTGCCTAATGATGATGTCACTGGTGGACGGGTGTCCGAACTGCCCAAAGCCCTCCTATGAGACACCGACTGAGTAGGAAAAAATGGTGGTGTTTTATCATGAACATTAGTGAGGACCAATTATATGAAGAGATGTTGAAAAGTGGTGAAGTGGTCCTTTAATTATATGTGACAAAGGATTGTTTGTCCTCCAAAATCTCTAGCTAATCTCGTAAACCATTATTCAATTGACTTGAATTTGTGGAGCACTAAAGGTGACAAAATGTGTGCTTTTGTACACACAAACATGAAAAATAATTTCAATCCATTCAGTACATGCCATTTCACGACAAAAACAATGGAACAGTACTTGTTATCAAGTACATTCAAAGAATGTTTCCCCTTTCTGTTAATGTAATTTTGTCCCAAGCATTGTCGTATTGTGGGCTCAATCTGTGGGTGGTGATTGGTGACTGAAACAACTTGTTAGCAGACAGAATTGCAACTGGAACACTATTTAAAAGTGAAGCTGATAAATGTGTTCTCTCTCCTTTGATATACACTTTATTTGTATTTCTTTGGTGGGAGTAATTGTTATTATAATTATCAAGGAGGAAATATGCCTATGGCCCTATAAGACTTTAATTATGTTGAATAATCTTGAGTAACCTAATCAAGGGTAAATGACTGTCTGTAACTGTATCCTTATCCAAGTGAATATGCTGTCAGATATTGCATGCCAGTTGCCTGACAGTCATGCATGCATGCACATTGGAACATATGCCACACACACACACACACACACACACACACACACACACACACACACACACACACACACACACACACACACACACACACACACACACACACACACACACACACACACACATTCACACACACACACACACACCACACAGTGCCCGGTGGTCATCAAGCAGTGTCTCTTTCCTTCAGCACACATAAAGGCTTGTGACATGTTCATTAAGCAGCAGGGATCCCATTACTTCTCTCAACAGCCTCCCTGTCACAATGCTCACGTATAATTTGTTACACATCCAGCCTCAGGAATGCTAATTATTCCCCTCCTCGTCTCACTTCCCTTTCCCTATTTTCTCACGTACGTCCGTCCGTCCCTCCCTCCCTCCCTCCCTCGTTCTGCCTGTTTGTTCATGCTGCAGGTGGCATGCTCCCTCAACTTTTTGACATTTGATAGACTATATGTTACAGACAGGCGCGGCCGTTTTCTGCTGTCTGCCGGTGTCTCTTCCGGGTTTTAGACAGCTGGTGGATGGAAAAGAAGCTCCATGCACCCATGCGGCTGAATGCCGCGACGGCCAGATTCCCAGAAAAGCTTGCCCCAGCGGCATTCTGCCACGTGGGTGGAGCTTCTTTTCCATCCACCAGCTGTCTAAAAACCCGGAAGACACGCCGGCAGACAGCTGAAAACGGCCGCGCCTGTCTGCCCAGGTCTGGCAACAGACTAGGATTCCATGCGCGGACAAAAGCCGCTAAAAGTACATAAAATTTACTTTTATCGGATTCTTAGCGAGGTAAGCAAGCAGTTTTTTTCCGGAACAGAAGGGGGGGAGGCTTTACAGAGTAAAAGCGGCCATGTCTTTCCGGCACCCCAGAGCTTCTATTTTGAAGGAATCCCGGCGCTGATTGTGTTAATGCATCTGGTCAAGATGACTGGAGCATGGATAGGCAAATTGTAGCACCATCGGTCGGTATGAGAATGGAAATCAGAATCTGGCTCACATATGCCGAGTGCTTGGGAAGCCAAAGCAAACCATTGCTTCTGCCCCTTTGTATGCAATTCCGGTGGGGGAGCAATTTGAGGGGATCCAAATTACAGTAACAGTAATTGTTAGGGTTGTCACTCGGTTGTTTTCAGCATTTGGCTTGCCAGTAACTCAGTCAGACAAGAAGTCCAGCTTAAGGTCACAGGTGTTTGACCCAGGTGGTAAAGCGGTTGGAAATCAAACTTATTTAGTTGGGTGCTTGAGTAAAGGTTTTTCCTATAGATTTATTATGTCCGTAATACCTTTTTTGTATATAGTATGTGAAACAAAAATGATCATTAATGAGATTTGAGGTACACTTGTACACTTGCGTGTTACTGTTATCACATACCGAACACAATTCTATTTGTTCTTTGTAATTTGGATGCGAAATACAAATGATTAGTATGAGTATAACCTTTTTTTTTGGTTGAGAAAAAACTATTAATGAGTTTAGTTTAAGTATAATTTTGGAAATTTTACATTTATACTTAAACAACGTTTTTGGTATATTTCGTAGGACCATTTGTTATTGAATGATGCGTTTCCGTTACTGGTGTACTGTACGGTGTTACCAGGGTCAGAACTCACCATTCAAAACTTAGGGTGGGGGTGTTATATGCTTGCATATATGCACACTTTACTTTACAACATTCTGATCACTGTGTTCACTAATAGCACTTTGTCCTCCTTGTAGTACTGATCTATGCTGCTGGGATCTACGCTGCAGTGGACACTCCTCACCTGGCTGTCACTCAACTGAGGCTGCCGCCGCCCTGTCCCAGCTGTAGCTCATGCATGATTAGGGCCTTGAGTATAAATAGTGTTTGCAAACTCTCAGGAGATCCCCAGCACCCCAGCGGAGAACACCATGCTGCCATTATGCCTTAGTTAAGTTTTCTCTTTCTTCTTTTCAGTTATGATGGGCTGGTCGTAAGTATGATTTTGTGTATTTTCTTTTCTGGTTAGTTTAGTTTCATGTTAGGTTTTGGTAGTTTATGGGAGTCTGGTGACTCTGACATGCACATAGTGCATAGCTCACCAGGCTCCCCTCTTTTTCTTGTTTGGCCAGCCCATCCTTTCTTTTGTTTTGTTAGGGCTTTAGTTAGGTCATGTTTTGTTTGTACAGTTTTTTCAGTCCGTTATTGATTGCCAAAAGACAGTGTGATTATGATTTATGAATAAACTGCAGTCATTGTACTTTTGACCTGGCTTTTGTCCTGTTATGTTATGGTCCTTGGTGTTCGAGCCAATTTTAAAGGTCCGTAACACTGCTCTTCGGTGTCATCAAGCATGGCAGCCTGGGGTGCAACGAGGCTAACCTTCCTGGACTCATTATGTGGAAATTCATCATGTGTGCTGTCACAACCATGTTTCATTCCATTTTCACAATGTCGTCGCTGTCCCCCCCGATAGCTAAAGTAAATACAACTGTTTGAGTTACAGACTTACAGTATATTACATTACAGTATACAATTAATATCGAGTCCGAGTTTATATCAATTACAGAGGCAGCTAAAGATGGGAACACCTATTTTTAGCCCTGATAGCAGTGCTCTAAGGATGAATATGACAGTTGGTCTGCTCACACTTCACTCCCAAAAAAGATATCTCAAAAACTACAGGCTAGATTGCCGTGGGATTTGTTATGCACCTTCATGCACCACATAACCCCTACTTATTTTGGTGATCCTGTAGCCTTTCCTCTAGCGACACCATTAGGTGGGAAACAATTTCTTGCACACAAGATATCTCAAAAATCTAATTGGCAGATTGCCATGACACTTGTCGAGTGCATTCACGCTCCCTGGAGGATGAACCTACCACATGGCCTTTTTTCTAGTGTCAGCCTTAGGCCAAAATGTGCACTTTCATTTAATTCATTAAACAAAATCGAATAGGCAGATGCTTCTATGGATACTTCAACGTTAAGAGGCAACTAAAGGTACAGCAACGGAGCAATCCCTGTGTTGTGTTGTGTAGACTGTTAAGTATTTTTACGACGGTTGAATCATGAAGCACTGCATAAAGAATAATTAAAGGGACATTTCACCCTTTTTGCATAAAAATATATGTTAATGACGTTTAGAAGATTTAGAACCCTTTCCTGGGGGTCTTTGTGTACGGAGCCCCTGAATGGCCATGCATTCAAAATATATTTTATCTTGTCCGTACAAGATAATATCTCGTCCGGACAAGATATTATCTCGTCCGGACAAGATAATTATTATCTTGTCCGGACAAGATATTATCTCGTCCGGACAAGATAATAATTATCTTGCCCAGCCCAGTCACGTGACCACTTCTCTTCCTTCTCAAAGCTTCCTTGATGTAGTCCAGGAAGTAAGTGAGCACAGTGTCCATGACATCAGACACTGGGCTCACTGCTACAATCTAAAATATCTAAAACCACATTACACACACAAAGAACCCCAGGAAAGTGTTTTCTCTGTAATGTATACTGATGGCAAGTCATCATGTCTTTTCCATTCAGTGCAAACCCAAGTAGAGTAGAGTAGAGACTAGAGAAAGTAGTCTGTTTAGATTAGAACTGATTCCGATTGGTTTGGATGATCTGCTAAATTCAATTTAAACTGTTCATTGTTTTGGCAACACTGAAATGATGAGATAGCATGATCAGACTGAATAATGACGCAAAATAAAATTCTAATTTAAGGACAGTCAACTAGTGTTGAGATGCAGCCTATAAATAGATACCATTATAATAGAACATGATCCTGTGATAGACTTTTGTTCTGCTCCAGATTTTTCCCCTGGCTACCCTGCCGCAGCTCACGAAGCATTGTGGTTAAATCATATTTTGTTAAAGTTGTTCCTGGGAGCTGTTACACAGTGTGCAGACATCCTTTTCTTCTCAAGTGTACGTATTGTTTGGATGTGCGTGCTTCCCTTTGGACTCTATTTTTGAGTCATAGTTTGTACCAGTTGTTCCTGTTGTCGGGGATGAAATATGTGTATAGTCGCATACAGTACATTAGGATCATTTTCTACATTTATAGAATTCGTAGGCCTAATAGTATTTGTAATTTGAGCAAAATAATGTTACAGATAAATGATTGCATGAGTACAGATTCAGTGCACGTATACTGTACGTGTGTACTGCAGGGCATTGTCGTAGTAATGCCTATGTTATGCTCCATCGTACGATGGTGTCGCCCGCCAAAAATAGCAGATCTACAAGATCACACGCCTCACGGACGTGACGTGTTGTGATCTTGTAGATCAGGTCTTTTCGGCATGCAACACCGCCGTACGACAAAGTATAAATCAGGCTTAACTAGGTTAAAACATTCTTTTTTTTTCTGTCATTGTTCTGGTCTGTTGATGTATTGTATCATGCTCTAGTTGGGACATCGAGAGACAAGAAGTCATTGGTGCCCGGGGCAAATTGAAGTGTTGGTGGCTCATCTCAGAGTTGTGTTCATTGAAACACAAGGGGGCTAGCTGCCACTAGTTGTGGCAGGCTGATAATACAGCAAAGCATGCCTGACACCAAAACTACCACTTCAATCCTTGGAGTGTGCTCTGTCTATAACTCTATATTGTGTTCATTTTCGCCACAGGTTAGTTTTAACCTGCCACGCATGTCGGGAGCCACGGGTTAGTTAGCCACGGGGCAGCAGTAGCCTAAGGGTTAGAGGAGCGTCCCTGTTGCCGAAAGGTAGCCAGTTCGATTCCCTGGACGGGCAGGAAAAATCTGGGTGGGGAAGTGATTGTCATCACTCATCACTCACCCAACACCGCTGAAGTGCCCTTGAGAGGCACCCCCAACTGCTCCCCCTGGAGCTGCTTAGTGGCCAACAGTCAGGGACGTACTGGGCCCATAATTCAGCCCGGGAAGTGGAGTTGCGGAGGCCTTCTAGGCCTAGAGGGCGCTCTTCCACCTGGTCCAGTCCAGGACCGGCCTGGACTGGACCGGCCGTTCGGGAGTTGTCCCGAATTTCCCAATGGCCTGTGTGTGTGTGTGTGTGTGTGTGTGTGTGTGTGTGTGTGTGTGTGTGTGTGTGTGTGTGTGTGTGTGTGTGTGTGTGTGTGTGTGTGTGTGTGTGTGTGTGTGTGTGTGTGTGTGTGTGTGTGTGTGTGTGTGTGTGTGTGTGTGTGCACTTGGGCTCAGCTATCCTGGGTAAATAAAGGCAAAAAAAAAAAAAACCCGCAGCACAGGCTAATTAACAGCCGACCACGCATGACGGAAGCGACAGTGTTCTAATGCCTGTCGGACTGTTATGTCTAACCAACATATGCACCCTTGCCTCCCAGTATATTTCTGTGTGTCTTGACTCTTGCGCCATCATCTTCCCTGCTGTTTTGGGCTGTGTGGGCTACTGTAGCCTACCTCACATATGGCCTGCAGAGTCCGGGGGTATGGCAGCTGGATAACTGTCAGGAGACAAGTTTCATTGGCTGCACATTTTCATATTGCATGCAACTGTCTTTTTTCCCCCTTTCTTTGTAGACACATCTATAACTTCCAATGCGGGAGCCCCAGCAGTTTGTGAGACAACATTGCCCCCCATAGGCTGAAAAAAGATGCACACTCATATGTAGGAGACGGAGTACAGTCAACCTTCTGATTAAGATTATAGACATAAACATAGCTCATAAAAACTAATTTGTGGGACAATCACAGCCGGTGTTCACGATACAGTCTGATTAATACAACAAAGCCGAACAGCTGAACAAAAGGGGAGAGAATTCGTGGTTCCGTTATGCTCCTCATTAAGAGACCAAGAAGTCACAAAGTAACTTTGGTCACTTATTGTTTTTGTGTTTTGTTTTTTTTCTTCTCCTCCATCCGCCAAAAATAGCTGTTCTGGCTGAACCGTGCAGTCGTTTTTTGTGAAACTTGTCAACATGGTAGAGGGCCATGCCAAACGGTGACTATGCGAAGCCCATGACCATTGGCCAAAGGGTGGCGCTATAGCACTCAATTGAAAATGCAAACTTTGAACGTGCATAGCTCATGAACCGTTTAACTGTCGGCAATGACACTTTGATACACATATGTGTCTCCTCATGCCGAACAACTTTCGTGTTCTGACTTTTGACCTGACCTTTAGATCACCTGCCATTTTGAATTATATGAAAAATGTATCTCCTCCCAGGATCTTTGCTCAAAATGCACAAACGTCTACACGTGAACTTTGGACCTATACGGACAAAAAATCTTAGTAAATTGTTTTGTGAAAGTGAAAAACTGAAGCTTTTATGAGCCAATGAAAATTGCTGGTTTGTGAAAATTATTCTGCCTAGAATACATACATGCAGCGTCATATGCTTATGTCACTTTACAGTATAGTAGAGGGTCATGCCAAATAGCACTGAAAGCAGTCTTACTCCAATTGGCCAAAGGGGGGTGCTATAGCATTTTTTTTTAAATGGAACCTTTGAACTGTCATAACTCATGCTTTGTTTGGCCAGAATTCATGGCACTTGTTTCCACTTGTTCCTTGACTCATGGGGAACACATGTGTCACTTTGATCAGTAAGCTCCGCCCTCAGATTTTCTGCCACTTTGTGGCTTACACCTGATCATCTGCCTAGTTTTCTGAGCAATTTGCATGACATGTTCTTTCGCTGCTTGCAGCTATGTTTACTGTAATTACATTACACTAGAGTGGTGCCCGTTGGAGCCTCTAGAGTGGTGCCCGTTGGGCACTGGCCTACTTGGAACGATGCACGTTGGAAATGAATGCCCCACACAGATATTATGTCTGTGTCCCTTGTATGCCCATATATGGAGTTCTTTAAGGCATGCCCAAATATGGAGTCTATGCAGACGTCAGACCAGGCCTGCTCCATATATGGACCCTGGGCAGTGGGCAGCGGCCCTGTCCAGAGCCCGGGCAGAGGCCTTTTTGGGGCGATTCTGGACAAGTGTGGGTCCGACTCGACACTGGGCACTGCACTCCCTGTGGTGGTGTGGAACGCACGTGCCGAATTTGAAGTCGGTGGGGCGCACGGTTCTTGAGTTTCGTGGAATACAACAGTACACTACACACACACACACACAGTCGGAGTCGGAGACTTGGTGCATTTATAGATACCGTAGTTTAAAGATATTCTCTGACAGGGGAAGAAACGTACAAATTCCAATTTTATCAGAGCAATTGTCATTTGGAGCCGTAATTTACGCTAATAAACGTATCCCCTCCTTTTGTTCTGAGTGTGCCACTCAAAATGTGAAGTATTAAAGTTGACACTAACAGCCTTGATGAGCAGCTAATGAAACAGGAAAGGCAAGTGGGTACTAGTAAGTATTTCCCTCTACATTCCCTCTAATAAGTTCCTGTTCATGCACACTGTACCTGTCATGTCTGTTTTCTCTGAAGGATAGCAGTTTTTCCCATCAAATAAGAACTTGACTTGACTGCATCCTATAGCAAGGTATTCATATTTCTCAGCACTATAGTAAAGAAAATCACACTCCGACTCGTGTGAAGTGACCACTGTGGCTGCCCCATGACGTCACGGGAGGCATGCTTAACAGAATCTATGCCAATGTTGAGATTTCTCGTATAGTACTTAAACCCGCCTGTGCCAGATGACGCAAACCTCATCATTCTTTGATTTCTATTAATCCAGAATTAATACTATATTATATTTACCGTATTTTAGCTTCCCGTCGCTATGCAACGCTTGCTTCCGCGGTGTGATGTTATCAAAATCCCCAAACTCTGTCCACATACATTACACGTGCGATATTTAGCAGCGTTTTTCTCGGAATTGAGGCTCAGATAGAGGTGATATGAGGTAAGGGACAATGTTAGGACAATAAAAGAATTAGCACGACCTCGCAGTTAGCATATTAGCGCTTCTGACGCTAGCGAAGGGGACCCACGGTGGCATGACCCTCTACTATACTACTATATACTAAAAAAGTCCATAGACTTGACTGCCACATGACATCACGAGTGATAGCCAGACGTCAACAAGTTGCTGGGGTGCGGTATGGATCAGTGTATATAGCATATATGGGTGGGTGACATAGGCTTATAGGCTATTAATAGACCACACGGAAAGTATAATGCAGGTATTGTGATGACTGATCTCTCACGGTGCTGGTAGGCTGAGTCACACAGGAGTGGAGATGATACGACAGGCTTTGATCTCTTCCACCTTGTCTCTCAGTCTTTTGCTTTGTTTCTCCCAGTGGACTAGTGCATATAATGTCAACACCTCCCCCCCCCCCCCCCCCCTCTCTCTCTCTCTCACACACACACACACACACACACACACACCTCCCAGCCAGCTAGAGAAGAACGAAAGTCCATCAAATGAGATGCCAAACATTAAAAACGAACAAAAAAAAGGTTTACAAAAAAATAAGGGGGGTAAAGGCGAGAGAAGGAACGATTTCAAAAAGTAAAAGGAAAAATGTGGAGAATAGGAAAAAGCAGGGCAAGTCATTGGTCATAATGAATAGCAGCCAGCAACTCCAGTTCATTGCTGATGGGCGTATTAATCTTACTGTAGTAAAATCTGGTCAGGCATTCGCAGTGGGACATCACCAAGCGCGGCTTAGGCCCCAAATTACACCCTGGAGGGACTTTACCCTTTAGAAAGAGGATAGGAAAATGGCTCCCAAACAGCCGGCAAATAGCACCTGTGTTACATATAGACAGAGGGGCCGTGGGGAAGGCTGGAGGCGACTACGTCTGTGACCCATGCAGGTGGAAGGGAGAGGAGGGTCTTACCAATAGCACTGTACTGTAGTCTATCTGCTGGGCTAAGATGAGAGGAACTCTCAGAGATAATCATGTTAATACTGAGTCCCCTCATTACCTCTGAGGCTGAGCTGTGGGCACAGGCCCAAGTCACACACAGATAGAGAAAAGAGAGAATGTGTGCGAGAGAGAGAGAGTTCTGCAGAGGGCAGGGACATAACCCTGCAGCTCCCTAAGAGGGCTATTCCTTGACTTTGGGGAATAGAACCAGTATCTACATTATGAGGAAATGTCATTATACTGGCCCATAGGGATATAAAGACTTTCTACTGTGGAAATTCAATGCATGTTTTATACTGGTATGAATTGTTTATATTGGCATCTGACCACACGTACGTGGCTTGATTTAGAGAGTCATGTATTCTTAGACAACCTCATGTTTCCTCTCTTTACTTGTATTAAGAGAGACCCTATGAGTGTGCTGTTTGTTGTGTGTGGAACGAGCTTCTAAATTGTCTTTCTTGCCTTGATCTCCAATAAAGCCTCCCACCCTTTTCTGCCCTTTCTTTGTTTTCTTGGAAAAATAACACGATGGGAACGAATTGCAAAACTGTGATGTGACAATAAAGATGATTCTGATTCTGAACAGATGAAACTCATGCTGCTGCTGTCAAGCTCTGACATACTTTGGCACCCGCGCCTCTCACTGCTTGAGCCTATTACACGATTCATCACAGCGCAATGTCACTTCAATCATCAACATGATGCTGTTAGCGCTCCGACTCACTCTACGTACAGCTGCTCCCCAGAGATTGCAGGGTATAATGCTACAGAGATCAGCTTCAGATGATGATATTTTGCCCAAACCCTAATTGGCGACTTGCAAAAAATAGAATGTTTGCACTCCCTCCGATTGTTGACACTGCAGGACCCCGGCGGCAGGCATGAAAAGGGGCAAGGTTCACTGAACCTGAGTGGTGATGTGTGATTCTAACTGTTCACTTTTCATTTGGAAAAGATATTTGCTGAAATTAAAAGTAAATTGGTGAAACAAAGTAAGACATATCTAGTACAAATAATGTAATCACATCGTAATTCACCATTGTTTGCTGATTAGATTGGCCCCTCAACGCATTGTGGCTGATTTGAATAAAGAGATGATTTTATTATCTGCCAGATAACAGTATACATCAGTCATTATCACACTTCAGTTAATATCTGATGTCCTGTTCAAAGGCAGTATGTGTGTCTCCCAAGGGACACAAAGGGAATTATCCTAGCCTACATGATAACTCAAAGAGGAGAAATTATCAGCTTATGGGGCGTCCATGAGACTCAGCAAAGATTGCACGTTTAATAAAGTCACTTCCGATCCCCGTTTGGTGATGCTCACTGGGCCGGGGCACCAAAGCTGATTGTCATTTGTCAATCTCCTCTGCACACAGACGCATGTTGGATCGCAGTGTGTCGGCAGGAGCTATTTGGAGAGCAGGGCAGATCAAGGTTTGAGGTGATGGAGTAGAGTGTGCTGGTCAGATCACAAACAGCCCCTGGCAGCACTAAAATAAGCCTGTCCTAAATCATGAACGTCACCCAAAAAGAAGTAGAGCTCCCATATGAGGGACAATAATGCCAAATGTATAATCCGCACAGCGGTGTCTCTTGCCACGAGAACAGATTTTTCAGCTAACAAAGTGTCACATCACATCACATCAATTCTTGTCGGTAAGCGACTGATTATCAACGTTTTGATCTTATTCGATATTCATCAGGAGTCGACATATACAGAGTTTTGATTGTTGGTTTGCTGGCTTTACACATAAACCCTATTGTCCCAATTCTGGACTTGTCATTCGGTTGAAAATAGCACATCGAAAAGCTCACAACTCGACTCAATGTGAGGATTTGAGCTTGTAGCTCAGCTATTTTCAGTGAAGACATTTGGTGTGTAGAGGGTCGACAATAGGAGAGGAAATTATATAAGGTTTACTTACTGCAATCTTTTCAAGCTCACAGCAAGTCAGTTTTCTCTCTGCTTTTTGGCTCTACCAGGAAATAAAACACAAATTCTCTTGGGTCCTCTTTACCTAAACTGTCAAGCAACACATTCATCATGATGAAATGAGCAAAACAAATGTCTTGCTACTCTAACATACAATGGGAAGTTTTCTCTAAAGGTTAATACCTATTTTAAGCAACAATAGGAACAATGCCTTAGAGCAATTTAACTTTTCCCACTCTGGGCCAACATAGGTATGTGTGTATGCGTGACTGTGTGTTTGTAGGCGTAGAATGAATGTGTGTGTGTGTGTGTGTGTGCGTGTGTGCGTGTGCGCGTGTCCGCGCGTGCGCACGTTTCCCACTATGGGCCAACATAGGTATGTTTGTATGCGTGACTGTGTGTGTGTGTGTGTGTGTGTGTGTGTGTGTGTGTGTGTGTGTGTGTGTGTGTGCGTGCGTGCGTGCGTGCGTGCGTGTGTTTGTACTGTGTGTGTGTGTGTGTGTGTGTGTGTGTGTGTGTGTGTGTGTGTGTGTGTGTGTGTGTGTGTGTGTGTGTGTGTGTGTGTGTGTGTGTGTGTGTGTGTGTGTGTGTGTGTGTGTGTGTGTGTGTGTGTGTGTGTGTGCGTGCGTGTGCGTGCGTGTGACAGTGTGTGTGTTGGAATCCACTTCTATGCAAATAACTACCTGGCATGAACCTGTCCAGTTAGCCAATTGGAGCAGGACAAGGAAGTGATGTGGATAAAATACCCATTGTAGTGGGGCAGTACCTTAGTGTCTCTGTGAGCTTACACACCTGTTGATGAACACCCTTGGAGTTAAAAGAACACAACTGGAGGCAGCGTGTGAACTCTGTTACTCTGGTCCACGCTGCTTGGATTCCATCAGTCTCTGCCTGAAGTGAGAGTTAGCCTGCTGCACGTGACGGTCTTCAACACATCAGGCCTGGTCAGACCCCCGGATTCTACAACACTGGTAGGCAGCTGCACCTATGTTAGAGACAATGCTGTTAATATCCAGTAAGGTTAAAGACTGAATGCTATCAATCCAGTGGCATTCTCCTCATTGCTTCTGGGTTTCTTTCTTCTTATTTTTGTTTTCTCTTTTCTCTCTCTGTCTAGCCTGGAAAACGTTATGCCTCTGGAATCTGATTAGGCATGCTTATGTCAACGGGGCAGATTACATAATGCATATCCTTGCGTCAGGCTTAAATGAAGTGTTGCTTTCAAAGTCAGTCTAAACGCAAAGACAAAGAACAATGCCCTCTCCGATGTGTCATTCAGACTCAATGTAGGACGTACTGACACTCGTGTGTCCTACACTATGTTATTATAATTTAGCTCTTAAGAGAGTGCACAAATGGATGCCTTCGATCATTTTACTGTGGTTAATGTCTACACCTCATCAGAAAATAAAGTCACTGGATTACATTACAAGTATGTCTAACCAAACGAGGTGTGATGAATTTCTTAAATTCACTTCCTTAATTTTCCTGTACATAAGCTGCCCCTGGCAGATGCGCTGGCCGCTTTGTTGACAGAATACTGACTTGACAGAGGTAGGCAGCACTAAGGGCTAAACACAGAGCAGATGGCGTTTAAGGAGACTTGGCAGCGGGCGTGTGTCAGCTGTGGCGTTGATCTACCTTGGCGCCATTTCAAGTTACACGACACATTCCTGCATAACTCCTGGGAAAATCGGGAGGCATACTTTGGTTAGACATAGCATTGGTTAGACATAGCATTGGTCCAACTGGATTAAGGTTGGTGAGGGGTGCGTTAAAACGACCGGATTAAGGTTGGTGAGGGGTGCGTTAAAACGACCGGATTAAGGTTGGTGAGGGGTGCGTTAAAACGACCGGATTAAGGTTGGTGAGGGGTGCGTTAAAACGACCGGATTAAGGTTGGTGAGGGGTGTGTTAAGTGTTGGGAGAGGGTTAAGGTTAGGTTTAGGTGTGTTGCCCCGTGGGAGGTTAGGGTTAGGGTGAGGGTTTGAGATATCGGACCAATGGTATGTCTAACCAAAAGCATATTGACTTCTTAGGAAACTGATTTGTTAAAATACTAAAGAAAACTTTCTGCATGTGTGCATAACCTTTGACACTGGCACACCATGACATGCAAAATCGTATAAACATGTGATTGGGTTGGCTTACTGGTTTTCATCTTTTTATAACCTACCATAAAAAGTGTTTCTAAGATTTCCAAAACATTCAGAACATATCCCCAAAATAGTTAATGTAGTTAAAGGGCCATGCTAATAAAGTATACACGTTACCAAAGCTACATAGCCTGCAGGTACGAGAGGCCAGCATTATAAATTCCACAGACAGAAAAAGATTATTCACTCCTTGTGTTACTTGATTTTACATTTCAAGCATTTTTAGATGTCACTTTTGTTTACATTTTCTTCATAGTCATAATCATTGACAAACCTAGCTGAATAACGGAGTCAATGTTGGGTAAATACCATTGCGCAATTCGTCCGTTTTTTTTTTTGCTCCAGGAACTACATTCAGCTATTTAAAAATAAATGCATTAAAACACAACAATAATAGAACTTTGACAATAGAAAAGGCACCAATGGAATCCAATTGCTTCATCAAAAACGAAACAAACCACAACCCACAGTTTCTTTAAAAAATGTTTGGCAGTAATTTAAAGTCCATCATAAATGGTAAATGGTGCATTTATATAGCGCTTTACATAGATTGTGCATTACATTCACCCATTCACACACCGATGGCAGCGGAAACCATGCAAGGCACCAACCAGCACATCAGGAGCAATTAGGGGTTCAGTGTCTTGCTCAAGGACACTTCGACACTGACTCTGGGGGAGCACCATCCAGCCACTCTACCCCTGAGCCACCGCCGCCCCTCATAAGTCGGTGTTGCTATATTTTAAAGCTAACTCAACATATTTAAGTGTATTCAATGCTTGTTGAGATTTGAGACTAGCTTGGAAGTATTTCACAGGTTGTTTTCTTGTACGTAAGACGTATCAGTTAGGGGTGTGCTGAAATATCGATATTGCGATATATATCGATACGTCCTCCCGCGATAAATAATCAATATCGATTATTAAAATATCGATATATATATATATATATATTATTTTTTTAATGTGAAATGTTGTTCATAATGAAGTGGTGAACAACATGTTTAGAAGGAGGAAGGAGGAAATGACAGCTAAAATAAAGAAAATCCCACTCTCAGATTCCACAGCAACCAGAAGTACTGAATTACTGGATGGTGATTTGTCCAAACAGCTTTGTGGGAATACAAAATGAATGCATTTCCCCAGCAGTGGACAAGTCCACTGACACCAGTGATAATGGTCAGTTGGTGGTGTTTGTGAGGCGTTATGATGATACCAGTAATAATGGTCAGTTGGTGGTGTTTGTGAGGGATTATGATGATACCAGTGATAATGGTCAGTTGGTGGTGTTTGTGAGGCATTATGATGATACCAGTGATAATGGTCAGTTGGTGGTGTTTGTGAGGCATTATGATGATACCAGTCATAATGGTCAGTTGGTGGTGTTTGTGAGGTATTATGATGATACCAGTGATAATGGTCAGTTGGTGGTGTTTGTGAGGTATTATGATGAGGGTATGAGGCAAAGGTTGAGTTTATTGAGTATTAATTTAGTGTTTGAGTGGTGCAACCACTATAGACAGCTATGTGTGTGTCCCTCCCTGTGTCCGAGCATGAAAATAGCGTTTTTTTCAGTTCCAACTTCCAAGTATTTTGTAGTTGCAGATATCGTGATATATCGTTGATGAAATTTCATACAATATATCGATATATCGCAAATATCGCAATATATCGAATATCGTGATATTATCGTTATCGAGGGCCTAATATCGTGATATATATCGTATCGTGAGGTACCCATATCGTCCCACCCCTAGTATCAGTATTGTCAGTGTTTGTTTGATTGTTTACACATTACATAATAATCATGTTAATGTGTATTTTCAAGAAGGGCAAAACGAAAGCTTGCACATCAACACATCAAAAAAGGAAATGTCCACAGATGTTGTGGAAAAAATACAAATAAAATGTGCATGCTGCCAATTGATAGTGTTTAATGACAATAAAATGTCATTAAACATTTGTCTAAAATAGCAGCTCTACAATAGCGTCAAGTTGTAGATCTGTTTGGCCGATAGATTTGGTGTAAACAGAAAAGAGTGGTTCAAGTACAGAGCTAACTCAGGTCCAGTTTACTCTTAGTCAAAATGTAAATGTTAAAAAGCAGATCTTTTGCATCTTTTTTTGATTTATTGGTCTTAGCTTGCACTTCTTAATTGTGTTTGACTTTTAATACGCACCTGACTGGAATACCTGTTGATTTGAACTAGGGCAAACCTTTTTCCTAATCTTCGATGTACACAGTATTTTCAAACTTTTTATTTATTCATAAATAAACTAACAAAATAAAATGAAACGTTCCTATCAGAAGAAGTAACTATAGAGGACCACCTAGGGGTCCCAGACCCTCTTCATGATTTATGATTTATTCTGTACTGCATGTCATTTTACGATTTTGGTAACATTGTTTTTATTTTTTCATTTATTATTAAAGTTCTATTCATCTTTCAAGGAAGTAGGATAATTTGGCTTGTGTTTTGTAAGTAAATCTTCACTCCATCTGAATTGGCTGACATTGCCTCCATGTGTGTCTTCACAGCTCTGGGCCATGGTCGGTCCTAGTGTAGCAGCTGCAACATGAGCGTCACACCTACTATCACCATTGACAGCCTGTCCACAACCTGGAGCCCCAACTCATACTCCGACGGTGAGCTGTGCAGTGGTGGAAGAATAAAAGCACAAAATTATCTATATATCTATATTATCTTATCTATCTACTGAAATGCACCAAATCTCTATACGTGTGTATGTACGTACGTACGTCTGTAATCCATGTAACTCAAGCCGCTCGCCTCACCGACTTCAAATTTGACAAACACGTTCCACACCACCAGAGGGAGTGCAGTGCCAAACTTTCCTTTTGCTTTAAGTAGCATGTAACATGTCAAACAGCCATAGCCACTTGCCCCAAATGTGCTGACCTCATGACATTTTGCTGACCTCATCACATTTGTCATGACGTCTATGGCCGTTTTTTTGCCCAATGAGTGTTTTTTGTGCAAAACTAATGCTTGGAATGGATTCAGAATCATGAAAACCCCCTAGTTTGACATGTCACATGCTACTTACATTTTTGCCTGCCATAGGATGTTAATGGTAGGGTCACAAGAAACCCCTATAAAAATTGCCCAATAGTGACAGCCGGTCAGCAAGTGGATTCATGAATGTATGTATTATACAATATTTTAGGCCAATAAAAAAGACTATATACCAAATTTCCCACTTTAAACAAAAGAAGCCTGTCGGCTGCCGGACTAATAGCTAAGACCCGGCCTCTCCCACTTAGACACTCCCACTTAGACACTCCCACTTGGACACTTTCCAGCCGGGCTCATTCATTCCAATGTAAATATCATGGATTTTACACATTAAATACTGATTCATTTTTCGAACCAGACCTTCAAAATGTCTTCCAAATCCAACAAGGCCTGCCATATGCACTGGAAAAATATGTGCGTGGCATTTCTTTTTTAAAACAATGTTTTGTCATATAGGAAAACTATTGGTGGAGAGGTTTAGACACGGTTAGACAAACCTCTCCACCAATAGTTTTCCTATGGGTTAGACTCTAACCCATGTTATACTTAGCTGTGATTGGACCATGTCATTTTTCCATATATACCACTCGTTATTGTATAAACAATTAATAACATCAGATTAAGGTAAGAAAACAGTTAATCCGGACTTCTCCTTTAAGAACCCAATGCAATGCTTCAGTTACTGAGAAATATATTTTAGAATGTAGCTACTGTTTACTACGGAGCCCCTGAATGGCCATGCATTCAAAATATATTTTATCTTGTCCGGACAAGATAATTATTATCTCGTCCGGACAAGATAATAATTATCTTATCCGGACGAGATAATATCTTGTCCGGACGAGATAATATCTTGTCCGGACGAGATAATAATTATCTTGTCCGGACAAGATAATATCTTTTGAATGCATGGCCATTCAGGGGCTCCGTAGTTTTCTCATTGCAAGCATATACATTTTCCACAATACAGATGAATACAATGCAAACACAGGTGAATACATTTGATATTTGACATCTGACTCTGTCTCTCTCTCTGTAGTTTCCCTGGTGGTGCCTGGGTACTCAAGTCGCCTGTGGGCTCATGAGTCTCAGCCTCAGTACTGGAGCAAGTACCAGGTCTGGGAGTGGCTACAGCAGATCATGGACATGCATCAGATTGATGCCTCAACTGTTCCCTTTCAGAACTTCGATATAGATGGCCGCCAACTCTGTGCCATGAGCTACCAGGACTTTGTCCGCGCTGCTGGTAGCGTGGGACCCATCCTCTTCCACAGCCTCGCAGAACTCAAGTGGAGCGGTGGGTTGGAATATAAACTAGAAGGCGCTGTGTGATTCAGTCAGGCGATAGAAAAATGTCCTTGACCAAGGCTATCTGAGAGGTCTTCACTGCTTGGAATTATAGCAGGGGAGAGAGGGTGGCTTACAAAGCCAACGGGGTGACAGATTCAAGAGTTGTTCTCGCTTAGAGACACAGAAGAATTCAACCAAGCATTTCCGGAAACTGAATTGACCCGTACGAATTGGCTTTATACGAATGGGGGTTTCGGTGAAAGAGCCGGGGGATTTGAAGCAACTCCAGTTCTTCATCTTTTGGGAGAGGGGCTGTGAAACATGCCAACTATCATTTCATTAGCATTTACAGAGGGACTGTTATAAAATGAGGCAATGACTGCATCTGGTGCATCAGATATAATTTGCATTCGGAATTATAGTTTGAGGCAGTTATCATGACACTAAACAGGAACAGCCAGTTTAACCACCAGAGGACAGAGAAGCAAGTGTGGAGCAGCCCGAATTCGAAACCAAACTATGGCACAATGCTCCAGTTTTGATTGTTGTTATAAATATAAGTAAATGTATACATGATAGGAGTGGCTATTTGTTTTTTTCACCTATGATAGGTGAATAGGATGACATTTTTTAAGAACTAGTGACCATGATACTTCCCTAGTTGATTACTTACTGAGACAATGATTTATTGTATTACTAAATTAAATTATGAATTATTATTATTATAATAAATTAGTTATGTGGAAATGTATACGGAAAGTGGGGACCCAGAAGGCCGACCGAGTGGAGATGGAGTGATACATAGATATTGAATATTCCCTTATATTCAATACCCATTTTAAAACCTTTGACACTAACATGTAAATAAAAAATGAAATAAGAAGATTGACTCTGGCTCTATCCAATTTTCCTATTTTGATTCTGGAAAGTTATGCAAATTCGGGCATATTCTCGTATATAATGCCTGATTTGCATATTTAAATTTTCAGAAAATTTGTAATACAATAATTCATTGTCATGTACTGTAGGTGGGAAAAAAAGATACATATGAAAAAGCTACTTCTGTGGAAAGGTTATCATATATTAATTTACTTGTATTGAACCTTTTCATAGACTTGTTTGACAACACTGTCAAGGTGTAGCGTTGGATTGATGTTAATATGCATTTTCACACAGTTAACCTAAACCTTCAATTCCTCGAAAACTTGTACTTTGTCTGCTTTTTTTTCTCCCTACACCAAACCTCTTTGCCGAAAATAGCCAATCACAACTTAAGTGAGCTTGTAGATCAACTATTTTCAACTAATGTTCCCCTCAAGTGGTTAATATACACTCTGATAATGTAACTCTGAGGACCCCTAGGGGTCCCGGAGACACATGTCTTAATGTATGTGTTAACCTCTTTCTCCCTCTCTTCTCACACAGGACAGTACCATGTGGAGATAAGCCAACTGGAAATCAAACCAGCAGAATGTAAGCTTGAAATGTATTGTACAGTATGTGACAGAATGATCATGCTGATGCTGTTGACAGTAATAAACATATAATTCCATGCCTCTGCTTTTGATATCCCCCCCCACTGGCCATTGATTTTGTTTTGCCGGTTGGGATATAATTTATCCCTGCTTTTGGACTGAATTAAATACATGCCTTTTGCTTTTGGGAAATATAGACTGTCTGGTATGTTTAATATTTCATAATATCACAATTTAACAAGTGAATTTATTTTAAAATGTTATTTTATTTTCAACAAGTAGAGCGCTGTTCAAATAAATGCAGCAGATTATAAAAAAGGTTGTGGCTCCTGTCCTGGTACAAACTATCCAAATGCAGGAATTACATTTTGGTTGATGGGTTCACACGATCTCATTGGCTGACACCAAACTCATTCTATAGTTAAATCGGTTCTGCTCTGCTGTGGCTGTTGTGCAATGCCTTGTGGGTATGAACCGTATGATACTGCCGGTTCATGAGCCACCTGCAGTACAACGTATACAGTATCATTACTTTGAAACGGTATAAAGCCTCACAAGAAATATTATACATAAATATTTAGTTATTTACATATAACTGTATTCTTTTTTCCAGTAGATTTCTCTTGCACATTTCCAGATGCCAGCTATCCACCTGGAGGTAAGTACAGCAGATTTTGACATTTGGCCTCAGTATTAGTTTTTCAGATTTAAGTGGAACAAAACAGAGAGGTAAAATATTGACTTCTATTTTCTATTTTCTTCCCCCTGAATTTAGAAATCTATGATGCCTCGTTTCAACCCCTCGCACCTGTTGCCTCTCCCAGCCCATCTAGCCCCGGTAAGTGATACATGATATAGCCATAAAGAACAACTATTTGAACTCAAAAGGTGCTAAATGCACAGTGCTCCTCTGGGAAGAGAGGACCGATGGGAGATGAAAAAGGAGTGCAAACTGTGGCCTATTGCCAGCCTAGTATCTGTAAATAGCATTGTGCATCTGTAATAGACTAAGTAATCACTATGGGAGTGTGCTGGTTGTTCATTGTAAAGTGTAACTTTGCACAAGTGCTATACGGCGGCGGCGCTGGAAAACAAGTAAAACAATTGAAAGACCCAGATCAGATGAAAGGCTCGACATAAATACATTTGCTTTGTGTTTGTTTATTCTCAGACATAAAACGATCTTACAGTCGCCCACATCAGGTCAAAAAGCATAGTAAGTAACAATAAACAAACCTTCTGAGATACGTGTATGTGAAGGTCGCAGCGATCCAAGCTTAATGAGCGACTCTTCACATTTCCCCACAGATCCAAGGGGGACACATTTGTGGGAGTTCATCAGGGACATTCTGCTGAACCCAGAGCGTAACCCAGGACTTATAAAGTGGGAGGACCGAGCGGAGGGTGTTTTCCGCTTCCTGAAGTCAGAGGCTGTGGCTCAGCTGTGGGGCAAGAAGAAGAACAACAGCAGCATGACTTATGAGAAACTAAGTCGGGCAATGAGGTAGGGACAATTAAAGCACATACGTACAGTAGGAGCACAAAAAACAAAATTGACGCTTATGGCTGCATTCTTGCACTTTCAGTATAGTTTTATAACTAGTAAGAAGCACTCAAATCACACTTCAGAAAGCATCGTACTAGCAAGGGAAAAAGAAAAGAGAAAACTTAATAAATAAATAAATAAAGAGCTCATATATGAGTTAATGGACTGGACAAGGCACATGCAGTCCATTACCCAGGGCATCACTGTGTAATGCACTTCCTTTGCAAGTAGCTGTCACAACAGCAAAGACTTGTGCGTAAAACAGCATGCAATGGAATTTTTTTTAACATTGTAGAGTTTACAGTAGGGTGTACCTGTTTTAAATGTGGCAGATTTAAAACAAATATATGGCCAACTCCAACAACAACAGTGACAATGACATGTAGATGTTATTCTTACCTCTGAACTTGAACTGTAGAGATTGTTTTTCTAAAAAGAACAACTGGTTCTCACTACTATACACCATCGAACCAGTAGTGACTTCATTCATCTCATTAAGAGCCTGTCCAGGCATTGACATTGTCCATGAGCAACAGTCAAACAAAATGTGCTCACAGAATGTTGTGGTTTTTGCACTCAAATGAACCGAAATAACCTCCCAGAAAACCATCCTTGATGTTGTCACAGGCACTGCCTTTACCTCCAAATGAGATAATCTAATGAACATTATTTCACTGCGCCACAAAGAATAGATGAACTAGAAAATGTGCCTGTAAATTGTGTCACTAATATGCCCACAGCTCTGATGTTCTCTTCACTGCAGTGCATTACAGGACTTTATTTCTTGTTGGGGCCCTTTTTGTCACCACAGTTTGGCTCTCTTGTTCGTTTAGGATTCGGGTTCAAAGTCAAAACAAAAATCATATTTATTATATATGATTAGAAATCAACTGAAAACAGTGTGATTTTAGCAAACTACTATAATTTAAAAAGAAACTGCAATAAAAATCGAAGCAAGTGGATCCTGAGATCCACATGAGTCAGCGTGGATCCCAAGCCTTATGTGGTCCGCCTGTGATGCCAGTAATCTGTGACATGTCTATGACGTACGACCCCAAGAGTCCAAATGTGGGCATGGTTTCAGCCTATGTGAAATACATTAGTAAAATAACTTCCGTGGCCTTCTGGGCTGGCAGTGTGCACAAGAGATTTGGTGCTGATTGGTCCAGCGGTTTGCAAAATGAACACCAGGACAAACAGAGACAGACTTGCAGATGGCTAGATTCCCGTAGAGCCACGCCAACACAGTTGGTTAGTTCATTGAACAGGAGGACGGAGGACTGTGCCACTATTTATATACAGTATGTAAACAATTACATTTTGTACCAAGTTACCAACACACTTAAAATCATCAGTGGTAATTTGTCCATTTATTACACTGAGAGTATATAAATGGACAATTTGTATACTCTCAGACTTAACAACCAGGACTTTACTGTGCATGCTTACAGTAGAGTCAGTGCTTGTGTCTTATGTTACAGATATTACTACAAAAGGGAAATCCTAGAGCGAGTGGATGGACGCAGACTGGTTTACAAGTTTGGAAGGAATGCACGCGGATGGAGGGAGTCCGAGAAGTGAAACAAGATCATATTTGATTAATTTATATTTTCTTCAATTTTGTATGTAAATGTGATATTTTAGTTTTACTGAAATAGCACATACTTTTGACTGTTAACTTAATGTTTTTGTAAGTGCTGAGACGTTTACATATTGAAATTTGTACTGTATTTTTGTGTCATTGAAGTTTTCCATTCACAAGTCCCTTTAGATTGACTCTGAGGTCCCTTATTCCTTATTATTAGTCACTGAATATACCATAACAAAATGAGTCTATGTCCTACACACACACACACACACACACACACACACACACACACACACACACACACACACACACACACACACACACACACACACACACACACACACGCAATGTGACTGCTCACTGCTCCTAAGTAGGATGGGTCAAATGTAGAGGACAAATTTGTAGTGGACAATAAAGTATATCGTCTCTGTCGGGTGGAAACTTCATGTCCAACTGTTACTTTTCAGGTTTCAACCCAAACAATGCGTCACTTTGTTCGCATTGCGAGCTTGCAGATCTGCTACTTTTGCTACTTTTGTGTGACACTGTATAGTATAACCAAGTAGAGCGTTAATTTATGAAAAAACACAAAATGTTTTAATACGGAGCTAGGAGCGGTTTCTGCCCAACAGCGACGATATAACATTACACAACATTACATAACTTGATTGTGTCTGATTTCGATGTGAGCGGATTTACCATTGAAAGAGCCCGTGTTAAAAGGCATCTTTGGTATTTATACTGTGAAGCAGGATCGTTGTCGACAACACATTTGAATGCCACTCACATGACACTGTAGCTCTGGTCCATAGCTCTAATGGGTTGCATTTAGAGCTATGTTACTCTCGACTTCCGCTGCTCGCATGAATGCGAGCGGCTTTCTAATGACACAAAGGCGGGTTGTGTCATTAGAAAGCCTACTTTCCTTAGTGGGAGCACTCTGAGCCCCCCACCACACGTATAAACGGTACATTTGGCCAGAAAGGGATTTTTTTTCACCGGAGGAAAAATATTCTCTATGAGGCAATTCTCTGGGCAATATCGGTAGAGGGCGCAGCGGAGTAACTAAAAGTATTTCTTTTCCGGTGCAAACAAAATCCCCTTTTGGCCAAAAAGTACCGTTTATACGTGTGGTGGGGGGCTCAGAGTGCTCCCACTAAGGAAAGTAGGCTTTCTAATGACACAGCCCGCCTTTGTTTTGGTGAGTGGCAAAAACGTTCTTTTTATTTACGCTAAAGACGAGAGGCTGGTCTGCATTCATGCGAGCGGCGGAAGTCGAGAGTAACATAGCTCTAAATGCAACGCATTAGAGCTATGGACCCGAGCTAATGACACTGTACAACTGCAGAGGAATGCAACTTATGCAAGTAGCAATTATGTGTGAAAATAATTACGTTGTGGTTTTTGTTATTATTATTATTATTATTACTTTTATATTTCATCCCTTGGATTCACCAGTTCACTGTACTAAGCAGTAAGAAATGTGTTTATATGTAACTTTAATGAATAAAGGTTGCCATTACTTTTGACGTTGTACTGAAAGTTGTGCGTCTATATTCTTTGTGTTGTGTGAGTCGACAACCCTTTACCCTTTCAGTTCAATACATCATTGCCATGGTACAAGACAACGTTGTTCTTTGAAATAATTTAACCAACTAATGAAAGCAGGTCTATAGTGACTTTAATTTGACAGCTGTGCTGAAATATTCTGACTTTTACCTCAATCTGATCAATATCCATTTGTAAGCAGAGCTTTGGAGCCAGACACTTTTAGTAGGAGTTTGTTGAATTGGACTCCCAGCTCACAGTTATTTGTATACGGTACTTTCATTGCAGCTATTGGCAAGCTTTACTTTGAGATGCTATTGGTTTGGAGATAGGGCTTGTCATTACTGAGCTCTCTCGATAGTGAGAAATGCAGGGGAGTTAATTGCTCGCTAGCGTGTGCCACACTTGTCATGCTGACACCTCCAGGCTATAGATGGATGACTGGTCCCTGATAGCCACTGAGATAATGTCAGTGCCACTAATGTCCATTTTCTCAGGCCTGTGTTTATAGGCAAATCTTTGTCTAATCTCGGCTGTGCTTTGTCCTTTATCATGCTGCTTGAATCCTCCTTTACATACTGCTGATTAACGCCCACATTCTGTTAGTATCTTGTTTTGAGGCTTCAATGTGTGCTCATTATTGTTGTGTCAGTATCAATCCTGTGTAATTACATACATCAGAGTAACAATTAAGGCAGTGCCTTAACGATGCTAACAAGGATAAATGTATGTGAAAGGCAGGTAGCATAATTTCCATTAAGGGCTGTATGCTAAAGCATACATTAGCAATCAAAACTGACACAAGCCCCAAGATTGTCAGAGAGAGAGAGAGAGAGAGAGGTGTGTGTGTGTGTGTGTGTGTGTGTGTGTGTGTGTGTGTGTGTGTGTGTGTGTGTGTGTGTGTGTGTGTGTGTGTGTGTGTGTGTGTGTGTGTGTGCGTGTGTGCGTGCGTGCGCGCGTGCGTGCGTGCGTGTGCACGTGCGTGTGCGTGCTGCGTGTCACCAGGGAATATCCTCATCTATCTACTTTCAGCCTACCGTCCCTATTTCGGGCATGTCTATATCGGTTAGCAGATCTACATCAAGTCACTCCTAGATGTATTGTAAACTTGTAGATTGGATATTTTGGAAAATTACTGAATAGAACTTAACTACTTGAACCCCAACATCCATGTGCTGGGGGGAACATTAGCCAAATATTGCAGATCTATAACCTCACACAACACGTAGTGTCCATTGTAGATTGGTTATTATGGCGAAGAGATACAGGTAGGTGTAGACGGAAAGAAAATAGTCCAAGACAGTACAGAGCCAACTCATGGCCCTGTTTACTAAGTCTAGAGGTTTGAAGTGGTTATAGTGGATTTTGGATACCATTGGTTGATTACAATTTCTTCCACAAACACACTCTGCATCATAAACTGAGACATGCATACTATGGTTTATTTATAGCGATTTAAGTTTAACCATTGTAATTTCTCTTGAATGCAACCATGCAGGTCTCACACATCATATGAAGGTTAATAGCATAGAATTAACTATAGGACTATCTTTGATGAAATGACACTCAGATAGCAGTTTGAGTGCCTGGAAGCATAACTTGATGGACAGGAAGGATTCACATAATCGTTGAAGTATGGCTTTGTGAGCTGTGCAGATTAAAATGCCACTATGTTCTAGCCTAAGGGTAGGCATTAAGGCAACCTTTGTGGCTCTTAGGCCCTCTCCCGTGTGGCTCCCATGTTGCATAGGGCAACATCTTTGTAAAACTATTTACACGTTAGGTTGTCTCGGTCTGGCGAGTGGGAGACTGGGGTTCAATCCCCGCTCCTGCGCATCACACAAACAATAAAAAAGTATATTGAAAGACCAGAAAAAGCACATTAATTAAAGTTTTCTTTATTAAAGCAAACATATTTTGCTTCTCCAGACAGACTTTTAATACATTTTTGGGACAAAAATGGCTCTTTTCATAATAAAGGTTGCCTACCCCAGTTTGACGACCACTGCTACAGAGCTGACAATGAGGTTATAATTATCTTCCCTTCTTCTCTGGAATCCTGCCTCAAAGCAGACCAGAGGTAGAAAACTGTCGTTCCCTGTGATGTCATCGCTAGGGACACATGCATTCAGTAAGCAGGAACTGGGGATGGCAATGAAGGACCGGAAAGTCTGGCGTGGCATTGTTAAAAGGGTATCTTTGAAAAACAAAGAAGGAACTTCTTGTTGCTCTTTATTCAACGTTTCGGTCTATTCGACCTTCATCAGGACAGACAATGGCGTGGCATTGTGAAATCCATGATCTCGACCGTGCTCGGAACAGTGTCTTATTTCAGTGGCGTGTGGCTAGCAGCTAGCCACATGCCAATGAAATAAGACACCCTATTGTCTTTTTTACATTTTCAAAAGTAGAAATAGTCACATATCGTGACTCGTTGTCAACTTGTAGATCAGCTATTGTTACTGGTCTTTTGTAGACAACACCATTAACATCTGAAATCTGGACAGATTTTTACTTTGAAATGATGTGGATGTTGCAATGCGTTCTGATATGGAAATGTTTCAAGATGGTGACTGCAGGGAGATAACAGTTAGGCAAATAGTCCAGCCTGGCATAACCTCCACTGTACAGAGCCAGCCAGCTAGGAGCCTGCTTTCCCTAAACAACCGCTGGGTAGTGAATGCAAACGCTGGGAGCCAGACTATCCGATGTAGGCTATGGAAAGATTCAGGGTGGTCATTGAGGTCTGATTAGAATTATTAATGTGCAATATTGCATGCGTGCGTGTGCGTGCGTGCGTGCGTGCGTGCGTGCGTGCGTGCGTGTGGGTGCATTCATTATACACTCTGGGATTAATGTCACTGAGTTGTCTCTCTTTCTGGTAAGCTACTGGTAAACCAGCAAAACCAGTATACACCACTATGGGCACCACCGGCAGATAGGCAAACATGCAACTAAACCGGTTGTAATAGATCCACCAATAAGCACACACAGGGTATATCTTTTTCTGTGTAGTGATACTTAATCTTGGTGTCACACTTTTGCAATGTCTAGTACAAAAATGTCATTATAATTGCAAATAGAGCAAACGATTGAGGACTAAATGTGTACAGGTAAAATTTGCTGTTGCCCTTGTGCATTGTGAGCTCAAATGGACAGTATGAAACGGAACAATGCATGCATTGTGAGCTCAAATGGGGAGCACAAAACAGAACAATGCATGTCTTTTTGTTTGGCTAAAACAATATGCAATATCTGTTTGAAACCATCTGTGTGCCTCTTATTGCCACAAAATTATTTTCAACATTTGAATGAGCCATGTGAGGACTATTTCATTATTTAAAAGAGAGAACATTAATGCAATCAGATATAGTAGATGTGGGGAGGAGAACAGGGAAGTGATGAGAGATAGCCTGAGCGTGACCGTGCAGACAGACACCCCACAACAGATACACAATCACAGCTTATCAGCGACCCGTTATCATGCCCTTTGTGCACTCAAATGGACCTTTAGGGCCTGGAGCCCACGATGTGAGTCAAACAGATTTGTTGGACCTGATTCATTGTATGCCTGTCCCAGATATAAGTAAAGTAAATATGTTTTTTTTTTATCATCTCAGGAATATGGATTAGGGTTAGGGTTCAGATGAGATCTTTTCTTTTTAAGACACCAAAACCAATACACCTGCTTCTATACAGTACAAAATGAACTGACTATTGCAATACAAGGCACTTATGATCACCTGCAGGCTTCTACTAAAATGCTTGAGTTAATAGCCACTTATGAGCTTGTGCGCAGCCTGTCCTGAGCTCCTCTGGAATCATCCCCTGTTCTGGTGACTGATATTGTCCTTCTAATGTGTAAGGGGGCCGTGATTTTTCAATTACATTTTTATTTTTATTTTTAAATGAATAATCAATCAATCAATCAATCAATCAATCATAATCGATAGTCGATATAATGACCCCAGAAGAAGTGTTTTAATGTGAAATAGCCCTTGAAGAATAATATACCATGTATTTGGACTATTATTATTGAGATGTGTGCTGTTCAGCGGCAACAACGACACAGTGTACAACAATGGCGCGTTGTGAGCTTAATTGTAGATCTTCATTTTTTGAGTAATAATTTAAGCAGAGACAGACTGAGGGAAAGCTTTGAGCTCAAAACGTCACAGCTTTTTTGTGGTGTAATAAACCATCTGACTCATTGGATCTCTGAGTGTGCAAGCATTTACTTATTTGTCTCTGCTTACTGTTCGTATCTCAGTACCTGCCCAAGTTCGGGTTGGGAATATAAAATTAAAAATGATTAATAATTTAAAACTTCAAAGTAAGTAGTGACAAAGCTGAAGCTGACAAAGAAATGCAAGTAAAAAGTGAAATAAAATGAAAAATGTATTGGAGTAGAAGTATAAAATATCAAGAAATTGAAATAAAGTAAAAATGCTGTGAAATTTGCAGTAGGCCTACTTATGAGTGAAAAACGTATTTAGTTACTTTACTGTACACCACTGGCACCTATTGCATGCCTGTCCACCCTCGAAAGGGTATTTTGGTAGCCTTCTAATCTAGGGTATTAAGAGTATTCCATCCTTTTTGGGGGAGTTTTCCCTTCTCTAAGTAACTTCTCTAAGTAACAAATTACTGTCCTTATACTGTAGACTTTATCGACAGAGGGTGTCATTTGATTTCGGTTGTCCTTTTGTTATTGCTTACTTTTGTCGAAGAGCCTTTCATTTAGATGTTGAAATTGTATTTGTTGATTCTCTTAATATTGTTCTTAATAGGCTATTTGCTTAATATTACAAGTGCACTTGTAGAATCTTTCCATGGCAAAGTCAAACAAGGAAGTCCTTTAAATACAAAATGCCTTACTGGAGGAGTACAGTAGACCATTTCCTGCTTTGGTTATATTTGGGAAATGCTGTGCATTTTGGAACCCAATCATTTCCTCGTTCACATTCTTACTGTAATGGGTGTGCACTTCACAAGCAATGGGCAAAGTGAAGGCCTGTCTGTTGGGTATTTCAGGAAGTATGGTTGACTTTGAGAAAACAATGTCAAATTAAAATGAACATTACATTATGCAGATTTGAACGCTTTATCTATCTATCTATCTATCTATCTATCTATCTATCTATCTATCTATCTATCTATCTATCTATCTATCTCAAATTAAAATGAACATTACATTATGCAGATTTGAACGCTTTATCTATCTATCTATCTATCTATCTATCTATCTATCTATCTATCTATCTATCTATCTATCTATCTATCTATCTATGTACATGCACCATATGTCTCTGTCTGTCTGTCTGTCTGTCTGTCTGTCTGTCTGTCTGTCTGTCTGTCTGTCTGTCTGTCTGTCTGTCTGTCTGTCTGTCTGTCTGTCTGTCTGTCTGTCTGTCTGTCTGTCTGTCTGTCTGTCTGTACGTGTAATCCACATAACTCGATAACAGTTCCACCG
Organism: Electrona antarctica; assembly: GCF_951216825.1. Taxonomy (NCBI): domain Eukaryota; kingdom Metazoa; phylum Chordata; class Actinopteri; order Myctophiformes; family Myctophidae; genus Electrona; species Electrona antarctica. The sequence continues at coordinate 30,585,429 of NC_136810.1, forward strand.
TTCGCCCCACCGACTTCAAATTCGACACATGCGTTCCACACCCCCACAGGGGGTGCAGTGCCCGGTGTCGAATCGGTCAGACCCACGGTTGTCCAGAACCGGCCCAAAAAAGCCTCTGCCCGGGCTCTGGACAGTGCCCTTGTTCATGGTCCATATGGATGTGACCTGTCCTGTTCTGACATCACAACACGGGCACCACTCTAGTATATGAAAACAATAAAGAGTTCAACAACAGTATTGTTCTCAAATTGAATAACTACTGCCTACTATAATATTGTAGTAGGCACTACGCACACAGAGGACTCATTCTTACATAGGGTTAGATTTAGTTTAATTAATAGCCTACAACATAAAATAATACCTAGAATGCAAGTGCCATATATACAGTGCCATATACATTTGTGAGAATTATATTGTTATATTGATATTATCGATAATTCCTATGTCCTATATGTGCAATTTTCATAAAGCAATAAGATATATGAACCCCTACAAATTGCTTTGCAACATTTGACATCCTTCTTAGCAGGTGGCAGTAGTGAGCGCTACAGTTTTCTATGCAGAGCATTGGATGTGGAGAAGAAGACCGTTTCGAAGGTCCTTTGCGGACCCCAGAGCCATAGAGTAAGACAGAGTTACGACATTGAGGGGGCAGAAAACTGAGCACTCGAGCGCTGTTCATGTAGCCTGGAGAGTTTTCAACGAGGGCGGCGCAAATATCACCAATTTTAGGCATGTGTGCGACAACTGTTTTAAAGTATTGTACAGTGGCAACTTTAAAGTCTCTATAATGTTTATGTTGTAGCCTACTATTACTAAAAACTATCTAAAATAAAGGGATTTAAGATCATTAAAGCTGAGCTGTTGCCTGAGTCCAGTGCATTCTGCCAAGTGCCAACTTCCGGTCCAGGACATTGTCACTCTTCGCAATCGTTCGCAATGCTCATTGGACTCATCTGAGTTCCCAGAAGCCACTAGGGGGGCGATCTTAGAGTATATGAAGTGAACGGAGTTGTCGCAACAATATCTATGGTCGCAACTCTGTTTTATGGCTCTGCTTTGGGGACCCCAAATAATGATGTCCTTATATTCGGCCTGATAGCATTTTATAATGCCAAATACAAATTAATATCGTATAAAATCTTAAAGCAATTCATCTTTCATTCATATATATCTTAAAGGTTTGCCTTTGGTCACATTTGGCATTGAAATATTATGTATTTTGACGCCATTCCTTTTTTCATTTGGCCATGAGTTACTATCAGGCATAACCGTGGGCACTACTCACCGACTGAGGACGAAAACATGGCGGCCTCCTTGCGTCTGGGACGCCAAGGAATGTTATTTGGCCTCAGATGGTCAAACTTAAAGAAATGTTCATGGACGATCAATTCTCTACAGGATCATGTCCGACACTTCGACTCGCGAAGACTCTCTGGTGAGTGTTGTCATTATAAAACTGGGTTTAGGTTGTTGTCAGACGCACAGACACTGCGCCTCTGACAGCGGCTGCTAAGCTGTCATATTGACAATGGTGTCAATATGACAGCTTAGCAGCTATTTGTATTTAATGTTTTTAAAGGTATGGTGTCACACCATACCTTTCAAAACATGAAATACAAATAGTTTTTTGTTAATTATTTCGTTTGAGCTATAGCCTCGCGTTGCGATCGGCTGCGCCAGGCGCTATGGACCAGAGCTAGTGTAAGCCAAGGTGATGAAATGCACATTCGGTATTGAAAGGCAATCTTAAAGCTATAAATGGTAGCCTGGCTAATAAACCAGACGTGTGATATTAGTCTGGACACTGGCTTATTAGCCAGGCTAATAAAAATGGCAGCTACGGGGTGTACTATATTGATATGCCATACTGTACAAAGTCAATACATCCCCAATAACTCTGAGAATGTACAAATATAACCTGATACTTGTGAAGTTGTGTAGCATGTTGTTCTATAATTGGGTTGCACTTGCAGATATAGTCAGTATTAGTCATGCTAAACCTTTTGGTGCCTCTTACTAAATTATTATCAGCATTAATTTGACCTACAAAGATGTCGATCTTTTAAGTTATTCATTTGTATATTTTGCTAGCTCTCAAACAGGAAGTTCTAGATTTGCCAAAAAGACGGAGCCTAAGTGTTATGTATTATGTTATGTATTATTTAAGAATCGTATAACACTTTGTCTGAAAGTTGGTAAGTTACTTATTTAAGTACAGTGATTTATTGTACATTACATCAAGTAAGTACAAGTGTAAGAATATACTGCTGTTCAACTACCTACAATTAAACTGGAACACACCATTCAGTTGTACTGTGACTGTTACTATTAATACTATTAAAAGCCCAAAAGAATAAGCAAATCCTTATCATTATGTTGTCAGTAAAATTACATTATTGCACTAGTGCATTTGCAATTTGACAACATATCCACCAGATGGCAGTATTACATAGTGGCATAAATTACAATGTCAATCAATACACCATTATTTGGACCTTCAGCGGAAGCTCTGCTCTTTATTGTTTGATTCAACATTTCGATCACACATCAGGAAATTCAACCCTTATCTCTGATCACATTTGTATTTATACCCCAATATTAAAAATAAATCCCTACTGTCTGCCTATTAATAATTGCTATGAAACTCTTGTTTCATCCCTTAGTTAGGAGGTTGGGCAGTGGAAGGGTTCCACTGCTGGAACTCAGGTTTACAATGTTTTTTGACCATTTACGGTATTATTATTGTGTGTGTATTTTGCTTTTTCTGCCCACTCTTTCTTCCTTTTCTCCTGAAATGTACATTCTGAAGTGATATTGCCCTGTTGCCCCTGTTAAGTGTTGACTTGATGCCATATGTAGTCCATCTGAAGAAAGCGAGGATTATACAGAGACATTGGAGATGGAGTCACTTGGAGGGGGCATGAGGGAAGAGGGGTGAAAAAAAAATCCTGGGAATTGCACTTGTGTCCTATGTATAAATAGAAATGCTGTCTATACCTTACTGCTTTTTCCAAATAAAATAAATATTATAAAAAAAATAAACTCTTGTTTCATAGCACTGCTAGCCTTATGGGAGCTGCTACATTGCCGCTGTGGGGTCAATGCTCATAATGAAGAGCAGTAGTCTACTACAGGTTTGCACTCTCCTGTTGGGTTGGGTATCAGCCTGGAGATATGGGTCTGTCCATTGTTGGGGGACCCTCAGCCGGCTGAACTGTGCCCCTCTCTGTGACTGCAGCTGTTCATGGTTGGGGGCTGTGATGGTGGCTCATTGGGCAGTTTGGAGTTGCGTTTCCCAGCCACTGGCGCATTAATGTCAGCCAGCATCGCAGCATGTTGTTGCAGTGCCAGCATCACTCTTCTTCATACTGCCCCTGTCCCTTCCTGTGCCCTGCTGCTTTTTGATTCACTGTCCCCGCCTGCCTCATTGCAGCCAGATACTTTGAAACATTTCTAGGAGGTCATTACTTGTGATAATGATACTCTTAGTCTAAGTCTAGTCTAAATTGCACTACACTGCACTGTCCACTGCTTGCTATGGCCACTTATGTGACTTGAGCTATTTATTATTTAGTATACTTTCCATATAAATTGGGTTTATAGCCTCACAAATCTACTGTTTTGCAGATGCCATTTATTATATTTTTAGTTATTGTATTCTATGTTCTTATCGTATTTTCTTTGTCCACTGTTGAACAGGCGCTCTAATTTGAGAATGTCATTGGCTGCAATGTTGTTGCAAAGCTGTTCTGTACACAGTAAAAATCTCCAGTGTTACTGAACCAAATAGACCCATTTTGTGTGTGACAGATACAAACCTTGAAATGTGTTGTCTGTGTGTTTAGAAATGGAGATGTTTGTTCATGTTTGGAAATGACATGCTATTTATGTCCTCTAGGGGTCGCCCCAGTCAAAGTGCAGATGCCAGCCCTTTCCCCTACCATGGAGGAGGGCAATATTGTCAAATGGCTGATAAAGGAAGGTAAGAGTAGAAAACAGAGTCCATGACTTCCATTTGTCAACACTTGCTGCCTTTATTCCACATAATCACACAATTCTGTCATCGAATGCTTTACAAATGGCAAATGCATTACTTTAAAGGCATAGTGAAATATCCGTGGTCATCATATGGGCATACCTAACAATGGATGCCAAAGAAATGGGCAAATTCTCATTTTTGTGTGTTTTTATATCAAAAGTCCATACAAATATTTTTGTACTTCCTGAAAATGAAAACGTGCTGCGTGATGACGTGTAGAGATACACATCAATAAAAGCCAATAAAAATGAAGCTCACCAGTTTAATTCCCATGCTTCTTGTCCTCCACAAAGCTGGTTTTGATTAAAGAACTACTTTATCATCATGCTAAAATATGTATATAGGTTGTGTATAGGTTAGAAATAATCCGCTGACTTGTCCTCATGTCTCCCTGTCACTTTGTTTACAAACGAAATTCACGTGCAGGAAGTCACAGACTTTGAGACCCCATATCCTGATTGGTTCAGAAACGTCAGAGCCAGCGTTTGAAGCTAAAACTTCAAAATAAAATGTCCACCATTTCCGTTGCCCTACACCTTTAATTTCCTTTGACGCCTCGACCGAGCTCTATGTGAAATATAATTCACACTATCACCCAATAAAACCCTCATAGTTTTTTATCGGGTTGGCATGTCATCTATGTGACTGTCACTGTCTCCTCCACCCCATCACCACCACCAGTCTCTCCACAGTAAAATCATTAATTTGGAAGAAATGTTCATTTCTTCTCCATGTAGTGATGGACAGGCTGAAGTGCTAATTATTGACTCAATTAAATCAAATTATTCTCTAAAGTAGAGCTCAGCCTGCCCAGGTCAGAGCCTCAGAGCACCTGAGGACTGCTGGCAGCTAATTGGCCCAGGGACACATGGCAGTTACAATGAATCACCGGTTAGCACCGCTGTTCAGCCATCCACCACCGCCACTCTCCCATTCATCAGGAGGCAGCGTACTTTATACTGCTCTTCTATTGGCTGCTCGCATCTCCCGTGTTGCCATGTGTTTTGGTGACTAAAGGGTGCATGTTTGTTCATGTGTGAAAGTGTTCAGTCGCGTAGTTATCACATCACATTCTTACGAGACAAATGGTGCCTGTCATTTTCTTGGAAAACATTTGGCATGCTGTTTTTTTTGCTGTTGTTGTTGTAGCATTGATCAGGTTTTTATTTTTTATTTTGAAATTCAGCAGCTCAGGCACCTAAATAATCAATGTTTATTATACTTAAATATCAGCATAACTGTCGATGCGATATTATTGTAAAAAAAAAAAAAAAAGTATAGCAGCCAAACCGATATACCGGGTGGGTTCTAATTTTAATTGATTATCCAGGCTAACTGAAATCAAGGGTCAGAGATACAATATGTACTCAACCATGTAGCACCAGTGTTCTCTCTGCTTGATTGACTGCTGCTGAGCACAGCAGAGCTGGAGATTGTGGACTAGGCCTGCACAAGTTAATTCGAACTGCATACACAAGAAGATGTTGGTTATTAAAAATCTAGGATAGAATGCATCTAATAGACTGGCTGAATATTGTTCCGCAGTAGGCTAATTTTCAGCCTACAGACCTAAAACCCACTGTCACAGTCCAGCCAACAAAGCCATACATCTCTCAGGAATGTAAAGAAGTGTACTGTGTGCTGGTTTCGATTTTCCTCTGTTTAATAATGTCGTAAGTATGTACAGTTACAGTATTGTCAATGTTACAATACGGATTCATTCTAGAGTCAGGATTTGAGCTTCTTGATTTATTTCATTTTGTTTGCGTAGAGCAGGACCGGTAGTATGTCTTCAGCCATTTATTTTATCCACTAACCAGGCCTCCAAGTGTTCATTTTATAATATCAGCCCATTGCCATTCCTGTGGACTGGAGGTGAAAGGGCTTGGGGTCGCCTGTTTAAACTTTAATATTGCACATCACACCTAACCCCTAGGGTCATGTGGTGTTAAAACCTCATACACAAATCCAATCTCGACTTCGCTGCTCCAGGCTCTCTGGGGCTTCTGATGTCGATACTCCTTTGGGTTGCATTCATCCTCCCCCTCACCCATCCATGTCCACACAGTTTCTCATGGCCCTCTCCCAAACCCACTCTGTTTGTCTCACACACAGTGCATGAGCTCCTGCCTCTTTTGTTTTGAAGCTGAAGATGAGGTTGCACATGGTGGTTGTTTTTGTCTATCACTGTCCTTGACATGCTCCCTCCGAGGTGACCCTTCCCATCGCCAGCTCTCTGTGCTGACCCTTGACCCATATCTCATCTACCATAGCTCCTCTTTCCATAACACATATGGTCATATTTGTAATAAAGGGGCCTCAATCATACAGTGCTAGTACCAATCTCCTTCCAGTCCTCTGTGTTTATTTGATCTTCTTAACAGATATTTTCAGTATATTCTAACCCAGTCTCCAGGTTCCTACTTCCTAGGAATGATTATAAATGATGTTCTCAGTGACACTCGGAGATGAATAGCCTTCCAGTCTCTTAGATTGCCCGTGGATAAACACATTTCTTAATTCATGGTGGGTTTACTATGCCTAGACTAATCTCGCCCTTTCTCCCAAGAAAGGCATGTATGTATGTCTCTCTTTTGGAAGAGTACACAGTTAAATCCTCATCCACTTGTAACAACAAATGTACAAGTTTGTACCTTGTCAGAGGTAAATGAACACCAAGGATTTTACTGTGCATGTATGTAACTGTACATGCAACTTGTTTGCGCTACATTTGCGTACCGCAAAGAACCCTAGGTTGCTTAATTGCCATCCTTTTTCATTGCTAAACAGATGCTAATGTATTCCAACTGTGGCGGAACACTGGGGATATAAAGGATATAGGAAGAAGATCTAGCTTGGTACATAGTAAAATCCTGAGTGTTCATTTAACACTGAGAGCGTACAAATGGAATCAAATGGCTCCGTAACTGTCTATGTGGCTTGCCAGTATCCCATAACTCAAATTCTTTCCCATGAAAGATTGATTAGGTGGCTCTTTTGAAATCTAGGCCTGACCCAGGAAGATTTTTTTCCTCACAATCTACAGTATGTCTTTTGGTACATATTAATGCAATTCTTTGTTTGGGAATGTTTAGTGTGTATACTACATGTAAAACAATAATATATGTAAAAAATATATATAATACGGATGTCAGCGGTGTGTGTGTGTGTGTCAATATCTTTTACAAACTGTGCCCGTGGACGTCCTTTCCTTGTTTCGGCAGGTGACGCAGTAGCGACGGGCGATGCCCTCTGTGAAATCGAGACGGACAAGGCTGTGGTTACCTTGGAATCCAATGATGACGGCATCATGGCCAAGATCTTGGTGAGTAAGCACACACTGAGATGTTATTATCTTCTGTAAACAGGGAAGCTTAAGATGTTCTCCGTAGAGGCAGTGGGTTAGATCTGGATTTAAAGTCAGATGTTGCATTGGTTATATTGTAAGTGTCAAGCTTTCGGCAAATGCATTTTTTCTTCAAAGTGGGCTGGGAAAAACTATGCTTTTTGCAAGCATAAATAAATAGACTAACAAGACTTTCTGTTAATTTTTATGTACTACAGTATGTGTTCATGTATAGACCTATTGTGTGTTTGTGTGTGCGTGCGCGCGCACGCACAATTCTGTACTGTGTTCCTGCTGCGCTAATTGCTTGTGCTTGCTACACATTCCACTGTACAGTGACAGCAAATCATTGACAAAGTGTCTCCCCCCATTGTGCCGTTTTGACGTTTGAATATTTAATGACGTTGTCAACAGAATCAGAATCGGTTGTCTTTCATCAGTGCTCCAAACACATGTTCCGTCCTCCAGAACGTGCTCATAAAAGCATATCCAACGGCCCGGACGATCGACGTGCCAGGAAGTTTAGCATATCAGGGAGAGGAAACGATGGTCATTATTTTCTAGAGAGAACAGCAGCCACCCTCCACCCCCCCCCCCCCCCCCCTTGACAGTAAATTCAGTGACTGCTTTGTGCACTTTTTGAATTAAAAAGCTGACGGATAAGCATATTTGCGTGTTTGTCTGTGTTCGCGCGCGCATGTGTGTGAGTGAGTGAGTGAACTGACACATCACAGAAAGTGCTCTGCCCAGTAATTAGAAATCTAGCCTTCCCCAGGTCTTGAAGCACAGATGATGTTGTGTTCCAGTAACGGCTCAGTGGAGCACTGGGTTCAGGTGGTGCATCTATCAGTGTAACCTAAATAAAAGACAGTCACAAGGCCAGTTTACTCAACCACATCATTATTTTACACAGTATATACTGTATGTCTATAAATAGCATCTGTCCCCTTAAATAACAGCCACTCCTGCACACATATATACATACACAGAAAGAAAGATTCGATCCGGTGATGATTACGGGACGCACCCGCACATTAGACACACCAACGGACCGACATGCGGAAACAACGGTCGGACATGTGCTGCTCCCATGCTTGCGGTTAGGTTAGGGTTTGAGGTAGTTGTCGGTCTAATGACAGTCGGACCAATAGTATGTCTAAACTAAAGCCTGTACCCGATGATTACCATCGAATATCTTCAACATTCTCCTTTGCTCTCTCCTCTCCTTTCCTCATCACTCGCCTCCTTCCTTCCTATCCTCGCTCCACCCTTTCCCTTGGCTCCTATGTGGATGAAGTAGTTTCCATAGCAACCACCCGAGAATTGGGGGTTGGGGCTTTGGAGCTGGCAAAGAAAGATAGGCTCATTTAGATTACCCCACCACCATCACCACCACCAGAAGACATTTCCAACAACGGTGTGTGTGTGCGTGCAAGCGAGTGATGAAATGTGTGCGTGACTGTCTGCATGCCACTACCATCCCTCAATAAGAACAACAGCCAGGAGCAATATTTAAGCCATGTGTTTGGTCCCCATATGTGACAGGGACAGTATGGTGCTCCCTCTCTTTAGGTCAATGCCCATTAACCCACACAGTGTTGTAGGGGTGCAACAGTTAATCGATTATAGAAAAGAATACACTTTTATAAAATCATTCACTTTCAATGGTAAATGGCAGGTCTACAAGCTCACAATGTTGTGAGCTATGTTTGTTTTTCTTGCGTGACACCATTGTACAACAGTGGTTGTACAGCTTAATGACTAATTGATTTAGTCGATTATTTAAAAAGATCTAGTAAAATGTTTCACGTTGATTTGTCGAGATTCTTGATTATTTGATTATTAGAAAAAGTAATCAATAGATTAATTGCTAAGAAGAAGATATTTGCCATTTTTTACTATTTTGAAAATCATTTTAAAATAGTTCAACTAGCCGATCTACATCTACACGTTGTGAGCTTGTAGATCAGCTATTTGAACTATTTTAAAAGGTTTTTTTAAATAGTAAAAAATGGCAAATAAGTTTAGGGATAATGGTTAAGGGGTGGCACAAGATATAGCCCTATACCCCTAATTGCTCCTGATGTGCTGGTTGGTGCCTTGCATGGTTTCCGCTGCCATCGGTGTATGAATGTGTGTGTGAATGGGTGAATGTGCATTCATCTATGTAAAGCGCCTTGGATAAAGGCCCTATATAAATGCACCATTTACCATTTTATGTATGTATCTATGTGGGTAAGAATGGTGGTTCCTTATTGGCTGTTGATGGTGACGTAAACATAACTAAGGTACGCTTCAAATAAGGGGGTCAATAACGGGACTAAAGGATTTAGAACAGTAGTTGTAATAGACATTAGTTAGTAGCAGTACTTGCACGCTCTGCTTGCGCACAAGTAGGCCATGTATGGCCTACCTGTGTGCAAGGCGCACGTTTGCATCTCGACAGAGTGCATTTCTAGTTGATATTTGCAGCTGTAGCTCTCACCAAGTACCCAGTGAGTTTCTAATTGGGAGGCTAGCATAATCGCCTGCCTGTGGCCAAACGTTATGTCAGAAGGGGGGCTTCCACTGCTCCACAGTGGTTATTTATGGGGGTCAACCTCCTGCTTCCCAACAGCCTCGGGGGCACTGATGGGGAAGGGGGTTCAATATCGCGGGGTGGGTCCATAAAGGGTTGATGGAGGCAGGTTTGGTGGTAGGCGATCGCCAAAAGCACCATCAACACACAGATTACCCTGTCTCATCACATCTATATACCGCTCGGCTGTACCATGACCCCCAGGGTTTCAATCTGAACATCTGCCCGGGATGTAATCAATCACAGACAGTAGGAAACCTCACTTACATGTGTGTACGTGCGTGCGCACACACACAGGTCAGCATTCTGATGGATGTGAAGATGAATGGTGCTGCTGAGCAGCGATGGAGTCATCATAGTGAAGAACGGGACAGATAGGTCAGGCTGTAAGACGGGGGAACGTGGACCTGTTTGATGTAGAGCTTGTTGAGCGATTCAGGATGACTATAGAAGGATTAATGGATTGATGAAGATATTGAATGCTCGCCCATAGTGCCTTGCCTAACAACCAGCTTGCCATTTATCCATCCCTGTCGCTCTTCATTGTCGAACACTTTGTCATCCACACGGAATCATGCTGGGGATCCATTATGTTGGTGGCAAGCTGCAGTCTACAATGTAAAAATAATCCTGACTGTTCATTTGCAATCCAGAACTATTATGTCTTGCCTAGGATTCAAACCAGAATCTCCTGCATGAGAGACCACATTTCTACCACTCATTGAAGAAACAGTCCCTACATTGACCTGGGGGATGTATACGGTTATGAGCTTCAGGCAGTACTACTTGTCAAACCCTAACCGACACCAGGGTATTTTTCAGTCTAGTAGGGAGACCACCTCCAGCCACTACAATGTCCTAGTTGTATTGTATTAACATACTCTAGCATACAGATTTTCACAATTGAATAGGGCTTAAGTGGTTAAAATGAAATAAATTAAACACTGTTGACCTGGGTCCCAGGGAGACACCAAATGTTTGGAAACCACTGATTTAGTCGATCAATGGTGCACAGTGTGGAACGCACAGCGCAAACTAATTTTACTAGTTACACAGCACATAATCTGCACACAAACACCAGCGCTAATGGGTGGTATTAAGGCTCTGAATTAGTGATGGGTCTGTTTTGTTGGGTGTTACATTAATTACACCGATCAGATTGTCTATTCCAATTCCCATGAGTGCACTGGTATTTAGATGATGGATTGGAGGAGAAGCAGACCATTTTCTGCTGTGAAGAAGTTAAAAGCATGCTGCGTGGGACCATCTAGCAGTAAACGCAACACACATCTGTGATATCTTGACGTATCAACTTCATAATGACTTGCTCTTCTCAGCTATACTCTTCTTTATTTAAACCACCAATTAAAGCATTTGAAAAAGCTTCTTTGCAGCATAAGAAGATGTGGTGCATTGTGTCTGAGCTGTTAACTGTCCATTGAGCAGAGACAGATAGAAAAAATAGATATGGTTTCAGTAATAAAATATGCAGGCTTACGGAAAAACACATCTCTTTTTCTTGGCTTGAAGTTTTAAATCACATCTATTCTAGTCTATTCTACAACCCATGTATAATCAGATAGTGTGAACGACACTGAACATCTCACATATATGTTACTGTGATTCTCTGTACAAGCTGCTGGAAACTAATTGCCCCAGTGGTGTGTTTGCAGCAGTCAGCCAGGCCGTCGGTCATTAACATCGGGTTGGCTTATTATACTACTGCTGGGATGTGGATGCAATCCACTTAGTCTGTGTCGCGAGGTGGGCATCGTCGTTCTCATCCTCACACACACACACACACACTCACTCACTCACTCACAAAAAAAAAGCTGATCTACAAGCTTGCATCGCTCTGCCATGCCTTGTGAACTTGCAGATGGGCTATTGTCAGTGCAAGACACCGGCATGTACAGTAGTTTAAATTAGGCATATGGATGATGTTAACTGCAGCCATTTGTAGTTGGTTCAGTGCCTCCTTTCTTGCGAGTGTTTTTTAATCTTTATTATACCTGCCATCACTCTGCAATCAATCAACATTAAGTGTCTGTGTGTGTGTGTTTGTGTTTGTGGGGGGGGGGGGGGTCAGGGGGCATGTGCGATCACAATGAACCCATATGCTTTATTGTACCAGCTGGGACTCCATTCCAGTGGATGTGTGCTCTGTTCTATTTTTATGTCTTGTACAGTTAGGCTGGGAGTTGATGCCCTGCTGTAATAGTCTGAACGTGCCTGGAATTCCCTCACATCTCAGCCTTTCATGGCTTGAAACGACAATGTTCTGCCTCCCACATATTTTCTACACTGCATTGAAGCTTGTAACTCAAAAGAGTTGTAATTTTGAAAGAAAAAGAATAGGAAATCATAAAAGAAAGTAAGAGTGTGAGTGCGTGCATGCTTGTGTGTCCTGGGCATGATCACCCTGAGCGGCCAGGACGGAGTTCTCCGTTCAATCAATTAGTAACGCCTTCAATTCTAAGAAAGGATTATGTGTTAGATGGCCACGGTCCCGTCGCTAGTCGCGTTAGAATTAATCATACCTCCCGTTGTTGTCGATCGCATCGAGTGTTTTGGCTACTTCAGCCACATATGGGATATCATCCAGTCCGTCGCTAAATGTGCTCCGCTGCTATAAATTGCTGGGTGCTATGATTTAAATGTTTTTTTTATGGAGGGGACAGACAGTAGGCTGACAGGAAATGGGGAGAGAGATGGGGGGGAAAGGCATGCAGTAAAGGCCGTCGGGATCGGGAGTCGAACCCGCGGCACACTGCTAGACTGGATTGCCAGCCAAGGTGCCTGGACCACTGAGCCATGGCCCAGGCCTGGCGCTATGATTTAATGGATTTAATAACCCTGGGCGTTCGGGGTGTTAAATTTAACTGTTCCGTTGTAACTACCATCGTCAATGTAGTACTGTAGGTGCATGGATGCATTTGCAACTTCTGTGGACTAGTATGTAACTTGCACACAAGAAGGCACTATTCACCAGTGGAATCTACCAACAGCCAACGCTACCTGACGGCCCCTCCCATGAACAGCTTACTGGGAAGAAAGGCAATATAGAACCGGCGTCATATGTAGACGAGCAAATCTGATAACCAGTCACATAAATTCAGTTGTTCATGAGATGATGTATGATGATTTATAATGATAAGAGCACCCCTCACTTCACACAGGTTTTTAATAACATTTGCAAAAATAGCTAATGGCTAATTAGTTGATCACAGTTGAGTACAACACTTCTCACAACACCACAGCCTGAGGATAGCTAATTGTTGGTCCTTTTGGGTACTGTAGGACTGTTTGGTAGCTTACAGTGAGGTCCATGAAATGATAAATGGGTTAACCTCATAAATGGTTTAGGGCAGCTTTGCGATATCATTAGCTTGGCTGATGGGTTCCGGATATATCCCCTAGGAGTCCCATAATCAGATCTCCCAGACTTCGTTTGCCACACTGAGATTGGCTTCATTAGCGGTACTGTAGCTAATAACTTCTCTGTCTATCAGGATGCAATGCGGATGAGATCATCAGTCGCTAAAGAATTCCCTGAGACTGTTAAAACGTCTCTGAAGATTTGCAGTTTGAGTTCACGTTGAGCAATCTAAATATTTAAAATCCTATTGAAATAGATATTAGTTGAGTCCTGACTCAATCAATATCCCAATATCGCTTCAGTTTCTCCCTGTGCTGTGGATCAATGTTTTTTTTTACATTTTAGTTTTTGTCCATACAGAAGCCAACATCTTACTTTTCAAAACTTGAAGAAAATGATAATTACCTGTTAACCACAATTAGAGTTCTCATCGGGCCCGAAAAATAAGACTAATTAGCATAGATTTTAGGCCCGACCCGGCCCTAAAACGTCGGGTCGGGTTTGTGCAGAATTTTAGAACTCTACACATAGTAAAAGTGAAACGCCAGTCAGCACCATCTTCATAATAGATAAATACACAAACAGACAGAACTATTATTTTTATCATTGTAAACAAATTCAATATTTTTCTTTTATTGGAGCCCGAGACCGAAATCCTTTCTCTCCATCCACTATCATTGAAATAACGCGTTTTTCAGTTGCGTTCAATTCTTATTTTAAACTTTGTGTCAGTAAAAAGGAACATCACAGGCGCAGCATGGTGACTGGGCATATCATGTTTGTTTTTAGTTTTTTCCAAAAATGATGTTCTAGCAAATTCAACATAAACAAGGCGGAGCCAGGGCGGAACAAGTCAGAAAGAGCCTGCTGGTTAGTCAGTCAGGAACCAATCAGAAGGCTGACAAAGGTGGGAGTTCTCTAACCACACATGAGCTTGTAGATCTGCAATTCTTGCTATTTTTAAACATGCATGGAGGGGAAAAAGGAAATAATGACGATAAGGACGCCAGGTAGGAAGTGGTTAAGCGATGCTCTCAAATATGACCATTCTGACCATAATCATATGTTTGTCCTGGGTGAGTCTTTGCCCTAGGCCTAGAAGAACTCTGTGAACAGCTTTGAATGCTGAGCTTTTTAGGATGGTTTTCACCTCTCGATGATATTCTATCACCAGCTGATGGCAGTGTTGATCCCTGCTCTATGACTGGTGCTGGTGATGTTTGTGTGCTCGTATGTTTTCTGTCTATGTATGAAGTAAGTTGCACACACATTCATGCACATTCTCTGTCACAAAGATATCAACAAAACACGAGAGCACCTCATCCATAATCTCGAGCAGAGAAGAAACCTTGACAAACAATAACAGACTGAACAGGAGAGACTGGTGCTTTATTCAAATGAGCTGCCACATGCGTCAGCCACTAATTGGTATTTATGGTGAGGAGGGCGATATTATAGAATGCCGCTTCTCTCTCCGACATCTCGGTAAGCTGGATGGTGAGGCCGTAGAAAATTCAGTTATTTTCTTTTTAGCACTCCAAAGACGTTTTACAACTAATGTGCATCATCTGCATGCTGCAAGTTGTACCTTTTCACTCAAAAGGAATGCATTTGTGTGGCAGAGGAGGCTTGGGCTTCCCTTCTCAGCTTCTATATAAAGTCTTGAAAGGCAGAGTCTAGTATTCAAAGGCTGATATTTATCATGATCGCATACAGTATGATCTTTTTATAAAATATAAAAATCGGTCTAATTGCCGTGCTACCGCACCACATCAGAGGCAGAGCAAGCTAAAACATTGGTATCTCTGCATGGATGTTTAACATTAATGGATGTATTACTGATGATGATGTATCTTACTCCATGTGTGCACACTGCACATTATTTCATCTGCAGCATGTATAGCAGAGACTCTGTTCCTTTGCTATGTGGGGGGAAAATTCCTCTGGGATTGTATATAGTGAGTCTATGGAAATTTACAGAGGTCTTGAATTCCCACAGCAGCCCATTGGCTGTGTTGTCATCCATCACAACCCACAGAGCAGAAGAGGTGCCATCCACTTGAGACATTAAATATGGAGAACAGGAAGTGAGATTTGTGTTATACACATGTATACGTACGTGTACGTATATGTCTTTGGAGGAAAGGTCAGGTTGTCACACAAAACACATGTATGGTGGGGTTTTGTTGTGAGGCTTAAGAACCTGCATTCCAATGGATCCAGTGTAGTTATTCATTATTTATTCACAAGCGCTTGTTAATACTTTTTATTGGTTAAACATTAAAACAAGACTAGACAAACATGATGTGCACGTTGTAATCTTATAGATCTGCTATCTCTGTTACTTTTTCCTATTTCTGTTGCGTTTGTCATACGACAAAGCTACATGTGTGTGTGTGTGTGTGTGTGTGTGTATGTGTGTATATATATATATATATATATATATATATATATATATATATATATATATATATATATATATATATATATATATATATATATTTATTGATACAAGGTTTCTGCCCAACAGCTAGATGGAAATGTAAAGTCGAATTCCTGTCTTTCCTGTGATTAAATAAACAGTTCCCCGCTCCCTACATCGGATCGGTTTGCCTCTAGTGCAGCTGAGTTGAATTGAAAAACTAAGTGTTAAGTTGCTATTCTTTATGCCTGTGAGCGCAGGTGTGCGCATAGCCTGCTGTTCTTTCTGGTTAGATGGAGATGATGGGTTTATCGGAGCGCTCCGATGGTTTAGCTATGGTAGCAAACCCACTGGAGTAGGGGGTAGTGGTGGCTAATCCAATGTCCTGCTGATCAGTCTATCCCCTCATTCCCCTGTCTTTTGCTCTAGCACCACATTCTGACTCATAATGTAACTAATAAATGTCATTTATGGGTTTGGCTAAGTGTTATTACTAGATTGTGATAACTGGAATTGGAATGGAATTGTGGTAACACCCACTTTCGCAATATCATTGGCCAACTGCTATCTCAGACCCTTTCCTGTGACGAAACCCATGCTTAAACGAAACTACTGTAACACCAACGCCTAAACTCTTATTTTTTATAGTTTTGACATTATCCCTGAAATTGGAACAAAATACATCATGGGTATGATACTGTACTTGCCAATTCAAAAGCCACTATCTTATTCCCGTATATTTATACTTACTCAAATAGCCACCCACTACCTAATAACAGCCCAGGGTCTGACACCATTTTGCATAATAACCGCCTCATCCAAATAACCGCCCTCGTCCGTATAAACCCCATGGACCATTATTTGCAAACTTAGTAAGCTTCATTTTTGTTGAATGACGGTGCGCAGAAAATAGATCTACAAGCTCCAAGTCGCAGCGCGTTGTGAGCTTGCAGCATGCCACTCGCCGTGAATCCAAGCAGAGGTCCTCACAAGTATACAACAAATTCCTCCGCATCCCCCCAATAAGTTGTAATTTAACTTGTGCCATACTCAGGCAATTCTCAACCGATTGTTATAATTCCAAGTGGTCTATACGCCAAAGTGTATATTTTCATTGGGTGTATAAGTCATGTTTTTATACGCCTTTATCAAACGATATGGAGAGTGATTATAAGAGGTTATAATGCCCAAGCCCTGTGGGCCATGCAGCCATGTGCACTGAGCGGTGGTGCGCTTGTCATTAGGCCTACATCACTCTCTCAATTAGGGATTTTCCATGCAGCCTTAATTTCACTGAGGTGTACAAATAGTTGAAAATTAATTCATTAAAAAACTGAGCACATGTATTTTTGATCTATAAGGCCAATTTGCTGGCTATGTTCTGTTTCGCCTGAGACAAAGTGTCATCTTTGGCAGAAGTGACAGCTCAGTAATTTGAAACCTTTTAGAAAAGAGATGAAGTGCCACCATCCTGCCCCGCCTATTGTGCCGGGCCTTTCATTTCAAACTAATGAATATTGACAGAGTTACAATGTCTTAACTTGCTAAAGATGTGTGTACAGAAGAAACCCTTCACAGTGGCTATTTTGGAATGAGAGAAGGAATCGATCGAGCAGAAAGCCATCCGCTGTTCCTTTTCAAAGATGGGTGATCATATTTGTGCGGTACGTGACACTAGCAGAAGGAGGAAATGAAGTGAGTGGAGAAGAGAGCTCAGCTGAAGCTGTTTAAGAGGTCCCTGTGGTGGCAGCGTTAATGAATGGTCTGTCAGACGGTGTTCATCTCAACGCCCACTGATTGCTCTCCAACCAGACTTTCTCCCTTTCCCTGCTCTGCTCACAGTCTCCTCTAAGCCCTAAACCCTTCCTCTTCCTCTTGAATTCGTTTAATGTTTCATGT
Organism: Electrona antarctica; assembly: GCF_951216825.1. Classification (NCBI taxonomy): domain Eukaryota; kingdom Metazoa; phylum Chordata; class Actinopteri; order Myctophiformes; family Myctophidae; genus Electrona; species Electrona antarctica. The sequence goes on from NC_136810.1 coordinate 30,603,095, forward strand.
GTCCTCGTGAGCATAATTATTTACTACTACTACTAACCTTTTTACCCTTACTCTACCCCACTTCCATCTCTCTCTCTCACTCTCACTCACTCACTCACTCACTCACTCACTCACTCACTCACTCACTCACTCACTCACTCACTCACTCACACACTCACACACTCACACACTCTCACACTCACACATACAGATGGAGGAGGGCAGTCGCAGCGTGAAACTGGGCACCCTCATTGCCCTCATGGTGGAGGAAGGGCAGGACTGGAAGCAAGTGGTGGTCCCTCCCCCAGAGGCAGCGGCTCCCACCCCAGCCCCACCTGCTGCCCCAGCAGCCGCTGCCCCAGCTGTAGCACCCATCGCGCCCCCTCCTCCTCCACCAAAACCAGCCACCTCAGGACCGTAAGTTGCTGGCTCCCCTCCTTTGTCCATCATTACGAGCGTCCAGGTTGATCTGCGATGAACAGCAGCCCTTGCTGTAATCTCTGTCGTATGAACATCAACATCAGTCTTTGAGTCAATTAGAGAATCCCTTCATTTTAAAGAGACGGAGCGTTCTTAGTACATTTTTCATAATTGTGCAACTTCATTCCACTTTTTCACAGAATGCTTTGTCACCATTACACTCAACATACTGAGTAAGATGATGATCATCCATTGTCCATTATGCCAAAGCGAGAAAGAACCCTGCCCAGTATTGATACAATAAATACTCCCGTAGAAAGTAGTGAAGCAACCAACAAACTTTAAAGCTTGGCCTGTTTAATATACAAACACATTTTACGCTGAGTCTGTCCCCAGATTTTAGCCACCTTAGATACAGTATAAATGAAGGTATTGCACAGGCAGAGCCAATCATTGGCTATACCTCTGTAGAAATAAACGGTAACTACAAAGCTGCACTGAGTAGAGCACACATTTCCACCAGGAAGCGCATATACAGTGACATTACTTTGAGCAATGTAAGAGTATCGTGGCATGTGATTATTCACTGTCTTCTGACCTCTCTCTGTCATACACATTGTTTACTGTAATTATATCCCAATCAGCTGATGTGGTTTATGATAATAAGTTACACTCAAGGAGCTACTACGCAGGTGTACGCCTGTGCATGCTCATGCTTATATAATTTTCTGAGACATTTCATGAGTCGTGGACAGAGACATAGACTTAGCTGCCATATGGCGGCAGGTGCTGTTTTTCAACTCCAAGTGTTGGAGGGAATAGCGCCCCACTCAAAAGAGGGATAGAGTGAGAACATATCATTATTAATGGTAATAATATAGATGGAGCATAGCGAACATTACTAGCCTCATAGTCTCTTAATTCAGTCTAAATTGGAGGAAAACACACTGCTGTTCCCTAGAGAGCCCGAAATACTAGTCTAATGGCAGACATGGCACAGATCATTATAACTGCCATGCAGGATGGGCTTCACAACAATCATTGCATGGTACTAATCCTCCATTGTGTTCCTTGCTGTCTGTCCAGGTTACGACTGAGCCCAGCTGCTAGGCACATCCTGGACACACACGGCCTGGACCACAAGTTGGCCACACCCACTGGGCCGAGGGGACTTGTCACCAAGGAGTAAGTATGATGGGTAGAAGGGGGATAGCTTCATAGAGGTTTGAAAGGTCGTAATGGTGCCTCTGCGGGTGAACCAAGTGTGCCTCTGCACTTCCTGCACCTCTGTAAGATGAAGGGACTCCCTCCCTGCATAAGAGCCACATGGGAAGGAGCAGCATGCGTGAAGTGCTAAAGATGTCGGGTGCTTTAGCCCTGCTATATGGGGGCAGTCACACAGAATATATCTGTGATGATTACACACACACACACACACACACGTTTGTATTACTATACTTGTGACTATATTGGGATGGGGATTTTGTGAAGACAATTCTTTCCTTTTTTAAGCCTAAAGCTGAAAATATCACAACAGGAACGTAATGTCTAATCCTAACCCTAACCTCAATCCAAAACCTCAAACCAAAATCACACCCGTGTGAAGTGAGGGGCGCTCTTATCATCGTACATCATCCATTCACTGTCAACGGGAATTTAATGTTTGTGTAAAACGAAAATCTACACTATAGCTGCATATTAAAAAACTTCTCTTGCGAGGACCAGGAAAATGGTCCTCATAATATCTATTTCTCAAATTCTACTAATACTTGTGAGGATGTCTGGCCCTCACAAGTATAGTAACATGAGTACACACACACACACACAGCTGTAATGGCTACCTGCTGCTGGCGACCTGATTGAACGCTCTCGTTACCCATCCCACACCCTGCTGGGGAATCTCATTAAGCTACCGCTGTCGCTATGGCAACCCAGACTCCAGGACCTAATGGTGGCCATAGAAACACAGGCCATATGTTGTGAGTGAGGGAAAGAGAAAGTCAATTATATCAAGACACAACAAACCTGATATATAAACAGTGGTTCTCTCCTATGTTAGGTGTCTGATTCATGAATGATTTTCCGTCAGTTAGTTCTCACCTCTACTCCGATGCTGACTTGCCAGGGATCAAAGCTTGCGTATGTCTTTAGAATTGGAAGACGTAGGTAAGCGATTAATCCAAAAGTCAAATTTCCCCTCAGTAATCAATAAAGCTCTGGTCCGGTATGGATGAAATCTTGCCATAACCATTACTCCATTTCCAATTCCGATGTAGTGGGACAGTGGAGGATATGTATGATGTATATCCAGGACAAAAGGACAAAATCACCTCACTAATCAATAAAGCTCTGAAAATTATATAATTAAGTTTTATTTGCCTTTGGTTGTGAGGTTGTTTATAAATTAATTTCTTTCTCATTAAACGTGAGAGAAGGCTATAGCCTAGTATTAACGTTCAGTGGATCCATCGCGATGAGTGATGTGGACAGTCAATACTAAAAATAAGATTTGAGAAACAAATCGGATTTGACTGCATTCTGAATTTCTGAGCAAAGAAAAGTGACCTTAGCTCGTATGTTGCTTATGAAAAACAAAACCAGCCTAACAGAGCGAGCTAACATGCTTATAGATCCTTGACGGCAGTCCAGAATAGACCTGTTTTCTTAGCTTTTGTCCCATGGTGGCACATCAAGATAAGATTGAGACCAGGGAAGTGGTATGCCCTCCCTTCCATGCCCCTCCTCTTGTTGCCCCTCCTCTTGTTAGGCCCTCAATAGAGGGCATGAATAACAGAGGGGCCGCGTATCCCAGGGATGAGATCATAGGAGGTTATATAATCCACAGGAAGGGTTAAAAAGGGCTGGGAAATCCCCCCCCTGTGTTCTTCTATCTGTGTCACATGATAGTCAGGCCAGCCAGTGTGTGGTCGATGACTTTTACTTGACTAATGTCTTGTCTATATGTACGTATCCCAACCGTTGTGTTGTGTGTTGTGAGGATGGACATGTATGGCACTCCTTAATAAGTATAACACAAAATGCATAGTACATGTCTATTTTCTTGTAAACGTAAAGAGATTTATCCACAAAGTCACTGCCTGTTTGTTTGTTTGTTTTTATTTTCTTTTTCATATCATTTGTTGCTCTTTGTAGTTATTTTTTGTTGCACACAGAAAAATAGTTGCATTATATTGAACATGCATTAGCTACCCATCATTATTTCAGTTTCAAGGCAATATTGAATACGTTTCAGCAGTTAGTCAGTCAAACTCTGCCTAGCTTTTCTTTGTCTCGGAATGTATTTATTTATTTTTATATTTCAAAATTGTGTCTGTTTATTGGCATCTGAGCAACTTTCTCTCGCCCAGACCTGCTCCCACCTGAAGACTGGTCTTTCAAACCAACCAGCAGCGGTCACTATAGTGCAGCAAAAATGACACAATCCCCTTTCGCGACAACTGTTAATTGTGTCCCTTGTCATGCCCGGCCAAGCCGGAGGCAGCGCTTTGTGGAATTAAACCTGGCCTCCCACAGTCGCGGGAGAGTGTTTTACCTCCAACCAGACATCCCAAGACATAGCTGTGGAAGAAAATTTCAGATGTTTTACTTCTGTTGGTTTTTATAGTGGGCAACAACTTGGTAAAAGTGCATGCATGCTGCGTGAGGAGAAAGAGAGGCATGGGGGATGGTGAAAGGTATCAGCCTGTGAGATTAGGCCGGACGTTATTTTCCATGGCATGTTTGACCTTGACAAACACAGGTGTCTACTAACAACGCTCAGCTATGTGGCTCAGTCTCTGTTAGCTCTTCAATGAGACAGGCAAGGTTCTGAAAACCCACACTATACTTACTAGTATTTGTTTTAGGACTAGTACTGTAAAGTACTCAATTAAACCAACGCTATTTTTGATCATATTTTACTGGTTTATTCTTCACAATAACCATTCCACTAAATCCATCTGTAAACGCATTTTTTGATTGAATGTATTTATTGTTTCTCAGTGTTGGGACCCTGCAGCATTTGTTTTGGAGTGGTACGTCTGTGATTTTGCTTTGAACTGAAGTTTGGGAACCACAAACAACAGATCTATTTGGGGTGTCGCCAAAAGCCTACTAGAATGGACGTTACTTGATTGCGTGACCTGTTGAGTCAGTCACTCCAAGTATGGACCGTGCATAGCAAGCAGCTTCATATCAGATCAGTGGGAATTATCTGTATTTGGCTGCCGACCCCCATCTGAAAATGTGTTGTTCCAGGGACCCCCCCCTCCCCCCCCCCCCCCCAGAAGCAAATATTTGAGTTAAAAACGTTCGCTCTGAAAGAATATATATTCAAAGATTTGCACCACATTTCACGACTTTTCAAAAATAGCAGATCTACAAGCTCGTAGCGCGGCACTCGATGCCGCGCTATGAGCTTGTAGATCTGCTAATTTGCAATAGCTAAAGTATAAAATAATGCTTAAAACACCAAAAGGGGTTCCCGCCCTGAATGGGTTAATATGTTGGATTCATGTGTCTGTGTATTTTTAGACATTTATATTTAAAAACAATTATTGCACACACATTTGGTGGACCCGTGTAGTAACTCTGAGGACCCCCTATGTTGAAGAGCCTTGTGGTAGATCAGGTTGTAAATGAACAATGCATATTTGATGTAGTATTTCTAATACCAACATAAAATAATCTGCCATATGGTGTACCCACAACCCTCTGAATTACTTGAGCATACACAATCAGTTGTGTTACTTGTGTACATTCCTGTGTAAGCTTACATATATAGGGTTTGGCTGAATAAGGGATGAAAAAATAATGTATGCTACTGTAAGTCTGCCTTGGAGGGACATGTGTCTAAATCTGACTACATTCATTCATTGTCTCCCCACGACAGCGTTATTAGAGTCTATTATGTCATCAGCTGTTAACATCAAAAGCCATTTAAAGGCACATCCCGTTGCTGAAGGCAGTTTACAGACAGGCTGTATACTATGTGCCAGGGGAACGCAGTGTATATATATATATACATATATATATATACACACACAGGCTGTATACTATGTGCCAGGGGAACGCAGTGTATATATATATATACATATATATATACAGGCTGTATACTATGTGCCAGGGGAACGCAGTGTATATATATACTGTACATATATATACAGGCTGTATACTATGTGCCAGGGGAACGCAGTGTATATATATATATATATATGTACAGGCTGTATACTATGTGCCAGGGGAACGCAGTGTTTGTAGAGGAACGGTTGGTTGTAGAAATGAAACCGTTAGATTAAGGAGTCCGATGTGCTGTATGTTTATTGTGTAGATTGTCTTAATTTGTATTTTTCAGCCTCATGCTGGCCGTGGTATTGCCTAATATAGCGAATTAACTTGGCTAAAAGGCATTCAGAAGGTACACCTAGTTAAATGTAGACTATACAACACTGACTAGGACTCCATGCTGTTCATCAATGGGTTGGAAGTCATTGGTAAAAGGCACTCGGATAAATTCATCATGCGGTAAAATGTACTTAAATGATATCGTCAAACCCTCCTGCAAACTTCAGGGTGTCATCATTGCAGGGTTTGTCTTCTAAAGGCATCTTGGGTAGATGAAGAATAATACTCTTAGTTTACCTGCATCTTAAAAAAAGAAAAAAAAAGTAGACACTTTGCCTGAGTTAGAACTCTTCACTTTTTGATGTTGAAATATTCTCAACTGTATTCCTATGTGGGTGAAAGAAAGCCCAGTGCTGCTAGCTCAGTGCTAACCTCAGTCATGAGTCATGACCACTCCTTCTGTGCTATTATGTCTGTCTCTCCTCAACTACTAATGTATAGTTTATTTAGTCCGCAAATCTGTTAAATTATGTTTAGACAAGCAGAGACCAGCCTTTTCACTCAGTTGGTGAGGTTGAGAACTGAACATTCTAATGTTGATTCAACTATTGCTACTGGCTATTTGCAGAAAGACTGGTTGAATTATAGGTTTGTTTACACTTGCAGTATAACTACTTACCGTACTTACTTATATCTATAGTTTACAAGAGATTTGCATGGGGGGGGGAAGCTTATAAAAACTTTGCATGGGGGAAAAGCTTACAAAAACTAACAGGGTCTTGGTCGACTGAGACCAGTCACCAAACGTACAGATCAATTGATTAATCGATGAGGGAATGGCACTAATTCTATCTAATCTATCCCAGGTGGCAGTGCAGTCACTGCACATGTGTCTGAGACTTGCTTTACCGTGTGTGAGTGAGAGTGTGCGTGTGTGTGTGTGTGTGCGCCCACGTGTGCCTCACTCCACTCTTTAATATTCCAGTCACCTTCCATGCAGGCTTTCAGAGCCTTTGCTGTCAGTGGGCCTGTAAATGGTGGGACTGTGAAAAGCACACGTCTCCTGTGAGGACAGAATGGTCTATGGGACAGAACAGCCACAGTGTTGCCATGTCCGCTTATTATAAGCGGACTTCGGGCTTGTTTTTCTGTGAAGTTGCTTGATTTTAAAGTGTAGTTGCTTATTTGGGCTTGCTGCCAAATGTTGTTTAAACCAGTGGCTCTCAGACATTTTCATATCAAGGACACAAATTAATATTTGTCCACAGACTCTTGAAAATAGCAGATCTACAAGCTCCCAACGCACTTGTAGATCGGCTATTTTCAAATAGCCAAGGCATGTACTGTAGGTTGAAAGTGATAATGTAGCCTAGTCACTTCTCGTGGGCTTGTTTTCATAGACCTGGTTGCTTTAAAGTACTTTGTATTTGTATCAGCTGTAGTTAGGGAGCATGGTATGTATTTACACTGACAAATATGCCATTTTGAGCTTGGAAGGAGGCATCAAAAACACACACACACACACACACACACACACACGCTTACTGTCTTCACTTGTTCATTAAAGAAAAGCTTTAATAGCAAGGACCTTCAGGCATCTCTGGGAGGGAAACCTTTAATATTTTTGTATTGAGTAAGTTAACCCAGTTAGACCTGTAGCAGATACTAAAAACGCCTTCTAAATCCTGACAAACTTCAAATATTTATTCAAAAATTACAAAAAAAAACAAAAAATGCGTTTCTATATAGTATATACTGTACATACAGTAGCAACAACCCCAAAGGGGATTCCCAGTCTAAATGGGTTAATTATAAGACAGTGTACGGACGTTTTTGATTCCTTGGTCTGTTCATGTATACAACTGTTATTCAGGTGTGCAAGAGACCTTTGATCTTACAGGGCTTTTCAAATATTATGAACCCTGACTAAAACTCAACCTGGGGACCGGTTGTGTTGGAGGGGGATATGGGCTAACTTTAGTTTTTTGGTAACACTTGCTATGCATTTCATGTCTATAATTCATTCAAACATACTGCATTATAATCCGCTTATAAGTAACTATGCATAATTATAGTTACAAGGACTCTTAAATACTTTATCACTAGTGTTTTCTCAACCAATATGGTCCACTGGTCCATGGCATAATTACCACTGGATTCTGGCTCTAACCTTAATGTACATATTCTAATTTTAAACTATGTTATACAAACCTACAGTATTGTTCTATGTAGACAAGCTTCACAGTGACCTACAGTATTGTTCTATTGTAGACAAACTTCCCAGTGAGTTCTGTGTGTCAAGAGCTGAAAAACCTCCTACTCCAGTCTGTAAGTTTACTTGTTCCGCAGTTTTTACATAGGCCAGTAGTACTAGCAGTATTCAGTATTCTAGTATTCTAGCGCAAACTCTCAGGCCAGCTGCAGTATTCAAACAACACATAGGGAAGTGTTGTGTCATTTCCACATGTCCTCCTCACAAAAGAACAATACGATTTCATCTTTAAGTTTGTAACCTAATAAATAAACAAAGATGAGAATTTTGTCAACATTTCTCTTCGTGTTGTATCCTCGATCAGTTTGAATTGGTTTCTGTCTTTTTCCTGGTGTTGTCGCAGCAGCTGATATGTAAATTCCCATGTAAACCCATCTGTTAAAGAAACTCAAGGGCTGAGGCTCCACAGTGGGTGTTAATCATTTTTACCTCCGTTCTTGTTGCTCTGCCTCCTGTGCAAAGTGATTCAAGCCTTTCCAGGGGCATGTACCTGCTCGCCATATGCCAGACGTGAAGATACTGTCCCAGCGTGCCTTCCGAGGGCAGTCTGGCACTCAGCAGATATGCGTTTCTTTAAAAATAGATGGGAGATGGGGGGGGGGGGATTCCAAATTGTCCCCATCCCCATACAAATAATTACCCAACAATGAAAGAAAGGGAGGAAGGGAAGATGAGAAAAGAGCTGTGGGGCCCAGACTTTGTCTGGCTGCCTGGTGAGGTCGGGGGGGCAGTTGGTTTAGACAAAAGGCTCGATGTATGTTGGATATTAGGAGGGCCCCCGGTGCGCTGAGCTGGAACCACAGAGTTCTGAGCCACCACACCTGATACTGCATATCAGTCTACTGCTCCATCTTGTTACTGTTATCCCTCTCTGTCAATCCTCTGCAACCTGCAGTAGTCTGCCCAAAGGTATCACAACTTCCTCCATTTCTCTTCAATCAGTAGTAACGGCTTGGCATTCTAGTAAACACTGCACCACTACGTAGATCATTTGTCAAGCAGCCAGTCTAAAAAGCAATCTTTATTGTATATATCTTTCACCTACAGTTGTGTAGCCTGCTCTGCCTTAAAAAATATATCACCTTTTGAAGCTACTCCAGCCAAAAGAGACAATGCAAAGTCAATCAGTGGCTAAGGGCAGTTCACCAAGTAGTATCATTAAAATTGAGATTGTTATTCATGCCCGTCTGGTACGGTCTGTTTTTTCCCATCAAAGACATCTGTGTCAGACTGTGTGCCTTTGAACTGTCAAAATGTGGCTGGTGAAACAACTCCAAATTGTGGTATTTGGTGAAGCTGCAGTTGATTGTGGATCAGGTTTGGTTTCATCTTTTGCCCGCCAGTGGTTTTTGTTTTTCATTGATGAAGTTAATGATTTTTTAGGTTTATGTTTGGTTACATTATTTCCAATTTCATAAGCTTTAACCCTGCTTTACCCCTGTTTGCTTGTTTGTGTATGCCCCAATTCTTCATGTGGGAGTGCCGTGCCATGGGCACCTGATCCTGCCCCTCATAGTGGTGAAGCATTTGGCTGTGATCTGCATGACATCCACATGTCGCTCCTGCATTGTGGGAAGGAGATCAGACAAGAAAACAAACAAACAAAAATCTACACATTTACACAGTACCTGAGATAAGATATGATATATACGCAGATGTATACTGTGCATCAATATGGACGTTAGTTAAGGTGCTAGAAGCAGCCGGGTGTAAGCTGTTCATAAACCTGCTGGTGCTGCTCTTGATACTGCATACTGCATTACTGCCCCTTGCCTGTCTGCGGTTTTTCAACAGTTTGTGACTTGGGTGGTGCTTGTCCTTGATGATGCGCTGGGCTTTGACTACACACTGCTTTTTGTACAGTTTTGGAGCACGGGGAGCTCGCCTCCCATTATGCGCTGTGCCGATGACACTATTCACTGTAGGGTTGTCTTTTCTCAGGCAGTGTGGTTTCCATACCAGGCCGTAACACAGCCTTATAGAACGCCTTCAACTAAGTTGTTGTAGTACCCTGAGTATGCGGTGTTCTATACTCCAAACCTCTTCAGGCGGCGAAGCCAGTACAGTCGCTGCTGAGCCTTTTTCTACACGTGCGTGGTGTGTGTCTCCCATTTGAGCTCCTCCTTGATGTGTACTCTAAGGCTGATGCATGTGCTGGCTTATATGACTCCAGCCATCAACATCCTTTTTTTTGCGGCTTTCGCCTTTATTTTATATTTTTTATAGAGAGACAGACAGTAGGCAGACAGGAAATGGGGGAGAGAGATAGGGGAGTGACATGCAGTAAAGGCCGTCGGGATCGGGAGTCGAACCCGCGGCACACTGCCAGACTCTGGCTACCGGCCAAGGTCCCTGGACCGCTGAGCCACGGCCCAGGCCGTTCAACATCCTTAAATTCCATTTGTGTCTGGTGTGAACATACCCGATACACAAAATGGCTCACATTTGAGGTTGAAAGTATTCAGGTATAAACATACTCTGCCAATTAGTTTGTTTTGTTTGAGATTAACATATGTGTCATTTCCACTGAGTGCATTCTTGTTTTCCTCTGTAAATGTTTGGGGTGGAATATATAAATAAAATCACACCCGTGTGAACTGAGTGGTGCAAGGTCTTATATAGCCTGATCAGCTGTGGTCTGACGTAATGTCAGTGACCATAGTAACCATGCTCATTCTTTTGAGGGACAGGTACACAAACACACACACACGGGTACTAACAAAGCCAGTTGTTGGAGTGGTTTGCACCACTCAAAAATGCCCATTTGTAATATTTATATTTCTAGACTTGTGGGGGCCTGTATGCATGTGTTTACTTCCATAGCATGTTGGGTAGCCTCTCCTGCTATAGTGGTCCAAGTGCATTTAGAGATTTCTGTTTTTCTCCCAACATGGCGGATATCAATCAATGGGCCCAGTCACAAGTCCTGTTTACTCTGGGACAGAAGGTACACCATGTATGCTTTCCTTAGACATAGAATAACATGGGCTTAAGGTCAGGCTAACAGTCTTTTCTGTGCGTACTGTAATCTTCTATACAGTAAGGACATAGGGTCGTGTGTGTGTGTGTGTGTGTGTGTGTGTGTGTGTGTGTGTGTGTGTGTGTGTGTGTGTGTGTGTGTGTGTGTGTGTGTGTGTGTGTGTGTGTGTGTGTGTGTGTGTGTGTGTGTGTGTGTGTGTGTGTGTGTGTGTGTGTGTGTGTGTGTGTGTGTGTGTGTGTGTGTGTGTGTGTGTGTGTGTGTGGGGGGGGACATGGTCGTCCAGCTGTGACTGTAGGATACAGTAGTGTCAGCGGACTTTTCTGGCTATTTCACATGAAAGAGCTACACCCTGTTTGAGTCGCAGCACAATGACTTGTTCTTGTTGGATATACTGTATGTTTATTTAGGATTTTAGGGCATTCATTAAATCATTTCATACTTAGGAAACACTCATATAGGACATAAAAAGACAATAATGTAATGACATATAAATGCTATACTATCACTGTAGTTACAGCACAAGAGTCTCATACAAAAATATGCAGACAGTTATAAATCGCATGTGTGGATTAATTCCTAATTCTCCTTGTACTTAGCTGAATGTCATCTCCAATGTTATTTCACATTGAAATCTTGTATCCCCCACTCTCGCAGAGATGCCTTGAATCTGTTGAAGATGTCTCCAGCGCCCACAGCAGCCCCAGCCGTGGCCACCCCGGTCCCTGCTGCCCCGAGTCCTGTTCCCACCCCGACAGCTGCCCCACCCCCCCCAGGAAGCAGACCCAATATACCCCCACTCTCAGTACCTGGGAAGCCAGGAGCACCGGTGAGCGATGAAAGCATTGAAGCCCCGTTATACTATATGGGAGGGTGTTGCACGCTGGAAATGCGATGCTCGCAATGCGGTGCTGTGATGTGTGACACATTGTGAGCTTGTAGCTCTGCTATTTTTGGTGTGTAACACCCGCTTTCAACTAAGTTGTAACTCAGTCTTTACCCTATCCAAAATGGACCTGCACACACTTGTAAGCCCTTCAGGAAATAACGGTTCATATAATGCGGACTTTATACTGGCCATGATGCTGACCATGGTACTGACCATGATACTGACATGATACTGACATGACACTGACATGATACTGACCATGAGACTGAACATGAGACTGAACATGACACTGGCCATGATCATAGGCGCCGGAGGGGGGGTCAGAATGATCTCAATGTCCCTACTATTGGGGAATGACTGGTCGGTCTATTTATTTATTTTCGCTGCCGCTGCATGCTTCTACACAAAAACAAACAGTGACCGTCATGCCATAAGTGACCCCCCAAATAATTATAATATTGTCCCCGCACTTTTTACGTCCTGACGGCGCCACTGACCATGATACTGTTATGATACTGACATGCTTACCATGATACTGATTTATTCCATTATGAACTTTTATTACATTTACACAAGCGAGAAAAAAAAGTTATGCGCTAATTATTTATTACATTATGAGCTGATTATTACATTATGAGTTTTTATTACATTATTTGCCGTTATTACATTATGAGTTGCTACACTGCTCTTAACAAATTGAATTAATTTATAATCTAAAGAAATGACATGGATCAGGGGTTAGTATGAGTGGGTTTATCTGAGGAGAACGATGAAGACAAGGGCCTCCCTCAAGGATTCATACTGTTTCCATACTATTCTTCGCAGCTCCCATCCCCCACTTCTGACATACGTATACAATATTTCTTTGCCTGAGGTGCATAGCAAAACTAATACATTCTTGGTTCATTGCCGATCTCTCTCTCTCTCCACATCCTTTGTCTCCCCACTAATCTGATAACCATATTAATTTATATGATGATGAAGCTAATTAATTGTAAATGTATTCAGCTCTGGGACTCTTACGTCTACTTGCTTACGAGAGGTCAGGTCCTCATGGCAGTGTTGCCTTGTGGATTGGTCCTTATGATTCACTGATTTGCACATGTCAGTATTTTAAAGACAAGCAGAGCTTGTACAAAGATGCTTATCATGCTCTCCACCACTCCAGGGACAGTGTCACTTTCCTGTGCACATGCCTGTTTTGAGCAAAATACAAAATAGGAGAAATACTGTAAAGATCTGCTCTACTTGAGTTCCTTAGAGATACTGAATCATTGTTTGATACACACTCCTGCTGATGTTACGTTTTTAAAGCTCAGTCAAGCAGATACTGTTACGAGTTGCCAGACAGAAATATTCTTCAATGCCCTCTTGACTACCTTGAGTAGTGCAGTAAGCTGAGCTTATTCTTTCAACATCCTGACATCCTTTTTCACTATTTCACTGCTGCCATAGTCCCGTGAACTTTGCTACTGTATTGTGTATGATGACTGTTCCATACGGTTCCATAACATGATTCCTTAAGCCTTGCAAGTCATTGTGTAGCTTCACATATTGATTTCTAGATTGATTATTTTTAAGACTATGTACGTTTAACCCCTCATACACTAATAGCTGTTCAGGTTGAGATATGGACTATCGATTCCAAACAGTAGATGCCATAAATAACCAACCATAAATCAATTCTAACCAATCATTACTTTGTAATGAGTGTGTCAGTTAGGATCCCCCCATCCGCTTACTAAGTGTGAGTGAAACATATATTCCATAAATGATGTTATTGATAACAACTGAGCCATAACATGAGTGTGAGGATAAGCTGACTACTATCCCTTTACCACCTGCAGTAGCTACATTATGTGTTTTTACATTTTTAGGTACAGTATCTATGATGCCCTCACGCAGTGGAGTGTTTTCTCTGAGTTACATGCAGAGTTGCAGACATAACAAAATGCCAGAAGAATCACCCAATTATCTCCCTATTCCCCTTCATGTGGAGAAGCGTGTAGAATGGATATAGCACACAGACCGATAATAAATGTGATCAAAGTACGACGCCTGACCTGTATAGCCCATTAGCACCCACTTTGCCGGTTCCTGCTGCTGTGTGTCAAACTTCCAAACCCATCAACGGCGCTGCCGATAATCATTAACGTTACCACCTTCACTATCTCCTTCTCCCCATCCTCACCATTTACTCTCCCTTCTTAGGGTACTTTCACAGAGATTCCAGCCTCTAACATCCGCCGCGTGATTGCCCAAAGGCTGACCCAATCCAAGACCACCATCCCCCACGCCTACGCCACTGTTGACTGTGACGTGGGGGCTGTCATGCAGCTCCGCAAGGATCTGGCAAAAGGTAAAAGAATCTTTGCTTGGTGGGAGTTTGTATGTACTGATTTTGTACGGATGGATGCACCACAATTTCATGCATAAGGGATAAACATACAGTATACTGTACACATTTACATTCACTTACAGTAAGTCAACATTGAAGGTGCCATGAAAACAGAAACGGGGGAGAGGCTAAATTAAAATGATGAATATGCCTAAAGGTTTTTATTTTACAATACACACAGTGTGTGTTTATGACCAATCTACGCCCTGTGGAAATATAGACATCATTTTAAATTATGAATATGACTAAAGGTTTTTTACAATACACAAAGTGTGTGTTTATGACCAATCTACAACCTGTGTAAATATAGACATAATTTCAAATCCAATGCACAGACCGCCATTGATGTACATATGATCATTGTTTTCGGTGTTTTCGATAGAAGGTGCTTTTCCGCAACCTGTGAGTTAATCTATGGCTTCCGGATCAGAGGACAACGGGGGGAAAAAACGTGAACACCGGTTTAGCATAGTATTATAGGATTTATAAAAAAAAATACATTTTCTCTGCTTTCTGTTCCCAGACAGCATTTTTGGTGAAAACAAGCTATATTCAACCGGCAATAACTAAAGAACAGAAAGTCACGGAAACACACTTTCTTCCCACGATGAATGCAGACACTCTCCTCTTTCTTTTGAGATATTTGATGTTTACATATAGAACAAGATATTCTGTGGGTCTTAAAATATTAGTAAAATGCTGGCAGTGTGTGCAGACTGTTCTAGAGAATCTCTGGCAGTTAATGAGTTTTAACTTA
The DNA here is from genome assembly GCF_951216825.1 of Electrona antarctica. NCBI lineage: Eukaryota > Metazoa > Chordata > Actinopteri > Myctophiformes > Myctophidae > Electrona > Electrona antarctica. The sequence continues at coordinate 30,618,130 of NC_136810.1, forward strand.
CCTGCCAGAATGGCGGCGTCAACAAAAGCAATGTTGGTCAAGTCACGTGCCGTACAGCGCTCTATATTTGGTGGGAATTTATTTTCCAGGAAGGTGCAGATGTCATGGTTCTCACATGACTCATTCCACAAACTAAGGAGAAAATAGTTTCACTCTAGGTATCGTATTGTTCATGTCTTCTCAGCCAAGGTAATCATTTAGCTGTGGTTCAGAGTGTGGCCAATGGATGCTCCTTTCTGCACTCTTGATTACATCAGCACAGTGGGGAATGTTGCCCGCTAAATGACAGTGACCGTTTCAGGCTTATGAAGTAGAGGCCGATGAGGTCAGATTTTTGGGTGAAATGCCGATCCGGATTTTGGGAGAGTCCGAGTCCGTGGATTCCCGATGTTTTGACTGATATTTTGTGAAAAATAGAGAAATTACAATGCATTCTTTTCACTTAAGCCCTATTCACAAATCAAGCTACACTAATCCGAGAGGATGGCCATGGAGTTCAAGTCAGCTTTGCTCTGGGGCTCACAGCACACACAAGCTCTAAAGACTAAAATAGCCAATCTACAAACTCACAACATAAAAAAATGATAACAAAAAATTATCTGTCAGCTCGCTCCCCTAGGTGCCATGACGTAATAAAACGATACTAATTACGGCATGGCTTCCATGTGGATCTCAGACTTAATTTTGCTAGTCTATGACATCAGTCATCTAGTCATCAGTACTGTCTATGGCTGTCGCGATTACACGTTTAAGTTGACGACTAATTGTCACACTAATACTTGCAATCAACGATTCAATTCTGATTTTGGCATTGGAAATTGGAACATTATGAATAGAAATTACATTTCTCTTTGCCTTTTAGGCTTCGTAGTGACGGTGCACAGGGCAGATATGACAAATTACTGGCATTTTTATGAATTTTATACTTAAAAAAGGTAGATAATTGTGACAACAATTTTCAATTTAACAATTTTGGCATTTTTGCAGACCCTCTTAATCCAGAGCAATTTACAGTAAGCAAGAACAAAAACATGGTAATTCTTCAATTACATCATATCATATGTAAGCTAAGAACCCAATAGTGGAATATCCTACTATAAATGCGCTACGTGTGTGTGTGTGTGTACGGTTGCAATGTATATCTAGGTGTGGTGTGAAGTCTAGTAATTTACCAGTGTGCCAGTTAGTGTCTTCCTCATTTCCTTGGCTTTACGCTCTGGTACTTCCCCATTCTCACTTCACAGTTCCTTCCAATTACAGTAAATACTAGACTAACCGCTCAGCAATCCACAGCTGCTTGTGTAAGAGCCAAAAGGATGTAGTGGCCGTTGGATGGGTATTTTTGGTGAAAGGATAGTGAAAGGGAACGGTTTGGCCATGTCACCACAAAGTCTGCAGAGGTTAAGAGTTTCAGTTTTTATTCGAACGTCAGTCATTTAACCTCTTGAATGTTTATACTCAAAATATGTTGCATCACAGCATGTATTGCTCTTGTAGATCTGGTGATTTTGGCAATTTTTATTTTCTAAATGTTTACAAAATTTTGCCTACTGTATTATGACATGCCCAAAATAGTTGAAAGTGGTTAAATTAGAGGGCTCATGTATTACTCATTTAAACAATATTTAATTAATCAATCTCATCTAATAAGTTTGCTTTTGCTCATGATAACCTAATAAGCCTGCTTGTAGCTGACATTAATTCAATTAACGTAATGTTTATCTTGCTTAACAAGCCAGCAGCGCAATGTGCATGAGTTACATGACGTTTCAAACACTCACTGTCTGTCACAATCATCTTTATAGATTAATAGATATAGAATTCGCTCTTTTGAGCTGATTTATACTTGGTTGCACGACATGTCGCCCACCGGAAAATAGCAAATCAACAATAACAAATCTTATTGTAAAATAAACTTTCGAGTCCTGTGAACCCAGTAAGAAACTTGTTTGAGTTGTCCATTCTAATATGTCCTACCAACCAATTTACCACAATTTCCAATATTATAGTGATGCTCTTCAAAGTAGTGAGCTTCTTTTCTTTATAAGAAACCATTCTCAATGATTCACATACTAGGGAAATGAAGTTAAAAGCAAACCTCAATGGAATCTATTCATCATGCTCTGATGAAGGCTCAAGGCTGAAATGTGTTTGCTGCCTGTTATGACAAAATAAAAAATAAATGTAGATTTTAAGGAGAAATCTTTAATTTGGAGTGTCACTATTTAAGTGTGTTTTTTATAGTATTGACTGTAGCTGAGTGTGTACCCATAGCCACTGGAGGTAATCAGAGGAAGTGCACACATTTCAATGGAATCTCCCACGTTCCAAAAGTAGCTAGTTGAAAACAATTCTTCATCATAAAAATGGCTTACTGTAAGTGAGACTAGAATTACACATTTTATAATGTTCTAATTTTTTCCACACAATTTCAGTAACAAGACTACTTGCGGTGGTGTGGTGTGGGTGGCCAGTATTGAGGGCTGGCTGGCATAGCTAAACCGCTGCAGTAGTAGTCTTTGGCAATCATGTGATACTTTGGCAATCATGAGTGTTTCTCCTATACATTGTACTACAGATTTGTAACAATCTGGGTTTATATGGTATGGAACTCTTATCACATGGAACTATTTTAGTTCCATGTGATAGAGGGGTCAAAGAAATAGGTCAACAATACAAATGATGCTAGTTTGTATTGTTGACCTAGTTTGTAATTTGTGGCCCCAGTGCCCCCCACAAAATGACCGGAACTACTTAATATTCACCAAAACCATAGCACTGTGGCGAACATCTCTTTGTGTGGAACCAGCCTGTTTTTACTTGGGCCTACCGTAGTATTAGTGTTATGCAGATGTACAATAGCAGATGTACTACAACCTCACAATGTGTCGTGCTGTAACATGTTGTGAGCCTTTTAGTTCTGCTATATTCAGTGCACGTCACCACCGTGAAAACCCGGCTTTAATGCCCAAGTAATCCTGAAAGAAGCTAACTTTAATAAGACTGTAACACTGTTCATTTGCAATAGTCTGTCATGGTCAGGCGGGTGCTGGTGATATTTATTAATTTAGAAATTACATTTTTCCCACATCCGACTGTTTTCCGGAAAGGGAAATAATCCTATTTCGTCACATATAAACTCACATACAGTCATGTCTTTTCCTTCAGGTCATATTGCAGCCTACAGTATATCACAACATACCAAATTGATCAGCCCTGGACCAGGAACTACATTAGATCTTTAATTAGATTCACAACCTTTGTCTGCCTTTTCTTTCCAGAACAGATCAAAGTGTCCGTCAATGATTTCATCATCAAGGCAGCTGCTGTTACTCTTAAAGTAAGTAAAATGTGTGTTATGTAAACGTGTGTGGGTGTGTGGGTGGGACGGCCACTTCGCTCTCTGTCTTTGACTTCACCAATCTCAGCTTTGGAAATGGTACCAGGGCTGACGCCAGGGGTAGAGTGGCCGGTAGAGTGGCTGGATGGGAACAGAGGTTCCCAGTTCGCTCCCAGGCTCCCCCAGAGTTGGTGTCGAAGTGTCCTTGATCAAGAGGCTGAACCCCTAACACATTTCGAGCCATAATCGTATATTTATGTTTTATAAAACCCTTCCCTTTAATGCCTCATATAAATGCACCATTTACAGTACCATAATGCTGCAACTCTGCGCTGCTTCCACTTGCCCTATTGCACGAGCCTTTTTCAGAATGGACAAACGACGAAACGTGAAATCTTTCCATACACAAACTAATAGTGTTAATAGTGTAATAACCCTAATAGCCTAATGTGCCAAATTTGGCACATACCTAAATTTATATATTTTGTTTGTGCTAAATTCAAATTGAGTATCTCAACTTAATATAGCATCTGATTGATGTCAGAAACACAAAGAAATGATTTATTTTCATCATTAGAAAATAATTCAGTCCAAAAGGGGTTACGTTTGCCAAATACTTTATAATTAGTATTAGTATTTGCTCATCCCTAACTTTCTTTACATTTATGATGTTACAGACAGTATATCTGATAATCTCCCTATTGTATTCTGTCCTGGTCATTTATGTCCTTCTGTGCCTGTAGTCCTGGGTCCTGTAGTGGAACTAATAGGATTTAGACGTGTTTTTTTCAAGCAGCAGTATTCCATCACAAAATTTCACGCCACCTGTAGCCAATCTGCTGTCGCCCGCTTCTCAAATGCATGTGTATTTATCAACTGGTGGCAGAAGCCATGACACTGTGAGACAGCCCTAACAATCGACTTAGATCTGCAGTTGATTCTGTCCTTTTTTCTGACACTTGATGCAATTCTTAGGAAACGAATGCCTTGCTTCCCCTAGCAGACAGATTTTCACAGATTTACCTCTTACAGAAAGACAACGGGGGAGAAGCGGAAATATGAAGTGCATGCCTATTTTACGTCCTGACTTTCTCACATTGTCAAAAAGAGTATTTTGATTTTAGGCTGAGACAGATAAATGATGGACAAGGCCCTCTGGTTATTTCATTATTACATCTAGTCTAGTGATGCCACAGCAGAATGTCAGGGACAATATAGTGCCCACCACTTATTTCTGCCCCCTTCTTGTCGTGCAATACTGGGTCTCTGACAAAGACTTACATATCAGCCTTAATCTATAACATGTGCCCGAAACGAGTGTCTGACATGGCTCCGATGCATTTTCTGATAGTGGTCATAGGAAATGACATGGTTAGGTTGTACTTTGCAGCATTATGTAACTGCATTAGAGCTTTGGTTCTGCTTTTAGCTTTTCAGTTCTTTTTTTTCTCTGCCTTTTTCTTTTAAATCTTCATGTCTGGCATTAACGGTTGGGTTGACGTTTGATCTCTCACCCTAGGAGATGCCGGAAGTGAATGTGACCTGGTCCGGGGAGGGCCCCCAAGCACTTGATTCCATCCATATCAGCATCGCCGTCGCAACAGAGAGGGGCCTCATCACTCCCATCATCAAGAATGCTGCAGACAAAGGGGTTCAGGAGATCTCGACCAATGTCAAGGTCAGAACAACTGTAGTCTTGTATAATTACAAGGCTGAAGCAAAGAAAAGTGTGTGTGTGTGTGTGTGTGTGTGTGTGTGTGTGTGTGTGTGTGTGTGTGTGTGTGTGTGTGTGTGTGTGTGTGTGTGTGTGTGTGTGTGTGTGTGTGTGTGTGTGTGTGTGTGTGTGTGTGTGTGTGTGTGTGTGTGTGTGTGTGTGTGTGTGTGTGTGTGTGTGTGTGTGTGTGTGTGTGTGTGCGTGCGTGTGCGTGTGCGTGTGCGCGCGTGCGTGCGTGCGTGCACGTTTTCATGTCATGGCTCGTGGGAGGCTAGGCTAGACTGTGTGTGTGTCCAGAGCTAATCTCACAAGCCGCTCGAACAATCGCCACCAGATACGATACGATAAAAGAAAAAACAATTTTATTTTGTACACTGCCAGTACCAGTAGGCCCACTTAGATTTTTTAAAATAATTACCTTAAATCTTATAGTCATGGTGGAAGTGCAGATTCATTAATTCAGATGAATGGAGCCACCGAGTGAATCACTCAAGATAAACACATTTTTATTTAGTTTATTTACATGAGGGAAGAGAGTTTCTAATGAATGAATCAGGAATCATCTTAAAGGTGTAGGGAAACGGAAATGGTGGGCCTTTTATTTTGAAGTTTCAGCTTGAAACGCTGTCTCTGAAGTTTCTGAACCAATCTGAGCGTCGCATCCCTCCAGGCCATGGGAGAGGAAGTATCTCACGTGCATGTCGTTTGTAAACAAAGTGACAGAGAGACGTGAGGCAAAGCCAGGGGATTATTTCTAACCTATACACAACCTATATACATATTTTAGCGTGATGATTAAGTTTAAAATGAGTAATACACTGTGGATGTCATCTTGAATGAGATTAAAAATTGAGTAGTTCTTTAATCAAAACCAGCTGTGGAGGAGGACATGTGAAGCATGGGAATCAAACTGGTGAGCTTCGTTTTTATTGGCTTTTATTGATGTGGGCCTCGACACGTCATCACGCAGCACGTTTTCGTTTTCGGGAAGTAATTTAAAAAATAGTTTTATGGACTTTTGATATAAAAACACACAGAAATGAGAATTTGCCCATTTTCTTTGGCATCCATTGCCAAATAAAACTTTAAAGGTTTACAGGTGTAAACAGTGTTCCCACTTCCCACATTCATGAAACTGATGCTGAAAAAAATTCAGCATCAGTCTACTCTACTGCAATGTAGGCATTGGAGCAACTCTGATGTATTTTTTTATTAAGGTGCAAAAGGGGACCATGTTTTTGATGTGAATGACATCTTCATGAGGTCCTGATAAAAATGAGTTGCTCCAGCCCAGTGCCTTCTTCTTACCTCTGTTGACCCCTGTCCTTCTCCTGTGATGCACCGGACCGGCTGCCCAAACATACCTGGTTGATGGTCCTTCTAGTATACCATTCTTTAAACAAAAGGTCACTTTCACTGGTATAATCCAGTAAGGTTCATGAGGAAAAGCAAAAGTACAAGACCAGCCTGATGACAGGTGGCGTCATGCCTTGTTCAACAGTCTGATGGTAGATGGGTGGAAGCTGTTCATAAACCTGGTGGTCTTACCCTTGATACTACTGTAGGCCTCCTTGCCTGGCCGTAGGCGTTGTAGGTGTATATTAACAGTTTGTGGATGGGTTGGTGCCTGTCCTTGATATTAAACGTTGATGATGCGCTGCTGAACTTTGACTACCCACTTCTTGTACAGTTCTGGAGCGAGGGGAGCCCTCCCATTATGCGCTCTGCCGACTGCACCACCCATTGTAGATTTGTATTTTCTCTGGCTGTACAGTTTCCGTACCAGGCAGTAATCCAGATTATTATAAAATAATCATGTAAGATTATCCTGTAGTGTGTGATGCAGATGCTATCAGATTTCAGATCGTGTAGTAGAACATCAAACGGTAAAATAAATGTCAGATAATATGCACGTCTCAGTTGACTGGCAAAATAGCGCCACCTACTGCTTATTGAATATCTCCCAAGAAGCGCATTTTATCAATGGATGGAAACAAGAAAAATACGCTTTTCTTTTTTCGAATTACTTACTTACTTGCTTCCTATTTTCGAAAATGTGATGGAAAAGCACGAAGCAAGAAGGTTGAGTCATGTGAGTCATGTGTGGCTGTGCTGTCATTCGTGTACGTGCAGTGTTGGTTTTTAATCTGCACTCATTTCCTTCTTGTACAACACAGACATTTTGTTCCCTTTCTGTCTACTTCAGCTGTACTTTGTACAGCCTGCAATGCAATTTGTGGGTAAGAAAAGAAAAATCCCATATCGGCCCATCCAAAAAACCTTTCCATTTAAATTGGATTTTATTTAGATATTTATTTTCCCCTTCTGCAGCATTTATAATAGATACAGGATTGAATCCTGATTAAGCCCGGTCACACTGTCTCACTTGGTATTGTATCTCTCGCAGTCATCAATGATATGACATTTCCAGAGAGGTTAGTGTGCAACTGCAGATAACCCTTTCAGTGAAATATGGTTATAAGCCACTGTGTTTTTCAATGGGTTGTGTGCAGTTTGTTGGCAGTCTGTGTTGTACTGCATGTTGTTGTCATTGCATTGAGCTGAGCAGTGCTGTTACTGTACGTGTTTATGACAAATTACCCCTTGGGACAATAACGTCTAACCTACCAGTAGTCACTCAGAACACACAGACGAGCATTGTGGCGAATACTCAAAATAGTACCTTTTGGCTTTCTTTTTTCTTCTCATCCGTCAGAGCATCTACAGTGGTCATACATTAGTCTATTTTAAAAAAGACCAAAATATAGTTATAGTGGCGTACAGTACGTAATGATACAATGGTGCTGTCATGTCTCTGACCGATCACTTAGTAGTCATTGGTCCGACCTCCCGTTAGTCAGACCATTACTAACACTATCCCAAACCCTAACCTACAGGAAGCCATGGGTGATTTTTTAACCCGCAGCACGGATTACATTTAACCCGCCACACATGTCGGGAGCCACGGGTGAGTCTTAACCGGCCACGCAGGTCTGACTAACGGGATGTCTGACTTATGGGCAGTCCCCGTCTACAGTGTTTTCATGTCACCTTTTGGTATCACCTCAGCTCACTTGTTGTAAACTCAAAAGAAGTACCATTCTAGGTGCTAAGCACAACTTTTTGCAGATGGGAAATCAAAATGGCGAGTAGAGCCAGGTCGAGTCGTTACAATGCAGTAAATTAGTTGTGGTCCACTTTTAAGCCTCTTACTGCTTCCTGACAATATGACGTCTTGAAGGTCACACACACACACAAACACAGGTACGCATTCAACACATGTGATAGAAGCCTGTGCCGAGATTCCTGCACGCTTAAGCCTTCAAAGTGACTTGCCATGCAGAGCCTTGAGGGGAATTATGCTGCAAGCTTACAGTTAACGCAAGTTTCACTTATCACTCTGTAATTGAAAACAACATGCCGTGTAGCTGAAGCATTGAATGCTCACTGTTAACTTTGCCAGCCACGGGTAGATGGATTGTTTTTCTACTTGGCGGGCTTATCTTAAATATGCCCGCCATGCCCCATACTGTCTCCATGATTTTCTCATATCGTTGCTGTTGGGCAGAAAACTTGAATCTCCATATGCCCTAATTCGTCGTACCAGTGTGTCGTGCAAAAGTAGTGAAATTCCCGATGTGATGCATTGCTGTGCGTATTTCTGGAAGATTTTGAAAGTGGGTCTGTGGGTTTTATAAATATTTAACCACTACTCCATGTCCTGAAAAGTAACCATATCGAACTCATAAGGCCCCCCCGACAGCGGCAAGGTTTTATAGCAGCACCTCTTACATTAACCTTAAACTTACAATTCCACTTCCACACTATACATGCATGAGGCAATAACTACATTTTGCACTCTTGGAAATTAGGAAAGATGTGTCAAGTTCATTATTCCAATCTATGCGCCAGTGGCATATTGATTCAGATACTGCAAGTGATTTATAGAAGCGGTTTTGGTTTTCTCATAAAGAGCCGATGCGTCAGAAAATAAACTTATATTCTGAGTCGTGTCAACTCCAATTTTATTTGATGAATAGCACTGTCTGATAGATCCAATCTCTGTCTGGGCTTAGTGTCAGGCCGGCGTGTAATCCTTTATGCACCCCTATAGCCAATCACATTTTAACCACTTAAACCCTCTAGACATAATGAAACGGTCCTGAGTTGGCTGTGTACTTCAACCGCTTTTTTTTTAAAATAGCTGATCTACAATCTCACAGCGCATCACGTTGCGCAGCTTTGTGAGCTTGTTTGATCTTCTATTTACCCCCACACCAACCATGATGTGGAAGCTGCGGTCCAAGAGGTTATTGACAGACCTCCAGGGTGACTAGCGTACTGGCCAGATTTGGTATGAATGCTGTTACACAGGAGAAATCACGGCGTTGATCTGGAGCCCATTTTGCCGCTGTGGGCTCCAATTCTCTAGCATGGACCTCAGAGTGACTCATAGTGACTTCTCTGCTTCGCAGGCATTGGCCCAGAAGGCCAGAGATGGGAAGCTATTACCTGAGGAATACCAGGGAGGCTCATTCAGGTAAGCTTCACTTCACCGTTTATGACCTACTTAGTGACATCAGGCCTCTGGGAATGCAGTATCATGCCCATTCCAAATGCATTTTTGCTTTTCATTCTCCAATGACAAAAAAGGAGCATAGGGAATATTCTCTCTTTAGCATCTTTAATCCGGTTTCACAAGCTTACTATATCATTTCCTGTGAAGCTAAGTGCGCTCCTGATAAGAGGGCAGTCATAAACGACGCCATTAGGAGTTATAAATCCAACCTCGCAGATAGTCTATTTATAATGCATATTCAACATTTCATGGAAGCATGCATATGTTCTCGGCTGTGACGAGGACCATCAATTACCATGCCATCCATTGCAGCAGAGTGAAAGGGAGGCTTTTCTCAACTCATTAGAATTAATGGTGTCATTTAGACATAAATCAGGTTTTTGTGTCGGGAGGAGGACAGCGAATTCCTTTGTCTTCTTGGGGATGTACGCGTACATCCTTTTTTCCTATAATTTCTCTTTCCCCTCTTCATCCTCTTGGGCTAACATTCTCATTAAGGCACTGCCCCCAGGTCATTATCACTCACAAAACACAGAGATTGGGAGTCTGATTTACTGAAGCTGTGTTAATGTGAACACGTCAGTGCACTGTCTTTAATTTACACACTGTATTCACTAGGCTTTTTCTTTGTAGACATAGCAGCCTTTTAGTTATTTTGCTTCTACTCCACATCTCTCTATCCTTCAGTAATCCTCTATAAATTAGTGTTTCATTATTACAGATGGATGCAGCATCACTAGTACTGTATGTCTCCTTGCTTAGTTTTATGCATGTCCTCTACTGCTCGGCTTGACTAATGATGTCATGCCTGTTATCTCTTCTTCCTTCCGCCCATCCCCCCCCCCCCCCCCCCCCCCCCCCCCGTTGCGGCAGTATATCTAACTTGGGGATGTTTGGCATCAGCGGCTTCAGCGCGGTGATCAACCCCCCCCAGGCGTGCATCCTCGCCATCGGTTCGTCCCGGGCCGAGCTGCGGCTGTCCGAGGACAGCCAGAGCGTGCGCTCGCAGCAGCTGATGACCGTCACCCTGTCCAGCGACGGGCGGCTGGTGGACGACGCGCTGGCGTCGCGCTTCCTCGTCAAGTTCCGAGCCAACCTGGAGCACCCAGAGCACATGGCCCTGGCTTGAAAGGGAAATGGGGAAAGAGTGGGATAGAGCGAGAGAGAGAGGGATCACTAGAGAACAGTGATGCGAGAAAGAATATGTGAAACACCTCCATCATTTCATGCTTGCACTAGCAGAGGTCTTAACACGGTTGATATTCATTCATGTCAACTATTAACTTTGTTTGGATACGTAGTACTCCTGCCAGAGCTCTGAACGAGTTACTGGCATTACAACTGGAGTTGGTCCCCCGGGCGCTGCACTGTGCTCTCTGCTCACTGCTGCTACTGTAAGTAGTTACGATGGGTCAATGCAGAGGACAAATTTCCCCATGGGGATACGAAAATATAGCTTAACCTTAATTAAAGGTTAGCTGGGGCTACCTTGTTCATACTGTAAGTACTGTACACCGCCGTTTGCTTTTGAAATATAATCTGCAGGCTTTGTGATGGAGGTGTTGAATCAAACTGCTATTAGAGTGCTGGAGGTCTAGAGCGTTATCTCAACTGTGAATGAGTCAGAGTTAAAGTAACGCTCCAGATTTGTCTGTGTAGGAGTCATGCGCTGGCCAAATGTTACCAAGAGGGAAGTGGTGTATCAGGGTGTTTCCCACGCCCTGTCATATACCACTTCCCTCTAGCATAGCAGGGTGTTGCCCACGTAGTGGGACACGTGTCCATTTGTAATGACAGCTATTCTAACACACCAATGTTTGTAAATATATATATATACATATAAAGTACTTATTACTGTTCAGGAGTCCTAATTTTAAATCCCAGTACATCTGCTTTATGTCACTGAGTTCACATCCCAGACGCCACTGTAAACACTTCTTTGTATATTTGTCAAAAAGGCAGCGGTTCTCAACCATTTTCTAGATCAGGGCCCATGTTTGCGGCCCACCCATCTGACCACTTAACACTGCAGCCGTCCAGCTGCAATATCCTCGCGGCCCACAGGTTGAGAATCGCTGGTCTAAGGCATAAATGACTGGCGGGGGATGGACACGTGGGGATATTCCCACACTTGTTGTGCTTCTAGGATATGTATTCTGCTGGATTTAAAACAGAAACAATTTGTATGCATTCTTTCAAATTCTGTGTTCATTGTTCATGTTATGTTCTAACTTATTTAAAATGGAAAGATGACACCCTCCGATGAAAAGATAATGTATGTTAATGTGTGTGAAACAAACCAATAAACCAGGCGTTGGTTCCTTTTGACGCCAGTATCCATCTTTTATTTTAACCCATTCTGGGCCTGGGTCGTGGCTCAGCGGTCCAGGCACCTTGGCTTGTAATCCAGTCTGTCAGTGTGCCGCGGGTTCGACTCCCGATCCCGACGGCCTTTACTGCATGTCACCCCCCCATCTCTCTCCCCATTTTCCTGTCGGCCTACTGTCTGTCCCTCCATAAAAAATATAAAATAAAGGTGAAAGCCACAAAAAAATAAAACATTTAACCCATTCTGGACAGGAACCCCTTTTGGTATTTTAAGCATTATGTTATACTTTAGCTCTTGAAAAATAGCAGATCTACAAGCTCAAGATTTGCTCAATGTGGTGTAAATCTTTGAATATATATTCTTTCAGAGCGAACGTTTTTAACTCAAATCTTTGCTTCTGGGTGGTCCCTGGAACAACATAGTTTCAGATGGGGATCGGGGGCCAATTTCATATATTTTGACATGAAAATGTTTGAGAACCACTGACATAGAAACATCAAAAAACTGATTTAGAAGACATTTGTAGAATGTGTTCTCGGGCGGAATGGGTTAATTCGGAGACATCCACACAGTCCTTTAACCACGCTACATGCCACCTCACTATGGAACAGCCACTAATACAGCCATGCTACATGCCACCTCACTATGGAACAGCCACTAATACAGCCATGCTACATGCCACCTCACTATGGAACAGCCACTAATACAACCACGCTACATGCCACCTCACTATGGAACAGTCACTAATACAACCACGCTACATGCCACCTCACTATGGAACAGCCACTAATACAGCCATGCTACATGCCACCTCACTATGGAACAGCCACTAATACAGCCATGCTACATGCCACCTCACTATGGAACAGCCACTAATACAACCACGCTACATGCCACCTCACTATGGAACAGTCACTAATACAACCACGCTACATGCCACCTCACCATATGGAACGGCCACTAATACAACCACGCTACATGCCACCTCACTATGGAACAGCCACTAATACAACCACGCTACATGCCACCTCACCATATGGAACATCCACTAATACAACCACGCTACATGCCACCTCACCATATGGAACATCCACTAATACAACCACGCTACATGCCACCTCACTATGGAACATCCACTAATACAACCACGCTACATGCCACCTCACGATATGGAACATCCACTAATACAACCACGCTACATGCCACCTCACGATATGGAACAGCCACTAATACAACCACGCTACATGCCACCTCACTATGGAACAGCCACTAATACAACCACGCTACATGCCACCTCACCATATGGAACAGCCACTAATACAACCACGCTACATGCCACCTCACCATATGGAACAGCCACTAATACAACCACGCTACATGCCACCTCACCATATGGAACAGCCACTAATACAACCACGCTACATGCCACCTCACCATATGGAACAGCCACTAATACAACCACGCTACATGCCACCTCACCATATGGAACAGCCACTAATACAACCACGCTACATGCCACCTCACTATGGAACAGCCACTAATACAACCACGCTACATGCCACCTCACCATATGGAACAGCCACTAATACAACCACGCTACATGCCACCTCACTATGGAACAGCCACTAATACAACCACGCTACATGCCACCTCACCATATGGAACAGCCACTAATACAACCACGCTACATGCCACCTCACCATATGGAACAGCCACTAATACAACCACGCTACATGCCACCTCAAGATATGGAACAGCCACTAATACAACCACGCTACATGCCACCTCACCTTATGGAACAGCCACTAATACAACCACGCTACATGCCACCTCACGATATGGAACAGCCACTAATACAGCCACGCTACATGCCACCTCACGATATGGAACAGCCACTAATACAAATACAGATGTGTCTGTGTCCATATGTATTTAATTGGCATGGAAAGCAAGAGATTATATAACGATTATACCGTGGATGCCAATTAGGCTAATTTGCTGGGCAGAGAATACGGTGGGGTCCCTCCTGACAGATGTGTGTGCTTTAAGTGTGCGTTGAGCAGCTGTTTGCTTGTGTGCAAAGCACTGGTGGGGAAATCATACCCTACATAAACACTACCACACCATGGTGCCGTTTCTTACACGGGCAAAGAAGATGTGATCACTTGGAAGGGATCCAGAAGAATCAGTCTTGGAATTTGTCACAATATTCATTTAATTTAATTTTATATTCTGCACCTCTGTTGCAATGATGATTTTTTTATTTTACTACCAGGGTATGGCCTGGTAGTATCCTCTTCAATGCTGTCTCATCCCTCAGCATTTAGCCCCTCCTATGCCCAGCTTTGTGTATCTGTGTGTACCACAGAAATTATTTGATTGGCTGAGCACGGAATGTGATGTATGATGATGTATGATATAAGAGCGCCCCTCACTTCACACATGTGATTTTAGACATTTAAACATTTTTGCCTGTAATGAAACAACCAAAATATGGACGTCAGGTTGAAAGTGGTAAGCTGTTGAGAGAAGATTTGAGACCTTTTGTGAATATATGAATTGATTATGGTGAGTGATGACAATGGAAACTTGGAAAGGAAGGAACACACATGCAAAGAACCGGAAGTACGTTAACATGGTGACCATGACTAGAGCCTAAGTTTCCCGCCTTGTTTCACAGTAACGCTGAATTACTGCCTGACGAGCAGCTTTCCAACAACCGTTACACTGTTGCAGTGTGTGGCTTTACACGCACTCATACACACAATACAACCACATTTCCATTGATGAGGTGAAAGAACATTGTGTACTTGTCTTTAGAAGACTGCGACGGTTGCTTTGGTAGCAGATAGAGATGTGTGCATTCAGTGTTGGAGAGGGAGGTGGGAGATGGGCAGGGGGGCCCAAGGGGCGTACAGGCAATTGGCACAGCAAAGCCGCTTTCTACAGTATGCCTACTGTTCTTCTAGTCGTTTACCCACACCCTCACACATACACGCACCTCTTCCACTGTCTCCCCAGTTACCAAGGGAATTATTGTATTTTTGAGGGTCGCTAGCCCCTCCTATACAGCTTTAATGTTTGTTGTCTGAACAAACATTAAAAATCACACCCGTGTGAAGTGAGGGGCGCTAATATATTAAAGTCTAACTCATGTTGATTAGGTGATGTAATGGTGATGTAAAACAAATGGTGCCAACACAAACATTAAATGCCATTAACAATAGAGACAATATGACGTAAATTTTCCCTTCATTCCCTTCAATAAACGGAGAATTGGCCAATAAGGGACCACCATTCTTGATGATGATGTACGATGATTAGAGCGCCCCTCACTTCACACGGGTGTGATTATTTAATCAAGGCACTGTGCCCCTGTACAATTAAAACTGTGAATGGAATTACAATGTAGTGATGTGCCCTCCCTGATTATGTAAAATAACCAGACACATTTAATATCTTATTATGCAAAATATATATTTTTGTAATTGAATCTGTTTGGGGGGTGGGAACTTCTACACATCGATGTGTCGTTGACTTGTCGCTATTATTCTGCTATTTATTTTCCAGTCTTTGGAAAATGCTTTTTGACCCACATGGCACATCCCAGTCAGTGAATAAGGTGATATAGGCTAGAGTATCTGTATGCAAGCGAGCTACCAGCTGTTGGGGAGGAATTACAACAAACCCAAGAACGGTTAGGCTATACATTAGAACTAGCTAAATGTTTAACTCGACACAACCACATGAGAAAGAGAAGTGAATGTGAAAGACTTGACTGCAATAGGGGAAGGGGGTGGGGGGGGCAACTTCTCAGAGAAAGGGGTATGTGTGCCCCTTATTGAGGTGCCAGACCTGTGGCTGAAGAGTGAAACCTTAGCAACAGGCAGAGAGAAACTATTAAAGTGCAGAGGTAGTGGGAGCTAGTTTAAAAGTGCATGGTTTGTACATGATGTAGGCCTTACAGCAGGGCTATTCAACTGGCGGTTAATTTTCCAAAAATAAAAATTGAGAGAAAGTTACAGGTATGATGTGTGCGATATATAAATCGCTAGATTATCATAATGATGAGTGTGTGGGTGTGTGTGTGTGTGTGTGTGTGTGTGTTTTCAGCTAGTGCTCGTTGACGCTCGTTCTGTCAAATATGTCTATTCTAAGGTATAGCGTATACTTGTCAACCTGTGCTCATACTGTGCACAAATGTATTAGCCTACATAAATCTTTGTGTTTGAACACAATGCATTTGTAGAATCCAAAAAAATCCACGCTTCGCACGCATGCTGTGCAGCCCTCCACACACAATCATTGTACAGTTGTGGCCCCCGACCTAATCTAGTTGAATACCCCTGCCTTACAGTATTGCATTGACAATACTGTGGCCTGGAAGCACAAAACTCAATTTTCTCAACACAATTTATAATTAATTCATGAATTAAGAATAATAATTTTCAATGTGAATCAGCCATTAGGTTGATATTTCCAATTGCACAAGTTTTTAAATGTGTATGTCTGTCGGTGTCATTCGGTGTGGTCAGGCAGTGCATTGAATTGCGCAAGAGGCATGATTGGTACACAGCTGGTACACAGGCAGGCTCGATTTGATTGAAACTTGATTGCCATGGAAACCGCAGGCACAGCTGCATCAAATAGTCACATCTCGCACCTTTCTAGGTGGGTCAATTCATGTAATTTGTTGGACAAAACGGGTACCTCATACGTAACTTTCCTGACTTGGTAAGGAAGGAAGTAGCCTTGGAAACCAGTGGTTCCCAAGGGATGTGGCCCATGTGATGAGCATCCTTGCAAATGTAGGTTACCGTTCTGCATTTCATTTAGTCACTGGGTATTTTAATTTGATCTCAACTAATAACCACACTCAATCGATTTGCAGCACACTTTATTTTTAATCCTAAAACAATACATTCTTAGTCCTTTATATTTGTCTTATTGAACCATAGTTGGTCTCTGCCCTGCTCCCAATCGATACAAAGGCTTTCTAGATGGTTTTGTTTTTCTCTCCTGATAAGTCTTGTTATCGAAGAAACAAGGGAACTGGCATGCTAAATTCAAAAGTCTTCACTGCAGATCCAAAGGGCTGATAAGCAACACTTTGTTTTAATAATGTGCTGACGGAAACATCTGTTTTCAGATGCATATTTAGTGTACTGTTTATTGTTTAAGTTTAGGAACATTTGTAATGCACCGACCGGACGTCATCTTGCATGAGATTCAGAACAGAGCTGCAGCCCAACAATGTATCCATGATGATACCAGGAGTGCCTAATATCATCACTTTAGAGTGAGAAAAGATCAGTTCAGAAAACTGTTCAGAAACTGTTCTTTTCCCCAAGGAACTTCCCCAACCATTCTGTCAGACACTGAGGTACTCCCGCACATGCACAATGTTCTTGTATGGGGTTAGTTGTGTCCCTGATGACTCGGTGTATGCCCACCACCAGACACCACAGCACATAATAGTCAGACAGTATAATATAGAGGAGACGGAGCACTCTTATCAGTTTAGAGTGGGAACATTTGGTCCGCTAATGATGGTGACACAGGCAGCAGGGTGAAGCTGTCAGCAAAACTGACCTACAGTATAGTATCCATGCACCATGTCTGCATTTAAAGCAAATCAATAGACTTTTATCACATTTGGAAATTAAATAGCTAGTAAGGTGAACACAGGTGTTAGAGCAGTGTTAGAAAAGTGTTACCTATTAGATGTTTGATTGATTTGTTTATTTCGGACACAAATGAGACATAAAAATAAACATGATAAAACCTTTTTTTTAAGTATGAAATAGGATTAAAGTAATTATACTGTTCCCCTTTAAGGACCCCTGGCAGTCCCCGGACCCAACTTTGAGAACCACTATCATATACCTATCTTTGTGTCCTGATTTCAGATTTCCTTTGTTCCTTTGTCAAATTATTTGATTCCTCTTTTGCTAATGTGTTTTTTCATTTGTTATGTTGTTTTGTGTTAATGTTTCCATGCCACCATAGCAGGATTATGTAGATTGAAAGATGGTTGTTATTTGTCCAAATATCATGGTAATAGCCAGCAAAATGATTTTGACATTTCCCTGCTGGCTTCACTGACATTTAGGCTACAACTTTAAGTGTCGCTCGCCGATCTGTGCCTGCCAATCTTGTTATGCGTAACAGATGGATAAGGTATAACGAGGGAAAGAATCTAATTTGTTCCTGCAGAGGTTTTGATGAACTGTATACAGTAGTTTGTTTGCGATACTGTTGGGGGCTTGGGCAGGCATGTGGGTTGCATTCTTAAACCCACAGCATGGAGCGGTCATACGGTGGAGGCTGTTGCCATGGAGACCGAGGTGGGCTAATGTTCATCGCTGTTGGCTCGCCTATATGCCTGGGTGTCCATCACACACGTTGTCTGATGTGTTTCTGTCAAGCTTCCTGCATGCTGCAGTTTCTTCTCATGACCAGTGGAAGGAATTTCATTCATCTCATGAGTTTTTACTTGCACAGGAGACACGGGAGATACCAGTCAATACCTGCTGTTTGAAGGGATGAGGGCAAAGTAAGCTCCTCGGGCACTGGAGTGCTGCAGAGAGTGAAATCGCATTCGAATATGACATTTCTCTGATGTGTAGAGTGTTCAAGGAGAGAGATTGTAGCAATCATAATAGTAATAGAGAAGAAAAAAGCATATTCTTCTCATCAAAGCACAGTGAGAAATGGGTTTTTTATGAAAACTTGATGCTGGATTCTACAATTTAATTTCGGTCCATAGAAGGCACGTGTTGCAGGTAGTGCTCAGGGATTTGTTTTACGCTAACAAGCATATCTCTGCTGTCGGGAGGAAACCACCTACAGTAACTCCAAAATGTTCATTTTTCAGGAAATTAAGAATATTTTATATTTTAACCTTATATTTTGAAAACAAAGCAATACTGGCTCATCAAAGTTGGTGTTGTGACTTTATATATTGTCAATTATGTGCATGAGAGGGGGAGAGGTGGTGGAGTTAGTTGCTTTAGCAGACAGTTTGAGGGTCCAATGGAGTTAAGTGGTTTTGTCCAAAGCACTTTTTACTACTTTCCATTGGTTCAATATTTTCAAAACAACACACAGACGTAAAGGGTGTTCAATAGCACTGATTTATGCAAAAAAATATAAAACCTCAAAAATGGAGTTAGGTGGTTTCCTCCCGACAGCAACAATATATCATTATCAGGCCCAAACCTTCTATTTACATAGTTCATTGTTTCAATTTGTTTTAATACATTAATGAGCTATTTTATACTTCATTGTATGACAGTGCCGTGCAAAAATATAGTCTAGATCTACAAGCTCACAATGTGACACATTGTGATGCACTTTGAGCTTGTAGATTTTCAGCTTCTTGGTTTGTTTGTTTTGTTTTGTTTTTTAATTTAGAGATGGTGTTCAAAATAGCGTCACTAGGTTGAAAGTTAAGTCTGTCTGTGGGTTTTATAAATATACGTGTAACCAACGAAAAGTATTAACACATCGAGACTAAATAACTACGTTGGATCTATTAAAGCACAGGTTATTTTGTTCCGTCGATCGAACCGGGAACCTTCCAATTCCTGGTGACTGCTCTACCTCCTGAGCCACTGTTGCCCCACAAAACTGGGCGGCAGTTTCTTTCCACCCAGCGATCATATCAGACATGATGTTACCTGATCTGACAGTTTTAACATAGGCCTACAAAGAGACCTGCTATTTATCATTCAGCGATCGATTCAGATCGATTCAAATCTGGAATCTCTGTGCCTCTGATCTCACACACATAGACATGCAGTAAAACCTTCAGTGTTAATTTATTCTTTTGTTACTCTTAGAGTGTACAGATATAACCAAATGTACCCATGATGGGTGCAGGATTTTACAGTGTACACATACTGTGTGAACGGGCTTTGTAGATGATCACTGGGCTTGGTGAAAGCCCTGCTCTCAGCCACGCTGTCTCACGCTCAAGTTTGTTCAGCCATTGTTGACAGGATTTCCTCTGGTCTCCCCATTCTCGCTCCCAACTCTATTGAATCATCTATTTTAAAGGGCCGTGTGCTGAGTTTGAACGAAAAGCCTGTCGTAAAATCCCCAACTTCCCTTTCTCTTTTTCTACCCTGTTTTTCCTTGTCTAATTCATTACACACCTTGCCTCGTTGAGTTTTCAGTTTGCCTTTGGTGACGTGAATGTTTCGGCTGCCGAACGGCATCAGCAAACACTTCACCTGTGAGATTACTAAGGCTTACCATTGCCGGTGTTGACTATGAGTGTGACTCAGATGGGAGATGACACAGGGCATTCCAACTGACTATACAGTGTCTGTGACAGTCACTGTCCAAACAGCACCGCTCTGCTGTCCCAGCGCCCAAACACAAGCAAGGTCCTTACTCTGTTGTTGTAGCACAAAGCCTGGCCTTTTGAAGCAGCCCAGTCATGCTCCCATGACTGGAGATAGCTCATTCAGCCTCTGACGCTACTGCATCAACCACTGAGTATAGGGTGAGGCACGGGCATTAGGACAAAACCCTCTGAGTATAGGGTGAGGCACGGGCATTAGGACAAAACCCTCTGAGTATAGGGTGAGGCACGGGCATTAGGACAAAACCCTCTGAGTATAGGGTGAGGCACGGGCATTAGGACAAAACCCTCTGAGTATAGGGTGAGGCACGGGCATTAGGACAAA
The DNA here is from genome assembly GCF_951216825.1 of Electrona antarctica. NCBI lineage: Eukaryota > Metazoa > Chordata > Actinopteri > Myctophiformes > Myctophidae > Electrona > Electrona antarctica. The sequence continues at coordinate 30,638,788 of NC_136810.1, forward strand.
ACCCTCTGAGTATAGGGTGAGGCACGGGCATTAGGACAAAACCCTCTGAGTATAGGGTGAGGCACGGGCATTAGGACAAAACCCTCTGCACTTTTTGGTTGTCCCTGTGGTTGAGAGGTTAACTGAAGAAGTGTTGCAGGGAAACGGAAACTTTAACCGCTGCACAGTACACTGTGAAACTACTCCCTTGTGATAACTGATATGGCCTCACTAATGGGCCTAGAACTCTCTCTACACCACAGCCAATATATTTCTGAACATATTAGTACGTATTAGGTGTAGAGCAGGGGTTTTCAACTGATTATGAACCAGGGACCAACAACCTGTGGGACCACTGATGTGTTGGGAGGGGGGATATGGGCGTTGTGTAGGGAGAAACTAACTTTACAGATTAAACTCATGATGCTGTTCATTGCAATTTATGTATGAGTGAGCAGACAGAACATTGATTGATTATGGGCACATTTCAATGGTGATTCAGCTAGGCAATCCGGTAGTTTCCCTTGAGATTCTAACTCCATTTTCTGTGGAAGTTCTTGACATCCGACTTCCCACTGTAACTGACGTTTGCCTACATAATATGACTTAATTCATAATACTACTAATACTAAATGCATGGTCAGGGCTGGGATGGCCACATGCATACCTTCAAACCCCATGGTGTAGAGCAGGGGTTCCCAAAGTTGGGTTCGGGACCCCACATGGGGTCACGGGACACTGTCGCGAAATTATTTTGGGTCATCAAAAATATTCTTCACACCATGAATTCAACAGAATGAGTGAAATACAATGTACACATTATTACATTGTTACAAAGCATGTTTATGTGCATAAAATTACCGGCTCCAGGTTTAGGTTGGGGTCTCGAGTCAATGGCAGCATTATTTTGGGGTCGGTGGCTGAAAAGTTTGGGAGCCCATAGTGTAGAGAGGAACTCTTTCTCAATCAGGATGTTGAGGTGAACAGAGTTGGTATGTATTTTATTTCTAAGATGGAACTTCATTGCATGAGGTCATGAGAGTACACAACTGGTTGCACGAGCAACCAGTTGCTCTGCAACTGGTTTGTAGGCCAGGAGGGGAAAGAAGCGTACCACCTACAGTATGTAGACGTGCTGCGGCGCGACAGCTTGGCTGACAACACTGAAGAGCTCAAGAACCTGATGTTGGATAGGAAATTGTGGAGGGCAGCGATCCAGGAATCCCGAGTTGGTGTAGGCCAGCCATTTTCTCTACTACAGGTTTGCCTACACTGCCTAGAGGTATTGCCCATTGGTGTCATTTGTCAACTAGTTACCTCCTGAAAGACAGACCATACTATCCTTATTTGTACACACTGTACCGGTGGGGTGGTGGGGGGGGTTCAGACTCATAGCCACAAGCTGTAGGCTATAGTCTTAACAATAAATACCAGGCCGGCGTGACACAAAAAGGTCAACAATGATGTCAATGAATAATACCCTCACACTACACTACTACTGTACATACACATGCTCATTTAGTTGAGTACAGATGACTGGAAAGCGAGTAAGGCTTTACCTAACAAGATTTATTTTCTCCACATACAGTCTTATTCATAGTATAATATCATTGTGCAGTTATTACTCTCTGTATTTGGTTCTGTGGGACAGGCTATGAGCTATACGGGGTTCCCAAGGTGCGTGCACCATAGAGTATATATATAATAGAGACTGAACTGGCGCGAAGCTCCGCCCCGCCAGCTATTCATGTCAGTGGAAGTTGCTCAGTGGCGTTTTGAAGCACCCGGAAGACTGCCGGAAGTACCGTCTCAGAACGTCTACTTCCGCATTTGACCACCAAATTTTGGTGGTCAAATGCGGAAGTGCAACCGAGCGCTCAATGTTAAAGCCCAGCTGCACGGGGTTTCCCGGTCATGAATCCACGGGTCCGCCTGTAGTCCCTCCTCCTACCACTAGGGCCCAGAGCTTCAACGTTGGAAAGCCTGCCTGCCCCCTTGGCGTGCACCCCTTGTGGTGCGCGAACGCCCTCTAGGGGGTGCATGCCATGAAAAGGGTAATGGCGGTTTTATGGTGTTATTTAGCACAGGCGGCAAAATCTGGTAAACCACTGTTGTAAGGAGATGTATAGAGCAGCTGCGGGACTATACAGCAGCTGCATGTCTCTCGGTACAGTGACATTCTGTGATTATTTGCCATAATCATATTAAAAATGTATAATTTTCGGCCAAATACTTAGCATTGGGGGGTGCGTCAGCTAGGTCAGGGGGTAACGGGGTGCGCGGCCAAAAAGGTTTGGGGACCGCTGAGCTATAGCAAAATATGTGAATGAGTGTCTCTTACGTAGCAGTGGATATTTGGACAATGACTGGTGGATTCAGCCCTTCTCATTGCCCTAGTACTGTACGTATATGGACATCTTGCTGTGTCTAGTCATTGCTCTTTGCTCTCAATGTGCTTCTCAGAGTGGAAAAGCACGTTGCCTGACAGGAATGCTGAGGAAGTGCCATTAGACCGGCCAGACCATTAACCACAAGGATTCCCAACCATGACGACATCCGATGACTATCGATGTGTGAGTCCGTACTGAATAAGAGCAGAAAATGGTGGAAATACTTACTCCATGTAGGCTTTATTAGTTGACTCAGCAGCCTAATGTGTAATTTGGGGTTTCGGGCATGTCTGGCATACAGCTGTTCATCTCTGGATTTCCTCCATGCCATGATGTCACAAAATAAAGCCGTTCGGAGCCTTGGCTTGGTTATTTATCAAGCCATTTCAGGCTGGTTTTCTCTCCCTTGTCCCTTTCCTACTTAGTGTCTCTTTACTGCAGGGTTCCCCAATAGGCCATTTGCGGCCCGCGGAGGGGGGGCCCCTGGTCGCACGTGCGGACTCGGCCCCCAGCCTGGTACCCTAGTCAAAATATGGCCCTTGAGGAAAATTTATTGGGGAACCCTGCTTTACTGTGTAGCAGCATGTCACGCTTAAGTAAGTCAAGCTGGTCACTTTTATTTGTGACTCCCTTTTGCTTCATTAAACATTAAAATCTCCGCACAGAAAATGACATAGCCAATTCACTACAAACTCAAATGAAGTCAAGTTGAACCCATTTGTTGAAATATGTTGTAGATTACTTTCATGTGAGCTCAAGCATAAATTCCAGAGTTGACCGAAGTTAAACAAACGTAGCTTTACTTACATATAATGATTGTGATGGAGAGGTGTGTGTATATCTTTGTGCTGCTCTGTTGACCTTGTCAGCTATTTTGAATCGGTCTGGTCTGTATTTGTGTGTTCAAGTGCTTAAAAGGACATTCATCAATAACGGCAAACATTAGGTTACACTCTGACTCAACTATTCAATAAAGGGAAGAGGTTGTCTTTGCCACTTGTGTCAATGATGTTTCTCCAGGGAGCGAAACTAGGACAGGTATTTTTCTCTGAAGGAAACTGAACTGGGCTGGACAGTCGATCGTCTTCAGGGTCTTGTTCTCTCTCTTGTATTCATACAATGGTACTGTAGGCTATATTGTTAGATTCAACAATAAATAAATAGTTTAACCATAGCAATTCATCGTTCCACTTTAGATTCATTTTTATTCTATCTGCTTCTGGTAATTTGTGTGCATCATTTTGGAGGCAGAGAGGGACATAATGTATTTGTTTGTTTCTGTTTATCAAGTATTTGCATTGGCTCCATCCCTTTTTACTGCAGTACCTCAGACGCAAATCCACTGATGTGCAAAACAACTGTTGCTATGACGGCAGCTAAAACAGGAAGTCCCCCCCCCACACACACACACACACACACCCACTGACACACTGACACACCCACACCAACTTGCAAAATTACCTGAACATGTGTTGCAATCAGCGGGGTGTTCCAGTCCAGATAGGTCACAGAGGTTGAGGAAAACTCCGGAGAGGGAGTGCATTGACAAGGCATTGTTCTCCATGTTTGCAGCTTTGTTGAGGAGGTCCACCTATGCCACATCCTGCAGGTTTATTCAATGATGTGGCTATTAATTAGCTGCTTGGTGCCATTGGAGAGGGGCACGGCGTGAACCTTTAGGTTCAGACTAAGGCTGCATGTGTATTTATTTAATGTGGTGTTTGTTTATGAGGCCAGCCACAGGACCCTCATTTTCAATTATGATGAGATCAAAAAAGGCATAAAACAAAGTATTAATATTTAAACAAGAACAGGATAAAACAGGCTGTGTACTATAACAAACAAAATATAAGAAACAATGAAAACAATATTTAAATTAAAACAATGACAATTAAAAACTACAAGATTAATGAGCAGGTTTCTAAGTGGCCCCAGTAAAATCATGGAGTCAATATTAAAAGTGTGTTGTAACTCATTCCAGGTAGAGGAAGCACTAAAACTGAATGCTATTTGGTGTTGACCCCAGTGGGGACAAGTAATGGAATTTAGTCATGAGAACAGTTTTGATATATTGAAGTATTCTGAAATAACACTGATGAAATATATTATGATGATTTAACAGTGCTTTATAAATGTACCAATGTTGGTCTCGTCTCATAGAGAGAGAGGGCCAGGCAGGCCAGCCAACCTTTCTGTATAAATTGCAACGGTGTGAGGGTTGTATGGGTCACTTTATAGGACGCTAGGAGCAGAGTAGTAAATGGCATCTAGGTGCTTAAGGGAGGTCTAATATGTCCTCAAAGTCTATGACTGAGAGCCTCTATTATCCTCTTTCTGCAAAACAAGGGGAAACAAGATTAATGTTGTTTCTATAAAGTAGACCAAGTTTTGCCCGCAACTGTTTTTACCAGTTTATCAATATGGTACTTGAAGAATGTATCATCAATCCATATGACTCTTTCAATTGATGACCAGATAAAGTGCTAATTTGGAAATGTATAAAATCAGCCAACTTTGCTCTGGTGAAGAACATGCACATGAGTTGCATTGGTATGGACTGCCTCAAGAGTAGGGACTGATTCATAAAGCCAGGATGCAGTAACTATGCTCAAGGTAAACGGAGATAATTGGCCAGCTAAATGGGTTATAGGTACAATATTACTTCAATTGTGCATGTATTCATGGCCAAAAGTGGAATTGCTGATTTGACCCTTGGCCTTTTTATAATGCTTTTTCTCTCAAACAAAAAGCAAAACAAAATTAAACTCTGAAACTTTGTCACAAGATAAAACAGACACAGCGGAGTTCATTTTTAGTTATAACTCAATTTTCGACCAAAAATAAATCGATGAACAGAGCTGCACAGTGTATTTTCTTTTAGGCTGCACAGCAGACACATCATTTAAGACCAAAGCCCAAGACATGTATGTAGTCGACCGGAATCCATTCTCTCTCACTTGTTAGACAAAGTCTGTATCGGCAAAAACAAAAACAAAATTAAACTCTGAAACTTTGTCACAAGATAAAACAGACACAGAGGAGTGTAGTCGACCGGAATCCATTCTCTCTCACTTGTTAGACAAAGTCTGTATCGGCAAAAAGAAAAACAAAATTAAACTCTGAAACTTTGTCACAAGATAAAACAGACACATAGGAGTGTAGTCGACCGGAATCCATTCTCTCTCACTTGTTAGACAAAGTCTGTATCGGCTCCAATAGCTACAGTAGAAGACACAACCCTATACACTTGTACTTAGTTGACCGGAATCCCACAAGGGTCTATACTAGGCCCCCTCCTGTTGTCCCTCTAGTCTAAACTGAATATCTTTGCAGAAAATAGTCGATCTACAAGCACACGGCATGCGCTCCAGCGAGTTGTGAGCTTGTAGAACTGCTATTTTCACAAATGTTTGCATCAAACTTTAGACCCTAGGGTTCTCAACAGAGAAAGCAGATTGACCAAAGGCTGTCTTTCTACACGGTTAAGTCTAGTACATGCTCTAGAGGATGTACTAGACAATGCCTCTGCCAGGTTAGGCCAGGTATCTATACTGTAAGTGGATTAAACATCAAGCATGCAAAATTGAGGATATTATGCTGTATATATCTTCAGGATGTTACAGTGATGATAATCCCATGGCTTTTGAAGTACACAGACACCTGCCTGTGATAAAGTTGTTATGCAGTATGGGGACGCGGGGGGGGTTGGGGGTTAGCTTTCAAAAAGCTTTGCTGTAGATAGGGACAATTGGTGCCTGACGCTCTAAATTTTTTCAGATCAATGGCAGTGACCCTACTTGAAAGACATGCGTCACTAATGCCTAGCTGGTTAACATGTGCCACTACGTGTGGTGACTTCACCATTAATTAAAATGGCAGGATTTTCTCTAGGTTGTCCTCGGACGAACCCTCCAGTGGCGTCTCCAGTCATCTCGATCCTCCTTACATCTGGCATTCTTGCTATAGCTCCCAGTACTATCTGCCCCTGCATCTTTCTCTAGTGCATCCATGTATGTAGGTGCGTGTGGGACACCCTCGTGATCGATGTCACCTTCCCTGGTTATAACATCCAAATATGAAAATGCTACCATCTTTGATCTGCTGTGAGGGGTTGAATGGTGGGGATGGAGTGTGCAGTGTAGCCTTTTGAAAGCCAGGCTGTGGCAGACAGCTAGTAGTAGAGGTGCTGAATGCTTGAGCTATATTAATCTGGAGGGACTGAACGGCATTAGTCGTCGTCCTTTGTGTGTCCTTTACCGCTTTTTCTCGTGGCTGCAGCGCTGCTGAACAGAGTGTTGTTTAATGTTTTCATGCTGCGCCATTAGAGCATTTTCTATGGATGTTTAGTTGAGGAGCCAAAGCACCTCAACTGGCAGTAAATGGTTGGGTTAGATCATGCCACGCCCCCTGATGCATGTGGGGTGGTTTGGGCACCTCAGATAAATAACGGTAGTGGGTCACACACACCACTACCACCACACACCACTAGCACCACACCAGGCTATCCAGCCTTCATCTGTATGACACACTGATGAAGGCTGGATAGCCGAAACGTTTGTCCCCTGTTCAAAATGAAATAAATGTTTTGAACTGCAGTCTTGGTGTGTGCGACCCACTACAGAGTGCGGTGGTCACATGAAGAGTGTTTTGGGCACTTGAAATCTCTTCATGTACTGTGTGTTCAAAGCCAAGCCTGAAGTACCTCATTACAAAAGAAACACTTGGTTGCTTTCACATGGTGCAGATACCCTCAAACAAGGTGCTCTATTTGCGTGCTCATTTAGCTGGAGCTAGTTTATTTTGTGTACAGTATGCTTTTTGAGAGCTCAGTGAACCAGTCACACTTTACTGGCATTGGTGTTGGTATTCTATCCTCTTATTCTTCCCCCTGTCGTACATACTGTATTATAGTATGTTATCCATTGGACAGTCGAAGACAAATGTTTATATAAGATGGAAGTGACCTTGTTCTGAAGGATAGCATATCACACTGACAGGCGGAGAGGCAGAGAGAGAGGGAGGTTAAAGAAGAGAGTGGAAACAAGAAAATCAGATGAATTGAAAATGGAGTGAGTAGTGGACAAAAGACCAGATGCACTCTCAGGAACTGCTGCTGTCTTGAGCAGAGAGAGAGAGAGAGACAGAGAAAGAGAGGGGGGAGCAGGGGGGAGCTATACGGAGGAACATCACCTTTATGCCCCCACCTTCATGATTCATGAAACATGCGGGCAGTCAGAGGCAGGCAGGCGGGGAGAGAGGGGGAGACAGAGAGAGAGAGGGGGGAGACAGAGAGAAAAAGAGGGAGACAGACAGACAGGGAGAAAGAGGGGGGCATGGAGAGGGAGGGAGATAGGGAGAGAAATAGAGAGACAGGGAGAGAGAGAAAGAGACAGGGAGAGGGAGAAAAAGAGAGCGACAGAGAGAGGGATGGGGAGATAGGGAGAGAAACAGAGAGAGAAAGAGAGGGAGAGAGAGAGAAAGAGAGAGACAGGGAGAGGGAGAAAGAGAGTAGAGAGGGAGAGTGTAGTGCGTGAGGGAGGTATAGTGGGAGGGGGCAAAAGAGGGAGAGGCAGCTGGGTGTGAGCATGCATGATCCACCCTCTTTCCCCCTCTGTGTGCCACTGGCTGCTGTGTCTTTCTCAAACACACAGAATCAAAAAGTTAGGCAAAGTCTGTCTCAGCTCCAATAGCTAGCAGACACCCACTGCAACGCCCTGCACAGCACCAGGCTCTCTCTCTCTTTCTCTCATTCACCCTCTCTTTCTCTCCTTCAGACACACACACACGCGTGCGCACGCACACACAAACACGCACGCACACACACACACACACACACACACACACACACACACACACACACACACACACACACACACACACGCACACACACGCACCACACACACACACACACACGCGCACACACACACACACACACACACACACACACACACACACACACACACACACACACACACACACACACACACACACACACACACACACCCATCACTCCTGGCAGAGAGAAGAAGACAGGAATACAGGAGAGCCTTTTACACACCACCTCTCCCGGCCACTCAACCCAGACGTTCGACAGACGCTTTTTTGCCCAGGATGTGGAGTCTGCTCTTGTGGGTCACCTTTGGATTACTGGCCTCCTCCAGGTCGGAACATCACGCTGAAGGTGAGGAGGGTTTCTCTGACCGCTGCCCAGACGGACAGCTCTCTTTGTTGTTTCATTCTATCTGCTCTCCGGCTGGAAACACTCCTTTGTTACAGGATTTTTACACCCAGGCATGCTTTGGAGAATGCTCTATGGGGCTTAGAGCTGAGCATGGTTTGAGAACTTGAGCGTGTGTGTGTGTGTGTGTGTGTGTGTGTGTGTGTGTGTGTGTGTGTGTGTGTGTGTGTGTGTGTGTGTGTGTGTGTGTGTGTGTGTGTGTGTGTGTGTGTGTGTGTGTGTGTGTGTGTGTGTGTGTGTGTGTGTGTGTGTGTGTGTGTGACCAGAAGACACTGTGAGACAGGCTATGGTCTGATGCTGCCCGTGTAGACTGGATGAGTTGATGCCGGCAAGACAGCAAGCGTGCGCGACTCCAGCTCAGACAGGCTTACGTCTGGCAGGCTGAGACTCTGCCGATAGACACAAAGGAGACTGGTGCTTTTGCTACACTCTCTCTTTCTCTATCACACACACACAGGCACACACACAGTTACTCATGCGCTGGCAAGTGAGCCTGATATATCAGGGCTTTTCGTCTTCTTTTTGTTTGATTGGTCAGTGTAGCTTTCAGAGAGTGAGTGAGTGACTCCATGGCTTCAATTAGTGTCAGTGAGACAGACGGTGGGGATCTGTGCTGCCTGCCTGCCACGCTTGCTGCTCTTACTCTCTGACACAAAGGACGCTCATCAGTCGCTCTATACCTTACATTCTTCCTCACTGCCTCTTTTGTCTTTGTGTTCTTCCTCGTGCGGTGCGGTCGGTCGGTCGATCCGTGGAAGGATCTTGATTGGATTTGTTGCTCGCAGCGATATGTCCCTGCGGACAAGTTGCTGTAGAATCAAACAGGTCTGGGTTAGTCTGACTCGTCTCATGGGGGGTGGGGGGGGGGTCTTTTTGGCTCTGTGCCCAACAGCTTCGAGCCTACAATGCTCTAAATGTTACACACTTTAAAAAACAAAGTGGAGAGTTCTTAGGTAGCTTATATGAACTGTATGCTTATATGTTAATGGTGGTGGTGGGGGGGGGGGGGGGGGGGGTCTTCCACTGCTGTGTTTTGGAACACGTGCTCGCCCTCTGGCTAAACCTCGGGCACAAAGTGCCATGTTTTCTGTATTTACTATACTGTAGGTGTCGTGTCTGCATGCATGTCTGATGTCTGTGTGTTCTTTGCATTTACTCTCTCTGTGTGTGTGTGTGTGTGTGTGTGTGTGTGTGTGTGTGTGTGTGTGTGTGTGTGTGTGTGTGTGTGTGTGTGTGTGTGTGTGTGTGGGTGGGTGGGTGGGTGGGTGTGTGGGTGTGTGGGTGCGCACGTGTGTGTGTGGGTGCGCACGTGTGTGTTTTGTCCTTGTCTTTGAACCTGACATCCATGACTGTTTCCTCTAACGTCGTGATGTGGGGAGACCATGTTTCCATGCATGTAACCAAGATGAGATCAACAGACTATTACTTTGACCATATCTTTTATATGACCAAGCATGGACATATCCTGCCAGAACCGGCAAGTTAAGGCACTTTGATCGTGTACATTTATAATAAAAAACACACTACACTTAATAAAAATGTATATCCTGTGACTTTTTGGAGACAAAGCAATTGAAAGTTATCCACAGTTAGGCCTTAATCATATAGCATTACTGAATCTTGAGCAAACTTGAGCAAATAGCTTACTGTATTTGTTGATTCTCAATGACAGATATGTCTAATGCGGTATTATCAAAAGATCTGTTGAGAGCCACCACCCCATATGATCCTAATATGTGTGATGATGTTTCCTGTTGTTGAAAGTTTAATATGTTTGATGATCCTCCCCTAAGGGCAGAAAAGCACACTGTCACTTCTAAGAAAGCCAGTTTGACCACCCTCTTGAGCTGAGTTTCCCCATGCAAAGGAACAAACACACACACACACACACACACAGGCGCATGCGTGCGACGCGTGTGTGTGTGCGTGCGTGCGTGCGTGTGTGTGTGGCAGTATTTGCTTCCTTGGCGAGGCCACCCCTCCTGTACCTGTCCGTGTCACGTTTCAAGGTGAGGGTCAGTAAGGGGGCCCCTGTGCAGTGGGACCGGGACATGACAAAGAGGGCTTGTGCCCGCACAGAATCCAGAGCACCGTCTCCTGCCACATGAGACTCTCTTGGGCACGTGTTCGCCCCTTCCACACACCCAGTGTGTCCTCCTGGAGACACCAACCATCCTAAAAGCTCGATGACACTGCACTGCCTATCACACATTGGCTGCAGACTTTGGACAGTAATACAGAGTTTTGTTCAAATGGTTCCATTTGGTTCCATACATTCTGTGACTTAAATTTACACAGAGGATTTTACTGTGTAGTGTGTAGCTCAGAGCATTCGACCCACATCTACCTCAGACGCTGATCTGCATTTTAAAAGCATCTTTAATGGCCGAGGAATGGCACAGTACAATCCTGAGTGTCAAACTCAAAGTTAAGACACTTTGACATTCACATTTCGCTGTGTAGATGTCTGCTGCATCTGTTAAAATGCAGTTAAACGTATAAATTACATCTTAGAGCCTTCTCTTTTTTTGCTCACTAGCAGTCACCCTGTTCAGTGTTCACCCGCCCCTCGCCGTTGCTTTTCCTTCTCATATACACTAAAGTCTTTGTGGAACTGGGAAAGCTGCTGAAAAGAGCTCTGTAATGTATACAAGTCTGTGGTGCATGAGGCAAACTCAGGAATCTCTCAGCTCACCCAATCTTCAACTATTAGTCTACATTTAGTAGCTATACCCTGCATCAATATGTCAATATGGTATTAAGTTGTGTCTGTGTTGAGTCAAACCAGAGGATCCTCCTGCCATTATTCAGTCAGTTTGACTTTGTTTAACCAAATTCTAAACAAATAGTCTCAAAGTAGTTTGCTTTTAATTTAAATCATATAGCTTTCAAAGCATTTTAAAGATGAACAGCTATCACAACAAAACAACACATAGCACTAAAGAATAAATACATTTGATTTAAAAAAATATATAATCTCCTGAAGAAAAACATTATCATGGGAAGTAAAGTTGATGATGTTCATTTTGAGGTGGTCTTGGCTTAAAGGGATAGTTCACCCCCAAAATGACTTTTTTTCTATTGATTATATACACTCCATGGAGCCTTGAATACATGGAGATTGGTAAAAGCGCCTTTTTTGTTTTTGTCACAATCCTAAACCAATAATTCCATTGAGTCCATTGAGTCTCCTAGTCCTACCAGAGACTGGTGTCTCCATTGAGTCTCCTACCAGAGACTGGTGTCTCCATTGAGTCTCCTACCAGAGACTGGCGTCTCCATTGAGTCTCCTACCAGAGACTGGTGTCTCCATTGAGTTTCCTACCAGAGACTGGTGTCTCCATTGAGTCTCCTACCAGAGACTGGCGTCTCCATTGAGTCTCCTACCAGAGACTGGCGTCTCCATTGAGTCTCATACCAGAGACTGGCGTCTCCATTGAGTCTCATACCAGAGACTGGCGTCTCCATTGAGTCATACCAGAGACTGGCGTCTCCATTGAGTCTCATACCAGAGACTGGCATCTCCATTGAGTCTCCTACCAGAGACTCCAGTCATCAAATTATTGGCTTGGGAATGAGACAAAAACAAACAAATGTCCATGAATTCAAGGCTACAATGTATAGAAAATAAGTAATTTTGGGTTAACTATCCATTTAAAGCATTCACGTGCAACCATCTTTGTCCTAACATCAGGGTCATCTTAAAGGTTGTATGCTTGTTTAAAGGGATAAATCTGTGAAACCTCATAAATGTTAAATTGTCTGCCCGGCAACGGATCCTCGAAACGAAAATAAACAAACAATACTGACAGACAGTGCAAGGACGACTTCAACAGGGAAAGCTGCAAAGTGTGCAGTTTTTTTTCCCCTTTCTCTCCAACCGAAAGACGGATTGTTATAAAGGAGTGTTGGAGGTCGAGCTGTCTCTGTTATCATGGATCATCTGTATTTGGGGGGCGTGAGTTCATTCACTGAGACCTTCACTCAATTTAGATTAGAGATTAAAAGCTGGGCTAAATCATTTCAAGTCAACACAGAACGAATAAATAGACACCGGCAACCACTGACGTCTTTAAAAGAACGTACTTAAGCAGACATTTGAGGTAGAGAGAATGGAAACAAGGACAAAGGCTAGAGAGGTTCCTTCAGGTGACCTTCAGGTGGGTTGTGTGTGTGGGTGTAGTGAAGGTAGGTGAATTCCGCACGCGCACGTGTGTGTATGTGTGCGTGCGCGTGTCTGTACATGTGCAAGCTCTCGGGCTGGGGACGGGGGATCTCATGTTTCACCTGTCCCACTGGTCCACGGACCCGTGACCAGTGAGGTGAGGGCTAGACATAACATGCCTGCTGACAGAGCAACTTCTGTGGAGGAGAAACCAGAGAACACGAGGAACTGGATCATTATCACACACTCGCGGTCACAAGGCATATGCAAACCAGCCGCGGATAAAAGGATGTCACAGGCCTAATGTGCACACATGTATGCGGCGTATGAGAAAGGTTCAGTGAGAACATAGTGCACGACTGTACGTCCTGGTAGCTGGTAGGGCTGTCCTCAACGAAATAAATTCTAAAGTCGCCTAATCATCCTTGGAATTTGTCGACTAATCGATTTTTGATCAACTCGACAGATCTGTAAAATTGTGTTTGCTGCCTTTTCAGATTGGTGAGGTTGAGAACTGAACATCAGAATTATTGTTTATATCTATATATTATACACAACACAACATAAAAAGACAGGAGAGAGAGCCTGAGAAACGGCTACCACATACAAGCATTTGCAGCAGGCACTCAAATGGCCTCTTTGTAGGCCCTGTAATTGGAATGAGTGGACTTTAAATCGTTTGACTATGTGCAGGTACATGAGACATAATGTACACATGCTAATGTTGATTAAACATAACAATGGCTACTGGCTATTGACATAAAGAAAGAGTTATATAGTTTACAAGAGATGTGCATGGGGGGGGAAAGCATAACAAAGTCTGTGTCAACAAAGTCTTGTTGACAAAGTCCAACTCCAAACTGACAGATTAATAGATTCTTTGGCTTTAAGTGGACAGCCCTATCCATGCGCACCCCCCTTATTGTTTTTTCTAGTTTGGATTTTTGGGATCCATAGGACCTCTAATATACAGATTTTGATGATCCCAAGAACAAAAATGCCCCAAAGTATGTTTTTTTCAATGTTTTAGACCTGCCAAATTGCTGTCTGGAACACCGGCGAGACTGTCGTTCGGAGACTGTGGCACGCTCAAATTTAGAGATAGACCAAAGATAGAGATACCATTTGATTCTAGACAACCTCAGGTTTCCAATGGGACCAACCTTGTCATGCCACCTTGTCGGGAAGGGGGTAAATACCTAATTGATTTGACTACATTTTGGCGAGAGAAACAGCCATAGTTATTTTCCAAAAGGTCCCTTTAGCTGTCACAATATGTGAATGGAAATGGGTTACATGGATACCTTCAAGCCTCCCCTTTACAGACATGCCAAATTTATGCCAATCTCATGCCGTTTTGGGCAAGAACCATGACGTTTTATACATGCAGTACAAATGTGTAATTTCTGCCTATTGTAAAAATGAGACCACTTTACTGTATCTATAGCTGTATCTAAACCACTGTACTGCATCTATATCTGTATGAGACCACTGTACTGCATCTAGACTACTGTGCTGCATATCTATAGACATCTGAAATGTATCTATAAACCACTGTACTGCATATTTATAGACCATTGTACTGCATCTATAGACCCCATACATTGACCACTGCACTGCATATAGATCACTGTACTGCATCTCAACTCAACTCAACACAAAAAGTATTTATAAAGCATTTAAAATGACCAGGTACACCCAAAGTGCTGTAGAGGTTAAAATACAATTGAAATAGAAACTAAAACAAAACATTGGCATCTGTAAAGGAAGATCATGGACTGCCAGGCTCAGCTGTCACTAAAGATCAGACAGAAGGAATTTGTCTTTAATACAGATTGACTTAATATCCATTGACTGGGCAGCTCTATGTGTAGGGAGCTAGGGGCAAGATATTTCACAGCCTGGGGGGTCGAGGCTCTGGAACAGCTTGTCCCCAGTGGGAGGCAGTCACTGCGAAGGCTCGGTAGATGAAGTTCTGTGGTCTACATATCCACTAGAGTGGTCTACTGATGCACTAGAGTGGTCTAAGCATGCACTAGTGTGGTCTAAACAAGCACTAGTGTGGTCTAAACATGCACTAGAGTGGTATAAACATGCACTAGAGTGGTCTAAACATGCACTAGAGTGGTATAAACATGCACTAGAGTGGTCTAAACATGCACTAGAGTGGACTACATGTGAAGTGAACAAAACAAGGGATGTCACCAGAACATTTAAAATAACGTTTTACATGATTTTACTGTGCCAACACTGCTTGTTGCTGAAGGCATCTTTAGTCCCGTGTATTTGCGTGGATGCTTGTCCATGGGCGTAATAGCCTTGTGTGTGTGTGTGTGTGTGTGTGTGTGTGTGTGTGGGGGGGGGGGGGGTCCATGTGTGGGTGTGTGTGTAATGTAATGTTCTTCATAGCTGCCAATGAGCGGTACAACAAGAAAGAGAAAAAGTGGAACAGAAGGCCTGTCTATTTCTGCGAGAGCACGAGAGCAGCTGGAGTTTTTTGGCAGCCTGCTGTGTTAAAGTTCTTTATTTCTGTCAGGCTCTGTACAAGCCCAGACCCTCCATGATCGCCCTGGTTCTTTCAGTTCCATTAGGTGACAATAATGTCTTTGGTAGAGTCGCCGCCTTTGCCTAGCAGGCTCCTGCACTTTACAAAGACACCCATGACCACTGTCTCTGCATACTAATAGAATGCACCCCTGATTCATGAGTTCTCGCCTCCTTTCAGAACACTGACAAGCAGCGTTTGTCTTTGATCTTACTGGGTAAGATCAGGAGATGCTGTTGTGAGGTTCGGGGAGACACTGTGACTTGGAGTGGAGTGGTGCATGACAGTCAGTGATGGACAGTAACAAAGTACATTTAGTTGAAAACCTGACTTTCACTTGTCCCCTTATTATAAATAAGTTAATTCATAATGAATTAATATAATAATAATATAATTGATATAATATAATATAATTGATGCATTACACATTGACTATACTATACTATACTTTATTCATTCATTCAACCTGCCCGTGCCGAGGTCTTTCAGCCGTGTCTTATTCAAGGCGAATAGGTCCGTAATAGGTCCGTGTTAAATGAGCGACGGGCCGTGATCGGCCTTAAACAAAGCTCCTTTTAATTATAATCGGAATCTGGGATTAGAATCTGAGATAAAAGCATGTCAAAAATCAAAACAAACCGGGGGTGGATGGCCATTGGCCGCGACCATTTTGATTTTCGGGTTTAGATCGTGGTAGCATTCCAGAGCTAACCATATGTAGCTTTGGACCGCGACCAACCTTAATCAATACTGTATAAAACATTAAAAGACGGAGATCTCCGTCCATGGGTAGTCAATGTGTTTAGGAAATCAAGCCCTATTTCAAAGTTCCTTATTTTTACAAGTTCAAGTGTTAACTCAAGTACGACTTGCACAACTTACATTTTCACTGTGTGATATTTGACCACTATCTATACTTCGACTGGCCCTAGTCAAAAAATCCTATAGGATTTTTAAAAATTCGAATAGGATTGCGAAAATCCTATTCGATCATAATGAATTAATAAGCAGTTGAGACGAATAACAGTCTAACTCCATAATTTATTCTGAACCCTCCCCGAAAAGGCCTAGCTGTCCTGACCCCTTATCCATAATTCATACATTATGGATAATTAGTGTGGATTTAGACTGTTATTCGTCTCAAATGCTCACTATAAGGGTGCGTGCGTGCGTGCGTGCGTGCGTGCGTGCGTGCGTGCGTGCGTGCCTTACCAATCCTATTGGTTCCAAGTGGTTTCTTTTGGAATTCAATAGGAGTTTGGTTCCAAATTCTAATAGGATTCCTATAGGATTTTTTGACTAGGGGGATTGAGTAGGCTACAACTGGTGACAGTTGAAGTCAGTGGCATGTGTGTGTGTGTGTGTGTGTGTGTGTGTGTGTGTGTGTGTGTGTGTGTGTGTGTGTGTGTGTGTGTGTGTGTGTGTGTGTGTGTGTGTGTGTGTGTGTGTGTGTGTGTGTGTGTGTGTGTGTGTGTGTGTGTGTGTGTGTGTGTGTGTGTGTGTGTGTGTGTGTGTGTGCGTGCGTGCGTGCGTGCGTGCGTGCGTGCGTGCGTGCGTGCGTGCGTGCGTGCGTGCGTGCGTGCGTGCGTGCGTGCGTGCGTGCGTGCGTGCGTGCGTGCGTGCGTGCGTGCGTGCGTGCGTGCGTGCGTGCGTGCGTGCGTGCGTGCGTGCGTGCGTGCGTGCGTGCGTGCGTGCGTGCGTGCGTGCGTGCGTGCGTGCGTGCGTGCGTGCGTGCGTGCGTGCGTGCGTGCGTGCGTGCGTGCGTGCGTGCGTGCGTGCGTGCGTGCGTGCGTGCGTGCGTGCGTGCGTGCGTGCGTGCGCCTCCCTTCTTGCCTCTAACGGCAGAAGGGAGTGGTTTCCTGTTCCTGTCAGTGCACCTCATAAAGGCAGAAGGCCTATGGGGAAGTTTGCTTATGTTTTAGGTGTTCAAATAATCTCACTTTTATCAAATTCAAAGTGCCATTAATGCTGACAAGAACAACCATGGAAACATGGTTAATTTTATATCTTAAAGGTTAAGATGACAGCTAGCCAATAAACATAAGTACCATCATCATTGATGCAATAATATCTATTTTGTCTGAAGCTGCATAGGAATCATGATGAGAGCCAAATTGTGTTTGCTGCATCTGGTAGCTTTACAGTGTAATTACCGGGTGGTACTGTCAATAATGATCTTAGCCTTGAAGTTCTGTTATTTATCTTATCCTTGGTGTTGAGATGGGTTTCCTTGCTGCAGTTTGTGTCCGTTTGTTGCTTTCTGTATTGCCCAGTGATGGCTTTGAAAGTTGACACATCAAAAGAAGTGCACAAGCTTCCCTACAAATGTGCCTTCTCTCTTCATGTCTAAACAATTAACCAAATAAATGGACATGGAAGAATGACACCATTGTCAAGAACTGTGTGCCAGTTATTGTCTGGAAAATGTTGTCTTTTTAGAGCAATTAATCCAGTTATATGTTATATGTGAGAGTGCAAAAAGGTATAGGCTTCAATCTTTGCATTTATATACATTTTACAGTATAAACTTGATGCTTGCTATTCTTGACCTGTCTCTGAGTGAGACTCTTTAGCTTAAATTATTTTGGAAGTTCTCCGTTAAATAGTCGACCAAGGGGAGCCAATGTGCTCGAACATGGACAAAACCTGTAGTTATCTGATGGGATGTATGCATGTTTGGTTAGCACCTACTGCTCTGATATTTCCCCTCCAGTGAATCAAGCTGCTGTTTCTTGTTATGAAAACTAAATCTAACATTCTCACACTGCTGTTTGCTGTACTGTATATTCAGGGGGAAACCATGGCGATATCTCTGTGGAGACAGAGTCAGCGTGGCACATGCTCTATCTCAAGGGTGTTTTAAACGTGGGTGGGTGCCAGTGTTGTGCACAGAGAATCTACAAGCTCATGGATTCATTGATTAAGATGTTGATTGACAATTTTTATATGTAAAAACAAACATTTAGTAATTTACACACCACCATCAAACGGATAATACGCGAAAAAAAGCTTAAAGCTAATTTCCATTGTGGTTCCCCCGCAACACATAGTGAGCTTGTATATTGGCTATTCTCTTTGCATGCTTCAGGGGACTGAGTCTCTCCCTAGTGTCATATGGGACACTGGCAGGTGGCCGCGCCACATTGTGAGCTTGTAGATCTTAGCCTGACACTGAATTTTAATTTTGTTTCACCGCCAGAAGATATTTTTGATGGCTGTATATATATACAGTATATATATATCACCGGTCTAGTTATTATCTATAAATGCACCAAGTCTCTGTGTGTACTGTGTACGTACGTGTGTACGTGTGTACGTACGTCTGTTATCCACGTAACTCGAAAACCGTTCAAATTTGACATGCAGTGCCCGGTGTCGAGTCCATCGGATAGCCAATGCCTCTTCCAGGGTTACCCTATATCTCCATATATGGAGCTGGCCTGTTCTAACATCACAATGGTTGTTATGACATCACAATGGTGTTGTGACATCTGCATAGACTCTATATTTGGGCATGCCTGACAAAGAACTTCATATATGGGCATAAAAGGGACACAGATAATGGAATTAATTCTGTACTGGCGCATGTCTTGAGTCTACAGGGTTTGATGAGGTCAGATCAACATGTCAGAACAGGAAGGATCAACATATGGAATGTCAGAACATGTCAGCTCTGGAGATCTAAGAGTTTGAGGTCAGATGTAGAGTTGCTGGCCGGCTCCGTATATGCAGATGTAGGTGATGATCCAGTCTTCTGCATGTATGGTTATCCAGGGTTAGATGAGGTCAGTGTCGTGATCTTCATAATGGAGATGGCCATATATGGTGGCGTGACGTGTCACGAGGCGTGACCATATATGGAGGTATGATGTAACGAGGCGTGACCATATATGGGGGCGTGATGTCACGAGGCATGACCATATATGGAGGCATGATGTCACGAGGCGCTAAAATAGCCGATTTGCTCGTCTACACATGACGTAAATTCTCCATTCATTGTCAATGGGAATTTAGTCTTTGTGTAGAACAAAAATAGCCAATTTGACACTATAGCTGACTAGCAGTGGGTCCACAGCCCAAACCTGGATCCTGACCCACTGTTTGGCATGACCACGTTCAATGAGGCATTTAATGTGGTCAATGCATGCCTCATTCCTACTCTGTATAGTACGACCTTTGCCAAAAAGATCAGATCTACAACAAGCTCCACACCCACAACACCAGAGGGAGTTCAACAAACCATGTGCAACCCAGATTTCTGCACAAACAAGGGAATAAATTAATTTAAATTAATTTCGCTCCTATGCCACCAAAATGTGGAAAGCCCTACCAACAGTCATTAAGACATGCGAATCCCTTGACTCCTTCAAAACCGCCCTCAAAGGGCACCTACGGACGGCTGCAATTCAAACTGGCCCAGTAAATTCTGAATCCTCCACCCACCCCTTTTTCCCCTCAATGTATATATATTTTTTCCCTTTTTACGTCTCTAAATGTTATGATGAATTGAAAATGGTGGACCCTCTTGTAAACAAGTGTAATGCTTTATTGTGTCGTCCACACACAGTTGACAGTTTTTGTATTGAGTTGTATTGAGTTGTAACTCTTGAGCGATGGATTAGGCTATACGCTAAATGAAGCTTAAAGGCCCATGCCTTTTGCAACCAGATCTTGATTTAAAGATGGAGTGCTGTGATTTCTTTCCACCCTAAAACATGATCAACAGGTATTATTATTATATAAGGAAGAAGCTTTATTTCATAAAGTGTACAGTATTTGTTAAAATGTAGACAAGCCCACTAGTTCATTAAAGGGAAATACCACTCATTTTCAACATTTAACTAGTTCTAGACTACACTCTAAGGAATATTAATGACATAGTTTAATGTTGAAAAAAGTATGCCTGGTTTGCCTGGTGGGTGGTGGTGATCCACCTGAACTGAAGCCGCACCCACAGCTGTTGTTGTATGATAAAGGGGGAGGTGTTAGGGGAGGGGATGATATTGTGATGTCACTATATCACCGTTTTTTTCATTGACACGTTTGACTGTCAAGGTTTCAGCCTCCAGGAAGAAACCCTAAATACCAAGTGAAGACCTCATTGCACTTAACCACACCAAGGCGTCTAATGTAGTACAAAACTCTTGACACTCCATCTTTAATGATGTTTGGGAGACAAGAAACACATTCCTATGGTGTTTTTATGTGGGCAATATGTGTTTTAGATAAGTAGAAGAAGAAGTGTCTGTGATGTCACAGACACTGGTCTCACTTCCTTCCTGGGCTATATTTTGTCTCAGTAAGACAGCCCTCCCCCTCTGCACAAGGTACACCAAAGCATTATGATATATGATATGATATGATATAGTACTTTATTGTCAGTTCACACTGAAATTTGTCTTGCGACACAGCAGCCAAGTATGCAGAACACATATACGCACATTTGACATAACACAAAGAACAAGACAATTTACATACATAAAGACATGAAGACAAGAGCAATATCCACCGCTTAGATTATCCTGTGGCTACTACAACTCCTGATTAAGCCTCAAGGTCGACTGGTGGACAAAGGACCTCTTTAGTCTGACCTTATTGTATGCTGGTACACCATATATCCTTCCTGAAGGTAGCAACCTATATTCTCCATACAACACATGCTTAGTATTAGAGGTGATATTCCTTGCTAATTTTAGGATTATGGTCATTGTAGTAATCCAGCAATCCAGTCAAACCCTATACTAGTCAAACACACATTATTATAGACTACATTATTGTTCTGGCCAGAGTGCAAACTTCAAATTGTGCTACTGTGAACGGTGAAATGTCCCTTTAATGATTGTGTAACACAGGGCCTTGGTCATAGTTGCGCTCTGTCTTGTTTAACTATTGATGAGCATTCCACTACAGAAGAGGAATATGCGGCCGACTTTCATACCATTCAATTATTTCGACTGGGTTTAGCTCATTTTTCTCCCTCAGGAAAAGAAGAAGCCATTCCCCCCGTTTTTTTAAAGATCCGCCCAATATGACAATATTCATGCTTAACCTGTTAAAACCGGGAAAGCATCTGTATCATTTTAGAATTTAGTTATATAGAAACATACTGTAAGTTTTTTCCAGAAACCTCTTAGGATTTAGAACAGTGGTTTTCAAAAATAGCAGATAAACAAGCTTCGTGGCAGCTTGTACATCTGCTATTTTAGAACAATTTAAATGTGTTTGCATTTTTTTAACACAAATCTTCTCTTCTGGGGGTCCCTGGCACAAAACATTTTCAGATGGGGGACCGCAGCCATATATAAATTTGGGGGTCCTCATGAAAAAGAAAAATCAGAACTACTGATTTAGTAGCTCTGGTCCATAGCCTTCTACTGAAGCAGTAGAAGGCTATGGACCAGAGCTACTGATTTAGTAGGCATCTGTAGAATTGGCCTCAGGTCTTAATGGGTTAAACCCTAGTTGAGCGAGTCTATCCTTTGGCACCCTCCCCTTTTCCCTCTTGTATCTGACAGGAGGATAAAACAACCCAAAAAGCTTGAGAGCTTACAGTATTTCCTTTGTGATCCATTGTGGAGTACAAATGTGTGAAAACCGATTGAATTCTAGTTTACTTCAGAGCCATGAACACGAGAATTTCTGTTAAACATTGGTTTACACGTTTGAGCAATACATAAGCAATTCATTGACATTCATATTTAGTTAAGAGCAGGAGTGGAACTGGTGAGACGTATACAGGGGCCCGGACAGGAGTCAACCCACAGAGTTTTGATTAATTGATCGGCAGAGTAGTTCCGGAGGAACGGATTGTGTCGCCCTGGTTTTTCCCTAATGGGACTGATCAAGGGTAGCTATACTGGGACGTAAGTCGGGACTTGATCACCCCGGCTGGGTCACCTGAGTGAGGGGTATGATGTTGGAAGACCCGAAACCCTGATGACCTTGGGATACATCACTGAGGATACGTCCCAGGTGCATCCATGCGATGTATTTTTTTTAGCTTGAATCAGCAGACATAAATGGGCAGCAGTGGCTCAGGGGTAGAGTGTGTGTGTGTGTGTGTGTGTGTGTGTGTGTGTGTGTGTGTGTGTGTGTGTGTGTGTGTGTGTGTGTGTGTGTGTGTGTGTGTGTGTGTGTGTGTGTGTGTGTGTGTGTGTGTGTGTGTGTGTGTGTGTGTGTGTGTGTGTGTGCGTGCGTGCGTGCGTGCGTGCGTGCGTGCGTGCGTGCGTGCGTGCGTGCGTGCGTGCGTGCGTGCGTGCGTGCGTGCGTGCGTGCGTGCGTGCGTGCGTGCGTGCGTGCGTGCGTGCGTGCGTGCGTGCGTGCGTGCGTGCGTGCGTGCGTGCGTGCGTGCGTGCGTGCGTGCGTGCGTGCGTGTTTCTATGTGCAGGGCGTTGCTGAAAATGAGCACCTGTGCTCAGCTACTTCCCTGGGTAAATAAAGAATTACGAATTATGAATGTGAATGTAATGCACATTCATACAGCTAGCCAAGAGAAAACAGCCTCGGCACTGATGTGGCAGGTCAAGTTTATGTGTATGTCCCAAATTGGGCAATTCATGGATGAGATGTTTTGTGACGCGAAGGTGTGCTTGCGCCCAATGAGGCAAGGAAGCTAGGCTGATTGATACAATCATTACAGCTGGGTCGTGCAAGACTCATGTGTCCCTGTATAAACTTGCTTAACTGCTTAATTTATGCAAATGTTTTTTACTTTTTGAGATTTTTTCAAATGTACTATAAATAAAATGTATGATTACTTAATCTGTATTATTTATCATTTCAGATCCAACTACGAGTGTGGAAGCACAATTCAACTCCCATGCACCAGGTAGGCTAAGTCATGCATTAATCGTATCAATTACCGTGAGTTTCAGAGTTCATGAAATAATAATACAATGTATTTGTATAGCACTTTTGATCCACTTTACCCTATATCATTTGTCGTATGACAATTAGTGGAAATAGCTGATCTTCAAGCTGTAGTAGTAAAAGCAACTCAGTGAAAGAAAGCGAAGATAAATGGACCAGTGACACCTGCTATTGTTCCCTCTCGGTTTAATGGTGCATTACACTGATTACAGGACGTCTTATATCTATTATATGTTTAATGGTGCATTACACTGATTACAGGACGTCTTATATCTATTATATGTTTAATGGTGCATTACACTGATTACAGGACGTCTTATATCCAGCGTTATATCAAAGTTATCAAATTGAGCTTTGAGGAAAATGTAGGCTTCGGTTCTTTTTTTTGTTGGCCATATACTGTATGAAGTTGGGACAATAACAGGAGATAACTCAAACTCCCATCCATGTACACAGTCAAATCTTTAATGTAAAGGAGTAAATGAACACAGCATGAACACCTACAATAGGAACTTGACTGAGGGACTGAGAAAGCATCAAGCTATTTCAAAGAGAGAGAGAGAGAGAGAGTCCTTTGTCCTGCTCACCTGGTCCTGACATGGTGCTCTTCATCACCAGTCCATGAACCACACAGATTAGCTGTATATGTGGAATTGCTCCTTCTTAAACTAAATTGTGTTGTATATGGAACATAATTACATAACCTACAGTGAAGCTGTTCACAAAAAGTTAACCTAACTTTGCTCCTAGGGAAAACATCCACATGATACTGTACATATGTTACTATTATTATATTTACACTCTTTGTTTTGAATGTTATGCTCTTTGTTTTGAATGTTATGTTATCTTTGTTGCTGCATTGTCTGTAGGCCTAAAAAAAAGTTTTACTCTTATGTAGGCCTACCTGTACACAAGATGTAACAATAAAGTACAGTACAACCTTTAACCCAAAGCCCTGCTTCTAGCTACAGTACAGTACTTTGTACAATGCTGAGTGTTAATTGAAGTGTACACTTTGTACACTCTGACGGTGTACAAATATTTTTAAACCAAATACACCCTGCCCTATGGGCTGGCAGTTGAGCGTGGTCTTGGTTGCTGCACTAGCGCCTCCTACAGGTTCGTCAGAGTGCCTGTTCGAGCAGAAGTGGGAAGGCTAGTTCCTCTGCACACTGTAGACAACCTCTGCGCACTTCACCCTTGTGCCTCACAAGGATGAAGTGTGCAGAGGTTGTCTACACCCTGCACCATCACCCTCCACCAGTAGGGGTTCGCAGAGACAGGAACTACATATGTACACGGAGGGAATTAGGCAATGACTGAAATTGGGGATAAAACTAAAACGACAACACGGCTGATGTCAGCTTTACATAACTGCATTACTGACCCACCAACCACACCAATATCCAGGTAGGGGTGGGTGGGGGTGGGGGCATTGTCACAAACCTAGGTAACAAACAAAAGCTATTCTCTTCAATCTGTCGCTGCCATTCACTTTAACAACACAATTTCTCCACTGCTACCTAACTGCAACCTACTATAACCCTGATCTGGTCTATATCCTGAACAGCTGACCCTTCGTCTGACCATGAGTATCCTGAGCACTCCTCACCTATTGAGGAGGAGCACACACCAGACCCCACAGAAGTTGACAAGCATGCAGAACCAGCGGCCACAGCCTCCGCACATGAAGCCTCAGCACCTGAAGCTGCCACATCTGAGACGGCGGATCATGCCACAGATTCTCCGGTGGTCCATGCCACAGATGCTCCGGCAGTCCCTTCTTTGGCCCCTGGTGACCATGAAGTGGAGGCCATGGCCACGGCGGCCGAGGCTCACGGAGAGGTGGAGGAAATGCACCTGTCAGCCACGCAGGCCACACACACCGGTCTGACCGAGGACCACCACGCACTGGGTGAAGGGAATGTGACCAGTGCCATTGGACCCACCAACCACACTGTGCCGGTGATAGAGATAGAAGAGCCCACAGGGTCCGGGATGATTCCGAACCCCACAGAGGAAGCCGCCATCGCTGCACAGACAACAGATGCGCCACAGCATGCAACAGATGCGGCAGAGCCTGCGACAGATGCGCCACAGCATGCAACAGATGCGCCACAGCATGCGACAGAGGCGGCGGAGCCTGCGACAGTGGCAGCGGAGCCTGCGACAGAGGCGGCGGAGCCTGCGACAGAGGCGGCGGCGCCAGCGCAGGATGCGGTACAACCTGGCGTTGCCGACGGCACAAAAGGTAACTGCTGCGGTGACATGAGACATGGATAACGCTTGAAAACTCAAAATGTTCCAGCCAAGGCTGTGGTTAAGGATAAAGAGTGGGGGTTTAGGCATCCTAAAATAACATTTAAATAGGAGAAGGTAATGCATGGTTCAAGACCAAGGCCTACTGCATACAGCTTGAATACAGAAATTGCCATATCTATAGATATGCTTGGAGAGCATAATGCTATATGGACTCAACTCCTAGTTTAAAAATATCAGCTGAGGTTGGCAGGTTTACAAAAGGCCACGAACAGTTGCTGTGGACCACTACTCTCTGTGCTACTGTGCCACTGTGGACCACTGTGCTCTCTACACAGGTCAAGCTGGGGCACAGCACATGGGTGCAATTATGAGCGTTGCTTTCTATAGTCCGTTGATATTGATATAGTGTGTGTGTGTGCGTGTGTGCGTGCGTGCATGTGTGCGTGTGTGTTTGTGTGCGTGTGCCGGCATGCCTTAAATCTCCTGCCTCTTTCCCTCTAAGCACCCATAATGATTATAAAATGTTCCTCTGATCAAAGTGGATCAATAATGTGGTTGTAGGGGAAAATACAGTAAGTGATTATTTTTTGATGGGGGAAATGAGGACCTTCTTTATCAATATAATTGTTCTACGTAGATTTGAATAAAGGAATTAATGCACACTGTCTTCACATGCTCAATAAAATAAAATGTTTAAAGGACCACTTTTCAACCTATCTTCATATAATAGGTCCACTAATAATCATGATAAAATGGTACATTTTTTTCTACTCAGTCTGTGTCTCATAGGAGGACTGTCGGCAGTTCAGAAACCCGTCCACCAGTGACATCATCGTTAGGCAGATTTTTTTTAAACAAGATTTTTTTTTACAAAAATGTTAGATTTTTATTATCGTGAGAACGATGGCTTCCATTATCGCATTGCAACTTTTCAGGACAGTTTCTATTAGCTTGGATTCCCCATCGATGATGTCACTGATGATGCCCACAGCACTCCTATGAGACACAAAATTGTGCCATTTTATCATGATTAGTGAGGACCTATTATATGAAGATAGGTTGAAAAGTGGTGAAGTGGTCCTTTAATGAAACGTTTATTTTGTTGAGCCCCCTTGGCCCCCTTTTTTCCCCTACACCAAATCAATGCCGAAAAGTCCCGATTCCCAAGCTCACAACATGTTGCATTGCACTTTGTGTTGAGAGCTTGTAGATCACCTACTTTTGTGGAATGTTGCCTATTATGATGTGCAAGGAATAGGAACACTAGGGTTCATGTGGTTAAATAACATATAGTATGGGTTATCCTTTCAGTACTATATTGTCCTCTCAGAACATGACTGGCTACTTTCAACATTGTGCTATAACTATGTCATATACCTTAGAGCTGTTTTGTGGAAATCAGAAAAAGGTCCTGCCCTTCTGTGTTGCCTAGAACTGGAGAATTGATTATTGGGGTCATGTGATCAGTCAGAGACATATAGGGAAGGTGTTCTGTGCAGGCCAAAGAATTCACCTTCCGTTACGTATGTCACTGATCACATGACCCAATAATCTATACTCCAGTTCTAGGCAACACAGAGGGGGGACGACGTGTTTTTGTATTTCCACACAATAACTCTAAGGTAGGCCTGGGCCGTGGCTCAGCGGTCCAGGCACGTTGGCTGGTAATCCAGTCTGGCAGTGTTCCGCGGGTTCGACTCCCGATCCCGACGGCCTTTACTGCATGTCATCCCCCCATCTCTCTCCCCATTTCCTGTCAGCCTACTGTCTGTCCCTCCATAAAAAATATAAAATAAAGGCGAAAGCCACACAAAAAATAAACATTTAATAACTCTAAGGTATATTACCGTAATGACATAGTTCAATGTTAAAAATGAGTGGCATTCCCCGAACACTAACCCCAACCTCAAAATTAGCTATATGTACATACCATAGTTAAACATACAGGTTTGTGGTATGAAACCACTTGATGTCATCCAAGTTTTACAATACAGGAAAGATTTCTGAGAAACAGCAGCACACCCTTCCAGTCACATGCAACAAGTTTCAGCATGACTAAAGAAACTTTCAGAGCTCAGCACGCCCCCTAGTGTTAGATAGACAGGATTGGTGCATGGTGACAGGCAGCTAATGGTAGTAAAATGGTTCCAACTGTTGCCTGGGTGACGGGGCCTATAGTGCTACTGCTAATTTCCTCTTTTTTCCACTCTCCCTCTTTGCTGTAATAGCATGCAGACACACCGGTCATTTATCTTGCATCCCTGCAGCAGGCTCTTGGTAGTCTTATGTAGTCTACTGTAGATGGGTAGTAAGTAGAATTATTTAGGCTAGGTGAATGTACAGCACAGTAAATATCAGTACAGCCCAGAAACTGACACAAACGATTCAATAGTGCAAGAAATATATATATTTTTTCTATGTATCAGAATCAGGGAAATATAGACGCTTTTATTACTTGCGCAAGCAGAGCGCGCAAGTACTGTGGTCGGCTGGGTATGTCAGTGTTGTCACCCGTATGTCGGTGTTGTACACTGGCCAATAAGGGACCACCATTCCTGATGACGTAACTAAGGTACGTTTGGTGATCGTGATACTTGTGTGCAAGGCGTAAATTGGCACCTTGGCAGAGTGAATTTCTAGTTCTAATTAATCTTTTCTCAACATTTAAATATAAGCTTGAAGATTAGCCCACATTCTTTAGGTGATGGATGAAGAAAAGAGACAATAAACACATTATGCATTCATTATATAGAACATGGGTTTTCAACAGGTGGTCAGTGAAGGTATTACATGTGGTCCCTGACCATGCATTTAGTAATGTAGCAAGCAAAGATTTTGTATATTTCTTCCAAGGAACAGCGTGCAGTGAACCTTTGTGCACTGTTCCGTGGAAGTGTGTTCATGCTGTCAGTTACTGGGAAGTATGAGGTTAAGAAATTTCACAGAAAAGGGAGATAGAATCTCAGAAGGGTAAGCGTGTACCTGCTCACCTGATTCAGTCATCATTAGGAAATGTGCCTGTATACTATAATCATGTCATCATGTGTCTGCTCTGTCAGTAGGCCTACTGTATATCAGTTAACGGTTGGATAAAGTAAGAGAATGGAAAAAGGGGGGAATAGATCAGTGGTTCTAAAAGAAATGAGGAAAGAAAAACTCTTTTGGCTCTGGACCACTCGTATATTTCAGTTAAATAATGCTTGGGCTTGATTTAATTTGTTTAATACGTTTATTTAAAAGAGCAGAATCAACGTTTCGACCCTTCAAGACCCGGAAGGGTCGAAACGTTGATTCTGCTCTTCTAAATAAACTTATTGGGAGCTCAAGATATGGTGTGTGGACATCCTACCTTTTTTCTGTGTGTATATTTTTGTTCAGCACCCGTCAACTTTTTCTGAGATGTGCGTGCTTCCCTTTTGGAGTGTGTCTGATTGATGATTGTCCCTTCTGTCTTCTTCCCCTGCAGCCCCAGTGCAGCCCAAGGGGAGGATGAGTCCTGTTGACAGCGAACCGCCCGCTGAA
This sequence comes from Electrona antarctica, assembly GCF_951216825.1. Taxonomy (NCBI): domain Eukaryota; kingdom Metazoa; phylum Chordata; class Actinopteri; order Myctophiformes; family Myctophidae; genus Electrona; species Electrona antarctica. Next base: position 30,667,758 of record NC_136810.1, read on the forward strand.
CCGGAGGCCAAAACGACTCCATCAAGTCAGTGAACCCATTATGCAGTCTGTTTCTTTTTAATTATAATATCTGTATTGAATTTTTAAGCTTTCACAGTGTCATAAATGTATACAAACACAAACAAAAAACAAAAAGAAAGGGGCAAGCAGCACATCATCATGGAACTATGGATACACAATACAGTTAGATATTCATAAAAGATATCTGTAGTACATACAACACACATGGGCACATCAAAAGGCAAATTGCAAGAGTACAGCTGGGGCTCTCCAATCCAATGAATCACTTCCTTTATAAATCAGAGTAGATAGATCCCTGGGCAAGTAATCTATGAGTGGCCACCAAATATTCATAAAGTTGTTTTCTCTCTTTTAATTTGGCAACATTGGAAGAACTCTATAGATTTCTCTATACCACTGAGTTACTGATGGAGGTGTTTCGTGAACAAAATGCATTTTCTAGCTACACAGAGAAGCTTATTGAGTAGCTTAGCTCTTCTAGGATCCAATACCCTAATTTTTTATGGCAGCCCTAATAAAAATTGCCCAGGATATTTACAGATCGTAGACTTCATAATTGAACTCAAGTATTTTGTCACACAGGACCAAATGCAGTCTGTTTCTAACACCCTGAATGTCATACATATTACAGTGGGGGGAAGAAAGGTGATAGAAAATGCACTCATTACCAATAATGACGTGTATTTATTACAAAATGTATTACACCCACATCCACTGTTTTTCTTTGCTAATGTTGAGTAATTGCTGGCTGTTCCTTAATGGTTCCGTGCTCTAGAATAGATTTAATGGATATGTTACTTTAATAGAAATGAGTAATTGCTTGCTATGTCTTCCAGATTGGTGGATCGTTGGTGTGATAGCGGCCGTGCTTGCCGTTCTACTCGCTACGTTCTATGTCGCCAAAAGAAAAAGGTAAATCTGTCACTGTAATCAGCTGCATTTTGCTTTGGACAGCATTTGTTCAACAGCAGGACCTGACACCTGTCTTTCCATGTGGCATTTGCTCATTTGTTAGCATATTTGTTACTGAAAAATCAAATGATGTGGATCTCAGGATTCACATGGGAATTGCGTGACTCCAATGTGGATCTCAGTGTCCTTGTGGCCAGGCTACATCAGTCACTATATGGGCCCGATTCACTAAGCTGTTTACACCCATGTTTTGGGTGCAAAGGAATTGTCCAAACGTAGTAGTCTAAATGGTAAATGGTGCATTTATAATAGTGCCTTTATCCTGTGTCTATGTAAATCCTGTGATTTACATAGATTGTGCATTACATTCACCCATTCAGACACACACATATTCATACACCGATGGTGGCGGAAACCATGCAAGGCACCAACCAGCACATCAGGAGCAATTAGGGGTTCAGCGTCTTGCTCAAGGACACTTCGACACTAACTCTGGGGGAGCCCGGGTTCGAACTGGCAAACTTGCGTTTACCACTCTACCCCTGAGCCACCTCTGATTCAGTAATCTTTTTTTGTCAGTGAATTTTGTGGAGGGCCACTCTTTCTCAAGTCTGCTCGGATGCAGACTTACATGGGACCAAAGCTTGTTGTATGTCATTTGAATTCCTTATTCTAGACTACTAATGTAGAGGAAGTTTGGAAAATTCCGTTACACCCACAATATGGGTGGGCGGGTGCTGAGAAACACTGAACTAAACCATCTTTCCTGCAGCTGGTGTGGTAAGCAGCAGACCCTGATGATCACAGCCAAAGATGGCAGTGAGGGCAACGGGGCGGCGTCATCCTCCGTAGCCAGCGCCCGTGCTGAGGAGAGAGAACAGGAGATGGTGACCCTGATGAACAAGGAGAAGATCCAGGAGAATGGAAATAACACAGAGGAGTTCACCGTCATCACACTAGAAGAGTCACCGGATAAAGAACAGCTGTAGTGAACGCCGGCTACAAGGCTGGGACAGCAGGAATTGGTGGGAAACGGTGTGTGTGTGTGTGTGTGTGTGTGTGTGTGTGTGTGTGTGTGTGTGTGTGTGTGTGTGTGTGTGTGTGTGTGTGTGTGTGTGTGTGTGTGTGTGTGTGTGTGTGTGTGTGTGTGTGTGTGTGTGTGTGTGTGTGTGTGTGTGTGTGTGTGTGTGTGTGTGTGACTGCGTGCATGTGTGTGTGTGTGTGTGTGTGTGTGGTGGGGGTGGGGCTAAAATGTAACGAAGCTAACAAGGTTGATATGAACACTGTGGTTGCCAGCAGCAAATGAACATTGAAAACACACTCAAGCATTGGTGGGTGTTGTATGTAGGGTTGAATGGCCTCATAAACCATTACGTGCAGGATTCTATTGTGTATATATTCTCTTGTGCCCCGGTGGTGGCCATTTTGCTCAGATTTTATGACATAAGAGCAAAATGGCCGCTGTGTGAATATTGTCAATGCTCCTTAACCATGAACCCTAGCGTCTCTACTCTGTCGAACTCTGTCAAAAATCACATTCGGCCGAAATAGGAGGACATTGGGTGAAAATTGTCTATCTACAAGCTCACAGCAACTCATGTTACGTTGTGTTCTGTGCTTGTTGATCGCCTATTTTCAGCAAAGAGTTTTGGTGTGAAGGAGGGGACCATGTACAGTATAGACACCTGGGGGACCCTGGTCCAACAAAGTATAATAGGGTTTCAGTGATTAAGAGTGTGATGCATGGAGATATGGCAGGGTGTGTGGATGTCTTGTGGTGTTCATTTTGTGTGTTTTATTTGTTTCGGTGATAAAGTCACTGGGTAAAGGGAGAGCGTTTTTGAGGTTGGGAAACAATGGTGGTCTCTAAAGGGGGTCTGTGTTCCGAGGGACAGATTTATTTGAGAATAATATTATGCTGTGGCATAATTTTCATTATAAATGATTGAAGATTGTCAGCAGATGCTCACAAATAAGTGGATTGAATGGACAAGTCTGCAGAATATTCATTGATTATCTAATTTCAAATACAGCAGGTGGAGTTTAATATTGTGAGTAACTGGTGTCTCCATCTTCCCCTGTGCTTTCATCTTCTGTATCGTAACCTTGTGTATATTTCAGACATTGCCTGTGGACCAGGGGTTTGTTTTCCATTCTTTCCATAAAACGCTCAAGTTTTCAAGCTTTTAATTTATGCAATTTGGATTTCCATTACTTTTTGGTTTCTGTATATATGGTATGTGTTTTGAAAATGCCTTAGAAGTAGCTGTCAATGTTTTATTTTGTTCTTTTGGGGGGTGAGAGGGTGGGAATTTGTATGCCCTTTTCATTAAAAGGGCCGTGTCATATTTGGGAATTATTTAATCCAATGCAATACTTATGATTACCAATTATGAAAGGATTTTGCAATAGTCAAAAGTTGCTAATGTGTGAATCAACTTGATGTATAGCAAAGGAGACTGTACATTTTGAGCACCATTATATGATGTAATTTAACATGGTATGTATGTACAAACAGTTCTACTGCGTAGGGAACATTGAATAATGATGACGTGATTTGTCAAAACAATTGAATGTGGGATGCACATAATCATAATGATTATCCTGAGGATACGTAGAATGATTGTGGCAGGGTATACACACTATTTATATACACAGTGTACACTGATTAAGGAAAAAGTAATATGATTGGAAATATTGGGGGGAATAAATCATTTACAATAAAAATGATGTCTTGACAGGGTGCTCAAGTGAGAGCAACTGCTGATATAATTGGGCACATACAGCGGTGAGTATCTTTGTGCATTAAACTGATCTAACTGATTTGTAACAGCTGCCGCTGTCTTCTCTTTGAGCATTGCTACACAGAGGGAAGTGACACATTTGACTTATTCTGCAGTTGTCTTACCCAGACCTCAAGTGCCATATTGGCCATAGACACACTGTACATATAACGTAGGAGCAAAATGTCAGCTGTATCCTATGTTTTATTATTTACGGTTTGCTATAAAATGAATTCTACTGATTCTCATCGGTGGGATAAATCATAAACGTCAGTTTGTGTCATTTAAGCTCAGTTGGTTTTCAGAACAACGCAAAACTGAATACAATCATTGCCCACTGAAAATTGTTTCCTTGCTTTCGCTTTCATATGTTTCATTTTAAAGAAAAATAGCAAATGTCCTAGAGTAGGTGAGTGTAATGATGAATTAACAATAAAATGTTAATGAAAATGATTTGTAAAGTCATGGATAAAATAAATGTATAGCAGAGGTGTTGACAGAATGTGCTGTTGATTCAATTAATGTATGAATGCATGCATACATACATACATACATACATACATACATACATACATGTATGTACAGAGAATGAGGGAGGAAAATGGAGTGAATATGATGAAAAGGGAGGTGTGAGTGAGTGGCTGGATTGCTTGTCGAGCCAGAGGAAGTGTGGTTACCATGGTATCAGGACAGTGATGCAAGACCATTATAACACAAGCAACCCAGAGTGAGACATAGATAGGCATTTTGGGGGGGGGGAAGTATAAGAAAATGTCTCTTACATTTGAATTATATTTTTGTAACATATATTTATGTTACAAAAATAGTTTTCATCCAGTTTGTTTGTTTGGTTTTTGCATTATGTTGGTGGTATAGTCTCTCAAGATAGACTGTTGACCCACGAATATTTGCCGATGGGATTCTCAGATTGTGTTGGTGGAGATGGCATTCTGAATCCAAAGAATATGATTCCTAATTTGAGGATAATGATCATCGATCAGACATTATTCAAGAAAACATACTGGGTTTATCATTTGAAGGAAAGTGCATGCAGAGTCATTACTTTCCTTTTTTTGTTGCTTACACATGAAATGTTTGCGACGACTAAATCACTATATGCATGAGATGCTTGTCTGTCTGAACTAGCATAATACTCTAGCTTATCCATCTATCCATCCATCTTCAACCGCTTATCCGTAGTCTGGTCGAGGGGGCAACAGCTCCACCAGAGAGCTCCAGACTTCCCTCTCCAGCTTATTTACTCATAATTCATATTTCCATAAGAAAGAATGAAAACAATGAACATTTAGTTATGAATCAACATTTATTAGTTTTCATATATGTATATGTACACCAAAGGTATAACACTTATTGATATGTATGAACATACTCTTATGTATAATATAGACTGGGGATTTTTTTTTTTTGTCTTTATGGTTTTCAATAATCTCCCCCACACATACTCATCTCTCTTTACATTAAAATGACAGCAACAGCTTTACAAAGAGAGGAGTTCTAGAAAAGTAGACAAGGGGTGAAAGCTACAGGGCAGTAATTTAGGAGTTTCTTCAAAAAGACAGACACTTCTGTTAAAAAAAAAAGAAAAAGCACAAGCTCACCATAGAAATATGCCAATCAATTTCCATTTCATCAACACCGTTAGCTCAATATGTCTTTGTTATGTGTTTGATTGTGTGTACATAATATTTTGCAAGGAAAAGACATTTTGAGTGGAGCAAATGCGGTTTTACCAGCTGTTATTTGGAATCTGCCTCCTGACGTTATACATTGATTGAATGATAGATGAGGCGATTGATAGAACCTCTAATACATTTTAATTCTGGGGAGATGTAGCACGTGTCTGGTGAAGACGTTTAAGAAAGAAAGAATATTAGTGGTCATGTCGATGTTTGGTGCATATGGTGGTTTTCCATTTCTTCAAATGAGTTTGCACCACAAGATGAAATAATGCCTGAAACTAGATCAGTGGTTCTCGAAGGGGATCCCCAACAAAATTAGGAACAGTTAACCACGTTAACCCTATTTTATATATAGTTCACTTATTTTTAATTACATTTTATCCAACTAAATCAAGAAATATACTCTTATGGGGGTTTGACTAGAGTTCATTCTTACTTTGGTTATTCCGACCTCCCATGTTTGTTTAAGACTTTTGTTTAATACTGTAAATTGGGGTCCCTGGCAGCCAAATACTTGTCAATTGTGGGGTCCTTTATATTAAAATGTGAAATGAGAACCACTGGTAGGCTATTAGTCAAAGCTCTCCTGTGAAAAGGCAGGAAAGGTGAGGAGGTGTATTACCCGAGGAATGTTTAGACCCACTTTAGGCCTAAACATCCATGTTAAACAAGCATTAGCAGTCCAGGCATTTGATTGCGTTTGATATTACTTGTTATTTCAATTATAGTCACCTAGAGGCTGTGCTTCATTCATCTTGCAAGTTTCTCCATTTCCTTTATGTCTCTCTCTTCTGCAAAACATCACGGGAAATTCCAAAAAATGTAAATGTGCTCCCCATCATCGGTGCAGAGACTTCCCCTAGCTCTTACTCTGTCTGTCTGTCTGTCTGTTTGTCTCTTCTTTCTCTCTCTCTCTCTCTCTCTCTCTCTCTGTCTCTCTCTCTCTGTCTCTCTCTCTCTCTCTCTCTCTCTCTCTCTCTCTCTCTCTTTTTCTATTTCTTTCTGTCTCTCTCATTGCAAACAATGTTTGCCATATGATCACTGTAGTTTCTGGAACATTCTGCATTGCCATTGAACAGAACAATTATATATTTATTTATGTACAATGAAAATGAATGCACACGGCTTATATCTTGGAACAATCATTCAAAAACGCTTACATTAGATACAAAAAAGAGATATTTATATACGGTATTTATGTGACAGGTATAAGTGAAGACAACTAGTTAACAGCTATTAGAAAATAATAAACAAGCAATTTATTACACGTTCTTCTCTATACATTTTATCTAATCTAATTTATTTGGAACATATATGATATTTCTCTAGAGGATTACATAAAAAAATGTCACAAAAAGGAATCTATTTTCCTACATATCATTTCAATGCCTCCAATAGAAAGCAATCAAACAGAGAGAGAGAGAAAAAACATCTGTTACCTACAATATATACACAAAGTGCAAGGAGGCACTTCAAATATCATGCTTTTAAGATAATGTTCCAAAAGAAAACAACAACCAAAGAAACGTCATGCTTCTAACACTGTGAATTTGAACATAATAGTGGTCCAACACTCAGTCCCCATTGGTGACGGTCTGCATCATCTCAATTAATGTAGGCCATTACCGTATGTGTTTGAAGGGGGGGGGGGGACAGGTGTAGGTGTACGTGCATGAGTGCATGCTTGTTGTTTCATGTGTATGTGCAGGTATGTGTAGCATCCGTCCATACGGCGTGCACAACACAACACCAGTGTGGTCTACCGTCTATGGTGTATTGAGGCACACTTTGTTACATAAGCTCAAAAACCAATATGGAAAATAAAAATAATTTTGTGACTGTGAATTGGCATTTGTCTCAATTTTCAGACTGACTGCACAGTTTGAAATTAACATCTTCAAGGCAAGGTTGTTAAGCACAATGAATGAAACGAGACAGAAGAAGACAATAATTGATAACAGAAATCAAATCAACAACTCCAACACAGAATTATCATTAACACACACACACACACGCGCACGCACACGCGCACACACACACACACACACACACACACACACACACACACACACACACACACACACACACAACTTCAAAAATGTTAGCAGCCAGTGGTCTAGTATTCTGTAGGTGTATGTTTTCAACAGGAATGGATCATTCTTACCTGATCATTGTGTGGTATGTTACTAGGTGTCTGTGGTGTGTAATCTAAAACCTTTGTGACCAGCATGGACACACACTTCTGCAGCATCTAGGGACTATGGAAACAGTCTTGAGTTCTGGGGGTACTGGAGGAGATATGTTTGTTTAGGGCTGGCTAAATACAGAGTTAATTTATTCTGGTAACCTTAACAGTCTACCAGTAACTCAATGCACTCTTTTTCACATTATGATTATTACATTTTCTGGTGGTTGAATGGGTTCAATTATTCTTTTGTTTAAGTCTTTATTTGTGCTTTTAGATAGTATAGAAGTGTATGATAATTGAACATATGGTACAACCAACCCTAAACTAAACCCTAAATTTAATATTTGATCAATGTCTTGGGGAAAACATCCCATCATATTGGCACGTTAGAAAATAGTCTTTCCAAAAGACTTTTGTCGTAAACAGTCACTGTGTTCAAAGTCAAAGCTTTCAAAAGTTGTGCGGTACAGAGACAACTGTTGAGAATGATTTGCTCATAAAAGCAAGTAAACATTTTGGGGTATAGGCTAAATGTAATTTCCCTGCAAATAAGTTAAGACAGCAGCCTGAGTTGTTGTTTTTCCCTTTTATCAAATTAAGTTTCATGTGGAAAGAGATCATTGTCAACCAGGAATGAAATATATTTTTCTGTTTCTTTGTTAGAATTCTTTAAAATAATGCTATGCCACCAACTTAAAAGAATAAGCTAAATGACATCTCATGTTTATTTGTGCTATTGTTCACCCTTATCTGTGCTATGTTTTCCAGCTTATGAAAACCCTGTCAAATTTGTAGCGATAATTACCATGACATTAATTTATTTGATTCATTGGCTTCACAAAGTAACATTTTTGTAGGAAGGAAATTACTCCATGAATCCAGGTACACATATGATAATGCATTTGTTGATATATTATTCAGGTTTAGGGCAGTGATTCTCTTAGCTTTGGATGTTGAGGCCTCACATTGACTGAATAATAATATCAACATCTCAGCTGTAAATGGACATACAGTAGTGTAAAAAACCAACAAGACGCTGTCTATGACATCACGGAGGCAGTTCAAAGGCCTCTGTGGATTGATTGATTTTCTGCCTGTTTGGTCCATATAAGTAACTTGGTCATGTTCTTATCCCCAGCTCTCACATTCATAAAGACACAGACACAGACACAGACGCACACGCACACACACACACATTCGGTATATTCATAGTACAGCATCTTACACGACAGGCAAAAAGAGGAAAATGTCCCTTTACCATCATAGTAAATGAAAAAGGGAGAAACGGGAGGGGAGAAAGAGAGAGAGAAGGGGAGAGGGGTGATTATAGAATGATTTGTGCTTTAGAATTCCATAGTACATGTGCTTATGTGAACTATCAGGCTCAGGGTGGTGATCCTTATGTGTGTCTGTCTGCCTCCTACCCTTTCAGCAGTTTGTGGGACCTCTGGGATAGAAATGATAACACCGGGCAGTTAATACAGCCAGATGAACTTCAAAGGCTCCGCCAGTGAAGAATCAAAAGGTTTTCTTGTGAGATCAAAGATGGAGTGAAAAAGAAAACACAGCGGCCTTGCTCGCTCATCATGATGGTAATGATGGCCGTGCAATGCTGGGATGTTCAGTACAGACGCCTCTGTCAGTCTACGCTAGCACACAAACTCCCACTCAACATCTGCCACTAGACTGATGGATTGCCTGTAATAAACTCCCATTTTGGATTTAGCCGGCAGATTAATCTTCTCTCATTTTCTAAATACAGGATCATACATATATCACTATAGGGATGTTTTAAGTACCTTTTTCCCTTTTCTTTTTCTTCCCTCCCCAAGCCTTGAAGTATGCTGTGCAAGCTTTTGCTACATATGGCACATAAATTGTGCTCTAACAAGTAAATTATACCTCTGTTATAGTTTCACGGTTAAGTGAATTAGTATTAGTTATCAGTCAGGTAGACGGTTAGAAAAACTATAAAGGGACTAACAAAAAAAAACTAACCTACATAAAAAAAACAATTAGTAGTTCTGTTCGAGTGACTTTTGTTGACTCTTTTTTTTTCACCAGATAGGAAAGCTTGTGGAGCTCAGGAGCAGGGGATCTCTGGGCTGGCTTTATTCATGTTTCCATGGTTCCTCCTCAACGAGTGTGCACTCCGCAGCTGCAGAGCCATTAGTGGCTGAGGTTACCTGCAAGCAGTTAGCATCCAGATCTAAACACACAGCATCCAAGGCACTGATACACACACCACAAGTAACCTAGCTGTCATCTCTGGCAGAAACCTTGTAAATCTAAAAAAAACATTACTTTCCAGAAAATGGAAAAAGATAAAAGATTACTTCAAATGGATCCAATGTAGTTATTTAGTGACAAGCTCTTATTAATACTTTTCAATGGTTTAAATAATTTAAAACCAACAGACAGACTGGCATCTCTATTTCGAGTCTGTCATAATAGCTGAACATCTTTTTTTTTTCAAGAATACATAAAGTCATACGGTGTAACTTTTTCAAAAACTGATGTAATCTTTGATTTGTATATCTTTCACAATATTCTACATAAATGTTTTTTATTTTATTTTACAACTTCTCTATAAATAATATTAAATACCATTTTACCAAATTTGCGCAGGCACCAGAAATGTGATGGAAAATTCAGTTTCCGTCGAGTTGTTGCCTTCCAAAATACCCTTGAGCACTAGGAGCCCTCAGCGTTTCTTTTTCAGGGTTCCTTCTGTATGGACAAACGCTGTAATGCCATGCAGCTATCAGTAGGTAAGACTACTGAAATTAATATTACACAGTATGACTTTAACACGTCGAGTGAGCTTATATATGTGCTATTTTTTGCACGTTTTGCACAACATTGTCATAAAACAATGCATAAAATAGGACATTCATTTATGAAAAAAGATGAGATTAAATATGGAGATACAAGGTTTCGGCCATACAGCGTTCAACAGTTTGTAGCAAAGAAACAGTCAAGACATGTATAGAAATGTTCTGATGTTTCACTGCATCCATCTAGAATAAATAGATAGAACATAAACATGCATGAAACTCAGAGACAAGCACCGGTGGCCATGCTTTTGATAGTCCTAAGAGTGTATCAGACTTTCTTTTACTGACCTGAGAACAAAGTACATATTTACAACAACCACAAAATACACATGCAACACATACATACATTTACAAACATGCAAGGCATACATACTGTATATACTAAGAGAATATAGATTAAATACAAAACACTACAAAACAAATGCGTTGTTGCATTTTAGTATGTACAAAAGGTTAATTAGCAGGGCATTCTATAGCGGTTTGAATCTTTAAGAACAGCAATGCTAGTCCATGTTATTTACAGCCAACAACTAATAGGAGACAGAAACTGGAAATAGCAAGCTTTTGTGCCCATATTTCATTTTAAATGACCATTCATAGACAGATTCCAGCATGTGGGGATAGCTTATTCTCTGTTGCTAGGCAACACCTTCCATCCTTTAATAAATGAACAGGCTCATTAAGCAGACCTTTGCAGCCAGGGTGTGTCTGAAGGAACAAGCACTGTGAGCTCCCATAATATGATCTCCTAATCCAGGAGTACATTCAAAGTGGGGATTCAAAGAAGAAGATTTTGTTTTAGTCTAGTTTTAGTTGAACAACATTTTTTCTCGACCAACAAATATTTTGGCCGCCCCCTATGGCGTCGTAATGGCTGATTTTACACTTGATTGCATGCAATTGAATTATTTTCTTTTAGTTCTACTGGATCTCTTGTCCACTAGTCCTCCCTAACAGTTTAGCCTAGTTTTTATTTGTTGACGAAATTGTCAATATATTTAGTCTTAGTTTAAGTCATCATAGCTTAATTTTTATTTTGTTTTTAATTCGTTTCCGTCAATGAAAAAAGGTAGTTGCAAAAAAATGTCGATATCGTTTTAGTCGACGAAATTAACACTGATTCAAAGTGCATATCGTTTTATATTATGGAAGTTGCTTTGTAGGTTTCATTTTAACAACAAACAACAACTTCACACAATGGACAGAAATAGCTGGTGTTGAAATGGAACCATGTGACTGGCGCTGACTCAGTCGCCGTATGGAGACTGTGAAGAGTGAGTATATATGCACTGCTAATTGGATGCGGTACGGTAGCGCATCCTCTGAGCTATAACCCCCACAGCAATGTCTTCCTTTTTTTAAAACAAATCTCGTAATTAAAAACTAGTCATTAATCTCAGACAGCAAGGGGCTGGGCGAGTTTCTAGTTTAATCAAGCTATGAACAAACATTCAAAATCAGAGGGGGTAACAGAGGCAATAGAGCAGAAAGCAGAACTGGATCTCTCTCTCTCTCTAATTGTTGATATATGAGGATTTGGGAGCACACATTAGTTAATAGTTAGTGACCCTGAAGAGATGGAGGATGGTTAGTTTAGCAAATAATTCTTCAGGGAGCATAGTATTACCACGATTACATAGCACTCCCTTTCTGTTAAAACTATTTTGAATCCATTGAGCATATGGATCCGTTTCTATCCAAATTGTAAGGATATGCTGTACAGCCACTTCGGAAAGTCTTTCTCACTTAAAGCTGCTTTGTGCAATATATAGTCCACACCTCCTTTCTAAAGCGCCTTTCTAAATCTCCTCCCTCAGACATATCCATGCTTCCCACTATGGCGGATTATCCACCACAAGATGGCCAGCAGTAGTTACGTTATTCTCGCTTTGGAATGCCGTAGTCTGTTGAACGCATGTAAGGGCAGAGCGTGATCATATCACACCTTGGGCTTTAAAGAACACAAAAGCTGCTTTTCCAGGGGAATAAACATAAAAACAAATAAGCATGCATTTTATTTGGGTTAAATTTTAAATAATAAAAAAAAAGTATGTATTCACATAAAGCTGTACAAAGATGCAAAAAAAAGAAGAAGTTAGGAGAATAAAGCACAGATGCAGAGTGAACGCGCAACATGTAACAGGGTTAAATGCAAGTCTCTATGTCCGGAAGCATTAGTGGTACCTTGCATTCATCTACTACGACTGTATTGTTAGCTGTGGCAGTGGTGGTAGCGCTAGCACTAGTGGTAGCCTTTAAGACGCACTGGTTGGAGTTGTTTTCGTGGTGGTTCTTCATGTCATCATAGTAAGACGGGGTCTTATTGGTCAGCATTTCGATGTCGTCTGACTTAGCCGCTTGAGCGTCCAGCTCGTCCAGCTCCGCCTTGGACATGTGGTATACGATGCCTGCACCGTAGGAGTCGCCCACCACGTTCACCGAGGTCCTGAATCGGTCCCTATTCAGAAGAAGGGTTGGATGAGAGATTTTAGTCTGATCAGTCTTCTTCTAACTCTATTCATTCATTTTAGAGTACAGTTCTCAAAGTGGAACTCACAGTAGCCAGTCGACGGCGACCAGCAAACTGATGTCTTGGGTTGGCAAGCCTACAGCAGTCAGGATCAGCAACATGGTGACCAGGCCGGCACTGGGAATGCTAGCGGCACCAATGCTGGCCAGAGTAGCAGTCATACTGGACAGAATCACATGAAAGAAGAGAAATCACTACAAAATCTACCCATCATTTTACTTTCTACTATGCAGGCCTATTGTTTCTTCACAAAGAAATATAAAGTGCTGTTAATCTGGTTGCTGGTCAGTATCAGTATCATGATCAGTAACCTAAACTATCATGTCAGTATCATGTCAGTGTCATGGTCAGTATCATGTCAGTGTCATTGTCGCCATTTGGTTACATGTGTAACCTCCACCCTGCATGGACCATACTAATAGTTTGGAGAATGCTTTAAAAAATACCTTAACAAACATGAGTTACCGTTTATTTATGCGTAGATGTCAGGAATTGCAATCATATACCACTTATGTTTATCGTCGTATTACCTGACAGTGATGATCTGACCGGGGTCTAGGTGGATACCATTCATCTGGGCAATGAAGATGGCAGCAACAGCCTCGTAGAGAGCGGTTCCATCCATGTTGATTGTGGCACCGACTGGCAGCACGAAGCGGGTGACTCTCTTGTCAATGCCCAAGTTCTCCTCCAGGCAACGGAAGGTGACAGGCAGTGTGCCAGCACTTCAGAGAGACAGAGAAAGTAGGAGTTGTGGGATTAACTGTCTATGTACCTCAATCTGTAACATATTTAAAAAATAATAATAATATATAAAATATATTTGTTCAAACTAATCTTGTTCATGATTACTCTGCTTAAGAGCACTCAGGAATGGATAAGTGCATGAATTGTAACTTTAAACTGTAACTATAAATTGTGCCATGAGTACATCCACAAAGAAAGTTAATATTACAGACAGTGACAAAGCAAATTTTCAATCAGAATTTCGAGATCGATTTTTTTTACGGAGAATAAAGGCATCAAATTGTCTGAATGAGGCTGTATCAATAGTTTTTGTATCAATTTATACTTTTCATATCAATTGTTTGTTAGGTCCAGTCCTCAGGTCCGTCAGGGAGGATGTGGCTCCCCCTCCACTACACCTCTGCTTATGGGATCCTTTACACTGAGTTAAATTAACACACAGATTTCATTGTATGCACTCATCAGCACACACTGACCTGGAAGCTGTCCCTAGAGCAGTGATCCAGGCCTGGAATATGCCAAGGAAGAAGGTGAAGGGGTTTTTCCTGACAATCACAAAGTATATGCTGGGCAGGAAGATGACACCGTGGATGATCAGGCCAACAATCACTGTCACCATGTACATCCCCAGCTGTCTGGCGACCACCTCCAGGTCTTTGATGGAGATGATCTTACCACAGATCAGACAAGCGATACCAAAGGGAGAGTACCTGATGAAGAGACAGAGTTGTCGTTAGCTTTAAAGATTCGACCAACCAACGGGAGGAGCATAAACATCATTCACCTGTTGTTAGCATATTCGACTGTTGGTCGTGACTCCCTTGTTCACTTTATTTCTTTTAATCATCTATGTTAAAGTCACTTTAATGATACAGTGATGTTAGCGAATCAATTAATAAAGGACGAGTTCACCAACTAATGCTCATATGGTGCCATTTCTGTCTACTTGGTCTGTGTCTCAGAGGAGGGCTGTGGGCAGTTCAGGAACCCACCTACCAGTTATATCATCGATTGGGAATCCAAGGTTATAGAAACTCCAGGCGTTCTATTCCGGGAAAATTTGCATGCTATAATGGAAGCCATTGTTCTCGCGTTAATACAAATCTAATTAAAATGTTTGAAATCTTGTTTGATAAGAAAAAACAAATCTGCCTAACGATGATGTCACTGGTAGGCGGGTTTCTCAAATGTCCACAGCCCTCCTTTAAATTGTACAATTTTATCATGAGCATTAGTGACGACCAATTATATGAAGATGGGTTGAAAATGGGTGAAGTCGTCCTTTAAGCATTCATGTGTCAATGTTATAAACATCACTTTCAACCTGGCATGGCAATTTTGGGGTGAACATTTGCAAAAAATGTTACACACAAAAAAGTCCCAACATTTTCAACACATTTCAAAGTTTTCTGAAAAAGCCAAAATAGCAGATCAACAAGCTCACTGTGAGTTGGTAAACTGCTCTTTTTGCTATTCATCGTATGAAGTATAGGGCAGGGGTCTTCAACGTTTTTCAGTCCAAGGATCCCTTAGCTGAGAGAGAGATGAAGCAGGGACCCCCACTACATATTGTATTTAGGATTAAACTTTTTCATAGATTTCAGATACAGTAGCTTCATGTTTGACAGCACTGTCATCAGTGTATGCTGGATTCAGTATACTTCTGCTCTTTTTTCCCTCTACACCAAACCTCTTTGCCGAAAATAGCCGATGTACAAGCTCTCAACGCCTCGCAGCGCAAGGCGTTGTGAGCTTGCAGTTCTGCTATATTTGGCTAAGGTTCTCCTCAGAATAGGGATGCTAGGGTTCAAGTGGTTCAAGTGGTAAAGATTATATTTTATCACAAAATATTTGGCGGCCCCACTGTAGTAACTCTGAGGACCCCCTAGGAGTCAGAGACCCTCTGTTGAAGACCCCTGATATAGGGCTTAAAGAACATAATTCCTTGTATATTTAGTCATTTTTTCCAGTCCACAGAGATCCCCCGCAGTGTTACTGACCACATGATCAAGAGGACAAGTTTCATTACAATCTCGTTGAGGATGCTGAAGAACTCGATCATGAGTCTGGCTCTCTCTCCCATCTTGCCCATGCAGATGCCAAAGGCAATAAAGAAACCAATCAAGCCTGCAGCCAAAAAAAAAACAGACTAAATCAAAACTGTGAATGTAAATGTGACAGTTTAGAAGACAGAAGATAATGAAGATAATGGGACGAAAAACAGCATCATTTACAGTCAAGGAGACAAACTGGTCCACAATTGAACCTTCAAAGCGTTAGAATTTTAAGGTCCATTCACACCAAGCATTATAACGAATTAACTATATTGTTCACCATTGGTTATAGTTGTGGTATGGACTCTACCAAACAAATATGTGTATAGTATAGTTATAGTGCTTGGTGTGCCATTTAGAGTATAATCATAAGAAATATATTAAATTGCTTGGGTTTTCTATAACCAAAATCTATAACTGCATCTAGATGTGAAGGAAAGTGATATACCGAGGACGTTCATGCCATTCTTCATCTGAAGTGTCTTTTTTACGATAAACTGTGGCTCTTTGGTCAAGTTTGCGACCAAACTCTCCACGGCGGTGGCAATGGTGGCATTTACGTCCTCTTCTATAGGCACCTCCACCTTCTTTGTGACAGTCTGGATCTGTGGTGGGAGAGGAAACATCAACATTGTCCTGTATACTTGGATAGGTAGCCTAATACAGTCAGTAGCCAACTAGCCGATATATATACCAGTAAGACGCCTGAGGGCGAGAAGCGACCTCGCCCTTTAAAGGGCGAGGTCGCGTGCACGCATCCGGCTCGTTGACGGCAGACTGCTGGGCGAGCGCTGGTGCTTTGGCATGGAGGGTCAGATCAACATGGAATGAATTCTGTACTGAGCATGTCTTGAGTGTACTGGGTTTGATGAGGTCAGAACATATGGAATGTCAGAACAGGTCAGTTCCATACAGTATATGGAGATCTAAGGGTGGTAGCGGGGATATTCTCTTGAGTGTACAGGGTTTGATGGGGGCCCAGGAAGGGCTGGGCCTTCATTTTCGGGCCTGTTGAGAACTTTCGCCGGCTGCCGGGCACAGTTGCACTAATAACTTTGGGGCAGGCCCGTCTAGTGTTTGAATGGGCAGGTATCAGTCAAAAGGGAGACATCGAAGAGGAAGGATGGATGGGGAAGGATCAACATATGGATATATATGGAGATCTAAGGGTGTGTTGCCTTTTTCCTCATTTTACGCATCAGTCCAATTACCTGTTGGAAGCAAGCCTGCACCAGGTTCTCTGGGAACAGGTTCCTGATCAGATCGAAGAAGGCGTCCAAGCTGGAGACATCATCGTTCTTCTCTCCCTCTCCCAGACCCTCCTTCAGTTTGGGGTTGCCGGGGTGGATGATGAGCACCAGGATGACTCCCAGGACAGCAGCAATGATAGTGGTGGTCATGTAGTACACCATAGCCCTGGTGCCTATACGACCGCTGGATTTGCCGTCCAAGCCGGCCAGACCTGCAGCCAAAATAAGAGGGATTTGTGTTTTAGGGGTGCAATATGCAATAATTAACCGTATTTCATTGGGAATGTTGACTCAATATCGTAAAGGTCATATATATATCCTGTTTAACTTTCATGTTGGTGTCCAGTGAAATAATGTGAGATAGCCATGCCTTGTTCGTGTTTATGTTTACAACGGAGTGGCTTCCCTCTTGCTTTGGGGGTAGGAGCAGAGCAGGAAAACAAAACCTTGCTCTCTGCTGCCTCCAGGTGGGCAGGGTGTCCTCGACGCAAGGTACATAACGCAAGCAATTTGGTTGAGTTGGCTCGGGATCCGATCCCAACCGGACGGATCAAGATGGATCACGTAACTGACATGACGCAAGGGGAGAAATTTCTCTCATCCTCCGTTGCGTATGTATTCTTGCGTCGATTACGTTTGACTCTGCAAGGCACTTAACCGGTCGTATTCTACACATTGCTGGCCAGGTCTGGAATGAAACCGCCAAGAGTGATTGCTCTTGGTTGATGTCCAACCGTCAGTGGCTCAGGAGTAGAGTGGCCACTGTGGCCAGAAGAGTTGTCGCATGGAAACTGTGAGGTTTCCACTTCCCAGTTCAATCCCAGGCTTAGTATCGAAGGAGTTAGTATCGAAGTGTCCTGAACCCCTAATTGCTCCTGATGTGCAGGTTGGTGCTTTGCATGGTGTCCTCCACCATCAGTGTATGAATGTGTGTGTGAATGGGTGAATGTAATGCACAATCTATGTAAAGAGCCTTGGATAAAGGCGCTATATAAATGCACCATTTACCATTACTTTTCAGGGAATGGGAAGAAAATATCTGTGTTTCAATGGATCCAATGCTGCTGTTGTTATTTAGTTTTTTGTTGATATACTTTTCAAACCCACAGGCAGAGTTAAGCACATTCAACCTGGCTTCAATAATCTGGCTTGTCATTATAGGTGAAATAGGTTTTAACACAAAACGAGAAAAAAAGAATAACAAAAAGTTATTAAAACTAGGAATATAACACTTATGCGATATTACGATATCCAAAATACCATCAATATCTGGTCTTATATTACGATATTGATATAATATGGATATATTGGATAGCCCTAGTGGGTTGTACCTGTGATCAAACTGGAGATGATAAGTGGCAGGATCAACATCTTCAGCATCCTCATCAGGATGTCTCCAGGGAAGGCTATCACCATGACGATATCTGGGTGAATAGGGGAGGAGATACGAAGCAAACACCCGGATACAGCTCCCAAAATCACACCTGGAATGAGAGAAGAGAGCGAGAGAGGGACAAGGCGTAGATTTTGTCGAGATTAAGGAATGCAGTCAAGTAAAGTCACCTTTAATTATATAGCACATTTAAAAGTAGGCCCTGGTGCGCAAGCAGAGCGCGCAAGTACTACTACTAACTAATGTCTAGTACAACTGCTGTTCTAAATCCTTTAGACCCGTTATTGACCTTATACCTACCTTGAAACGTACCTTAGTTACGTCACCATCAACAGCCAATAAGGAACCACCATTCTTACCGACATACATACATACATACATACATACATACATACATACATACATACATACATACATACATACATACATACATACATACATACATACATACATACATACATACATACATACATACATACATACATACATACATACATACATGTATGCGGTCTAGTCTAACTTGGACTCAGGGGGGTGGACGCCTCTGCCTTGCATAGTCCCCAGTGAATAGGCAGGTTGCCCTTCACTGGTAACCTTACTTTGGATTTTAAATATATTAAGGTATTGTAGGCTGGGATTTTACAAAAAAGCCCCCCTTTTAAATACATACAGACATACAGACATACATACATACTTATAAGGTATGCCATCTGGTGGCTAATGAACCAAACACACATTCTCAGAAGTTGAAGCAGTTTTAGAGGACCCACTTTTAGGCCAGTGCAACAGAGCATGCTTTTGCCTCTTTTAAAACCTTACCCATTTTAACCAAATACATACATACATACATACATACATACATACATACACATACATACATACATACATACATACATACATACATACATACATACATACATACATACATACATACATACATACATACATACATACATACATACATACATACCAGCCGAACACAATACTTGCGTGCTCTGCTTGCGCAAGTAATTATATGGTAAGCACAATAGTTCATAATACATACAAAAACAAATTTAAAATCAACAGAAAGTGGTATTGATGAATTCTCGTATAGTATTATAGTTAGGGCTCCATCTTGCGCCCCTTATCCCTAAACGTATTTGCCATTTTTTACTAAATGACTAATTAACTTTGAAAAACATTTTGAAATAGTTCAACTAGCCGATCTACATCGAGACTTTTTTAAAATAGTACAAAAATGGCAAATTAGTTTAGGGATGAGGGTTAAGGGGTGGCGAGATATAGCCCTATATGTCTTGTGAATTGAATTTTTTTTTAGCATTATTCTAACTGTACCTCTGTACTTTTTGCAAACTGTTAATTAAGTATTCAATCAATCAATCAATCAATATGGTCAACAACCTCAGACTGAATTAAAATCTAGAGAAAACTTTAAATTGTGTCTTTACATTTGAGGGATTGTTTAATGCAGAGGGTGCAATGCCACATCTAATATATCTCATTATGCAATTAATTGGATATATGCAACCCTCAGGACAGTTAAAGATTCACTGCTTTCTATCCGTGCTCCATATCGATTTGATTGTTTGGAGCAGTGCGGGATGCTAGTGGGTGGGGGAGCTCAAAGCAGATTAAGATCAGATGTCTTTGAAGCATTGGGGAGTAAGCAGCACATCAGTAGTTCTCCCTCCAGTGCCAACAGGTTTTCAAGAAAAGCTTCAAGTTGGCAATTTATTTATCGGAGTACAATCTGTGTTGTTCAGGGGAAGAATTAATTGTGCTTATCTGAGTTCTCTGTGAGATAACTCAGATAACCCATTGTCTTGTGATGTATCTTAAGAATCACATCCATTCTTAACCTTTTTTGGTCATGTCATTATGCATAAATCTTGTAGAATTAAATTGAATTATATATTTTAAGAAAATCAAATTGTATGTATATAATTGTATATATATATATATATATATATATATATATATATATATATATATATTAGAAAGATATTTTCAACACCTTTCAAAAAAAATCTCAAAAATAGCAAAAATAACCAATCTACAAGCTGTATATCAGCTATTTAAAATTAGGGTTTAAGTGGATAATAGAGAGCATAACTTTCCTCCCAAGGCCCTTGTTTATCCCTCTGCTGCTTCTTCTGACCTCTGTGTGCTCTGACTCCCTGTAGTCCTGTCTGTACTCAGGCCCTGTGGTTGGATCAGTGTGTCTTGTCCCTCTCATAGACAAAGCATGGCCTGAACCCAAAACCTTGGCGCCCCCCAGGGGTTGCACTTCCTCTGCCACTGCTCTGCTGCCAAAGACTGGGAGGCCGTTTATTAGCATACACTACAATCACATCCAATCCAGCTTCCTTAAATTTGTAAGTAGTCCTTTGTGCCTCAATTTATGCTGTACAGTCTAGCAGTGCCCTGTGGATTCTGCTGACCCATTGGACTTGGATGGCACATGGATTTCCTGTGGAATAGAGTGTGCCTAATTCTCTTGTCTTGAGCCCTACTTGCAAACCCACTCCAAGTGACAGATGATCAATGATTGTATTGGCTTGAATATGTTAGGGGTATACTGCCAAGTGTGATGCACGCACGCACGCACGCACGCACGCACGCACGCACGCACGCACACAAATAAACAGATATTAAAATATGCAAGATATTAAAATATGCAAGCCTAAACATACACGAACACAGCCATGTGTAAATGACTGGTAATTCCTTAAAAACAAATTTGCTATGACTTCATATAAAAAATTGCCTTTGTGCCCTTTGATCATTTAATTAAAACACATCCTCCGGCAGCACCGTGAGTGAATCAGTCATAACTACAATTCTTATGCACCACTGTGTGCTCAGTGACATGCTCTACGTGACACTGGGCTGGAGAAGGTCAGGACGACTGCTGCTACTCTAGGCCAGCAAAGGTAGAATTTCTCCATATTAACACCTATTTATTTACAGCCTGATCTGAAGTGGTGAGCATTTCTTAACACATTACTGCCCAGCCCTCTAGGCGAGGTCCTGGTGCTAGTGCCAGAGAAATCTGCGAAATAAGCAGAGAAGAAGATCTGTAGTGTAAGCCTATGGAACGTAGGGACGATGGCCCCCAGAGCAGCAATTTATATATATGGCATTTATATATATATATATATATATATATATATATATATATATATATAAATACCACTAATAACCCCACGCACCTGTACAGCAGATTATCATGTAGGCTGTTTATATTTTTAAATGTTATTTTGCCTTTATTGATAGATGACAGTAGGTTGATAGGAAATGGGGAAAGAGATGCAGCAAAGGTCGTCGGGATCGGGACTCGAACCCACGATGCGCTGTCAGGCTGGATTACCAGCCTAGGTGCCTGGACTGCTAGGCCGGCCCAGGCCTTTTAAATGTTTTTGAATCAAATCTCGTGTTTCTCGTGGATGGCTCCGATGGAATTAATAACTTTCCACGAGATATCTCGAGACAGGCACAGAAAGGGTTAAGAAACAAACAAACAAACACACAGTAAATGTACTAACCGAGAATAGTGAGTGTGAGAAGCAGGTTCTTGAACAACTTGGAGCAGGCTTTGACACATTTGTTCTGAGGTCTCGCCTCGATGGGCTCCAGATGACTCTCGTGCATCCTCACCTCCACTTGCTTAGGCATGTTGCTGGCACTGGGAGAGAAGACATGGAATGAAAAGGAAACATTACTCTCCCAAATCCACAGCATTGTGAAGGCTATGTGCACCATCCTATACATGGGGATCATACAATAAATCATAAGAAAGAACAATAAAAGAAAGTCAACAATTATGTTGACTCATCAGAATCAACTTTATTGTCACATCACGGTTTTACAAGTAAAATTCATTTTTGGAAAAAAAATAAAAATAAGAGGGGGGGGGGGGGGGGGGGGGGGGGGAATTCAAAGCAGGGAAATAATAATTAAAATTTTGTATACGTTTTAAGCTTTTTCCACAAGTTGTACAAAAATAGGGCTTCCCAAAAAGAGTTTAAGCCCTTTTTGGGGGGTTTGGGGTTATATTACAGATACCTCAGCACGGTTCTTGGTTAAAATCATCATTGAACATATTAGCTTCTGTTCTGATCTGATCAAATAAAGACCCACCAAAGTTTGGTGGGTCACCTGTTAGCTCAACTATAATGTCTGGTAGCTGGCCAGCTATGATTAAGAAAAAAAAAAGTCAATGATGCAAATAGCCTGCATCCTGCATCCTTAGACTAAATTGAGAAAGGACGCAGTCATGTCACCCTCTGGGTGTCCTGGGATGCAATACTGTACTCAGTACTGTACTCAAAGTCTCTAACGTAGTTGAAGTAAGACTCATAAAATGTCCCTGGGACCCATCTAAAAGATCACCCCTGGGGTGCAATACTGTACTCAGTACTGTACTCAAAGTCTCTAACGTAGTTGAAGTAAGACTCATAAAATGTCCCTGGGACCCATCTAAAAGATCACTCCTGGGGTGCAATACTGTACTCAGTACTGTACTCAAAGTCTCTAACGTAGTTGAAGTAAGACTCATAAAATGTCCCTGGGACCCATCTAAAAGATCACCCTGGGTCCCAGGACCCATTACAAGTATCTAACGTAGTTGAAGTAAGACTCATAAAATGTCCCTGGGACCCATCTAAAAGATCACCCTGGGTCCCAGGACCCATTACAAGTATCTAACGTAGTTGAAGTAAGACTCATAAAATGTCCCTGGGACCCATCTAAAAGATCACCCTGGGTCCCAGGACCCATTACATTGAAAACCTATGTACTGTACATCACTGCTAATGCGTGTCAAGGGTTTTGAGTGACTCTCCTACCCTAGTGACTCGTCTCCTACCCTAGCAACATGAGAGCATCTATTGGAGTGACTCGTCTCCTACCCTAGCAACATGAGAGCATTCGGATGAAACATCTATTGGAGCTTGGAGCGTAGGAACTCAAATAACCCTGACAGATGAGATGATATCCCTTCACACAGTTTGTGGCATACCTCAAGTCAGTTGGCTCTGGGTTCCCCTTATGGTAGTTAATAAAGTACATGGATTTAGGCTTTACTTTTAAATGTATTATAAATGTATACATACGTTTTATGCATTATGTAAAAGTCTCAAATGAAGCTATATAGTCCTTCGCCAACAAAATATATAAAGGATTAAATATTGGATAATAAAACAGCACTTTGTGGTAAAGTATTATCACTGTATCAAATCTCTGAAGAATTATGATTTACTATTTAAAACACTGTAGGGATTTAAGATCCTTGATGTAATCTTTATGACCACAAATAAATTCTATGAACATACACAAATCCTCATGGTTAATTTATCTTTATTTGTTTCTGACTGTACAAATGTATCTAAATGGACTCTTACAGGTTCATTTGGTTACTTTTGTATACTGTCAGAGATAATAAGTATGGCTTGGCTTACAGACATTCTTGACAGGCCACAGGAGATTGTGTGTGGCCTTTTGAAACACAGATGGGAATGAGAACCAGAGAGTGAAATGCAGACACTTATCAAGAATTAGTTAATTTATTGACTGCTTGGATTAATGCATACTCATAATCTATCTCTCTCTCTCTCTCTCTCTCTCTCTCTCTCTCTATCTCTCTATCTCTCTCTCTCTCTCTCTCTCTCTCTCTCTATCTTTCTCTCTCTCTCTATCTCTCTCTCTCTCTCTCTCTCTCTCTCTCTCTCTCTCTCTCCTAGTAACTGCCCTGTCTTCCTCTCTTCTCTCTGTCTCTCTCTACTACATACAGCAGGTGTCTAACCCTTTTTGACAAGAGTTCGACCTGACAGAATGTTGAAAAACTAATGGAATAGTGTGGTGACAGAAGGATTTGTCAAGCTACATATTTTATGGAAGGGAACGTGATTGATCACTACAGGCAGCACAATGCTAGTTTCCTCTACTTCCACAGAGGTTGGGGATGAGTTTGTTAAAAAGAGACAGACGCCAGCTGTGTCTATCACTACGGACAGAGAGAGACAGACGCCAGCTGTGTCTATCACTACGGACAGAGAGAGACAGAGAGAGAGAGAAAGAGAGAGTCGCTGACTCGCTATACAGATTCACGATTGTTCATATTCCACACCCCCTTATTGCAGAAACAATCGATCACATATTTTAGCATTGGTCTGACATTTTCTTTTGTATTGATAATATAGTGAGATGCCAATGTCTCTATTTAGCCTATTCAAGAGGCCCGCATTGATGAGGGACAAAAGGATGGTAAAGATGAAACACTGTGTGACTGCCTTTAACCCTTCACCTCACCCCTGGGGTGAGTGAAAAGTCACAAATGGCCTCAATAGCTCCTATAATGTTGTTTTGTCCCCTCACCCTTCACCCCGTGGTCCTTCACAGAGACTGCGGATGCTTGTAGATATTAATCATTTTTGCCTGTCAAGCATTTTTAAAAACAGAAAGCAAATCAGAGTGGGCGATAGGGTGTGAGAATCGCAACATATTTGGAAAGCTTCCGGCCCACCCAGAGCTCTTTATTTGGCTGTTGTTCCCGTGAAAGTAGTCATTAGCAATTATCCACACGCACATAGGCACATGCACACGTGTGCAACCCCCCCCCCTCCCCCCACCACACACACACACACACACACACACACACACACACACACACACACACACACACACACACACACACACACACACACACACACACACACACACACACACACACACAGAAGTAGATTGGCTATATAGGAAGCCCACCTGGCCAGCTTCCAGGCACACAGATGGACCAGCCCCGTTCTCTCTTATTCGTTTCATATCAGTGTGAAAACGAAGGCAGTGCATGCAAGCACCAAGCAGCAATTTGCTGTCATCACACTCAACTCAGGCATGTGTCCACATTTCAGGAGAAGCCGTTTTAATTAGAAAAGAAATAAGGGGGGAGGGCGCGAAATGAACATTTACCATGTAATCCCATTCCACGAGACTGATGAAAGTCGTTAATTGAATTCTCCCCTTTCCTCTCCCTTTCATTATTTTTAGCACACAGGGAGCGGAAATAGGCAGAAAATCATTCTGTCATGGCATTCACATTTGTTCTGCTCTCCAATAGTCTCCACTATATGGATAGACGAACCCTCACCTTTGCAAATTACATTTATATTTCAGTTATATATATTTTAAATTCCATACTGGCTTAAATGCTCTCCTTATTGTACTTTGTATTACATTAATGCTTGCATTAATGATTGCATGTTCACACATGTATGCAAAACGAAATTAATTACCCCTCCTCTCCCCAGTCTAATGGGATCATTTTATAAACCGATTAATCTTAGCTCAGAGCTTAGTCAGATTAATTGAATTACAGGGCTGCAGAGACATGAGGCACTGATGAAGGTATTACTAAAACAAGACGTACTATATGTATTAAGATACCCAGCATCCTGACAGATACATATATCAATCATCTCCTGAAAGAATGCACCTTTTCTCTAATTGCTATTACACACATTCAGCATGACATCATTACTTAAAATGCTGCAAGCCTGATAGTTATTCTTTCGCAGCAATTATTGATATAACAAATGCAATCCCAAACTCTAGAGAGCAGTGAAGCCATACAGATGCTTAAAATAGCAACAGCAGGCGTCATTGGCTCACACTAACAACTTCTGTAAATCAATGAATGCACTCGTTAGAAATGTCAGTGTCGCCCATGGAACCGTGAAATGAGAGGTACCGTACTTACTTCATTTCTGGTGGAGTTGAGGTATAAGTGCTATGTACATTCACCAGGATCAGAGTTGCAGTCTTTGGTATTTAAGAATGAACCACAAAAAAAGAAAAAAAATTACAGTATTAGGATCAGAGCTGCTCCATCTAAACAAACGTGTTGTCGACAGACGAGGTTCCCCCCGTTAGCAGGCTGGTGGAAACACCCGAGCTCTGCTGACAGCTAGATGCTCACACACAGTTGGCAGACGGCTACTCCCGAGCATCAAGGGAGGAGCGGGTCGACACCGAACAGAACCAGACGACAGATCAAAGTCACAGCCTCAGCAACCCGAGTTAGACCCGTTCCTGAAGTTTGTCCCCAGAGATGTGGGCCAGTCCGTCCAGACCCCCCTCCCCCCCCCACACACACACACACACCCACTACCACCACCACCAACACCGCAAAAAACACACCCACCACCAACACCCACCCCCAGAGGTAGACACGCATACCAGACACCCACGCCCCCCACACACACACCCACCATTACACACATAACACAGCATAAATATATGCATGTACAGTAGCTCAGGAGATGATAATCCCTGGAAATGGTAATCCCCCTAGAGAGCATGTGCCACCCAGACTCATCGTGCATCTGCAGACAGCCTGCTCTAAATGACCGCGGCGAGGCACTCACTAATGGCACAATATGGGCAACAATGTTGTTTTAAGAAGCCTCTCGTCTGACAGCGACCAAATAAAGTCTTAACATTGGTAATTCCTGCATTTTTTCCCCGTAATATCACGTCTTCCCAATGGACATTTTAATTCTGTAACTCTGGAGTCATAGTCGGGCAAAGCATTATGTCACAACCCAGATGGCCCGCGTGCTTCATGGAACTAAAAGCACACAATCTATATATGTTATCACTTCTGCACCGATCTCCACAAATGGTGAGGTCAGAAGAGGTCAACACATGTGGGATAAAACTATGGAAAAAGAGATTAAACTTGTGCCAAGGACAAGGACAGGCCCAATGTACAGTACAGTTACTACAGACAGATTGAAAAAAAGAATAACCAATATCTGATGAAAGAGACGTCAAATGGCTGTACGTTTCCCAGCAGTTGGCAAGAGAAGAAAAAATGCTTAATTTCTACAACTGTGTCAAAACTCGACCAAGCCTTGCTAAGCCATGTTCGTGAATGCTTCAATGTATAGATTAACCCCCTGTTCAATGTATAGATTAACCCCCCTGTTCAATGTATAGATTAACCCCCCTGCAAAAGGGAAATTCAAAGGGCCAACGTGGACCAAGCAGGGGATGGCGGTCATGGCGCCATGCTGGTACTCCTGCCTCCCAGCAGCATGGGATTCCTCAATGTATTGAGCAGTATCACATTATTCTAATTAGGGAAATGTGTCGGAAAGCACCCCCCCCCCCCCCCCCCCCCTCCATTCAAACAAAATGACCAACAGTGAGACAAAAGCAGAGGAATGCTATTCCTGTCAACGGAGGTTGTGTCATGAGAAATCGCTCATCCTAAATCCCTTGACATGTCATACTCACTCAAAAAGGGGTTTCTCTTATAGGGGAAAGGCACCATTTTGAGGATGAGAGAGTCGCAGTAATTTGAGGGAAGGGGAGGGGGGGTATGAGGGAGGGAGAGAGAAAAGAGAGAGAGGGGGGGATACTATGCGATGGTTGGGGACCAGGGGTCACACCACCACCTCCAAGCCAAAAGAGAGGCCTTCGCGGGGAGGGCAGCCATCGCTGCTCTTGGCTGGGACCATGTGAAGCTCTCTGCTTCCTCTCTCTTCCCCTCTGAGGGGCTTTGTTTCGCACGCAAAACAGCGGCGGTGGCCCCAACTCGCCTCGCCAAACGCCGTGTCCAAACTGGCAGGGGCGAGAAAAGGAGGGGTGGGTGGGGGGGTGGGTGGGTATGGCGGGGGGTGAAGTTGGGGGAGGGGGCAACGGGCATGTCCAGAATGCCAGCCCATTCAGGGGCACTGATGTCATGCCTGTGCCCACCGTGGGAGAGCGGCAGAGGGGCAGAGGCGCCCCTTCCACCCCCACAACCCCAACCCCCCCCCCCCTCTCCCGCCACCCCCTCGCAGTCTCTTTTTCCGGGATGAATGAATCTTTCAGAAACGGTGATCCATTGTGTCCCATAATCGACAGCGATTATCCCGATTTTATGCTGCCTTCCCGGAGTGAGGAGGTTCCCTGAGTGCTGGCTTTGAGAGTGCACCACGATGCAGCCGCGATCAACAGAGGTTGTCCTGGCAACACTCACAGCTTAGAGAGAAGGGGAAGAAGTCGGGGGGCGGGAGGAGGGAGCTCAATGCCTCACAAGCTTGAGCACGCCACACACACACACACACACACACACACACACACACACACACACACACACACACACACACACACACACACACACAAATCTAGTGTGTAAAATGCACTGCTGTTTTTACTGGATGCGTGCCGTGCACAAACACACACACACACCCACCCACACACCCACACACACACGCACGCACGCATGCACGCACGCACGCACGCACGCACGCACGCACGCACGCAAGCACTTAAAGGGGCGTAAAGCTTGACAGATTAATAGAGGAAGATGGCATAGATTTTGTACAGGAAAGTGAGGACAGCAGGGGTGGATAGAAGGGATGATGACAGCCAAGTCCCAAAGATGGGAGTCAGTGAAACATGGACGTTATGTGATCAATGCAACAACCAAAAATTGAACTATAAGGGTTCCACGTCACAAAATAAAACTCAGCCTAACATTCAACAGCATTCAGCAGCTTAGCCAAAACATCTCCCCACACATGGTTACTGTTCCATCACTGCCGTACAATTACTTCCGCCACTGGCATGCCCTGCACATAATGATGCGTCTGTAGTACTGTGTGTACTTCCATAATAATTAACAAGTTTCCGTTTTGGACCGTTTGTCTAGCTAATAGCTATATGTGTCCAGCGTCAGTTGTTGGGATACATGCGATGGCACACAAGGGGATGCAAAGGGGTGTGAAGTTTCCCATTGGGTCTCCGAGGGGCCCAAATGTCCGTTCTCATGCCCGCGGCATCACAATGCACTTGTGAGGTAAAGACAACTGGAGCTGGGCCAGGCTCCGGATATCTCTGGCCCCTCTGGGCCTCACAGCCACTTGCCATGCAGTGGGAAGAGATGGGCAACACACACACACACACACACACACACACACACACACACACTGGCTGCCTAGGAGCTGTGAAAAGCTCTCTTAAAGGAAACTCTCTGCAAACACTTCAGGTTGTGCTGCGCATGGGAAGTGGGAGATAAATCCCGGCATGCGAAGAAAGGGAAACTTTGTCGCTCTACAGCTCCCAATTATGTATTCCATGACGGTTGTCTGGATGAATGCATTCAGTGATAGATAGGTGTGTGGTCTGTCATGCTTATCTGGATTATCCTGCAGTATACTGTAGCCTACTGTTATTCAGTTGCTTAATTACAGGTGGAACAAAATTTGTAAAAACAAATTGAGTGGTTCAGATCACCACCATGCCTACAGAATGGTAGTGAAAATAATTTTCTGACAAAAGTTTTTCCAAGGCATTTTTTGCTTACTTAGTTCAATTTGTTAATGTTTTCTACATTGTAATATCTCACTGCGTGGTGCAAAAGTCACCTCATGGATAGAGAGTATCACGTGTCTTTTTACTGTGTCTACTTCACTGTGCTCAATGGGTTGACTTTGCATACAGAGTTCCTTTGACTGGTTGGTTCTCACTTATCTTGTGTGAATGCAGTGGCAGAGCATTCCATTCTACTGAGGTTACCGCGCTGCCAACGTCAGAATTAACAATACGCCTTATATGGTATTAGGATATTGTGCTGGTGGTGGTGAGGCCAAAATACCCCCCCCCCACACACACACACACACACACACACATGCGCACAGACTACTACAACATCAACTTACTGTAAATGGATGACCTGTCATGTTTGTTTAGCATTACTGATACGCTCTTTGGCAATGTGAAACACAAATCAAATGAAGGAAAACGAACTAACTAAACACGTTTGTAAGTTCTTTCAAAATAGTTTCACTGCTGAAATTTCTTCAACAGGAGAGGAGATGACTGGATTCATACTGTCATACTGAGCAATAAACAACATCTCGTCCAGATTAAATCATTATGGACGGTCTGGATTTCGAAACCAATACTTGCCACAGAGACCTGGGAGAGCAGGGCAGACTTTCAGCACCAAGGTCAGTGACACAACCTACAGTACATACACTGTATGTCACGTTAAGCTGGACGTACTGATGTCAGAACTTAGGGCTGCTGCTGCTCAATCTTTTTCTCAGGTGACCCAATAAGGAATCTGTAAGAGCTACCAAGTTCATACACAGTTTGTACACACACTCACTCACGCACGTTCATGTCTGCACGCATGTCTGCTGCATACAAACATAATAAGAAGAGCTAAATACATATTGACACACTTAGCAGGAGAGCACTTACTGGACATGTCACATGCACTGCCGTTTATTTTTGTGCCTTTTATGTTTTCCAGCAATATGTCCCTTTCCCCGTCTCCCGGCATCCTCCGAGGTTTCCCTTTGTTTGGTGCAACTCTTTGTGTCTATAATGAGGCAGTGATTAGAGTGCCTCTGGGAATCCCCAGGCCAGAATTTGTCTGCATAGGTCTCTCAGATGTCATCAAGTCCACTGTAATTATGTGTTAACATCTAACAGCCCATTATGCTGGGGAGTGGTTGATAGAGGGCTGAGCTGAGCAATTCATCTGGATTGTATTAGTGGATAGAGAGGCATCTAAGCCAACCACAGCCCTTCTCCTCAATGGAGCCAAACTGGGAAGAAGTCCATTCTATCCATCATCTTTAACTTTTTATCTTTATTGTTTGCAACCCACAGAGACATGTATGTTTTTTGCTTTCCCTTCCTTTTTGCTATGCCCACCGTGTGCCACCCACGTGCTTCCAGTTCCAAATCCTCCATCATTCCTGTCCCACGTTCTGGTCTCTCCTTCTGTGCGGTGTCTCTCACGCTTCTCTCCCCAAGAGTCTAGTTATGGTCTGATTTGACTGTCAGGATTTGTGGAAGTCTTACAAAGCGATCAAATTCAACCAAAGAAAGGCGATCTGATTTCATGTTATGCCACACACACACCCCTCTATGGATGAAAGGACCCCAGACAAAAGGTCAGAACAGAACAGGTCCCTTGCTTCACCTACCATCAGCATCCTCTATTGGGAGAGGGGCAGGCTCCTATTGCAAAGAGCCTCACATCTCTCGTCTGTCCCCTGCTCTACGTTATATCTGGTCCTGTGTTCATGCCGACTGGATGCGCACACGTGCGGGGGCGGGGGGGTGTACTATCATTAGCCGTGGCGCATCTGTTTAACGAAGCCGACGATAAAGCGGCGCACAGCTTTTGATGGCTTCAGTCCGATCCCCACAGGAGCTCATTAAATCAGCCAGCTAGGCAGGACCACCCCACCCCCTACTACAACTGCTGCGATGCTACACCCGCTACACTAAATGGGGGGGTGGGGGGTTGAGAGAACGAGAGAGAGGTATATGGCAGACCGAGGTGGGAGAGGGAGGAGTTTAGAAGCAAGAGTGTAATAGATAGATGTGCAACAAAGTATGGGGGAGGGGTGAAGGAGGCAGAAGGGAAAAACGAGGAAGGTGGGGCAGAGGAATGTAGAGAAGCAGACAAAGGAATTCGGGATGACAGGTAAACAATAAGTGAGGAAGGTAGCCGGTGTGGACAATCATATTTCTGCAATTAGCTGGACTGTGTACATTGTCATTATCTGTAAGTATAGGCAGATGTTTCCATTGTGTTGTCACGTGTGTTAGGTATACATGGAGAGCTGACATCTGGGTCAGAGGGCCCTGTGAATGAGCATTACTACTACAGTATGCTTAGAAAACTAATTCTATTTCATACACTACAGTAGATTCACCTGCCACCATCTGTCACTCTACAACACATTATCTTGTTGTCTTATGCTATAACTTTGCACGCACGCACGCACGCACGCACGCACGCACGCACGCACGCACGCACGCACGCACGCACGCAATCACGCACGCACGCACACGCAATCTTGTCTGTGGTCATAAATCTTTGCTGATCCTGTCCCATGGTATCTGAGGAAGGGTGAAAAGGGTCTGGATTTGCCAATAATAGAGGACTAAGGAGAATGAATGTTCTCTCACTAATTAAACACTGGAGTCTGCAGGGACTCGACTCTGCCTGCGGCCACAGTCATGCTCTTTTCTCCTCACACCACCCCATAGTGTTGGCAGGACATTCACGCATGCACGCCCCCCCCCCCCCCCCCCCCCCCACCCCCCCCCCCCCCACACACACACACACACACACGCACGCACAGACATATGCATAAATAGAAGCACTTTAACACACACACACATATAAATATATGCACATGGCTGACAAAATTTGTCAACAGAACTGATCGAAATTCCCCAACAGTTCCTGATTAAACTTCCTACACATGCTGTACGAGCACAACAGAGCTGCGGTTACAGTAAAGTTACCAGGGGCGAGTGTAATTAAATGTAATAAAAATATATTACATTTCTTCGTGGTCTGGTGCTTTGTTACGGGTAATTGGGTTACGGTAATAAGTAGTAGTTGTTCGAACAATTGCTGTCAAACCAAGGGGCTAGCTTAGTTTGCTGGAAATTAAGCCAAATTCCGGTTCTCGTTGAAGCTGCTGTTCCAAATAATGGTCCAGCAGATGTTGCTATTTCACCTTCTACTGTCAAGACATTATAAACTCAATGTACTCAATGAGGTTTTAGGCAAACATTACCCTTGATTTTATTGCCTTAAACCGTAAACCTTTTCATAAACACTTTAGATTTTCAATCGTTAGTTTAAATTCTTTTTTAAATAACCAGGATGGGACACTATGGGGCGCTCAAGGGTCAGGGCTGATGTAACATTGCCTGGACTGGAGATGTGCCATACAGTATCATATGGTATCCACCAGCCAAATATCATGCAATGTTGAACTA
This sequence comes from Electrona antarctica, assembly GCF_951216825.1. Lineage (NCBI taxonomy): Eukaryota > Metazoa > Chordata > Actinopteri > Myctophiformes > Myctophidae > Electrona > Electrona antarctica. Next base: position 30,700,981 of record NC_136810.1, read on the forward strand.
AACAGAATGCATCATTTGGAACACTAGAGCGGTGCCTGTTGGAGCCTCTACAGTGGTGCCCGTTGGGCCCTGGGCGGTGCCTGTTGGAGCCTCTACAGTGGTGCCCGTTGGGCCCTGGGCGGTGCCTGTTGGAGCCTCTACAGTGGTGCCCGTTGGGCCCTGTGGAGCCTCTACAGTGGTGCCCGTTGGGCCCTGGCCTACTTCAAACAATGCAAGTTGGAAATGCATGCCCCACCCAGGTATTATGTCTGTGTCCCTTTTCTCCATATATGGACCCTGGGCAGGGGCCCTATCCAGATGTCAGAACAGGCCAGCTTATGGAGTTATGTGTCAGGCATGCCCAAATATGGAGTGCTGTGATGTCAGAACAGGTCAGCTCCATATATGGACAGGGGCAGGGGCCCTGTCCAGAGCCCGGCGAGAGGTCTTTTTGTGGTGGTTCTGGACAACCGTGGGTCCAACCGACTCGACACTGGCCACGTGCACCCCTGTGGTGGTGTGGAACGCGTGTGTCGAATTTGAAGTCCGTAGGGGGAACGGTTCCCGAGTTACGTGGATTACACACACAGAGACTTGGTGCATTTATAGTTAGATGCTGTGTGTGGAAATGGAATTCTAGTTTCTTTCCTGTCAGTGCTGTGTAAAACAAGTTAAGGTGGGAACAGTGACGTTTGGACAGAATACCATAGGGTGCGATATCAGGGAAGCAAGAAGTGTGACTGTATTGTCGGGAAAGGAAGAAGACTGTCGCCCCCTCCCTCTCCCTCTCTCTCTCTAGCTCTCTCACTCACCTAAGCATCATACTGAAAATAGTATTTGCCTCATACTGTACAGCACCCAAATTATGAAGCCTCAGAAAAACTACTGTATGTTCGAGGCTATCTTTCCAGAAACCAGTCAGCATTGCCCTCTTTGGAAGCAGAAAATGCACAAAATGGTTCTCTTACGACTCACCAGACAGTCTGCTCTCCGTTCAGGACCAGCTGTCTGACGCTGTTCTTTCAGAACCATGTGAGCCCGGGCAGAGTGGTCTTTTTCCCGTTGTGCCGCTGAAAAGGTGAGAGGCGACTGGCTGAATGTTGCCTGCCGCTGACTGCTGTGCCATGTGAAAGGCCCCGAGGGGAACGCCACTGCTGGTCGTCAGTCTGTTGTTTTTCTTTCCACGTCATTATTCACCACATACTTTGGCAAACTATGTAAATATTTCTTCAGTCTGGAATGCCTCTGCGCTCAGAGAATGGGTGTGCTAGCTTACGCTCTGTTCCACAGCCTAATAATACAGTATGTCAGCTTTCCTATAAGCAGAGTGTCACTCTGTCATACTGTAGTAATCCAGTCAGTGGTTTTCAAATGTTTTCTGCCCAAGGCACAGCAAGGAGGGGGGGGGGGGGGGGGGGGGGGAGACGTTAGTCTGACATACCAATAGTCCGACATACGTGGCCCGCTAAGACTCACCCGTGGCTCAGACATACGTGGCTGGTTAAGACACATACGTGGCCGGTTAAAACTCACCCGTGGCTCTGACATACGTAGGCGGTTAAGACCCACCCGTGGCTTCCGTGTGCAGTTAGGGTTAGGTTAGGGTTTGGGGTAGGGTGTTGGACTATTGTGTGTCAGACCAAAGATATGCACCCAGCAAAGTCAAAATCTCAAGGCACACCTTTATTAATATCCATGCAAAATAAATCTTTTAAAATATAGAACTGTATAATAATGTGTGGTTGCCACAAAATCCCAAGGAAGCCTCGGAATTGTCTCATGTCACACCAGTGTACATATAGGCAAAATGTTTGGGAACTACTACTAGGAATAGACTATGTGACAACCGGGTATAGTCTGGTGACCACCGGAAAGACGGGTGACAGCCGGGATGTAGACGGCACCCGGGTGAGCAGTATGGGTTAGAGTAGTATGGGTTAGAGTAGTATGGGTTAGAGTAGTATGGGTTAGAGTAGGGCAGAGTAGTTCCGGAGCAACGGATTGTGTGGCCTTGCTCATTCCCTGATGGACTGATCGGGGGTAGCTACTGGGATGTAAGTCGGGATTTGATCAACCCCGGCTGGGTCGCCTGAGTGAGGGGTATGATGTTGGTAGACCCGAAACCCTGTTGACCTCAGGATACATCACTGAGAGGATACGTCCCAGGTGCATCCATGCGATGTATTTTTAGTTATAGCTTCTCTAATCAATGATGCTGTCGGTGCAACTGTTTATTCACTATTTTGTGTCACTCATGGACAAATCAGAGCTTGTGAGTCTAAGCCAGCTGAAAGGATGGTAAAACCTTTCAGCAGAGATTTAAGGCACAAAACGAAATTCGCCCCAAAATCCACCATTCTACAGTAATCTTCATGCTACTAGAAAGGGCTAGGATTCTCAGTTCTATTACTATAACTCTAACAGACAGAAATGGCTGACATACTTTACAGTGAAGTATGGCGGCCTTTGTTTTTCTGTTTTACTTTGCCAGTATCTACATGTCCCAAGACCTGAGAGCAATGTCACAGTACTCCTACAGTCAATCTTCTAGACAAGATTCGATCTTATCAAAGTAATCAAATCTGTCCATCACTTCAAGCAAACCATAAACAGTAACACCCACACCACTCATGCTGTAGATTAAGTGGGCAGACATCAGACTGAAGCCAAGCAAGCAAAATTGGATTGAATGCATTGAAACTGTACTTTGTCAACAAAAAGGGTGATCTTGTACACAGTTTTCAAGATGAATACCTATGGCTGATACACAGAAGAAAAATTCATAATTCACATACTGTACACATACTGAGGAGGGAAATTAACAGATACTTTTCCTGTCAGTGTCATCGTTCAAACATTAAAATGAATGTACAAAATCTCCCCAAAGATCCAAAATAAACAGAATAGATACTGTAGATGGTAGGACAATATATCAATAGGATATCTAGATACTGTGATATGAAACCAGATTATCGTCTGAACTCTGGGATTTTGGATATCGTAATCTTGTGATATAAGTGTTGTCTTGCTGGTTTTAATCACCTGTGTCTTAGTTATTTTATACTATCAAGAAAAGGTGAAAATAGCCAATCTACAAGCTCACAACTTGTTGCTCTGTGACACATTGCAAGCTTGTAGACCTGCTATTTCTGCTATTTATTTATTTTTTGCTAAATTAAAAAGGAGATGTATACACTAATCAATCAAGGTATTTGGTCAAACATTGTGTGATATTTTATTGTCATAAAAATCCCTATTTCCCAGTCCTAATAGAATAGATGGATCGATACTTGATTGAGAGATAGAGAAATAGATAGCTTTAGGTCCTAATCAACTACTGCATGGTGGTGAGCCAAGAATGGCCTGAACAAAACCCCCTCTGTACTCGTGGGCCATTGAGGCGAGTCTCTCTTGGAACACGCTACCCTGTTAGAATAATGGGCCACTTTAGAGGCCTCCAAGTTAGTTCACAGGATCCAGAGCTGGGAAACCGCTAGTGCAGGGTTCATGGGAGGAGGGGCCACTTAATTGTTTCCTCCGGTTTTGTTTTTGTGTCTCTCTCTCCCTCCCCAACCCCCCCCCCCCCTCTCTCTCTCTCTCTCGCTCCTCTCTTTAGGGTCTGAATAGGGGGCTGACAAACAGGCAACTGAAGGGGATATTGTTGTGTGTGTTCCGCTGGGCGAGTGGGTGAGGGAAAACAAGACGGTCTGTGAGCTGGGCTCAGCGAGTCACAATTGGCTGAGCAACGGGAAGCACAGCACAGGCAAAGTTAGGATTGGCTGGAGTCGGTACAGTGGGAGGGCCGAGGGCGGCAGGAGTTTTAGGGGGAAACAAGGGAAAGAGTGGTAGAGAGGAGAGAAGGGGAGAGAGAAGGGGGTAGGGGTATTCCGGAAGGGGAGAAGGGACCTGGACACATGGGGTGTCGAGGTTACTCTTCGGGGTGTGGGCATTGTGTTGGGCACTGAAGTTCTCATGCATGCCCCCTTTTGGTTCCTGGAGTGCCTAAAAAAGTGATGGAGCTCTCCGCGATTAAGCGGACAAGTGGCAGCTCGGCCCCGCGCTCCCACAGCTCCTATTTACATACTCAAGGGGAACATTAATGCTCGCCGATCCTCCAGGAGCTGAACAAAGAAGCACACAAACCTGCCTCAGAGGCCCATTACGGACCTAAATTGAGGATTTGGGGGAATAGTAAAAAGGAGAGGTAGGGAGGGATGGGCAAGGAGGGCAGCGGGTAAGATGGCCAACAGCAATGCGCTCCCTATACCACTTTAAACCACAGTTGATGAAGGCTTGGAACTCCAGCGCATCCCTCAGAACTCATTAATCCCCTTGTGTGGGCTCTTGATGCCTATTTGGATAGAGTCTAGTTGTGTTATTTAGATGTTGTTTACATGTTCACATATGCAAAAAAGCATTTCCCTAGCTGCATTTGTTTCTCACAATATGAAGGAAAAAAATATCCTACAGCTAAGTGTCTGTCCTCTTCTCATCCGTCTGTCCATTCACCATATTCCTCTCTTTTCTGATTCCCTGATCCAGCCATTAGCCTCAATATGAAACATCCATAAAAGCTGCCTTATCCAAAGGGGATTAAAAAAGAAAATAAGTAGTAAAGCCTTGTGATTGTGCTTTTTTATTTCTTTTAGCTTTTTTTTTTTTTTTCACATTCTCTTTCAAGTGCTGATTACAATAACGACAATACAATGAATATTATATAATAATATACATATGCATACAGTGTTACTGCATGTTCAAAGTGGTTAATCAGACAAATCAATTTAATTGATTATTACAAATCAATTATTATGTTATTTAGCTTAATTCCTTATATACATTTTTTATATTATATATATATAAAACGTTCTTCAAGATTAGTCGAAAAAGTAATCTATAGAATAAAAATCCCTATGAAAATTATTTATAGTTGCAGCGGTAGAAAAAATATAGCAAAGGCTGGTGTCGGTTTTGAAATGTGAGTGTCAGAAACCGTCCTGATGACCAACACCAATCTATCATGTCACTTTTTGGGATGACTACACACATGAGCTCTACCAATTGTGTTTTGTTTTTTGTTTTTTTATGATTCTCAATACGCTTAAATTATTATTCTTTTGTCATCCCACAATGGGGGATTGTTCTCAATAGCATGAACACTGGTGCCAAGGGTGGGAAACAAAACAGGCACACCCCCCCCCCATCCCCACCCTGCTTCACTCACCATTACGAGGGCCCATTCGAGCCCCCTTGTACCCATCCCAGCACCCCGGTGACCTGAATTCCAACGTAGCACTGGTAGCAGGTGCCAAATTAAAGGGGTTGTGGCTGGTTCAGGGTTTCGTTTCATGCATGGTGGTATCTCAAACGGGCGGGTATGCTGTTGGAGGCCTCCGCAATGCCAGATTCAACACCGCTGACCCCTCACCCCATGCACCGCGACGGAGTGCATACTCATATGTATGTAAAGTAATAATAACATACTGTATGTACTATGAACTATAAGGTTCATAATGAAGGCCCTACACATTGGAGAAGAGCACAAAGAATGTGCACCGTACACTGTAGTTTCAGTAGAGAGGAAAGGTAACACGTAACCACGTAAACCCTAGGTCAGGATCGAGAGGTTACACACCGGCATTCCGAAGCCCGCTATTCCGACTCGCCGCATTACTAACTAAGGGTTGATTCATACTCCTATTTTAGAGCCGAATAAAAGTCGGTTCGGCACTGTAGAGCCTACAATGTGACGTCATTTGAGGTTCGGGGGGGGGCGGGTACCGTCCTAAAGTCGGCTCTTCGGTGCTACTGAAAATTTCTGACGAGCCGAAATCATTTCGGCACTACAGCGCCGAAACAGAGATAAAATAGGAGTATGAATCGGCCCGAACACCTCATCTACACTGCCCGCAATGCGAACGAGTGAACGATGAAATCTCATTAGAATACAGGTTTTTCATTGTGACTGTCCTGGCGTACCGCGAGCCTCTCAGCGGCGCCCCCCTCGCAGAGACTCTATTTGTGTGAGGTTTCGCAGGCCCAAACATCTTTATTGGTTGAGATCTACTATCTATCAAGCTACTATTTATTAGTTATTTGATTGGTTCAGGCTACGTCGCAACGCAATGGCCGACGCTCCATGTCAGGACAGTTTTTCACACGATATCGCCGTCGGAGCGCTCGCTGTAGATAAGGTGTAACCCTAACCCTACTGCACGTGGAAGCCACGTAGTCTGAATGGCGGTGCGTCGGAATGCCACTCTGTCTCTGTCAGCATGAGGCAGCTTACAAGTACACCTTGTACCTGGACATGATGCTAGTATGTCACAGGGCCTTACTGTACCTCCAACATAGATGAATATCATATCAGCTGTGACAGATTTACCACCTGGGTTTGAACCCCGTAATCCTACGATGGGAAACCAATTATCTGCTGCTTGGTGTCAGGCTTATGGGCTCAGGCAGGGCTACTCTGTTACATATGCACGCCTAGCAATACCTTCTCTATGCCTCTATAGCTGCAGCCCAGACACAAGTTCATGAACAGCCTGAAAGATCATACTCAGAACCCACAGAGAACATCTACAGCATCGAAGCATTGAAAGCAACTCTATTGCATCATTATCCAATCTTCCAACTTGTCATCTAGTTGCATTTGTTCCTAATCCTTACACAACTACATAAACTATCTGAACATTTTCAAGATCTCTGACAATAAATGAGCAGAAATTCCCTTTCCATGACTGGCAAAGATCTGTGGTGGTGCCGCCCAGCAGTGGGCTAGCTGGTGAATGCCTGAGTTTCTGTTCTGGTGCAGTCATACAGAAGTGAACAGAGTCAGGCTCTTTGTTTGGCCAAACCATGGGAAAGGGCTCGCTCTGTTCAGCTATTTGAGAACTTTAATGTTGGTTCTATAGGCAGCGCTAAAAGGCCGTGAATCCCTCTCATCGGCATCAGATTCACAGTGAGGAAATTGTTGCTAAGAGGGGCTGAATCAAATTTATCGACCCCCCCCCCCCACCACAAAATTAACCGCTTAAAGCCTATACTTTGTTGTATGGCGAATAGCAAAAATAGCCAACATACAAGCTCACAGTACACAGCACACAAAAAATGTTTTAATGTAAAATGACATGCCCAAACTAGGGAAGCTAAGTTGAAAGTTTATGAGACGAAACGAAAAGCCAAGAATGCAAAAAGCGTAAAAAGTATTGAAATCTATGAAGACAGAGAGATAGACGAGCAAGAGAGAGAGAGAAGGCTGATACAAAGTGGAGAAAAGGGTACTGTATGGCACTTTGGCAGTATCAACGTGTTCCCATGAGGATTACTCAAGCACTGGATGCCACCGAGTGCCAGCGAGACCACAGAGGATCTCTGTGAATGGAGTCGCATTCACGTGCGTGCACACACAAGCACCTCTGTGGACCTTTCCCTGCCTCTCTCGCTTTCACTTGTTTCCTCTTCATCTCTTTCATCCTGTTGCACTGTCCCCCTCTCCACCTAGGCCATCTCTCTCTCTCTCTCTCTCTCTCTCTCTCTCTCTCTCTCTCTCTCTCTCTCATATGAGAGGAGGGACTGGAGTAGGCCAGCTGCTGACAGGTAACAGATGCTCTGTGTTCAGGCTCCTGGCAGCGGCATCTTAGCACCTTGCAGGCAGAGCTCCCAGAACACACAGAGAAACGCCCAGCAGGACACACAGCCACCACCCTCTCCACCCCCTCTCCATTTATCTCTTCTCGAATGAAGAAGGGAAAAAGACCTCTCTCCACCCCTCACCCCTCTCTCTCTCTCTCTCTCTCTCTCTCTCTCTCTCTCATGCACATTGTCACACTATCTCTCTCTCTCCCATTTTGAAAATGCAATGTCTGACAAGTCTGAAGGTTTTCCTCTGCCTGCCATCACTGTATCAGAATTCCTTTTTTCTTCTCAGGAAATAAAAACTAATTGAGGAAGCACTTCACGCTGCAAACATATGCAGTGTTAATTTAATTTTAAAGTGTACTGTACATGTAACATGGGGCCCCATTTGGAATTATCTGAATTTTCTTTTTTGTGATCTATCCTTTATGGTCTAATACACATACCTTCTATTTCAATTAAACTTTTTTGTTACACTTGCTCCAGAATTAATATGTTTTCCATTTTATTGATTGATTCATCTTTGTTTACTGGTATTCTGTCACCTGCCCTACTATTCTCAATCCTCAATAAATTCATGCTCTTCTTGTCTTAGGCTACGGTAATGTAATGGTGACGCGGACTGCCTCCTTATTGAAGAGAAGCCAAACAACTTTCCACATATCCAAAATGTGTCACCCAATACCCGGTATGTCATGTGTACTAATAACATGAACAATCAATCAAGAACCTGTAAGATTGTATGTCTATTGATCATTTCGGACAGCTATTTGATATTCCAGTCCACATTCTTAATCCCTGGCTTGGATGTCTCAACATTCTCCCTCCCCCACTATGTGTGCCCTTCCCAGTAGCAAACCCTGTGGCCAATATTAAACAGCCCCCCCTCTCACACACACACACGCACCCACGCACACACACAGAGAGAGAGAGAGAGAGAGAGAGAGAGAGAGAGAGAGAGAGAGAGAGAGAGAGAGAGAGAGAGAGAGAGAGAGAGAGAGAGAGAAAGAAAGAGAACAAACACATACAAACATACACTTGCTCTGCCCGGAGAGATGTCTACCCTAATTAAATGAACGTGTCTTCACAGATGTTTAAGACAACAGATTCAGAGAAATATGGGTTTGGCTTGTTCCAGCTTCAGCTCAGTTATGCTCCAGGCTTTAACCCTGTGTGTGTGTGTGTGTGTGTGTGTGTGTGTGTGTGTGTGTGTGTGTGTGTGTGTGTGTGTGTGTGTGTGTGTGTGTGTGTGTGTGTGTGTGTGTGTGTGTGTGTGTGTGCGTGTGTGTGTGCGTGCGTGCGTGCGTGCGTGCGTGTACACACTAGAAGCTTGAGGGTTGAGCGTCTAACGCCATGTGTCTGTGTCAGTATAATATCATTGCATCTCGAAATGGCCACACCCCTCATCCATCTGTGAATTCTTCTTTTCATTCACATTCACAGATATAGGTATATAATATTGAAGTATTATTACCAATAGTTCAGACAGAGCTTGTCAAAAGACAAAGGTGTTCATGCTGTAGGCCGTGTGTATGGCAATACCAATTCAGTAACAAATAGCTACATAATGCATCTAAACACAATTCCATTGATATTGATTTACATCAGCTGTTATGGCTGCAGTAGACTAAATGCAATGCTTCACAGTACACACACACACATACATTTCGCTTTCTGGAAAGTCAACCCCCACTGAGATTTGTGATAAGCACATACATTAAATTGCTCAATGTGCATTTGAGCATACGATAAGCTTGCCTTAAATGTCTGCAGTGTAGTCATTCATGAGTCAGTGAATGCCACAGTATAGAAGTCTGGGGAGTATGCCTCCGGGCGAAAAACAAAACATATTATCTGCCTGGACACTTTCCCTTTCAGTGTCTCACCCATAATAACACTGAGGTCCAGTGCTTCATCAGATCCTGCCCTGTCCACATACTGTGTATATAAGGCACCTAAGCCACCCTGATTTTTTTCCCCTCGTTTCTTTTCTTTTTATCCCTGCCACTACTGCAGTGTGACATATCAATTAAATATTCATTGGTATCTACTATTGTCTCTCATGAGCCGATAATAGCTGATAAGTGTCAGATCCTCTCTAGGTTTTGACCATCACTCACAATGTTGGTCCTGGGACTCTGGAAGCACCTTCAGACAAAACCTTCAAGTGTGAAGGTTTTGTGAGAGTGAGAGTTTGTCTCCATGGTGACATTAATGATGGAGGTGTGTGTGTGCGTGTGTGCGTGTGCGTGGCTAAGGGATGGTAATGGGCTTCAGTGATTGGTTCAAAAGGTGGGTGGTGATAGCAAGTTAATTGGTTTTCACGTTATATATTTTCCAAAAGCAATTTGGAGCTATCTGTGCTGAAATGACATAGAAGCCATGGGCAGATCTACAGGATAGCCTATTTTAAACGTGTAACTTTACAACTGCTGCGCTGATGCAGCTGCACTGCAACAATGCGTAATTGTTACACAGTTTGAAAGATAAGTTTATATAGGCTAAAAGGAGCCTTTTTTTTCTTCTTTTTTTAAGATACCGTATAGCCTACAAGTTAACAAGTACGATGGACACCGTAAACACGCCGTATAAACAAGTGCTGAATGCAATTGCCACCACATACACCTGTTCAGGCTAGGCCTATTTCTAAACAGGATTCCTCCCTAAACGGAACAAGAGATTAAAAGACATCAACAATAAAAAATGTCCATATGCCTACAAATAAAAAAAACGCTTTGTTAAGATACAATAACACTTTTGCAGTAGGGCTTAAAAATAAAATCAACTTCCTTTAATTTGATCAGCGCATGCTCCGACGCGCAATTGAGCCACTGTGCCGTTTGGAAAGGGTTACTTGGACTTGGAGAGAATGGACAAGATATGGTTATCGAAGGATAACGTTTTTTGCAAAGCACTGCATTTCTACAGTTATTAAGCAGTGAGTTAAATTGTTTTCGTTATTTTTCCTCGAATATTTCCAAATAGTCATACAAATAAAGCCTTGAGGAAGAGCACATGCACGTTTAATTTGAACGCACGTAAGACAACGGAGCGCAGTCTGCCAGTCTTATCCCTGGAAAGCAGGTTCCCATTTAGCCTATGACTGTCTGGGTGCGTGTGAATATTTTGCAAAGTTGTAACTTGTAACCCAAGTTGACAGTACCTAATATTCACAAGATTGTAATATGCTTAATAATATTACGATACTGCATCAACTACTGTAGTCTGCACACAGGCAAATTGACCACATGTCAATTTTGTTACACCCACATATTTTGTAATAGTGCTGCAGCCGCGCATGTTGAGATGACAAACTCCCAACGTGTTCACACTTCACAGTGTGTTCAATGGGTCGTCGATTGTTTTATCTCTTCGATGTGAATTTTGTCATGCAACATATAAACCATGAGCTAAATGAAAACCAAGCCGCATCTTACCTTTGTGGACAGCCAAGTTATCGGGTGAAATAAGTTTTGGTGTTGCGCCCCTGCAGGGTCTTGTGGCATCCGCGTCTGAGATGGTCAGTGGTCACCCACCTATTAGCTGCACTCAACGGTCCAGGGCAGGAGCGCAGCAGAAACCAAACCAGTGGATCTCTGTCACAATAATCCGTGGAGCTCCGCGCTCATCAATCCCAGTGAATGAGCTCTAGTACTCTACCTCACTTCGCTCCTTCGCACTTCGCACTCCCCCACCCCCCGCTTTCACCCGTTTCCTCCCCTTTGTCTATTCTGCGTTGGAATGCCAATTCCCCGTTGGTTGAAGATAACCCAACGCCCCCCTTGACGCGGTTAATGTATTTATTTTTAACATCCATGCAAGCCAGTGTCTTCATATAGCCTGCGCCCTGCCCCAACCGATTTATGAGCGCTTTCACACGGGACTGTTCCCATGAACCTGCGAATCAGCTTTAAGTTAATTCATTTGTGTCTCAAAACCAGCTATTCAAAAAATAATGCCTTCCGTTAAGTGTAGGCCTACACCATATGATGAAAATCCTAGTGCTGGATAGTGTGGATAAAAATAAAACATTTGTGCGATATTATATATTTCAAGTAGGCCTATAGGCTATAATGTTGAGCTGAACCCCAGTAGGCTACACTGCTTCCAAATTGAACCAAAGTGGTCTCTTTTGTGCTTTTTCTCTTCTACTAATTTGTACCAACAATTTTGCTATTTTTTAATATAAATATTTGTTTATATTAAACATGAGATATAGATATTTAATGAGTGACATCATTATGTGCCCCCACCGGGTCGCATGCAGTCCCAATCGCTTCATGTGCTACTGTTTCTGTGCTACTATAGTTACATTTGTGGGTGCTTTTTTGATGATGATGATGATGATGATGATGATGATGATGATCAGTTTGAGTGTTATTATCACCCGTGATAAAACTTTTCACTGAAAAAAACACGGAAGTTTTTTTTTAAGTTAATTTTTTTTTTTAAGTTTGTGTGTGTGTGTGTGTGTGTGCGTGTGCGTGCGTGTGTTTTTGTGTGTGATACAGCTGCGCCCTCTGGTGGCGGGCGGGTGGTGTTACAGCGTGACACACAGACACACACACACAGAGACAGACATGTTCTGCTAGGTCTCATAGTTAGTGCTCACTGCGTTCGCAATCACTGCGTTCGCAATCAGTTTAAAACCAACCCCACCCACAACAACCATCCAGGGCGGTCACCATAAACTGAGCAGCAGACCAACAGCACCAACAACACAAAGCATCCACGCAGTGGCTGTACCACCTGAGGCCAGCCATCTCGTTGGACATAGCGTGCATAGCCTCCAAGTAACCTCGCTTCACCAGGCTTTCCAGGAAAGCCTGCAGGTCTGTGTTACAAAATGAGTGTGTCAAACTGTCAATCAATACTCAACTATAAGGCTGTAGAGTGGGCCCAAACCATAACTCTATGGCACAGACGGGTTCCCAGGTTGCGTCCTAAAAGCATGCCAGGATTCTTTGCTGGTCCCTTGAGGATTGCTTGAAATATGCTAGTGGTCCAGATCTCTAAAAAGGTTGAGAAATTCCTATGCCACGGTTACCATTTATTCTGTTCTCTTGCTTTATCCACTGTGTACAAAGATGGTATTGCTAACGCAAGTGGCTGCACACGCCAATAGCCAGAGTGCCAATACTTTATTAGGACGCAGCAGGTTAAGACAAATCCAACGTTCCAAGCGTCCTAATAAAGTATCAGTTGGCACTCTGGCTATTGGCGTGTGTTGCCACTATCTTGTTTTTTTTATGATTCCCTCTTGCTTTATCCAACCTTTTCTGTGGAACACACTACAACCTACATTTCACTCCCCTTTCTGTGGACTTTCTTTACCTCAGTAACTGACATTGTTTGTTGTCTTAGGTCGCCAGCACTCACCATGTCATGTAGTCACTGTAGTGCACTGGTTTTCTCAACTAATAGAAATAGTAAATGCAATTCATATAGCACGTTTGTAGACACTCAAAGTCGCTTTATAAAACAAAATAAAAACAAAACTGTAGTGGTCCATGGGATGATTACAGTTGGTCCATAGACTCCATACCTGTCTCTTCTTGGCTATAGTGATGGACAGAGACAGCTCATGTCATTTTCTGACAAACAAAATAGTACTCATATAGTTCAACTGATGTACTATGGAGCACACTTGTGGGGAGATGCTGTCTTGCCATCAAAATGTTGCTGAATATAGACGTTACTTCCTCTGAATGTATTGGTCAAACTGAGCACACATTTTACATATCTAGTGTGAGTGTTAAACAAGATCTTGCAGCATAGAAGAGAAATCGGATGCAGTCTATTATCTTAGCTCTTTTTTTTTTTGCCATTCATGGCTGTCTGCCACTTCCACTACTGTGTGGTCCTTTTGAAGAGTGTGGGTGTCCTTCTTTTGTATTCCGTATGCACTGATGACTAACTAATCAGTTATGGGACTTTGAGGATTTGTAATCACATTTCTGAGTACATCGCAGCACAGAGATAGCACAAATTACCTCCTAATTGCATCAGGCACCTGCCACATTTGACATTATTGACCATCACATTTTATTACAGAGATTGGAACATTAAATTGGCATTAAAGGAACTGCAGTATGTAACCTACACGTAACACGTTAATGATGAAGCCTCCATGTGTGCGCAAACGCTAAACACAGAAGTTTCTGTGTTTGAGCCATACTATTCAAGTATTCACCTTTTACAGCTATATGCTGTATGCTGTATATAAGTGAGATTATAGAAACACTTACATTTTCACTGTAATGCAGATGATACCACTCTATTCATCAATGAAACTAGATACAACCAATCAATTAACAAACCTTTAAGCATGTCTTAATGATATAAACACGTGGATTACCTAAAATTTACAATTATAGGCATTTAGCAGACACTCTTATCCAGAGCGACTTACAAGTGTAAGATCGGAGTAGTGCCTCAAAGAAACAGGACACTAGGTAAACAATGAAACTATAAGCATCTGTCCAAACAACATGCTATCTATGGTAAATAACATTCTTAAGAAGAAAACAAATCTAAGTAACAAAAACACAAAAAGTGTTTTACTCAAACAAAGCTGATGTTATTGTGCTTGCTGCTTGGTGCTAAACAAACACCCTAGAGACACATTATACACTACAATCACATTCCTACTCTGGGCAGTATTAGACCTCCAACAACACCCTAACAAATCTGCAGAGCTTTGATTAGAAGATGTCCATATACTTTTTGTTGCATATACTTTTTGTTTTTGTCCTGTTATTGTATTGTCAACCCATTTGGGATTATGGTTGATTTTATGAATGTCTTATAGATCTTGATCTAAACCCTCAGAGAAGTGTTTAATAGAGAAAGAAAGAAAAAAAAAACCTTCTGTTACAGAAGGGGGTCCCCGCCCAGAATGGGTTAAGTGTCGTATGTTGTGTCCATGTGTCATAAGTTCATGTATTGTCCATGTCTTTTTCTGCTTAATAAAAAATATTGAAACACACAGAAGATGTCCAAGAATATGTCCATGAAATCTCTAATGATTCTCCAGGCTCCTCTCCTGTAGAACCATCTCCCAGTTTGGTCCCAGAGGCAGACAACCTCTCTATTTTTAAGAGGCCTAAAACCTTTCTTTTTTATATAATTTATAGTTAAAGCTGGCTCAGGTTTGCCTTGGACTAGCTTGCTATACTCATGCCGGAGATCTCCAGTGCATGTGCAAAAATGCATGGCTGAGGGAAGTAGGGGTGCTGGGGGGGCTGGAGCACCCTCTCCGCCCAGGCACAGCCCCCCCTCAGACAGGAGGGGGAAAATAATAATTGTAATCAAAACAGATTTCTGTTAATGGACTAATAAATATGCTGTATCACAGTATCGGCGCCTTATCCTGGTTAATTGCCTGTGTCAGTTTGCTCATGCGTGGGGAGAGGCCACTTTAAAAGCCACTTTTCTGCGTGAAAATGCACGTGCACGAGGCGCGTGCACACGCATTTTGCGGCGCGCACCCCCTACTAAGCGTTCAGCACCTCCTACTGTAAACATCTTCCCGCGGCCATGCATCATCATACCTTCAAGTTAAACGACTTTCATGTGTGGAATCTGGAATTCCATAATTCTAAGTAATGTGTGTTCCTGCATGTGTGTTCAGCCGTTGTCACCTACGTGGGTGTTGGCCTGAGACCCTCTTCTCAGGGTGAGCGGTGGCCGAACGGATAGCGGCGCGGTCTAGATACCGGAAGGTTCCCAGTTCGAACCAGCCGTCCGACACGTTAAAATTACCACCGCTGAAATGCCCTTGAACAAGGCATCAACCACTACGATGAAATGTGTTCTATGAGCAGGGCCTGGCTGGAAACAAGTTCTTGAGCTTAGCCCAGATACCCTGGGTAAATATAGATTTCATTTCATTTCATTTCATGGTTTGTTTACACCCCTGGAGCCTCTCCTGTGGCTATTTGTATGACAAAGGAGTTTGTTGACCTGAAGGTCAACAGTTTGTTCAACAAACAAAACATCTGTCGACACCCCACACTCATGTAAAATGCTTAAACGGTTAACTAGAATACGACCACTTTGTCAGTTGGGCGTGAGCCCTGTGTGTGGAGCATGTCTGCTGGCGTGAGCCTTAACCTGTGCCGTGCTGTACTTCGCTGAAATAAACAACAACATCTCATCTGCCGTGTCTCACAAACTTTCTTCGGTGCTCTCCCAGTTTTAACAGTATGGTATAGACCAGATACAACACCTTGACAGCCCATACATCCAAACAGAAAAGTCCTATCTGACTACATTAAACGATGTTAAACGACGTTAAACTCACTTTGCCACTCGATTTGCCACTCACTTTATGCATGCGCATACCCTCTATAGTTATTCCCCTAATAGTTGGCTTTCTATTGTAAAGCTCTGTCATTGTCTCTTTTCCTGCGAGAAATATCAGTACCAACTCGGCTATACCACCCGAAATTTACATTTTAAAACAAAATGTGAGACGCCAGAGGGGTTTAATAACAGAATTGTAGGCAATATTAGGCCTATGGTCGAATATGACAATCAAGGCACTTAATAAGTTGTTAACCCTGTCCCGTCCCCCCTGTCCCACACAAGTGATACGTAACGTCTGTCCCTCAAATGAACAGTTTGAATCTGGTGGTCACCCTATAGTGTGAACTGTGAACCCATTCTATTAGAATCAATCTGGTTGTCCCCCTGGCTGGAAACCCAGCTCTACGCAGCTCCAATGTCATTATAATGAGAAACTGTCTCGAAATAAATAACTATTTATAATTTCAGAATATTAGGCCTACTACTAAAACCTTGTTTTTGGGGCATGCCTGCACCCAACCCAGGTGGTCTATTTCTACAATATAGACACACAAACTGACCAGAGAAGCGTTCACCAAGGCTGTGGTCTGACAGAAACTGACCTATGATTCCCGATGTGCAGCTTTATGTCATTCATTTAAATATTTATTTTATGGCTGAGTATGTATGTGTCAAGAGCTGAGCTCGTAAACCCACCAGTAATTACTAATTACTATAGAATATGATACACATTTCACAGTGTATGTCACAGTGTACAGGTGTAGCATTTCCTCCAACATGAAGTCTGGACTGAATTGGATTAATATAATTTTCTGACAAATGCATCACAAAACAACACGTGTTTATACTGTCTCCTTGTATACCGCCAGATAATCTTCATTATACTTCAGTTTATGCACATGCATTTAACCTTCTGCTGCAGATGGGTTGGTATTCACAGGCCTGAAATAGAGACTAGCTTCTCTGCAGCTTTTCAGTCAGCCTATGAGAATATATATATATAATAGCAATGTATCTGGTAGTTTTAGGACTGTACTGTATGTGCGGTTGTTTCTGTTTGTTTGTTTGTTTTCTTATTTTGACCATAAGACATGAAAAGCAAATCTTCTACGTCACTACAACTAAACTGTTGGTCTTCACTTGACATACATCTTCACTTGACATACATACAGTATGCAGAAGAGCGAAAATAGGAACCCATAGCTGCCACTGTAAATGATGCATTTATACAGCGATTTATTTAAATAGGCCTACATTTATTTACTTGGATGTCATGTAAATCAGAATCAGATACCTTCAGAGTCCTATTTTTCACACTCCATCGTTTTGTAGGTAGAGTGAGAGAAAAGAGAGATAGAAATTGAAGTTGAACAGGTAACAAATAAAGTTATGTACATACGATAGCTTATGAGTATGCCACTGTGACCCCCTTTCCACCGGTTGCTTCTCCTATCAGCCTGGGCACATCTGAACTTCCATGCGCGGCCAAAGGAAGCTGTCTGCCGGGGTCTCTTCCTGGTTTTTAGACAGCTGGTGGATGGAAATGAAGCTCCACCCACGTGGCAGAATGCCGCTGGGGCAAGCTTTTCCGGGAATCAGGCCTGGAAGAGACCCCGCATGGAATCTTAGGTGTGCCCAGACCCAATGGGAACCGGTTCAGTTCTTTTTGGTTCTTAGTCCAGAGCTCCAAAATTGGAACGTTAATTATGAATTGAGTGGGTTAAACTATACACTTGTTTATAGGATCAATATAAGTAAATTAACATATGATAACCCTTCCACAGTAGCTTTTTCATATTTTCAATTGTTTGCATATTTTCCTATATAGCGGGGCAGATAGCGGAAATAATCGTTCACTTGCGGATACAAGCACCAAAATTGGTACACATACTCCTTAGGGATTGCTCTTTTGATAAAACCATTGTGCCAAATCAAATTTCAATATGGCGGCCATTTTTCAAGATGGCCGCCATTGAAAATACAGTAATATTGTATTTCGCAATAAAATCCCATAGACTTGTGCTATTTGAATGGTCTTGGTGTCAAATCATACATTGTTCACTATGTAGAATCCAAATTTGGACCCATGGACTTACTCACTGGCTTCCTTGTACAATATATCAGTCCCGGAATCCTAATATTCTGCTAAATTAGAGGTTTGTGTTATGTATGACTCAGGTAAAATGGATGGTAGTGTATAACTTAATATTGTTTGAGGTTTAGTGTGTGTGTGTGTATGTGTGTGTGTGTGTGTGGGGGGGGGGGGGTCAACGTACAGCCAGGGCACACTGGTGGCACCGCTCCTGTGAAACTCAGCATGGGGTTCAGTATCAGCTGAGTAATTTGTTGGGTGTAGCTAAATAATGACTTCAGTGTCCCAAATGTTGTCTAATAAGGCCTGCATCTTTTAGCTAGATTACATGTAGTGTACCATGTATGATGTTCAGTTAGACAACCGTGCCTGAATTGACAGGGTACCAGCACGGGAGAGCCGAGCCAATGGTAAGGGGGCTATACATGACTTATTCATGGTCTTACCAACATGGTGTACAGATCGCACAGGACTTAAATGATACTGGATGGGCTAGGTGTAGATTTTATTGTCGAACCTAGTCGTATCCCATACCTTATTGTGCATGATGGCGGTAAAAGGATAATCCCTCTTCACTGAATACAGATAATGATCATACTGTGATACCTTGATTACCATTCACCAAGATGTCTAATATGGACCCAGGACCGCCTAAATTCAAGACTGACTGGACCAAGTGTTGTCTTTGCAAAGAGAAGAATAGTATGAGCTCTCATCACCACATGCAAGACAATCACAACAACAACTAATTCCCCTGGTGGTGACATTGAATAAACTCTGAGGAGGAACAAGGCGCAATATCACGAAGGTTGTCGCATTATGTTCAACAACACGAAACTGGAGAGAGTGAGAACCACAAAACGAAAAGCAGAGAGTGATCACCCAGTGGAATGCCAGACCAAGTGGAGTAGAACCAGCATTAAAAGCCAAAGATGTTTCAGATGTGACGCATACTCTGAACTCACAAGAAAGCTATGACGATGAATCTCAATAAGAGAGTTAATGAATGTGTCCAAACTTTAAATGACGGAAAACCTCTTGCAAGACTCAGTGGTGGAGATGTTATTGCTCCAATACCATGCTGCATGCCTGTACAATAGAGAGAGGTCATACCTCACAACCACAAAGAGACTGGAAGAGGAACATTCAACCGAAGAGGATGCCCAGTTGCCCACCTACAGGAATTCTCAGAGCTAGTCACATATCTAGTGGAGACCATCAGATCTGGTGAGGGTCCTTCAGTCCTCCGACTTGCAGACATATAGTTCACCTGTACGCCCATTGCCTGGAACAGCTGGGTGTTGATGCATTTTATGTTTTATGTCAATTTAATGGACAATAAAGTTCTTTATCTTTATCTTTATCTTTGTTGGAAAAGAGACTGGCAGAGATAAGTCTCATTCATTGTTTTAGGTAATTGAAATATCCATGCTCTCATTGTAGGATGATGAAGTGATGTTGTTGAAACCCTGCTCGTCTTGCTGGGTCGGAAAGACATGCAACGCACGCACGCGCACACGCATGCACACGCGTACACACACACACACACACACACACACACACACACACACACACACACACACACACACACACACCCACACCCACACACACACACACACACACACACACACACACACACACACACACACACACACAGCAGGTGGGTACACCGATACTGATTTATTTATTTTTATTGGCTTGTACTGCTGCATCGTGACATCCTTGTGCCATCATTATAAGCCACATTGAGTTGTTGGTATACGGAAGAAACGCAAAACTATAATGGAATGTAACAATGGTGGAGGTTTCACAATGGTGAAGTCATGGGAATCTTCACTTGGTGTATTTGTGGTATGAGGAAACATATTTTCAGTCTCTTGCCAGGAAGAATGAATTAAAGTTAATTAAAGTGTATGTGTTTGTGTGGCTTAGGACGGAAAGTGGTTCTCAATGTGTCTGGGGCCGTAATTGGCAACACACTAAGATTTGTATGATAATATATATATAAACAATGTTTTTAATACCATTAACCTCTTGAACCCTATAGCACCCCTATTCTGGGGGAGAACATTCGCCAAAGATATAGCCAATCTACAAGCTCTCAACGCTTCGCTCTGCGACATGTTGTGAGCATGTTGCCTATTTTCGGCAAAGAGGTTTGGTGTCAAGGTGTCAAGGGAAAAAAAGAGAAGACCCAAGACTACAGAGCTGAATGTCAAGTTTTGAGGGTTTAAATGGTTAAATGTCTGAAACATTAACATGAATCTAACATATTAATATAGAAAGGATTGTACCAATACCATGCTGCATGCTTGGCAGACCTGTACAATAGAGAGAGGTCGTACCTCACAACCACAAAGAGACTGGAAGAGGAACATTCAACCGAAGAGGATGCCCAGTTGCCCACCTACAGGAATTCTCAGAGCTATAGTCACATATCTAGTGGAGACCATCAGATCTGGTGAGGGTCCTTCAGTCCTCCGACTTGCAGACATAGTTCACCTGTACGCCCAGTGCCTGGAACAGCTGGGTGTTGATGCACCTGCTGTCAACTCCACAAGACTGAATGAAAAACTGCTGTAAGAAATACCTGATTTGGAGGGACTTGTGGTCCAGCATATATGTCTTCACAAGATGTTAGCTGCTTTGCTAAGGACAATAGCTTCACTATAAGAGTCAGAGGCTTCTGACAAGCCAAGGAAAGCCAAAAGAACATCCCTAGGCTTACCTGCTTGTGAGCCTCCAACCCAGGTATTTCTGACAGCAGTTTTTCCTTCAGTCTTGTGGAGTTGACAGCAGATGCATCAACACCCAGCTGCATTCCACTGGCTGAGTGCACTCTGCTTTTAGTTTTGTGATTCTCACTCTCCAGTTTCGTAATGCAACAACTTTTGTGATATTGCGCCTTGTTCCTCCTCAGATTTTCTTCAATGCCACCACATCATCAAGTCTGTCTGGATACATTGTATTAATATGCATCTCATTCATTGTGTGAAAGAGGGGAATATTAGTTGCAATCATAGTGTAGCCATCATGTTGTGATTGTCTTGCATGTGGTGATGAGAGCTCTTTACTATTCTTCTATTTGCAAAGACAACACTTGCTCCAGTCAGTCTTGAATTTAGACGGTCCTGGATCTATATTTGCAATCTTGGTGAATGGTAATCAAGGTATCACAGTATATGACCATTATCTGTATTCAGTGAATCAAGGCAGAGGGATTATCCTTTTACCGCCATCATGCACAATAAGGTATGGGATACGACTAGGTTTGACAATAAAATATCTGATCTACACCTAGCCTGATCGTTCATCCAGTATCATTTAAGTCCTGTGCGATCTGTACACCATGTTGGTAAGACCATGAATAAGTCATGTATAGCCCCCTTACCATTGGCTCGGCTCTCCCGTGCTGGTACCCTGTCAATTCAGGCACGGTTGTCTAACTGAACATCATACATGGTACACTACTACACAGCTAAAAGATGCAGGGCTTATTAGACAACATTTGGGACACTGAAGTCATTATTTAGCTACACCAAACAAATTACTCAGCTGATACTGAACCCCATGCTGAGTTTCACAGGAGCGGTGCCACCAGTGTGCCCTGGCTGTATGTTGACATCCGCTCTGTTGAGCTACTACATTGACCCACCCCCCCCACACCACCACACACACACACACACACACACACACACACACACACACACACACATACACACACTAAACCTCTAACAATATTAAGTTATACACTACCATCCATTTTACCCGAGTCAGGCATAACACAAACCTCTAATTTAGCAGAATATTAGGATTCCGGGACTGATATATTGTACAAGGAAGCCAGTGAGTAAGTCCATGGGTCCAAATGTGGATTCTACATAGTGAACAATGTATGATTTGACACCAAGATCATTCAAATAGGACAAGTCTATGGGAATTTATTGCGAAATGCAATATTACTGTATATTCAATGGCGGCCATCTTGAAAAATGGCCGCCATATTGAAATTTTATTTGGCACAATGGTTTTATCAAAAGAGCAATCCCTAAGGAGTATGTGTACCAATTTTGGTGCTTGTATCCGCAAGTGAACGATTCACCTGTAATTTGCATGTTATCTGCCTAGCTAATAGGATATATTAAATTTGTAATACAATAAATCATTGTCTTTGTGTAAGTAATCAACTGGGGAAGTTTCATGGTGATAACAATTTAAACCACATTCAACCTGATGTTTTTTTTATTTTTTTTCACAGAAAACATCTCGGACTTGGGACTTGCATCATGCATGCATTAACACCTACATACTACTGAACTCTGGTCTGAAATGCTATAGTACATATCTTTCATGTGTTGTGTGAGAGGTGCCTTGGCATGAGTACATACTGCACATTAGTGTCTTGGTGAGAAGGAGATGCACGTTCGCAGTTCAGAGAGTTCAAACAAATGGAATGAATGGAACTTAATGAATGGGTTGACATTTGGCTGCATGGCTCTTTTTGACTATGAAGGGTAGGCTATAACCCAGAACCGAAACTTTCCAGAACCTTGTGAATGTGATGTTTTTTTTTAAACTATACACTTGTTTATAGGATCAATATAAGTAAATTAACATATGATAACCCTTCCACAGTAGCTTTTTCATATTTTCAATTGTTTGCATATTTTCCAATATAAATAGGATATATTAAATTTGTAATACAATAAATCATTGTCTTTGTGTAAGTAATCAACTGGGGAAGTTTCATGGTGATAACAATTTAATATAGGTATGGTTTGGTTTTGCACATTCAATTCATAATTAACGTTCCAATTTTGGAGCTCTAGGCTCATGGAAGAACCAAAAAAACCTGAACCGGTTCCCATTGGGAACCAACTGGTGGAAAAGGGGCTTCAGGGATATAGGCTAAAGTACATATTGTCCATGCCCTGAACAATATGTATACTGTAGCTAGGCTAGCTGGTTCAACCGGGTAAACAAATTGCGTGCGTGCGTGCGTGCGTGTGTGTGTGTGCATGCATAAATGCACAATGTGTGTGTGTGTGTGTGTGTGTGTGTGTGTGTGTGTTTGTGTGTGTGTGTGTGTGTGCGCGTGCGTGCGTGCGTGTGCTTGTGTGTGTGCGTGTGTGAGAGACGTTTATTATGTTGGTGTTAAGTAGAGATGTCCCGATCACATTTTTTGCTCCCGATCCGATTCCGATCATTTGAAAATGATGTGATCAGCCCCTATTTCCAATCATGTGATCAGATCGGGACAACCCTAGTGTTAAGTGGTTTTAACTTAATGGTTTCTTGTCCCATGGAAGTTAGTCTCGCGTAGCCAGACAACTATATTCCACAATCTCTGAAAGCATTTGAAAATTGCGAGAGGCAACAGTCTGGCAATGCGAGACTACATGGACACGTGCATGCATCATAGGTGCCGTGGTGTCTCTGTGTGTCTGTCAGTCATGAAATACTACGTGAATTGGCAAACAATTAGCTATGTCTCCATATACAGTACCTACTCACCTACTATTAGTCCCAACATAAACAACTTGCGGAAGTGACACATCCTCTGGCTATTTGCCTGAGAGGGACAACCAAAGAGTTGAGAAGTTGAAAGTTGATGATGAATAGACAAACTCACTTGACCTTCAACCACACAGATGCTGCAAGCCACAACGCATTGGTTTACCAAGTTGTCTGCATTTGGGTCGTGTTGGACCTTGTCTATCCCTTTCAAGAAGCATTTTGTGCATGATAAGAATTCCCCTTGGGTCCATCTATATGCTGTGGCATGTTTGACTCCTTTGACAGGCTGTACATCACCATTTCCCAAACAGTTTGTCGGGACCCATTTCTGGGTCGTGGGTCCATTTTTATGGGTTGCGACTTGCGAGTAAATATCCCCTTTATTGATCCCCCAAATCATTAATTAAAAGCAAATTAAGACATTTTTCTAAATAATGACAAAATAAGTACCCAAAATCAAAGAAATTCCATAAATCCAAAAACAAAAATGTTTATAAGTGAAAATAGCTGATCTACGTGTTGTAGCAACGCATTGTGAGCTTGTAGATTTGATATTTCCACTAGTTTGGGTCCCAGGCTAAAAAGTTTAAAAGGTTTAAAAAGTTTGCTCTGGATTTCCTCTTCGGGCAATATCGAACTCTAGAGCCAGAGCCAGAGCCATAATCGGCCTCAGCCTGCAAAGCGAACTAATCCCAGTCTAGTCAGGATACTGCTCCTTCATAGCCTGCAGGTCTTTACAATGACCTTGTAGATGTAGCCCCTATCCAGCTTATCAAAAGCAGTCAAAGTATTTGACTGCATAAGTTTTGCATGTATACAGGGCATTTGAACACTTACTGTGCATTGCGAAATAAAAATGTTGAAATCTATTTGTTATGTGAAGTTTACTGTCTTTAGGATGCTATGACAAAAGTTGGAAATTAGCGTCTGGTATAGCTATAAACTATATTTGCTACCGCAAAACTTTATAGAAATAGATATTCATAATATGACCACATTGACCATTTGCATGGTCAAATTGACTGATACTGATATTGCATTAGTTTCCAGTATGGTTTCCTTTACATGTATTATACAGTAACAGTGATTCTGGGTGCAGATACAGAATTCTAACAAACAATGCATTCTTATCACCGGATGTATTAGGCCTACACAAACGTATGTAAATATAGTTTCATCCATGCAACTGTCATATTTACAGTACAATACCCATTTCTATGAAAGAACACATTCTTGTGCAAGACCACCAGCCTGTTTGCTGTGACGTCAAAATCGTCACCACTTTGCCGAGTTACGCCAACTCCGTTAACTTCATGGGGCCAGTCCAATGGCACATTGTAGTCTACGGCCTTCACAGTGACACACGCGTTACATGAACCACGCGCCCGGGATGATACGTGGCAGCGGTGGCCGAACGGATAGCGGCGCGGTCTTGATACCGGAAGGTTCCTAGTTCGAATCAGCCGTCCGACACGTTAAAATTACCACCGCTGAAGTGCCCTTGAACAAGGCATTGAACCACTACGATGAAATGTGTTCTATGAGCAGGGCCTGGCTGGAAACAAGTTCTTGAGCTTAGCCCAGATACCCTGGGTAAATATAGATTTCATTTCATTTCATTTCATTTCCAACCCCTCAATGTCCAACCTCGCTGCCTCTGCTCCACACCAGCTCATCCTACCACAGCCCCCTCCCCCTCTGGCTGCTGTGCCGGACAGGCGAACACTCCACCTCAGTAACAGTACGCATCGACAAACACCACGTCGTGTTGACTAGACTACACTAATAAGGACCCATGACGGCCACCATCAGCAACAACACGCCGGCAACAACCCGAAAAAGACATCTCTCGCCTATCGCACGGCAAACGCCACACAACTACGCTTGGTGAACGCAGCTAAAGCAGCTGCCGTACAACATGGACCTCGCATCAGTGCCACGGGTTCACAACTTCACAGTACACTGTGGAGGATTTTTGTATCGCATCGCGGGGCCGGGGGGACTTGTGTGTGTGTGTGTGTGTGTGTGTGTGTGTGTGTGTGTGTGCGCAACAACACATAATAATAATTAATAACCCATCCGTTACTACATGTGCAGGGCACAATACTGGGTTTAAAAACACAGCTGAAACATGAAGTGGAGTCTGTCAACTCCCGCACTTCCCTTCTTCCCATATTGCGGCAGCTGGCGAAAACTAGACTTCTCAACAGGCTCGAAAATTAAGATCTTACCTCCCATGCCAAAGCACCAGTGCTCGCCCAGCAGTCTGCTGTCACCCAGGCGGATATGTTGATCTGACCCCCGGGCCATTCCAAAGCGCCAGCGCTCGCCCAGCAGTCTGCTGTCACCCAGGCGGATATGTTGATCTGACCCCCCATTCCAAAGCGCCAGCGCTCGCCCAGCAGTCTGCTGTCACCCAGGCGGATGTGTGCACGCAACCTCGCCCTCAGGCGTCTTACTGGTTTAACATATTTGTTAACTTATTGACCCTTTGGAAAGCTTCTCTATAAAATGTTGATTGTATCTGCAGCCTTTTCAACTTTGAACATAAATATTATAAAATAAAATATCGGGTAAAAGTGTTTTTTAGTATCAGTTTGATACAGATGCAATATTACTGGTACCAAATATAATATATGGCTGATATATTGTGCATATGCTAAATAATGCAATGCAATATTTGAGTTTAATAGATAATGCAGTTATATTATCTGTGAAGGGTTTTCAAAAGTATTGTCAAATATTATACATCATATAAATCAGGGTGACTGTGATGCACCGTCCTGACCCTGAAATTAAAGGTACATTAACCCTGTTCCTAATGGGGCATGGGCCACTGGCAATGGCCTCATATAGGAGCAATCAGAGGATATGGGTCTGTTATTACAATAAAGGAGAGTAATAAAGCTGGCAAGTCCCTGTAAATGCCCCTGGGAGGACTAGAGAACCCCCCACTGAACCTCCTGTTCAGTGGGGGAAGGGGTCAGTCCAATATTGAGCTGCATGTTAAACCTGAGATGGAACAGTGACAACAGCATTTTAGACCCAAAAGGGAATCAATGTTCATTGTGGGGGATGGTCTACTATAGGTCTAGCGCAGGCCAATGGTTCTCATGCATTAAGTTGCGGTCACCCCATTTGAAAATATTTGGTGCCATAACCTGCTAATACTTCTATCTGTAGGTATTTTTTGGTTAGGCCCAATTGTTTCCAGGGGTGGCTGATACGTGGGCGAAAAGGGCTTGCTTATACCTTTTAGAATAAAGATGAGAAATTATTATTATTGTGGTAAGCCTGTTTGACATCACTGACATGTGTCATCTCATCATGGCATGCCTCTTTGATTTAGCCTATACTCATCATTTTGACTAAGCCCTCAGGGCTGTGAGGTCATTGACTTTTGACCAATTAAGTACACCTACTTGTATGCATGTGCATGCTTTGAACAATGGCTGCCTGCGTGCAGATGAGCAGGATCTTTGGAGGAAAACAACCATTGAAGTGAAAGAGACTGGGGAGCAGTGGGGACATGCACACTATAGTTCACATTATGTTAAAATAACACAAAGTCGTACATTTTGTGTAACTTGGTTTCAACAGGACTAACATCAAGTGTAGAAGAAAAGAAGAAGAAGAAGAAGAAATGGGAAAATTAAATAAATAAAAATAAATAGATTTCCGTATTTTATTTTGAAAATCAACTGAACGAAATGTAGCCTAGCCTACACCGATTATTTTTGTTTCACATGCTTGCTTTTTGGAGGGGACACTGCCCCAACAACAAAACAAGGCACATGACGTCACATTGGAAACGGAGCAGGAGCTGTCAAGCATGTGAGCTTCTCTTAAAAAGGTAGGTTCAAGCAAAGCTATAATATAAAGTAAACCTCTTAAAATAACACATTCCCTTTTCAGTAGGTTATTGTTATTATACAGATACAGTAGGCTACACTATCTCTTCTGTGACGATTTGCTCATGTTAGCAAAGAGTTTTAATTTGTTGCAAAACAGTGTTAAAACAGCTCAACACCTTGGTTTCTGGCTAGCTTTGGATTTGTGGAAATTAATTAAATATGTCCTCGGTGAGAGAATAAAGAATTGTAGCTAATTGCAGTTACCCTTTAGTCTATATTTGATGCACCAGATCATCCGCTCCCGACCTAGCCCTGAAACATGACTGTCATGATACGAGCGTCATGTGAACCATGGCTACTCCCGACCGGATCATAAACCCGAAAAGGAATGCTGCCCAGGCTTATGTTCCCCGCTTACAACAATAAACCTAACCCTTAACCCTAATCCTAATTGGTTCAGACTTTGAAGATATGGAGAGTGGGGACTTTAGGTAGGTAGGCTTTGTAGGCCAACATCAGTGTTTTGTTTTGTAGGCTACTCATGACAATCATGAGGGGCAGATGCAAATGTGTATAATATGTCATTGTGCAATGTTTTGTTGTTGTTGTAGGGTAACGTTATCTAGTGTAGTTATTATATTGTGTTTAATTTATGTATTTGTTGTGCTATTTATTGAATCCTCAGATTTAGAATACAATACACCCTTTTGCCTTTTGAATGGTATAGTCCAGGCTGGCTCATTAGCTAGCTGAGCATAAAAGGCTGGCATTGCCAGTTGACTGAGGTCTGTTGAGGGGCAGAGATATAGGCTATATAATGTGCTTGTCCTGTTTTGTATGTTCTATGGTGGATAAATACACCTGTTGGATGCAACCTACGATTTGGCTCTTTACTGATTCCAGACAAAAAGGCGGTTATCCTCACAAACAGATAGACAGACAGACGGAGATGCTCCTTCTTTGTATGAGGCCATTCTTGGCACTTGCTATAACAATAGGCCTGCCCTACAGTAGTGCCATTGGGGCACATACGTTGGTCCGTGCGTTGCCGGTTAAGACACATGTGTAGCCCGATTCATACTCTTATTTTAGAGCCGAATAAAAGTCGGTTCGGCTCTGTAGAGCCTACAATGTGACCGTTGTGACGTCATTTGAGGTTCGGGGGGGCGGGTACCGTCCTAAAGTCGGCTCTTCGGTGCTACTGGAAATTTCTGACGAGCCAAAATCATTTCGGCACTACAGCGCCGAAACAGCGGTAAAATAGGAGTATGAATCGGCCCTTAGACTCACCCGTGGCTTCCCTGTGAGGTTAGGGTTTGGGGTAGGGTGTCGGACTAATGCCTGTCGGACTCCAAATACATGCACTCTGTGCCATTGCTGTACCTTGGTATGCTGTTAAAACAGTAGCGTGAAAGATGGGTAGAATATAATGAATTTGTCAACCCACTCACCCACAATCACCACCAGCCGCAGGCTGTTTCTATCCCTTTTTCTTTCTCATTTGCTCTTAGCTATCCTCTCCCATCTCATGAAAAACTAGAAAAAGTGCCCTTCTGGGCACAGGTCTCCACCAGGAGGATAGGAGTGTGTGTGTGATGTTTGGCAAAATGTTTAGGAGCAATATAAACGTGTGTGTGTGTGTGTGTGTGTGTGTGTGTGTGTGTGTGTGTGTGTGTGTGTGTGTGTGTGTGTGTGTGTGTGTGTGTGTGTGTGTGTGTGTGTGTGTGTGTGTGTGTGTGTGTGTGTGTGTGTGTGTGTGTGTGTGTGTGTGTGTGTGTGTGTGTGACGCAGCTTTGCCTGTTGTAGCGCCACCATGAGGCTGATTTGAAAACTGTCAAGTGGCATTTCTTCTAAAGCCTAGTGGGAATATGCATGCACAGTTTCACCACAATCGGACGCTGTGTTGAGTAGTTGTGGCGATTTGTACAAAACGGGTACAAAGCGGGCTACTCCTGAAAAGTTTAGAAGCCAATCGTAGCCAATGAGGGTGGATTATGAGAAATCAAACAAACCCGTCTTGATCACATGACTATGAAGAGCATGTGTACCGATTTGCGTGACATTTGGATAAAATCTGAATGAGTAATATTAGAAAATGTGTTTTACATATGTCGGCCTCCTGGTGGCGCTATAAAGAGCAGATGTGAAAAATTCCAGGCAAAGGTTTGTCCTTGGCCTCTAGGGAGTTGGCATACAAAGTTATCCACAGATCCGTGCAGTTAGAGGTAAAAACACTTTTCGGCCAGTTATAGCGCCACCATGAGGCTGAGTTGAAAATGTTAATTTGGCATTTCTTCCTCGGCCTAGTGGGAATGTGCGTGCACAATTTCACGGAAATCACACGATGTGTTCATGATTTGCAGCATTTTGTTTGAAACTGAGCACTCCTGCGAACTTTGGAAGCCAATCTTAGCCAATCAGGATGGAGTCTGAGAAATCTGAAAGACCTGTTTCGTTGAATGGCTCTAGAGAGACTGTGTACCAATTTGCGTGATGTTTGGACAAAATCTGTAGGTGTACTGTCCAAAAACTTGTTTTGCACAAAGCGGCCTCCTGGTGGCGCTATAACAGGCAGTTCTGGATATTTTGGGGCAGAGGTTCATCGTTGGCATCCAGGGAGTGTGAGTGCAAAAATCGACCGGGTTAACGGTGCCGGAGATTAGCTGTTCACAGACGGAAGGACGGACGGACGGACGGACACACGGACGGACGGACGGAGTGCAAAACATACTCTCTCCCCATGCCTTCGGCCTGGTGGAGACAACTACAAAATGAAGTGCACGTGATTTTTACCAGCTTGATTTAAAGGGACATTTCACCCCTGGCAAAAACTGCAGTCACTCATGTTAATATAGTAGAAAACAATTTGAAATTTGCAACCTATGTCCAGAGTCAGACAAATAATGTAGTCTGTGTGTTTGACTAGGGTTTGACTGAATTCTTGCTGAGATCCTACAATGACCATAATGCTTTGCTGCACTGCTCCTGCTTGTGGAGAGCATAGACATATAAAGGCTCTTCCGGCTCTGGGGCGCATGTCAAAATTGAAGGCACAATTTTCCCAACATTCCTTGCTAAGCATAGCGGAAGCATGTCAAGCTTCCGCGTGTGTAATGGAAGTCCCAGAATAGACGCGCTGTGATTGGCCAGTAGTCAGTTAAGTGACAGCGAGAGATGGAGGAGTCGCATGAGCAGTCACGCCATAGATATAAGAAATAGATGCCTCATTTGCCGCTGCAGTTCATTGGAGCGACGTGTATCCCAATGAAGGTGAACAGTCATGACAATATACATTACAATACAAAACAAGACAAACAAACAAACACAAACAACAAAGTTATTAACAATACAACATCAGAGCCAGGGGGATTAGATTACTAACAGAAAACATTAAAGAGTGAACACAAAGCAACAGTTCTCCGCAGCTTTCTTATTTAGAAGTGCTGAAGGCATTTGCTGAAGGCGACTGCGTCGCTGCCCAAGTGACGTCACTCATGCGACTCCTCCATGTCTCTCGCTGTCACTCAAGTGACTACTGGCCAATCACAGCGCGTCTTTTCCGGGACTTATGTTACGCACGCGGAAGCTTGACAAGCTTCCGCCTTGCTTCCGCTAATGCTTCCGCCTTCAATTGGTGACACGCGCCTCAGAGCCGGAAAGGGCGTCTATGTATATATGTCTATGAGCGACGCAGCCTTCAGCGCTTCCCTATGGGACTTATGCTTGACTTCCTGCCTTCAATCCAAGGAAGCTTTGAGAAGGAAGAGAAGTGGTCACGTGACTGGGCTGCGCCATGACACTTTCATGGACACTTTCATGGGAGCCAAACTACCCGGAAGTTTGGCAGAATGCACTGGAGTCAATGAGAATTCAGTGACCAGTTTTATTTATGAATGACTGAGACCTTTTGTAAAGTAATCACTTCTGGAAAATAACAGAAGACATGTAACACATTATTGTCTGCTGTGTTTCTTTTCGACATGTGTGTACACTGTAATTTTATAGAGGTATGGTATCTAAAGAGCACAAAGTACCTTTCTGAATGTGACCACTTCTCTTCCTTCTCAAAGCTCCCTTGCCTTCAATGGAGACACGTCACTCCAATGAACTGCAGCAGCCAGTGAGGCATCTATATTTTTTGGTGCTAACCACTCCTACATGCAGCAATGTGTTTGTCTGTCCCTGTGTCTTTCTCTGTGTCTCTCTGTGTCTGTATGACTAAGCACGGAAGTACCTTTCTTTCACCAACAAGTGTCACTGTTGCACAGCCACACACACACACACACACACACACACACACGCACACGCACAGAGTATTCTCAGATCTACAAGCTCACAGTTACTTACTTGTAAGTATGTGAAGTGACAATAAAGGCTTTGTCCGATTCTGAGCTATTTTAGCAATTACTTTCTAAAAGTAGTATAGTTTAACCACTTCTGTTCATTTTCTCTTCAGAGTGACTGCACCTCACTTCTCTCATTGTATCCCTTCTGTAACATTTATTTTAATATATTTTCTATTTAGAGATATCTTGGCCAATTGTTCTCATGTTTTTGTTACTTTGTAACTTGTTTTGTTTTTGTTTGTTTTTTCTTTCTTGACCACAAATGTTAAGAATGTTATTTAGATAGATGGCATGTTGTTTAAACAGATGCTACATTCATTACCTGGTAGGCTTATCCTAGTTTCACTACATTGTTCTCTCTGCAGTCTGCACTGTACTTAATTTTCTATTGTTTGATGACTAGAGTTCATGCTTACTCTGTTTATTCCAATCTTGTACTTGTAAATGAGACTGGATTCAGTTAGGAAGGTAGGATTCTCAGCAAAACAAGGGTAGGCCTTGTTTGTCACAAAATAGATGTATGCACTTTGAAGTTTACACATTACTATAAAAAAGTCCTAATTTCTTAGTTATGTAGATATAGGTCAGCAGGGTTTACAGATCCCCTGATCTTCCACAACACTAACTTGTGTGTGCATGCTCTCATTCTCTATAGCTCTCTCTCTCTCTCTCTCTCTCTGGCATCCCCCCCCCCTCTGTCATTATCCCCCTCTCTTTCAGTTTGTTCTCAGTAACCCGAATTCATTATGGTCTTTCCGTGGCTGTGGCAGTCAAATAAATGGTGCCTTAATAAATCACATTGTCACCATAGCCTTTGCAACCCCAGTAACAGGCCTGCATATGAAAGAGTGATGCTCGTGAAATTTCAGCACTACAACACCCCCCACACACACACACACACACACACACACACACACACACACACACACACACACACACGCATGCAGCAAGATTGCACTGGCTTTTTTCCCCCTGTGCGCAAATATAGTACAGTGTGTGTATGTGAATGAATGCACTCCAATTGCATATGGGCCATGCATGCAGGCCAACGACAGAATAATATCTCTGCTCTATTTGGTGCCTACAGCTTCTCATCATGATTCATGGAGCAGAGGATGATGGGTAGCTGAGGGCATATGATGGGTGGGAAATGGGGGAGGGTTGTCAGGTGAGCAATGTAAAACGCATTGGAGTATAGCCTACCTGTGACTGAGGAACAGAATGCAAATGGAGTCAGTGTTGACTCCAATCCCCGGAACATCAAACAAGCGGACCCTGCAATGCAATTGAGAAGTCTCGTCGTCACGGTCTTAGTATCTCGAAAACCCAGAACTTCAAGAGGCTCATGTGACATTTTGAAAAAAATAATTTGGGGGAAATTAATGTAAGGATAGTTATTTAATTTTTTAACTTTCTCTTTTAATGACACGCCCATTGCCAAAATGCATAACGACCCAAAGCACTTCCATACTGTTGCTGGTGCCAGCCTGGCTGCATGTTCTGGCTGGGAAACTGGTGTGGGAAACGTAGGCCTACAGGTCCGACGTGAAATACCTCACCCTGCCGCCTCTATTCTGTGAACTGAACTCTGGAGCTTTCATGGTGGCGTTTTTCTCAGCATTGTTCAGGTACTTTACCCGAGGCTAGATAGATCTTCATTCCCTGCCAGTCAGGTTTCGGGGCGAGTGTTATCCATTTCTCTATTGATGCTGCCCTGTGAGCTAACAAGGGCCTGAGAACAGGCCTTTGCCCAGACCAAGAGGACAGAACTGTCTCCTCTGGGACTTTTGAGTACTAAGCGAAGCTCTTATTCATTGTCAGCAAATGTGTGAAAGAACATAAACAGCCTTTTTAATGATCTAGCTTCTGTAGAATATTAAAATGGTTAAACGGTATACACTGTACCAACAGTTTGCTGCTTGTACCTGTATGAAGTGACAACATGTTTCTAATACAATGCTAGTGTGGAAAAATCTCCCAACCTGAATTATAATCTAAACTAGGAAAGTGCACATTAAAAAAAATTATGTTTTGCCAACAAACAGTGACATTTGTTGCATGTGTGACGCCAACCCTATGGGTTTAAGTGCACTCACCTTTGACTGTTGTTTAGAGGCCCACTTGTGGGATTCCAATAGAGCACCGAAGTCTGATGTCACTTTCAGTAGAGGGCGCCAATACACAGGTTCATGTATTTTTTTATTTGCATTGTAATCTCCATAGGGCGATTTTAGGTCGCTTCATATAAGAACTGTGTTTGAAAAATAAACCGACCACCCCGGCCTTTCTGTCAGGGGAGTGGCTGTGCGTCGTTAATTATGTCCATTCATATTTGATACAGCCAGTTTCTGGAGAAAATGGAATTAATGTGGCCGCGAAAGCCTTGAAACTACATATGAAGGCAATGTCGCTGCTAATATACGTCACGCCCAGCTGTCAACACATTGCGTTCCTGAGATTCCTCGTTGACGTAAGCTCAGCTGGTGTTGACTCGACTCGTACTAACCACGAAACATTAAATATCAATAAAATAAAAATAAACGTAATTAACATTCAGTTTCTGTTGTGCGACGGGCAGATGCAACCACCCGCCTACCCGGAAATGTAGTCTCTGGGTTGTTTGAGTCGTTTCTAACGCTTATTTTGTTACTCTTTGGGTATATTTGTACATTTCCACCTTCAGTCGATGCTTCATATCCATATGAGTGAAAAGGCCGGGGTGATCGGTTTATTTTTCAAACACAGTTCTTATATGAGGCGATCTAAAATCCCCCTATGGAGATTACAATGCAAATAAAAAGTACACAAACCTGTGGATTGACGCCCTCTACTGACAGTGATGTCAGGACTTTGGTGCTCTATTCGGATGGGATTGTTTTTTTTTATTTGCAAAAGCCCTAACACAAACTCTGGAATTGAATCGTAACCAATTGGAATGGAATATGAAAATATGGACAGGCAGAAAGTCACGTGAGTGGAAAAAACATAATTGGCTGTTCTGGGAGGCATACTATGGTCCGACGGAGCATTGCTTCGACATGCGTCCGCACCTCGGACTAGCGCCTGCTCCCATGCTTGCGGTTATGGTTAGGTTAGGGTTTGAGGTGGGTTGTCGTGTTTCGGACCAATGACTAGTCGGACCAAACACATGCACCCGCAGTTCCAGCCTGCCGGAGATAATATTATTGCAAAGTTAACGAAGAGTGACAACAGTTTCTAATCCAAAGAGTGTATTGCCCACTGCCTTATTTTAATTGGCCTTGGAAATCAGGCTGAACTAAAAGAGCGCGCGTGTGTGTGTTTGTGTTTCCCCATTCTTCTTTAGGGTTAGGGTTACACATTATAAAAGGACATTTGAATATTATTGAAATGTCCTTTTATAATGTGTTTTGTTATTAATGTTTTATGTAAAGCACCTCGACTTGCCTTGTTTATTGAATTGTTGGAATTAATTTGCATTGCAGGTTGATTTTCATAGTATACAGTGATTAAATAAACAGAATCCAATGGCGTCCTTTAAACTCAATCTAACTATGGTTTGCTTTTGAAAATGGTCAACATTATGTCAAGTATACAGTGAGTTGTAGTCAATAATCTAAACTTGATGAACACACAGGTTCACAGTTCTTTAGCCCCTTTTAGAGAGCAGGCCTACAGTAGGCTACTTCACAAAAACAAACATTGCTTCACTTGCTTGCATATACTGTTACTATTTCATGTTAATTACATGCATTTCTTATTGAGTTACGGTATTATTGTTAATATTCCAGCTCAGTTAGCATTGCAGGCAGCATAATGTCTATCCCAACATGAATCCCATTAAAATGTAATGAAGTTATGTTACAGTGAACACATTTACCAGATTTGTTAAGGCCCATTAATCATCTAATATAAGAGAGGTGGAGTAAATAATTACCATATTAACCATAGTGCAAATGTTGCATTTTCTACCACTTTAGAGAAATGAAAGTAAGGTGGAATCAATGAATACAATGAAAGAGAGAAGGAGAACCACTGCAAGCTTGTCTGAGGCATTGCTCAATGGTGTGGATGGAAGCCCTCAGCTCTGAACTCGGTAGAATCTGCACCTGGCTCGCTGACAACAAACTTTCTTTACACTTGGGAAAAACTGAATCCATTCTCTTAGGATCAAATGGTAATCTCAGCTAGGCAGACGGCTTCTCAGTTAAAGTAGATGACAATATTATCACACAAAGATGAAATTACCTATCTAGGTTCCATCCTGGAGGCAAATCATTCCGGTGATATAATGGCCACCAACATAATCAAAAAAGTTAACCAAAGAACAAGATTCCTGTACAGTGAGTGTACATGATCTCCTCACTGGTTAACAAAAACACCTTGAAGACCCTAACAGGAGCCCTGTATAAGGTTTCTTCGACTATGCATGCACCTCTTGGTACCACAGCACCTCTAAGGCCCTTAAAACAAGGCTCCAGACTTCCCAAAACAAACTGGCCAGGCTACTACTTGGCCTCACTCCCCGAACCCACCTCTTGCCCATTTTGATAGGCTGGAATGGCTTAGGGTTGACAACAGAGTACAGCATCTTGCAGTGGGTCTCGTCTACAAGACCATGATACCCATGTACCTGTCTAAATACTTCCTTAATGTCAACAAAGTCCACACTCACAATACCAGAGGGAGTTCAACAAACCACGTTCAACCCAGATTCAGCTCAAACAAGGGATTAAATCCATTTCGCTACTATGCCAATAAAATGTGGACACCCTACCAACAGCCATTAAGACATGTGAATCCCTTGACTCCTTCAAAACCGCTCTCAAAGAGCACCTACGTACGGCTGCAATTCGAAACTGGACGCTGTAAATTGAGTCTGAGCTCCCCCACCCCTTTCACCCCATACTGTACATGTTTTTCCCTTTTTTACTTTATTTATATGATGAAGTGTATATTAGTACATCTTTAATGTTCTGATAAATTGAAAATGGTGGACCCTGTTGCTTAATCATGGATCGTCCACAAAGTACCAGTTTTTGTATTGACTTTTTTTGTTTGCAATGTACCCATTCTGCATACAGTGAAATACAAATATCAATCAATCAAAGCAAAAGGTGGCTTTGCTTGTAGTAACTAATAATTTGCTTCTATACTGCCCCCTTGTGATTGTCAAACAAACTGCAAGCCGTCCCATCAATATACAGCTGAGCACACCCCCTCAATGAATAAAGGAGGTAATGTAATTAATGTTCTCACAGGATTGGGAATTGATTCGCGAATATGTTAAAATGATTGCAATTGCACTGTCTTCACCTCAATTCATTCACACCTTTCCGGAGAAATGGAAGCTAAGCTCGGGCCATTAATGTGGTCTTGATTTGCATATAAAATATCAGTTTTTCTTCTCATGTTAACATTAACATTAAATGTAATGATTTATCCCTGGCTGCACCGAGTGCATGATTGCTGAGAGCGCAGTGAGTCACACTGATGAATAATACCCACAGCTCAACCAGAGTCTTTGTTTACACACACCCAGCATTATCTTTTATTTAAAGCACCATGACTTCTCTGTCCTGTACAATATGTACATCGTATGAATAGATAGAATAATACAGTACATTACATCGTATATACATAGTTACATACCAATGAATGGAATGCAAACCATCGCCATCCAGAGAACTTTAGAGTGTTAAACTGGTTTTCTGGTTGTTTTCAAGTGTAGTAATAGTCCCAAGTCAAAATACCTGTGTACACTGAAGTGGTCTGCCAAGGGAAGGGCTGTGCCCAATACAATGCATATTAGTGTGCCCTGCAGTTAACCACTTTAACCCTGGCGTTTCTATTTTTGACATGGCATTAAAAAATCCCAGTGAAAATGGCCGATCTTCAACGTGATGTAGGCTTATAGATCAGCTACTTTCGCTATTCGTTGTATGTTAAAGCACATGGGACTTGGGACATAAGTGGTTGAGCACTATGCTGTCCAGTGTTGCATCTGGTGTGTGTGTGTGTGTGTGTGTGTGATGATGAGGTATGAAGGAAATCAAATGTTTTGGAACGTCAAAGAAAGAGGTTGACTTGTGAATCTGACAGTAGGGTTTCTCTAGTACTACTACTACTTCATATTGCTCTCTATCCAGTCTTTGAAGTTAGCTGTGTGCGTGTACACCGTATAGAGCTCCGGGTTACACTCCCCGTCCTCATAGCCAAAGCTCACAAGGCCCAGCATTGTCCAACGCCCCTTGTTGTCCCCCTGTCTCCCCGCAGAGCCGACAGAGGGCCCCAGCTTGTCTCTGGTGGAGTCCGTGGATATCCCCGGCAGAATGAGGACACCCCCGGTGTCGGAGGGACAGATATTGGACGGGCTATATTCGGGCTTCTGGCTGGCGCAGAGCATGTTGTCTGTAACGCTGACCGGCATGCCGTTGCGAGCGTACTGCTGCTCGCATGGCACCACGTCGGCGAGGTGCACGACCCCGACCCGGGCTCTCTCGTCAGCCCCCAGGGCTGCCAGAGGGGACCAGCCCATCACGAGGCCTTGCACGTTGGTCACCTCGCCTCCCTGGGTGTCCGGGAGGCAGAGGGGGAGGACCCGCTCCCCGATCCGGGCCTTGTCCAGGAGCTTGATCACAGCGATGTCGGAATCCAGAATCAGGGGATCGTAGTTGGGGTGGACGGCCACAGACGCCACCTAAAGGAGAAGCAGCGAGACACAGGCAGGGTAAGAAACAAACATGTGGTGGGGTAAGAACGGAATGGTGTGATACGAAAGGGAACACAGTAAAATCCCCGGTGTTAATTTAAATGTATTAACTATTAACACTTAATGGAAACAAATGAACCCGTAAGGTTCAATTGTTTCCATTTGTAGTTGAGATTGTTACACACTGGGAACGTGAAGAATAAAATATTTAAAAAATAGTCAGTTGATTTTTCACTCAAATGACATTATTCCTCGTCCACTCCACACACAGGTTGATGCGTTTATGTGGCTTTATTGCCACATAGCTTAATATTTGCGTTCTGTGTGGATGTACTCAAATGAAACAACACTTTCACTTCGGACAAATTAATAGCGCAGAGGGGAATAAATGCTACGGGTGTTTAAGGACCTTTCAAATAATTCATTTATTCATGCATAGTAAATAACAGATTTGACTGAAGAGAGGTTTTGGATATTTGAATGAATGAATTGAATAAAGAGACCCAGTGGCAAACAGCAGGGTGGCAGGATGGAACATGTTGTCTCCAATGCAACACAATGATACACACAGTACCCATGGAGCCCTAGTTAACACATTATTCAAAATGGGTATCAGGGGAAGTAAGTGTGATTTCCCCCCTGTTGTTCTTTGTTTAATGAAATGTATATGTATTCCATATACAGATGGTTGACAAATTAAAGGAAATAAACAGAATAAATGATTGGAGAAACATAAGGAATGCAGATGCCAACAGGTGTACTGGATTGTGCAATTGCTATTTCCATCCTGTCATGCTCTGTGGCATACAGTACAAAATGCTGAGCAGGCCCAGTTGACCTCAATTCTGGATCAAGATGTAAGAGGAACAGCTCCATGGGACCATAAAAGAAGGTTCATTATTGGGACATGCATGGCCGGAGTCATAAAGAATGCTCAACAGGCTAGTGTTTCAATAGAAACACTAGCCTGTATTAGAATCTATAGGAAAGAATATGATATGGTCAGATGAGTAATCTTCCGCCATATACCAAGAGAACGGCATAGGACTGAATGCTTGACCTTGACAGTGAGGGCTGTGTACAATTCACTTCTATGAGGAAACACTGGAGTT
Source organism: Electrona antarctica (assembly GCF_951216825.1). Classification (NCBI taxonomy): domain Eukaryota; kingdom Metazoa; phylum Chordata; class Actinopteri; order Myctophiformes; family Myctophidae; genus Electrona; species Electrona antarctica. The sequence goes on from NC_136810.1 coordinate 30,740,520, forward strand.
TATGTGCAAAGGGACCAAAACACAGAAGAGAAAACGTGGATGGTTCATAGGATGGCTGCGCGGTGCGTTACCGTGCGTACCAACGAGGGTGAGTTGCACCTGCTTTCGCGCACCGTACAAGGAATCCCAGCAGGACTGCTCTTAACGCTGAGCGGCATGTGGCCACGGGCATTGTGCAAATGTGGGTTTCTTGTTGTCTTTAGGCCATGGGTATGTGATCAAGAAATTAGTGCCCAACACTTTCCTTGTTGCAAGCTTAACCAACAGAGGTCCAGAATATGTGTTGGATAAGTTGGATAACCTCAGGCAACGACAGATGTCTGGGTGATATTACGTCTTTCTGTCTCTGTCTAGTCAGTCAGTCATCGGAATCATCTTTATTGTCACATCACTGGTTTACAGGTGTAAAACAGTGGGGGAAAGAGTTTTTGGGCAAGCTCCATTGTCTTTCCAGAAAGATAAGATGAAAAAGAAGGGGGTGGGAGCAAGGGGGGAAAAAATAATAATAAAAAAGGTGTCTTGTCTACATATTTACAGTATACATACTGTAGCATATCCATCAACATCAAGTGGCCTATCTATATCATAACATCATATTTACAGATTATAAGAGACTCCACCGCTATCTTACCCTAAGGTGTTGGATGCCTTTGGCCTCCCTGAGGTCATGGCGATAGGTCTTCCCCATCACTACCTTCATCTGATGTGCACCCAGCGGGTAGCCCTTCCCCAGCTCTGTCACGCAGTGAGCTGCCACCACCACACTCCTCTGGTTCACCAGCGCCCCGCTGCACACCAGATGCCAGTCGGAGGCCTGGTCTTGGAGCTTGGTTCCCGCTTCACCGCCCTTCTTCAGGGACCCTGCCAGGGTGGCTGCCTTGGTCACCTTGGTCCCAGCTCCGTTGCCGGAGCGGCGGTAGATGGCAGCCAGCCAAGGCCACTGAGCTTCTGCTGCTTTCTCTGGGTCAAAGGTTGAATGCTTCCCACACACTGTCATGCAGGAAGTGCAAAGGCAAGGGAAGGAAGGGAGACATAAGACATTCACTAAATTGAGTCAACACTTGGCAACGTGCAAAAGGAGCTGTGGTTGTGTGTGTGCTGTGCGTGCTTGTGCGTGCGTGCGTGCGTGCGTGTGTGTGTGTGTGTGTGTGTGTGCGCCCTTGCAGGCGTTTGTGTGCATTTGTGTCCTTGCATGTGTGTGTGAAATTGCATTGTGTGGAGCATTTTTCACCCTTTTTTATAATGGCCTAAGATTAACTAGTAATCCTCTGCTGCCCTCACCAGGTGAACAGGAGACATGACGCCCACTCCATTTCCCTGTCTTAAGGCAGGTGCGACGTGCACTGCCCGAATGCTGGTAGTAAGGAGAGGCACACTCATACTCAATGTGTGTGTACAGCTGGTGGAAACCCTGGGGCAGCTGGGGGTGTACTGGAGGGCTTTTGGTGGGACTGTCTGACTGGAACTCTCTGGCACGCTCAGAGTAAAGCTTGTGGACCGGGGTCTTCCTGAGAGAAGAAGAGGCCACAGAAATGCAGGTAAACGTACATATATTTGAGATACCATATATTGCCATGTATTTTTGGCGAATGTTCCCTCCAGAATAGGGATGCTAGGGTGGTGAAATGCAAATATCTGAAAAACCAACTGGATGACACAACAATGTAAACTTGAATCCATGAAAGAAATATTATTGTATGCATACATTTTTTATAGGTGCGTGCTTGCATGTGTGATGATAGCTACACGTGTAATTTATAAATGCATTGCAAGTAATAATAAGGTTATACTGTAGCTGGAAGATAACAATCAGAGTTATATAGTAATTAGGATATACAGTATTATGGTGTGAGGATCTTGAGGTTCCTACAGTATGCAAACAGTTATTTAATTGTCCAAATTATAGCTCCTACTGTGTACAGTACATACCTGGATGGTATCTGAGGGGGCAAGACTCTTTGTCTAACCAGTTCTGACACTTTAGGCTCCCGACAGGCTGTACACACACACACACACACACACACACACACACACACACACACACCCACACACGCACACATGCACACACACACACACACACACACGCACGCACGCACACACACACACACACACACACACACACACACACACACACACACACACACACACACACACACACACACACAATCTTCAATTAATGCCAGCTGCAGGTCAACTGCTGTGCTTTCTAAAGGGGTAATTGGACTCATGCAGGCGCTAATGGACATACAACAACAACACAGACATAAGTGTCATATAGCCTATCCAGTGTTTTAGTTATATAAAATCTAAATTAACTGTTGGGTCAAATGAAACGGGCCTGTATGAAAACCGTAGCACACATAAAGCCCTCTAACCAGCATATGAAGTAGAACCATTATTGCAGACAGTATACCTCTCACACAAAGGGGCTGTCTGCCACTCCAGGTGCCATTTGGCTGGCAAGTTCGATGAGTGTTACCACTGAGGGCATAGGAGTGATTACAGGAGAATGCCACCGTCACTGGCCCAGGCCCTGGCACGTGCTGATAATGGCCTTGATATAGAGGAGGGATGGGTGGACAGATCTTGTCTTGGGGAACATGATATGGGGAAAATGGAGTTAGGATGGACGAGCACTATTCATTTTCACAAATTATGGTCATGCAATGATTGTGTACCAGTTGATGGTCCAGTGAGTCTTACCATCGACACTTTGATTGCGTTCTTTCTCTTTCTCCTCCTCCTCGAGTTCCTCCTTTGTTTTTCCGTCCGAATCCGTTCCCGCCTCCCCCGACGCTTTTTCCCGCTTGCCTTCCGTTGATTCTTTGTTCGTTGTTTTCTCTGTTGGCATATTTGTCCCCTCGCCTCCTGCCCTGTATGGCGTGAATCGCGTGTTGTTGCGTAAAGATGGAATGACCGGCCTCCCCAGCTCAGGAATCTTTATCGTATGGTTCCCCCGCTCAATGTTATTGCGATCAGTCGTGTCCGTCTTGTTCTCTCTCAGCTTGTGCTCAAATATCTCCACTGTATTCTCTCGCTCGGATGGGACCGTCTCCTTGGTGTCATTTGGGCCAACTTTCTCCCCATCTTTGCTTTGGTCCACCTGCTCTCCTTTTCTCTCCTTCTCTTCTTGCCCCTTCTTGTCTCTTATCACCACTATTTCCGGGAACTTTCCTATCTCCTGAATGCCATCTTTGCCTCCCTTGGCATCCGGCCTGCCATCCTCTTCTGATGTCCTCTCTGGCAGCCTTGGCACCTTGGGGGCTTGGGGGCTCTCTTCAAGAGTGTCTAGGCTGTTGTCTGTGTCTTTGGTGGCCACTTTATCATTGCTACCTTCTGTCGGTTTTTCCACGCCAGCGTTTCCTTCTTCAGTGTTGCCTACTTTATCGTCACCCTCTCTCGGTGCTTCCACCACAATAACATCTATAGACGTATCGCTACCATCCACTGTTGTTGTATTTTTGTAGCTAATGTCTTTGTCTTTACCACCCACGCTGTCTTTGCCTCCTGCTGTGTTCTCTTGGTCGTTATCTTTGCTATCTTTGTCTCCCCCTGTGTCGGTTGTTCTTTCCGTTGCTTTGCCTTTGTCCCTTTCTGGTTCAGCGAGTGTGTTATTCACTGCGATGGGGGAGACAGACATAAAAAAGAGATCATTATTGAATGGCCAGTAAACAGCTCAGTGATGCTTTTGTTCAGAGTTGACTAGACATGGTGAATGGGGGCAGGGATTGACTCATCTGTACTGAGTGACTGAGTCATTATGTAACTATCAAATTTAAGCTTCAATATTATTCACACTGCTGCTGTGTTAATGACAAGAGCAAAAGCCCTTCACGCTCTGTTTAGAATTGACCGCAGTCATCCGTTTCCCCCGCACCTGCTGCTGACCACTATTCATTTCCCATAACTCCACCCACCCCCCCACCGGGCCAGCTGACCACTATTCAACACTCCCATTTCCCATAACTCCACCCACCCCCCCACCGGGCCAGCTGACCACTATTCAACACTCCCATTTCCCATAACTGCACCCACCCCCATGGACCTGACCTTTGACACAGGTGGATGGAGCCCCGCTCCAGGTGTTGTTGGGCAGGCAGGTTCTCTGTGAGGTCCCGCTGAGTTTATACGGCCGGTAGCACAGGTACTGGAGAGCGATGATGACATCATTGGGCCCAAAGACCAAGAAGTGGTCCCCATGCGCTGGCTTGGGTGGGAGGGTGCACAGCCTCTCCACTGGCACTGGAGAGGAAGACAGAGACAATGCTTGCTTGTAAACGTTGTAACTGGGTATGTTTCCACTTATTAAACCACCCCTGGATAGAGTCTGGTATCCATTGATGCAGAAATTAGATGCACATGGTTGTGTGTATAAAAGTGTGCGTGTGCGTGCATGCATGCACGTACATGCGTGTTTATGTGTGTATCCTAATTACACTAATTCTGAACAGATTAATCACAAGAATGCCAACATCACTATCACTGCTCGCAAAAGAGCTTACTGTAAATCATACAATTTATACTTTGGTAAACATAGATTCTCTTACCACACTGGGGAGCTGGAGCACTCCAGGTGCCGTCCTGGAGGCAGATGGCTGTACGAACGCCCCGCAGCTCAAACCCGGGGTCACAGCGGAAAGTTATCCGTGCCCCCGAGTGCTGAAATAGCCCCTCTGTGGAGCCATGGGTGGGTACTGGAGGCCTGCGGCATCCCACCACTGAGCGGAGACACAGACACAAGTCAGGTGGGAACATGTTAACTCGTGTTCTTGAGTATTAATGTTAGTTAAAAGAATGCAGGGTCATGAACTCGGATTTAGTCTGTAAACAATCTGATTATGGGCACATTTAAGGATCACTTCACCACTTTTCAACTTATCTTCATATAATAATCATGAAAAAATGGCGCACATTTTTTCTACTCGGTCTGTGTCTCATAGGAGGGCTGTGGGCAGTTCAGAAACCGTCCTCTAGTGACATCATCGATGGGGAATACAAGCTAATAGAAACTGCAGGCTTTCTAGTCCTGAAAAGTTGCAATGCGAAAATGGAAGCCATGGTTCTCACGATAATGAAAATCTAAACATGTTTCCTATGAGACACAGACAAAATCGTGCCATTTTATCATGATTATTAGTGAGAACCTATTATATGAAGATAGGTTGAAAAGTGGTGAAGTGGTCCTTTAAGGCTTCTGTTTCATACACATTTCATAAGTGTGTGGAAGTGTCATCTACCTCCTCCAACTCAACAACAATAAAAGACCACACGTGACCTGAACAGGTTCACTGTAGGGCTGCAGACAGTCAAGTACACTCTCAAGACATATTTTGTCTCAGCTTCCAAACTCATTAGTCTGACTTGTAATTGCCTCTTTAGAATGCCCAGAGCTTCATAAACGGCGGCTGGCAATCTTACTGGCTCATTAATGAATCATTTCACCCGTCTTGGTAAAGTGTGAACAGCTCACAAGGTGACATTAACATGTGGCTTGTAACTGAGGAAGTAATAGATTTCTTGCAGTAAAAGAGCTTTGGTCGAACTGTTCAATTTTCCACTGCTATAAAAGCTGTATTTTTATTAAGTGAGTAAGTTGGGGCAGAGACTGGTAATGTGGGTATGGAACACTTCTAATTCTTTAGACAATAACAAACTGTGAAACACTAATAACTCATGTTGGATCACACACTCTTCCCTCTCTGGTGCGGAATGAGGTAATAGTAACAAAAGTGAAATGGCACACACACACACACACACACACACACACACACACACACACACACACACACACACACACACACACACACACACACACACACACACACACACACACACACACACACATACACATATGGATGCTACAATAATGATGCCATTTGTAGTGAAGCAATTCCTTTTGCGGTTTTGTTGTATTGTTGTGTTTAAGTTGGGCCTGAACTGTGCATTTCTCTGTCTGCGGTTGCACAGCTCCGAATCCACATAACCCTCCCTATAATCACAGTCCTTCCTTCCAGCATCTCTCGGTCCCTTTTGGGACAGGGAATGTGTTTGGTCATCCGAAAAGAAAGAAAGAAAAATTGACCTGCTGTTAAATGGGGGGAATAAATGCTTGTGGACACTGTTGAAGTTGTCTGTCCACACAACCTGTGTGCTGCCGTCTGCTCCACTCTCCACATATTGAGAGGAGTCCAAAGACATGAGGTTGGAATGCTAATAAGCTTTGAATAATGACACAATCATTAATTCATTATTACCTCAGTGCCTTTGGAACTTTTAAGTACTTTGCACTCCTAAAAAAAGATTGATTAGGCCACAGAATAGATTTAAGTAAAATGTAGGCAGAGAGAGATTATATCCTTTTTAGAGATTATACTACTATACTACTATGCTACTATATTTTTTGTGCAAAATGTACTTTTAATGGCAGATACATTATTGGAGATTTGTATATGCTGAAACATATTTATAATTCTCTGGCTGGCTCTGGTGGAGAAATACAAAGAAAATGTACACTAAGCCAAACGTATACTTGTTTGGACAGAAAATAGCCGACTGATTGGCTATTTTCATTGGGTGACAGCAGCATGCAACTAAGAACTAAGTATAAATCACCCTTTATGCCCCAAAATGATCACCATGAAACGAGCAGCTGAGACATTCCTCTCGGGTGTAAGCGGATGCACACAGGGAGCACAGAGTGGAATTCCTGCCTTGCTTTTTTTTACAGGCATCTCCTCGGATGGAAAGGCTGGCTTGTGTTATAGAAGCAGAATTGTTTCACCATCAGTTTTATAGACTCAAATTTACCCTTGAAACCGAAGCCACCAGGAAAAAAAGAGAGTAAGTCTGTTTTTGCAGGGGCCTCTGGGAGGTGTAGCGGGCATAGAAACACAAGCCCAGGTCCAGCCGCCCATAAATAAAAGACCTTGCGGACCTATGGAAGTCACTCCAGGCACACCCTCTCACAATACTGAAAACCCAAACCAACCTGAACCCTAACATTTCCAAAACACAATTAAGCAGAAAAACCCTAAGTGTCCATTTGGGTCAATTTATAGGCTACCTAGCTCTTCCTAATTGTCTTTTACTTCTTAAGTCAGACCTTGTTTAGCTGTTTTCAGAACTTTAATTATATTGTAACATTTTTATGTAGCACTGATTACACTTTTTTGTTATTTTATTGCTTATTTGTTCTTGCTCCCTTTCAAACGGAATACTTCACCTATTGCAATTTTAACGTTGACATTGGCACAGAGACAAATTCCATGTACAATACAATTGTACATTTGAAAGTATCAAAACATAGGTCCTTACATAATGCACAGTGTGTCTGCTTTGTTTCATATCAGACAGGCTATGTTCGTCAGGTGGTCGATTTGAGTGATTCATCTGTTAATGCAGACAACACATATATTTGCCAAACAGCAGATTGGCTGCGGACATAGATGAGGCTGCCCTGGAAAGGAGAAGGCAGCTGGTCTGAAACCAGTCCAAACCACAGAGCTCTGTCCCATGTGATGGTGAATCACTGTCTGCCCTTTTAACAGGGAACAAGAACTGCTAAAGAGCATCCAGGGAAGAAGTCAGATGCATCATTCATTGCTTCTGGATGAGCTCATTATTTGGACTGCACGTGTACCTGATGATATTAAGATCTGGTCAGCATCACCAGACATCTTGTTCTGATTTCTTTCTTTTATTATTATTATTAAAAATATATTATTATTAAATACAAAAAATAAGACAATACTGAAAGACAAACTACTGAGAAATAAAACTTGTTATATTTTTAAAATATATTTTCAGGCAGTGTCATACTAATGGCATAATTATACTACTGTTTATGCTGCTGTACCTTGAGATGTAGGTGTCATATGCAACTAATCTGTAACACACACAACACAGATTAACCCCCACGAGGCTTTGCTTAGGGCCCATTCGGATGTTAACACAGCCCTGCTTGGAGACCAACGGTTCCCGAGCCATGTGGCCCATACTGTATGTAGAAGCCATCCTCACTGTTTTGTATGTCTATTTATTATTATTATACTTGGCATTGGTTTGATGGGTTATAATTGAATTATTGTTTGGACAACAGGGGCACGCCCCAGGCCTAATTGCTTGACAGAGGGTATAAGTAGGCCTGGGTGATTGGGGAGTGGCATGCACCTGGTGGACAAAGGGTTTTTACCAGACAGACAGAGAGAAAGACAGCACAGCACAGAGATCATGCCATAAGGAAGAGATGTGCCTGTTTGTATTGTAATGTATCACTGCACTTCGAAAGGAAAGTAAATGCAACCAAAAATGACATTGAACCTGTGGACAATCTGTTTCTTTGATCTGCGTACATCCAAAGTCTCTGGGTGCATCAGTGGGTTTGTTGGCAATGTGGAAATGTTTGGAACCAACAAAAGAGCCACAACATCGTAAAAACCAGGTCCTATTGGATTTAGATGTTGGAATATTGGACATTCTGGGACAACAAGGGAACACAAGTGGACGCAACAGCAACCAAGACTCATCAATTTTAGTAGCCTGGTATGTAGTGGACACCGAATTTAAAAGCTGTATAGGAAAACGGCAATAACTAGTTATTGTCGTGTTTTTCCACTGCTTAACTTTTATTGGTGACTTGTTTGCTGGTCATTTGCTGCACTGCCGTCCATTATTATTCTTGTTTTGTCACTGCCGGACTTTTACTAGTGACACACCTGTTATTTTGCACTGCCTTTATTTATTTGGGCATTTGCATTTGCGCTGCTGCACTTTCTTGGAAGTTTACACTGCACTGCACTTTACGTGTGGTATAAAGGGAATTGCAATGTCAGACTCGGATGTCACAAGAGCAGGAAGCGATGGTGCGCTACAACCCGTAGAAGACTGGTGGGAACCGTGGGAAGATCCTCCAGAGCTCGGTCGAAAGGAAATTGAAAATATCGTACAAAAGTGGATGGCACGAGAGATGGAGAGGGAGCACAGAGAAAGCATTTTGGCCACATTTGACATGGTGGAAGAGGATGCACTCCCAGGAGAGGATAGCAGAGAGACATGGCAGGAAGGAGAGGACAGTGTCTCCGAGCGGCCCGAGCGGCCCGAGCCGAAGATCCCTCAGGCTCTGGAGGAGAACATTCTGCAGCTGATAAGAATCCGACAGGAACAGCTGACCGACCCTGCAGAAGAGGACGGGGAGGACGGTGAGAATGAGATGGCTGTGGAGACGGGCCGATCCTCATCGATCATATCTGAAGTGGAAGAGGTCTATGGACAGATGTCTGAGGGAGAAGAAAACTGCAAGCAGGGTGCCATGATCAGCAGTTTGGCTGAATCAGCTGTCGTGAGGAGGCTGAGAAGAGAGGTGAGAAAGCCACTCTGTGGAGAAAGGTGTCCTTCCCCATTACAGAAAGCCAGTGGTGGAAAGACAAATGGCACCGGCATAAAGGAAACTACAATTACATCTGACCATGACCAACAAGGTGGCAAGAAAGAGACACCTCTGAAGAAGAAAGGAAGATGGCATAGGAACCGAAAGAAAAGGAACAAAAGGCCTGCCCAGGAGAAGCGAGAGCAGAAAGAGGAGGAGGATGATGTGCCAAAGGAAAGGGACTACGACCTGCTTTGCTTCCTGTGGTGGCTTGAGGGCTACATCAAGACTTCTCAAGACCATTGAGAGCTTTGACCTTTCTTTTCTCCATCTTTCCCTCCCCCCCCCCCCCCCCCTTTTTTGCAGTTTCAACAAAAAAGAAGATTCAGTCAAGCTTAAATACAACACACCACATACCTTGAATAATGTTTTTTGTGTTTGGCTTCTTTGAAATGTATTTAGTAATTGTGTCCTTACTGTGCACAATTAGGGGGGAGTGTAGAAGCCATCCTCACTGTTTTGTATGTCTATTTATTATTATTATTATTATTTGATGGGTTATAATTGAATTATTGTTTGGACAACAGGGGCACGCCTCCCCAGGCCTAATTGCTTGACAGAGGGTATAAGTAGGCCTGGGTGATTGGGGAGTGGCATGCACCTGGTGGACAGGACAGCACAGAGATCATGCCATAAGGAAGAGATGTGCCTGTTTGTATTGTAATGTATCACTGCACTTCGAAAGGAAAGTAAATGCAACCAAAAATGACATTGAACCTGTGGACAATCTGTTTTTTTTATCTGCGTACATCCAGTCTCTGGGTGCATCAGTGGGTTTGTTGGCAATGTGGAAATGTTTGGAACCAACAAAAGAGCCACAACACTGTAGGTCAGGAGCCTATCTTCTATTTCTGTAGCGTGATGCAGCTTGATGCACTATAGACTAGTGGCCTACATCCTCCAGCTATGATGTACATGTACACCCCCTGGACATGGCACTAGCATGTCGCAGAGACTTATCCCCAAAGCCAACCCTTGATGCTGAGTGCCAATAGCAGGGAAGCATTGGGTCCCATTATGACCCGGCAGGGGGATTGAACCCCGACCTCCCAAGCTCAAGGCGGACACCCTAACCACAAGGCCACTGAGCTGGCACTATCATAGCCATAACGAATTGTCACACAACACAAGTTAGTTACTGATACCCACCATTCTCACACCTATCGCCCGTGTAGCCAGCCAGACAGGCACAGTGGTATGTGTAGGACGTGTCCAGGACACAAGTGCCATCATGGAGACAAGGAGAAGAGCTGCATTCTGCAATGACAGATCTATGACAATCTATACCCATTTTGTTGCATTTGTAACCAGATTTTACAGGAACAATCGCCACCGTTTAATAGCAGCTTGCATTTGTGATTGCAAGAATTGAAACATCAACTGCAATTAATGTATACACAGAAATACCCTCCGTTTTAATGTAACTCTTGTACACTGTTGGAGTTAAATGGGTGAATTAACACTGTAGACTACAGTAGAGCAAGTGAAAAGAAGTATGGCGGAAGCTAGAGGCATATGTACTGTACCTGAGCTCTCCTGGAACGTGGCAAAGAAGCCATCAAAGTTCTTGTAACTGTCAGACACAAAAAGGATGTGAAGGCTGTTGCCCGAGCTCTGGATCGGCGCCGGTCTCTCATTGCCACAAAACCGACCAATCACACGTGAGTTAATGCTATCGCCGTCTCGTACTTCCACGTAGTCATAGCGACAAGAGTGGTCATACTCCAGGCTCAGCATCATGAACCTAAAAGTTTGGGAAAAGGGGGGAAAAGTTTCAAACGTAATGATGAATACAACATGAATGCAACACAGCATGCCTTTTGCATGGGTCATTAACCTTATAATAAACCTTAAATAAAAAAATCACACCTGTGTGAACTGAGTGGTGCAACTCCTCTCTCCCCCTGCCCTTCTCTCTCTATCTCAGTAGCAGGCAACAGTGCAGCACTATCTCTCTCTCTCTGTTTCTGGCACAACAGCGCCATTTTGCCCCTACTGGTACTCATAGTCACATAGTGGTACTCATAGTCACATAGGTTAAGACGGACATTGCTGTTCCTTGGAGTGGTTGCACCACTCAAAAAAAGAAGATTTAGAACATTTCTGGTATGAATTCTTCCAACAATAACATGTTGCTAATACAATGACATAGTAGGAAAACAGTTTTCACACATTTCCTGTCTTATTCCACAAGCCATAAAGGAAACCTTTATTTTCCATACCAAACATCACAGTTTTTCACACAGGCTTAGGTGGAATATGGCGTAAACAACATGTTGTAACATGATGAACTTTCAGAAATACCCGGGTTTTCCTGGACTATGAGAAGTTGCACCTGGGTTTCCTGGCAGTGCCATGATAGCTGGCTCCATATGACACTCTGGGTGCTTTGCAGCCAGTAAGCAAGTAATGACCAATAACCACAGCTACTGAATATGTTAATAGCACTGGCATGCGATTTGGACCCACTACAGTGCATGAAAGGTTGGTGAGTTCTTTTTTGGTTAACTTGCCAGCTTAGTAAGAGAATATTCGTCATATTTTCAGCAATAAAAGTCAAGGCACAAAAAAGGCAATTCTGGAGATTGAGGAAACAGGCGTCAACTCTATGAATAAGTCAGTTGAGCAATAGCATAGTTAAGAGTCGGTAGTGCTGTTCGATTCCCGCTGGGGACGCTGTGGGCGTTCTCAGAAAATCCTGGGAGCTTTACCACACTTTATTGTTTTCTTTGTACACAATTTACTTGACCAGATACCTTGTCGTTTGTAACACTTTAATTGCCCGGGGTTATTTAATCCATTACATTAATGCGGCCATTCGATTTATAAACACGGACCCCTTTTCCGGACGGACCGGCGGAAGTTGTTGATGTGTGTGTAGCAGCTAACAATAGCCACACCACTCTAGAGTCGATCGACAACAACGGGAGACAAGAATAAATCTATGGAGACTAGCGACTGGACTGCGGAGCGCCGTCTAACACAGGATCTTTTTTCATAAAAAGACGGGATGATTTAGATCGCGAGTTATGAACGTTTTAAGATTTTCGTTTTCATCAGCTAAACAGAGGAGGGAGTTTTTCGATGACGTCTCACTCTTGCGCGTCACCGAGGATTGCCCAGCAGGCGCACCTGGGCTATAGAGCCATGCGATCCGTTCTCATATCAATATCCGTTCTCATATCAATAATCTTCGTCTTTTGGACAATACTTCGTCCTGGGTGTCGGGCGTTACTAATAGAAAGGACAAAGTACTTCTTCCTGGGCGATGGGAGTGTTAACAAGGGTTCATGGCATTTGCTCTGATTGTAAATTGCTCTCTAAATTGCTCTCGATTAGAGTATCTGCTAAATGGCTAAATTGTAAATTGCAATGAGATGTTTGGTTTCATTGGAATGCTGCCAGCTGGATTCAACTTCAGATAATGAGGATGTCTGTGTGCACTGTGCAGAGCACGTACACAAGAAACAAGAACAATACTTCTACCTGCAGTACAGTAGAATAATGTTTAATACTTCTACCTGCAGTACAGTAGAATAATGTTTTTGGATAGACATTGAAAGGGAAACAAAGGATGCATGTGGGTATTACTGTATACTCGTATAGGCTATACAGAGAAGGCTTTAACACCAAGTATGACACCATATAATAAGTAGAACCTTGACATTTGATCCTTGTCAGTTGTCACTATATCATCAGTAAATGGTAAATGCATACTGTACCTACAGACTAAAGTATACTAAGCATACTACCAGCATGATACCAAGTCTTGTAGTTCTATCAAAGACAGACCCTCGGGTCAAGACGGCCTAGGCCCTAATGAGAAGAACTAATGCTAGGTTTTAGTCTCTAGCAGCTCCCACTGTGCTTGTAATTCAGTAAATATTTTGTCTGCTGCCCGTGTATACTACAAGCCATCATTAAGGATTTAAAAGTGAGAGTAAGTACCAAATAATGAATACAGGATGGTACAGCCAACAAGTCCTCTGAGACAAGGGCCAAAACGTATTTCTTTCCATGAGTCCATCTCTGAACATAACAAGTTACACAGCACAGCACTAGTTCATTTAGTGGTTTTTTTTTCTTCTACAAAAAAATCATGAACTTATTATTTACTTGTGGAAGTTATTAATAGTGTTTCTTAGAGACCCGCTTTTGGCATGATTCTCTATGCGTGTCACAGTTCTTCATGGTTGTGAAATTTAAAGCTAAGCTTTATATGTACATAGGGAAAAGTTGTAAATAAATATATGTATGTCTTTAATGCATAACAAACCATTAGACTATATGTACTGCAGACTCAGCCTGAATGCAAGCATATTACAGTATATCATTAAAAACCCCACAAACCCCTGCTTATAAAAATAATTATGTAATGGAGAAAGTGATAGAAATAGAACATTTCACGTGACTGAAAAGTAATAACTTTCCTCAAGGGTTTATATAAGCTCACAATTCAGTCCATGTCCAACACAGGGTGGAAATTTGAATGAACGGAGAGCGCCATTAATTACCATTACAGATGGACAACAAAGATCGCTGAAACAGATCCATTCATGTCAGAAAACAGAAAAACCTGCATCAATCTGAATTTCACTTGTGGAAAAAGTGTATTCTTCATTGTTTGCAGCAAGCTCCCTGTTAACCAGTTCTTCCAACACTAGTAATATAACTGGTGTTCAACAGCTCAATATTTAGTTTAAAACTACATGTCATTATAGGTTGTATATTTTACCTTAAGAAAATGAAAAGAATGTCAGATACAAGCTAGCTTGTAGATCTGCTCAACACAAAGAATAAAATAGGGTTTAGGTCTGAGTTAAAATGTTTGTAGGAATTGATACCAAGAACACATTTCTTGCTTTTAGTTAGTCGCTTCCAAACAACCATTTTGCCTTCATTGATTTACCATTTTTGATGGATCATGCTTGTTTGTTTTTTGTTTTTGGTGATATTTTAAGCCCCGGAAACAAGACGTAACAAGAAGGCGCAACTTCTTGGTTTTCCATTTCTGTAATAGATGCTGGAGCACATTTATCCATGACTCTATGGGACCAGCAAGTACATACAATACATGTAAAAACTAAAGGACTATAATAAAAGCAGTGAACTCTGTGGCTGACCTGAAATCTATGGTGAAGGGACGGTCCACGTGTAAGGTCCACTCACAGCGGGCGTCGGTGGGGTAACTCTCAAGCACCAGGTGGCCCTGTCGTTTGCGGATCACTCCCCCACACTCTGGAACATAGAGACAGAAGTTCTCTATGAGCTTATTCCACCTATGGAATGGAAATTCCAACTGGGAATGTACCATGGTACAAATGCTGTAATTTAAGCCACTATTTAATTATATTTTGATTATTATTTTGGTGATCTGTGTGTGCAGTTACTGTAGTTACCATTCCTGCTAAAAAAACCAATTAGATTCAAGGTAGATGCATTATAAAATACCAAACAACATACATTAAATTCTAGCAGCAAAGGCACAAATGCTTGCCAGGTTTCAGAAATGTCTCCGTGTGTCAAATAATTGATTTCCAAATGTTACTGTTGGTCTATAAAGCTTTGAATGGTTTAGGGCCAAAATACATTTCTGATCTTGTGCGATATTATTAACCATCCATATCTCTCAGGTCATCTGGGAAAGGTCTGCCTTCTGTCCCTAAAACCAAAAATAAGCGTGGGGAAGCAGCATTTACCACATACAGTATCTGGAACAAAGTCCCAGAAAACTGCAGGTCTGCTGCCACTCTTATTTCTTTTAAAACACAACTTAAGATCTTTCTGTTTGCTGCTGCCTTGGTTTTGAGTTACTTTTAATTTTTTAATTTTTCTTTCTCCTGCACTGTAACTGTAACTGTTAATTTTATTTTATGCATCCTAAATGTCATTGTATAATTGTGCTTCCTTTGCTTGATGTTCTGTGTAAAGCATATTTAATTGCAGTGTTGAAATGTGCTATACAAATAAAACTGCCTTGCCTTTCCCCTGCACCCCACGGCACTATATTTGCATACTGTGAAAGTTATAATCAGTGCCAAAATGTTATTGGATGTCCTGACATCATATACGAGAACATCCCCTCCTCTGTCATTTCATCTTCTGATATTGAACTCCTCCTGGGCATATGGAAACTCTCCAAGAGGACCCAAAAACATAATAGAGGAATTGCTTTCTTTTAGACAAAATTACACATGATGCGATCATTAGTTGAATGAGGAACACATACTCATACAATCTCCACCAGTCCAGCCAGGTCGGCACTCAGTGCAGTATTTTCCATTAATGAAGAAGTCATCTCTGGGACCCCAGGTCCCGTTGTTACAGCGCTTACAATTCTCAAATATACTGCAACCTGAGAAAGACAGAGAGAGAGAGAGAAACAAAGAAACTAGGTTAGGCAAGGAGATGCAGTCAAGAATTCAAAGCTCAGATGAGCACTGGAGCATTGGTTCGACCTCCCGTTAGTCAGACCATTAATAACACTATCCCAAACCCTATCCTAACCTCACAGGAAGCCACGGGTGACTTTTAACCTGCAACATGGATTAGTTGTAAATTGTAACCTGCCACGCATGTTGGGAGCCACAGGGGATTTTTAACCCGCAGCACGGGTGAGTTTTAACCGGCCACGCAATTCTGACTAACGCAATGTCTGACTTATGGGCAGTCCCCAGAGTGGCGATCCTGCCTTAGTGTTGACAACACTCTTTCTGAACAACTATGGACCCCGGCGGGCCTCCTTACCCAGACTGCCATGTTTCCTTTACATCAGTGCTGTGAAACTCATCAGGCTCCCCTGCCACTAAAACGATAACGGCATGAACACATGGCTGCTTCCTGAAATAGAATTGCGGAAGACAACGCTCCTTCGTGGCTACTTGGAAAGATGGATATTCACTTTGTGGCTTCTCTATATGGTGACCCCAGACCCCGTTATGGGCACAGAAACATCCGAAGAACATCATCATAAGCATGTGTAAGCTTAAACAAGACAAGACTAGCCAACGTCTCCCACACTGTCAAATGGCACTGCGAAAACACGTGCCGTCAGTAATCTAGGCAGGGGGGTTTATGAGTGCACTACGGGCTCTTTAACAGTAACACATTTCAGTGTTTTACGGCAAAACCCAATGAATAGGTATTATTTTGATTATGAACAGCTGTTTCCCCCCATAAATGTATTAAAAAAAATGTGAGCACATGTGACCGTCAAAGAAAACATGACATACTTCCTGTGGCCAGGTGTTTTTTCTTCTTTAAAGAAAAAAGAAATAACATGTTATACAAAGGTAAGGAGTGTGACTTTGAGAGCACGTGTTTGCACGTGTTTGCATCCCTGTTGTGCCAATATCATGTCCATGTACAGTACATACACCAACAAGCACACACATGCACGCATGCACACACACGCACAGTGTACACACACACACACACACACACACACACACACACACACACACACACACACACACATACATACAGTACACATACACATACACAAACCATTCCATTTAAAAAATCCAGCAACATTTCTAAATTCCTGTTGTAATGTTTTCCTCTCTTACAGTATGTCTGAATGTCTGTCAATACTTCGGAAGGAAGAATCTTGTGTAAAACTGGCCCAAACACACACAATTTAAACATCAGTCTAGATAGATGGTGCTTTAGTCTGCCAGCAACCTGGCAGGCCTTTAAAAGACCAGAGATGGAAATGTGGACATGGGCTGGCTACAATAATCAGATTTATATATTTTTTTATGAAAAGTCTAATAAATTAAAATTTTCTCTTTAGAGGGTATGCGCGTGAGTGACATGAAATGAAATGATTACTATATTTACCCAGGGTATCTGGGCTAAGCTCAAGAACTTGTTTCCAGCCAGGCCCTGCTCATAGAACATTTCATCGTAGTGGTTCAATGCCTTGTTCAAGGGCACTTCAGCGGTGGTAATTTTAACGTGTCGGACCGCTGATTCGAACTGGCGACCTTCCGCTATCAAGACCGCTCCGCAATCCGTTCGGCCACCGTTGCCACATCATCATCATACCTAGAAGTTATGCAGGAACACCTACTAAGTGGAAAAAAAACTACTTTCTGGCCATGACAGCCCATACATCCAAACAGAAAAGTCCTATCTGATTGCATTAAACAACGTTAAACTCACTCACTCACTCACTATAAATTGGGGGTCCCAGAGATAGAAATGCCATTAAATGGGGGTCCGTAGACTAATGCATATCAAACTGGGGGTCCTTAAAATGAAACAGGTTGAGAATCACTGCTGCAGCCGTAAAAACCTTCTCTTATGGGGGTCTCTGGCATCTCTTTTCAAATGGGGGGTCCGCGGGCTTATTTGTGTCAATTTGGGGGTCCTTGACATGAAAATGTTTGGGAACCACTGGTCTAGCTAATAATTAGTTTGTTTTGACAAAATGGCACTGGATGAGGGCTCCAGCTATAGGGTCCTCTCTAGGGTGCACTAGGATGTGGGCTCCAGCTATAGGGTCCTCTCTAGGGTGCACTAGGATGAGGGCTCCAGCTATAGGGTCCTCTCTAGGGTGCACTGAGGGCTCCAGCTATAGGGTCCTCTCTAGGGTGCACTAGGATGAGGGCTCCAGCTATAGGGTCCTCTCTAGGGTGCACTAGGATGAGGGCTCCAGCTATAGGGTCCTCTCTAGGGTTCACTAGGATGAGGGCTCCAGCTATAGGGTCCTCTCTAGGGTGCACTAGGATGAGGGCTCCAGCTATAGGGTCCTCTCTAGGGTGCACTAGGATGAGGGCTCCAGCTATAGGGTCCTCTCTAGGGTGCACTAGGATGAGGGCTCCAGCTATAGGGTCCTCTCTAGGGTGCACTAGGATGAGGGCTCCAGCTATAGGGTCCTCTCTAGGGTTCACTAGGATGAGGGCTCCAGCTATAGGGTCCTCTCTAGGGTGCACTAGGATGAGGGCTCCAGCTATAGGGTCCTCTCTAGGGTGCACTAGGATGAGAGCTCCAACTATAGGGTCCTCTCTAGGGTTCACTAGGATGAGGGCTCCAGCTATAGGGTCCTCTCTAGGGTGCACTCTTATGGATCTTGTTCTTATATTTGGTTGACTTTTACCATTTTCGCATTACGTTGCCCATTACCATGGCCACGTAGAAGTAGACTATGTTGCTGACTGCAGTATGTAGTCTTACCTGGGTGGATAATGCAGGGGTCACATTCATTGATGGCATTGCGACAGCAAGGTACAGCGTAGCCAACAGGGGTCCCCTGGATGGGGCATCTGCAGCGGATGACATCATACTCACAGCAGCCTCTACACATGACATTCCACTCAGGTCCGGGGCAGTGATTATACAAATACCTGTAGTCTGGAAAAGAGATGCAGTTCAGTGACTGAAACCCAAATGATGGAAAATTCAACAACTTTAAGAACAGTGTACTTTGCAAACTAGACTCAACAGGGAAATGCTGTTTATAGATGGAAGATGATTCAGGAGCAAAGACGCAAATAAAGGCCCAAATACAAATGACACAGTAACATTTTCTGAATTCATTTTATCCATTTGTACACTCCCAGAGTTAAATTAATATTGTGGATTTTACTGCATAAGCAGCCGTGGAAAGATTCAGGTCTGTTGTTATCAAGACTGCGTTTAGGCTATTCTGTTGGAGCCTGCTGTATAGTGTACATGGTATGCTTTCGGCCTTGCTGATGCTAAAGCCTATTTATACTTTTTTGTACGACTCTTGCTTGCCAAACTACATGCGTAGCATTTTCCATTTGAAAATCAGTTATTTTCAGCACATGACATGGCCGTACGACCTCAGCCATGCAGACGACAATGTATAAATGAGTCTCCAAGTCTCCATTCCCCTGTTTGTTTATTTCCTCAGCTGCAGTTCTCCTGTTTAGGAGATAAGCTGACCTCTTCTGTCAGCAAATCTACTGTGTGTTTTCAAAAATGGTATTACATCAGTCAAGATAATCGCAACATAACACATGGGTTAAATGATTGGCTTGGAAAACCGAAACAGGTCATTAATCAGAAACTGTTTTATACAGACAGCGACCTTCTCCGCCTCTGTCGAGATTTGACCCATTACATCAGAGTTTTATCAGATCGGAGACGCAGCAATTTGTGGACCTTTCAGACCGAGTGGTCGTGGTTATGTAAGAGTGAAGTTAAAAGCTGACACAGAGACAAGTGGAAATTCCTCTGAGGTGGATGCGGAAGGAATGAGGTTCCAACTGCAGTCTGCAGTTTGAAACTTGGCACTGATGTTGTTGATGTGTTCTCCAGACCTTCTTGCGCTGCAGTGTTAAGCTCCTCTTCTCCAGTCATTGTTTAAGAAGAGATTAGTCCCTGTAGGGGGCTCTGGGGGCATCCTCCCCTGTAAGAATAACTACTGGGGATAATCATGCCTACTGTACGTTTTGTGGGGGGGAAACTATTGTAAATTATTATTTATTAAATTATAGTTATTGTCTGGTAAGTAGAATTAACTTTCTCCCCAGCTAGTCGTATGTATAGGGCCAGTGCATAGGGAGGAGTTTCACTCAGAATGGGTTATTCTGGTTGCCATTTTCCTGCCTACCAGTAGGCAGGTAGGCTATAGTAGTAGGCTGCGAGGCTACATTGTCCAGCCTCACTGTGGAGACATATACCATTATAGATATTAATTAAATAAACACTGTATGGTTTGGGTGTCAGATGACAAAATAACGTAACCTTGATCCACAACAGTAATGGGTCTGCCCTGTCCGTTTTTATACCCTAACTTGTCCATTCCACCGCGGGCCGTCAGAATTATGCTTCCATTGTAGCCTTGCAGTGCGTTGACTGTCGGAGATATCAAATCATTAAATACACGCTGTATGGTTTCTTTGATTTGGGTGTCAGCTGACAAAATAACATAACCTTCAGCAACATTCCCAAACACATGTATGCTCTGCTCTCTACCTGTCCTGAAACGAGCATGACAGTGTAATCAAAATAATAATGGTCAGATCGCATACAGACAGATTATTTATTTACTGCGGAGAGAACACATGTTTGACTGATCACTCGTCACTCTCGTGGTGTTTTTCCCCTCTCCCTGGTTCCATAAGGATATGTCCACATGTCTTCTCGTCAAGTAAGATGTAAACATTAAGAACTGTTTTGACGTGAGGGGAGGGGAGGCGGCTATCAGATCAGAACACCCGAACATTTTCTAACGACAAGAGTTGTGACAAGTCAAAGATAGTAGAGAGATGGAAGATGGTGTACTGCAGTGACAGTATATACACCAGCGTCACTGACAAGCAAACTTACAAACTACAGACTGGCAGCCAAGTAGCCTAGCATCCTACTAGCCTACATGTAGGCAGGAAGATGGCACCCAAATAAGCCAAAATCTTACCGAACGTCACTATGCCCTCCCCCCATAGAGCTTCACAGTCCCGCCCCCTACCAGGGCCCAGGAAATGATTCTCCGTTAATTTTCCTCATAGACATTTCAAAAAGTATTTATTTAAAGTCGTTTACGCCGCGGACAAAGCCAACTGGAGTCGTGACAACTCATGACAACAAACAAAAAGATTTGGGCCGAACAAATAATTAGAAAGAAGAAAAAACGGCAGGTTGTTTTTCTTCTTTGTAATTATTTGTTTGGTCCAAACTTTTTGAAATGTCTATGGGAAAAATGTATTGGGAATCATTTCCTGGGCCTGGCGTCAGGACTGCGACGCTCTATAGACTGAATTTTACCTTTATTATTCATCTTAAAGTATTGACTAATTCTATGCTTGTATTATTCTACTTAGCACCCTATAATAAGACTTAAAAGCAATGATACTACTTTTCACTGGCTGGCACTGGGTGATGATGCCAGCCTTGGAAAATTGCTTAGGTGATCATGTGCCGAAAAGGTCGCCCACACCTGATTTAAAGTTTGCCTGTGTGGCCTGGATTCCTGCCGAATGACAGGCAAGAATTAAGCTGCTGGTGTGAGTGATGGATGAGTATGCACAGTGGGAGCGAACCAGGGCGAGTCGAGACAGAGACTCAAGTGCTCCTGTCTTCAGACTAGATACCCATAATCCCTATATAATCAGCATCATGTTTGTTTCAGTCTTTGCTGAATAATATCTGGGAATGGAAAATTGTTGTTTGGAAATGTGTCTTAAAGAAATAGGATAAACAACGCACACACGCATGCATGCTTGCAATAGCAGAGCATGCATGCTTACAAACAAAAACAAATGTTGGCACTGATCAGTACAGCCGTTTGCGAGATTAGCTCCGGACAAACACACACACACACAGACCGACTGCCTCTGCGCCTCCTACAAAGCCACACCGTAAAAATGTCGCTACATGTGTACACGCTGCACAGCTACTGGCGGAGCCATGATGAATCATGGAGTGGCTGCCGACAGTCAACTGGAGGGGACGTACAGATGTCCTGGATTGGTATGAAACGTCCCTCCCAAGGAGACGCATCTCCCTGGCCTTCTAACAATTATGAAATCATAAATCACATTTCTCTCCAGCCAGAGTCTGGTCTTTTACTTCATTGCTTCAGTGTGTGCTTTGGCATCAATCAAACACAATGTAGGCTAGGTTGCAACACAGTATGTCACACAAATGGGTGTTCTTTAAGGACAGGCTTCATCCACAGCCATGCAGCATTGTTATACTGTTGGAGTCATAACATAAAATTACATCATTATAATAACAGTACTGTAATAATACAATGAAAACAGCACATTGTGTGTTTGTGCATCACTGCTGGAGGAGATTTGTCTTAATGGAGCATCAATTCCTTTTTCAAACATGTGAACATCAAATGCAATTAGTTATACACACTGTATGAGAGTGCTGAATCGCCTTTGCGTTTGAGTAAATGGTCACGCCCCCCTCCTACTAGGGGACAGTTTTAGACTGCAATAACGGAGGGGCGCCGTCTCAAGTGAACTTGAGCCACGAGAGACACCACTGAGCGTGAGTTGCCGTGTCGAACATTGCGAAGTTCGCTTAGCCGACATAGCCCTGTTCGAGTTGCAACCTGATATTTATCATCGTCCCCCAGAGTCCTGCAAAGTCACGAGGTGGGCGTGACCATTTACTCAAACGCGAAGGGGATTCCGACGTCATGTCCTGCATGTGCATGTATTCAAATGTATAGTACTAGAATTTCGCGGGCCTTCGGCCCGCTCATCCTCGCGCCATGCGATGCGTCGCAAATGGGAAGAAGGCAATGGCAAGCCATGATGTTTTCATTTATGCATTTGCTTGGAAAGCGCAAAGTTGCCAAGCTGGCTGAGTGGCCCTGTGTGGTTTTGTGTATTTGCGTATGAAAGCGAGCATGGCAAGGCGCAGGAACAGTATACTGTACTGTACTGTGCTGTACTGTAAGTCTTTGTACTGTACTGTACTCATGTGTACTGTTCTCTGTGCTGTTGTATGTGTTATTTTTTATTATTATTATTACATGGATTAATATTCTGATGTACTGTACTGTTCTCTGTACTGTTGATATTATAGTTATTAGTGTTGTGTTATTATTTATTATTATTAGTATTATTATTACATGGATTAATATTCTGATGTGAGCTTTGTTTCTGTACTGTACTGTACTCATGTGTACTGTGCTGTTCTGTGTATTGTTGATATTATTGTTGTTATTAGTGTAGTGTTATTATTGATTATGATTATTATGATTGAAAGAGCATGGCAAGGCGCAGGAACAGTATATTGTACTGTACTGTACTCATGTGTACTGTAGTGGACTGTTCTCTGTACTGTTATTAGTGTTGTGTTCTTATTTATTATTATTATTATTACATGGGTTAATATTCTGATGTACTGTACTGTTGTCTGTACTGTTGATATTATAGTTATTAGTGTTGTGTTATTATTTTTTATTATTATTATTATGACATGGATTAATATTCTGATGTGAGCTTTCTTTCTGTACTGTACTGTACTCATGTGTACTGTACTGTTCTCTGTACTGTTGTTATGATTAGTGTAGTGTTGTAATTGTGTATTATTATTATTAGTAGCGTTCTGTGGCGTGTGTGTGTGTGTGTGCGTGCCATTTCAGCTGCATCGCGAGGCGATCCAAAATCCCCCCCCCCCGCGCGCACGCACGCACGCACACACCACACACACACACACACACGTGTCTGCAGTGACACTGCGTTGTACACAGCTGTTCTATTTCATCCGTACTGACTGGCAGAGGCAGTGGTTAACACTGGACGCAAATCATCCAGTGTTAAGCAGTCATCCAGGATTCATAGAACCATAGTTACATACGTAACTTACGTGTTGTGTTGCATCGCGTTGTTGCAGCGTGTGCGTGTAGTGTTGGTGGTGTTGTTGTTATCCATATATGCGCCTCGGTTCGTCCCGATTGTACCACGCCAGGTGTCGACGCGGTCGTGTTTGCATGATTGTAACTGTATGTAATCGCGGCGCTCGCCATCCAAGTTAGAATCAGTGTAGAAGCTGTGTTGTTGTTCTTCTTCTTCTTCTACTGTTGGTTTCCGGCAGGCTGTACATGTGTGTGTGTGCGCGCGTGTGTGTGTGCGCGTGTGCGTGTGTGTGTGTGTGTGTGTGTGTGTGTACTGTGTAACTTCCGGTAGTGTTTCCGGAAGTGTGAAAGGTAACACGAAACACGTGGGTCACGTGGTGGGGTTTTGAGCCATTGGGAAGGGGTGATGTAGTGTTGCCAGGTCCACGTATTGTAAGCGAGTGGTAGTGTGTGAAAGTATAGGCTGTAGGAAGTCAGGGTTTGCGGCCTTGTTTACATAGACGTGGCAACAATGTTGGCGGCGCAGCCACTCTATGGCGCAGCCAATGGAAAGAGTGGAATCACGGGATGCAGTGTTGCCAGGTCTGCGAATTGTAAGCGAGTTGTAAGTAGCGTGTTGAATGGCATTTTTTCTGTGCTTGTTTTCATAGACGTGGCAACAAATTAGGCGGGGGTGTCGGTGCTTGTGGCGTGTTTGTGTTTATTATTGATATTGATATTGTTTGCGAGTGTGGACGGGAGCCGGCTTTAGTGGCAGTGCGATGACAATGTTTACGCGGTTGGTGTTGAGTGTGGCCGTGCGGCGCGACATGAGGAGATAGGGAACGAACGACGCGGAGGGTAAGTGTGTGACGTGTTAGTGTGTTGTTGCAGTGTGTGTTGCAGCGTGTTGCAGCGTGTCAGTGACGTAGTAGCTGGTGACTTTCTTTTCTTTCTGTCTTTTGGGGACACCTTTTCAAATGTATAATAGATTGAAGGTCTTTCCTCATCCTTCATGATTGACAGAGAAGTTCTTCAAGTCATTACTCTTGCACTGATTTGATACACGTTGTATTGGTTGACTTGTTTTCTGGATCAATACATTTCTCTTAGCAGCCAGCTCATATTTGTCTCCCAACTTTTTAGCAGCCTTTGCCAGCCTGGAACAGTTACTGGCTATATACAGGCCTATGTAGGTTAAATCGGTGATGATGGATATATAGTATAAAGGAGGCTGAGCAGTTAGATATTTTTTACTGCTGCTTAGTCTGAGTTTGTACTGGCAATCGAGCAGACACAACTGCTATGTGATGTCAGCACAGTCTCATCTGTACTCATGCTGCTTCCTATGCAATTCAATTCAAAGGAGCTTGGCATGAGAAAACATACGTTTACTTTACATTGCCAAAACAAGTGTCAAAATATAATAAAAACAGATGAAAATGGTGAAAGCATACATACAGTTGGAGGTGGTACAGCATTGTGTAAACAGAGCTACGTCACATTGCGTCGTTATGTGTACATGTTGTTATATACAGGGTATAAAGCATTCTGAAACAAATTGCAGCAATATTCTTAACTATTTACATAATATTATTACTATTTACATGTGCAGTAGGTCTAGAGATCTACTCGGTACAGATAGTAGTCCTTCCATTGGCGAACCTTTCAGTTCACATGCATTGTGTTTGAAAATGCATCTACCTGTATTACCATGTTGATAGTTTACTTTAAGCTGTGGCTTTATTATTTGTGTTCTAATTACTTAACCTTAATGTTTTTTTGTCTGTGTGGACTGTGGGTACACTGGGTAGACGTGTGTCTGTGTGGACTGTGGGTACACTGGGTAGACTGTGGGTACACTGGGTAGACTGTGGGTACACTGGGTAGACTGTGGGTACACTGGGTAGACGTCTGTGTGGACTGTGGGTACACTGGGTAGACGTCTGTGTGGACTGTGGGTACACTGGGTACACATAAGTAATTGACATGAAAATGTCTAAATAAATATACATAATCTAAATGTAAGATTAAGGAGCTAAAAAGAAAAGAAGAAAAAAAACTGATTTAGTTTTTAAATAATCCCCCGACGTCTTTGAATGTGCTTAGACATCAATCACACATGTAAGTTACAAGGTCATGTCACAAGGTCAAATGGCCCTGAAGGTTACATATATATATATTTATTTATTTTTTGTTTTGAAAGATTTGTTTTTGGGGCTTTTTATGCCTTTATTGATAGGGAACAGTAGTCAGGAAAGGGGGGGAGAGATGGGGGGTGACACGCGGCAAAGGCCACCGGGCTCGGGATTCGAACCCGCGGCACACTGTCCGGCTGGCTTGGCAGCCTAGGTGCCCAGATGGTTGAGCTAACCGTCCGGAACGTTTGTTATATTGACATTCTAGTCAGATCTCAAGGTTATTTACTTTTACTTTCTTTTCTGGCTCGTGACTACTCGAAACTACTCATACTGTTGCCGTCCATTCAGTTTAGAGAGGATACAGTCTCGGGAGTCGCGTTACTACGCGAGCTGGAATAAACATGGATAGGTTCTACACCAAACGAAGTATTCCAAGAAGTATTTGCAGAAACTTGTATAATACAGTAGGATGTATTATGGGATCATGCCCATTCAAGCTATAGTTGTTAAAAAATATTCAAGGCAGGGGAGCTTTATAAGGGGATTACCCAATAATACCCATTGATGTCCATTGTTGTCAAAACATTTCCTGATGTGTGCGCGAGACCAGACCTCCAGCAATATAGTTAAATTCCAATGGAATTCTATTGGACCACATTTCGCGTGCGACCACTTGCACAATGTCGTTGTTTTCATTGTAATCCCTAGTAATTCTTGTACTGTATGTATTATGAGCTAAAGGACCTATAGTGCTTTAGCTTTCGTCAGCTATTGATTTATTTTATTTTTCTGGATTCTGTTGCGGTGTCTTCTTTTGCCTTTTGCTGTTTGTCTTTTCGTGAGCCTGAATTTTGGTGCTGATTTCCCCAGACAAAGCGTGAGAACCACAAGCATCCTTGGAATGGATGCATTTGTGTGAAACGCGTGTGGTAAAGAACCAGAGGCAGCAACACCGTGGGTATAAAACACAAAGGCACGTTATAACATGAGCAGAGAGAAACAACGGATATTTCTTAATATAATTCCTCATCATATGCCACAAATCAGCAAAACCATATGGTCTATATGGTTATGACATTTAACAATAATATACCGTAGTCTGTTTGTGTTCTGAGAGGATTGTGATGTGGAAAAGACTTGAAGTGATGTGCAGTATACAGTAGCTATAGTGTCTGACTACAAATATTCTGACTTCCTTCCTTCAGTTTTATGGTATGGCTTTCACTCTCCAACACTGCAATGTAGTTGGAAGCAACTACTTTGTGTATGTGTGCGTGCGTGTGTGTTCACCAAGTTGTAGCAACCAGTCAAACCGTGACTGGTTGGCATGTGCATGGTGACAAATCTGTTTTACTTTGGGGCTGTAAATAAAATAAACACTACACTGGGTTACAAGGCAGCACTAACTCGCTATATTAGCCAGGATAATAACTCTATCTATACTGTATAAACAAAGATCAATGTCAATATGTATCTTTTTTTGACGCTGCTGGTTCTACGCATTCGCTGAAAGTGTCGCCAAGCTGAGCGGCAAGTTGCCACCTATGCACGTCCTGTGTAAACCAGTGCTATCATTGGTAGATTTCACCAACTTGTCAAATCATAAGGTGAATAGCATTTGAGTTTAAGAACAAAATTGCACAAAAGTGAACGGCAGACGCTGGGATCTGAGCAGAGTGACTAGGGATTGAGAGGTGCTGACACAATCTTCCCTGCTTGCTGGACAGCTTTACTGCTCCTTAACTGAAGCTGGTATAGCAAGCTGTCCTGACAGTCTGTGTGACCTGATTTATAGGACATAAACTTGAAAGGGTCAATAGGCTTTATGAGCTGGCCTGGCAGGGTCATTACACTGATCACCACACCATGTCTTGACAGAGAAGTGATATCCTGTGTGAAGTCCTACCTCTGGCTCCATTCAGACAATTTTGTTCAAAACAGCAACTCTTTGTTACTGTCCCGAGTTATGGTAGGAATACTTCATGGCTTCCACGGGTTTAATCGCTATGCTTGGTATTGTTCAACTTCAACCAGATGTAAATAAACACAACCAGCAGTGGTTTCACTGTTTACATACTGTACTGAGAAATGGATTCAGTTTACTTTGGAGCCCTGCAGATAAGACTTGTTCTCTCAAAACCATGACCCATTGATTTCTCTTCAGACTCACACTGAGATCTCCCCCCCCCCCCCCCCCCCCCACACACACACACACACACGCACAAACACGAGCAAACACTCACCCACCCCGTATTTAGCACTGGGATCATTTCTACATATTAACCGTGTTCTGGCTCTACGCCTAATGGTCAGAACTTAGGCGCAGCAGAGATATGCAAATTAAGCGTAGTTCCCCCTGAACGCACATCTGCGCCATTAACCAGGTCCACACCTGCAAAGAACACGTGTAGAATCGTAATGAGGTTCATTTTACAAGAGCAACTGTGTAGGAAGGTGTGAACAGGTGTGGGGGTGAGCACGTGTGTGGAATTGCATGTCAGTGAGTAATCGAGCAAGGGAGCAATAGAGCTCCTCTAGAGTGAGGAGATAAAGTGAGAAGATTGATTTAATACTTTATTAACAGTTTGTAAATTGTACGATTTACAATGATTGTTAAAAGGATAACACAAAAATCCCTCCAGGCGCTTGTGTGGTCCTGTGTATTCAATTAATTAAGATCACATAGTGTTTGTGTGTTTTGGCGCTAAGCTTTTGAAAGATTATGACATGTTCTGTGGAATGCAGTTTTGGCATTTATATCCCTTAATTAAACTTTTTATGTGAACACCGTGGCGTAATTGTTACCGTACTATCTTCATTAAGTCTTGCTCCTCAGGCATGTTAAATGAGGTACAGGAAAGTTAGTGTTGAGATTGTCTCACCTGATTTATTTAAGTCTTGCAGGGCTGTAGCTGTTGCCCTACTCACAACTATCTTCTGGTTGCCTAACTAAATTGGGTCTGACTGTGGGTGACAGACATTCTGACATACAATAGGCTACTGTACACGTGTGCACAATTAATAAATAATGGCCTAATATGTCCAGAGTTCTTAAGTTAACATATTTGGATTTTAACAGAAAGATAACGTCATAAATCACTCAAAGTGAGTGACAGACTCAATACTTGTCAGTCACTTGGCATAGTAGCATAGAGCATGCAAGGCAGCGATGCATGCATGCAAACAACATGTTTCTCCAGCTGAGATTTAGTGTCTCCATATCTCTCCGGAAGAGGTTGCACATGACCTCTACGACCACACTCAGGCGCTCCCACACAAACACTCTGACATGAAGCTTCAGCTGACACAAATCAACACCATGCTCGCTGTTTGCCCAAAACACACAATAACTCCTCTCCCACCGATGTCATGTGTCCATTTATCTTCAGCCATACAGACTCCATTTGACACAAATCAACACCACTGCTGTTTGTCCAAAACACACTATCTCCTCTCCACTTCCCCACTTGTCCTAATGTTAGTAAAATAATTAACACATCAACATACCTGCAACTTTGCAAGTGATGCAAAGTGAGAGGCAGCGGTGGCTGAACGGTTTGCGGATCGGTCTTGTTATCGGAAGGTCGCCAGTTCGAATCCCCGGACCGGCACCTTAAAATTACCACCGCTGAAGTGCCTTTGAGCAAGGCATTGAACCCCTACCATGAAATGTTCTATGAGCAGGGTCTGGCTGTAAACAAGCATCTCGAGCTTAGTCCATTCACCCTGGTTAAACAAAGAACTTTGCTTTATGCATCATGCTGGAGCCTCTAAACGTCTGTTTCCTTCATTTTATTTCCTTCTCTGCGCTTTTGTTTCAAAACAATAATGAATACTAATAAATAATAAAAATAGTAAAAATAATAGTTGACAGTACACGTGTCTGCTAATACCAGACGGGAGACGGGAGAGAGAGGGAGGGGCAACTACAGCTGTGTCTGAGCAGAGCACCGTGATGGCACGCAAGTTGCGTTGCAGGAGGAACGCGTGAAAAAAAGAAAAAGGGGGCTTGCTGCCTCGCTCATTGTGTTGCACTCAGCAACGTGTTGCCCTATACGCACTATGCGCGTAGTGAGCGTATACCTAACAACGGGCTGAAGTCTTGTCTCTTAACTCCAGAGCGTTTAACAACAATCCCAGGAACAAAACTATAGTTTAAGTTCAAGGTGTTTACTGTCACATGCAATACACCTGGCAGAAACATTGTAGTCGGTACAAGCTTCCTCAACAGTGCAGAATTAAATAACTAACGGTAACTGTATGCAGTAGTCACAGCCACAAAATGCATTATTTGAGTCAACCTCTGTTTGTTGGCTATACACTTATACAGTACTGTATGTTTACAAATCTTACCACAGAACTCAGTCTGTTATACATCAGTCCTGACTTTCATAATAGGGTCTGTATTCTTCCCTCACCATGCACAGTAGCCTTTGTTTGAGAGGTACCATGCTGGCACTAAGCCATACATACATACACAATGAAACAGTGAATTTAAAAAAAGCCACAATGCCTCGTCTGTTTTTTTCTTTTTTTTCTCCCCGTGGATCCTTGTGGATACTTCTGCGGGTGGTGCAGCTTTTCTGGGTTTCATGTCATTGGTATCTGCTTTTCCGCTCCAGATGTTGTTTTCCTACCTGTACTTGAAATAAAACTAGCCATAATCCAGCATTCTGGACAGACATCACTCCCCTTCACCTAGGAAGGACTCCGTCCTCTGTAGCTCACATCACTTCCCGAGTTCCTGCCCCTCACAGACTTCACGGCCATGTTTCAGCAGGCAAGCGCCTCGCACACATCTTTGATGCCGGGGCCAGATACAGACGTCATTGTTACTGGGGGCAGAGAATCGGCCATGGAGCCTCACCCACTTCCCTCAAGGGTTCAGGAGATTTCTGTCAACCCGCTGGTCCACTGTTCACACAAGGTCGACGCTGACCTCTTCCAAGAACAAGCCAAGAACAAGCCATATAAACTTGCATAAGGATTGCTTGGTTTCTTCTTTTACATGTTCGCTCTCTCTGTACGTAATGTGCTACACACAAACAAATACACTTTCCCAGGTTATATTACGGGAAACGGCTGGATAAAGGTGCTGAAGGTGACCCTAGCTGTAATATAGTATTCATGTTCACCCATAAACCTGTATTTGCTCCAGACTTGTGCTGGTGGAGGGCCGGCATCTCTGGAAGCGTCTCCCTTGGTGACCATCTGAGAGGAATAACCCAAGATCACTACCAGCATTACATTCACATCTACTATATAACCCTTGCCCACGTTCGCATCTGCAGAGCCACGCTGTCTTGTGGGCCTCAGAGGTTCAATTTAACTCAGATTTCACATCAAAGCTCTATCATAACTGCAGCTGTACATACAAACTGCTCCCTTTCCCTGCTCAGATGCAGGATAGTGTCGGCATGCGTAAATGTGTCTGCCTGTCTCGCTGTGCACCAATCCCACAGCTCGGGTATTTTCAACTCTGAACAAGGACACGCTGAGCCACAAATAGGAGTTGGAAGATTGGAAGTAAGCATAATGGACAGTTGGAGATGAGCCCAACATGCTGGCTTGGTGTTTTACATTAGAGACATTTATGCTTTCTTCCCCCGGGGGCCTGTCACCTCGGTTGAACCTCCTCATATCCTGCAGGTGATGGCTCTGTTTATTGTCTGAGGAAGTGACCATGCCGGGCTGTGCGTTCAGCAGCATGTTGCAAACATAGAATCCCCTTTGTCTTACCTGAGTGACGCAGCACCGCTTGGTGATCTGCCACTGAATTAACCCTTTCCTCAAAGCTTAAATGTGTTTATACTGTATGACACAAACCCTTGGACACAAACCCTTGGAAACTTTTCCAAGGTGGGTTTGTCATTTTATAGCTGGTGTTTTTTGGCCTATGTGGGTGAGACAGAAGGTGATAGAGAGAGAAAGGGAGTGATTCCTTTCGCCCACTGCCCACAGCAGCTGTCTGGTATTTTGAGACTAGGGCGATTTAGCTGTCATGGAACGGGAAACTCCCTGGGGATATCTGTGGACATTGTGTATGCAAGTGGTGTGATGCTAAACATAGATGTCGATGGTCAGCCTACACATTTCCTCTCCAATACAGTAGGAAACCACAAACGAAATACCTCATTACGACTTTCTCCACCTTGGAAAGTGTGTGTGTGTGTGTGTGTGTGTGTGTGTGTGTGTGTGTGTGTGTGTGTGTGTGTGTGTGTGTGTGTGTGTGTGTGTGTGCTTGTGTGCGTGCGTGCGTGCGTGCGTGCGCGACTGTACACTAAATAAATATATGAAATGTAGGTCAGTCTGCACATTTGCTTTCAGCATTTGGCCCTCGATCGTCTTGGAATTAGGTTTCCCAGTTAAAAAAGATGCCAATGCTCACTGACAGACAACTTTTAACCTCTTTTAAAAACATTCCTGCATGCCGGACTATATCTTCCCCTTCAATTGCCTCTACACGCACATGTGTGCACTCATGCACGCACAGTCGCACACACCTAACTCTTCTTCTAAACTTGGTCTTTGGGTCTAACTCCTCACACACTCATTAGCTCCACTAAGGTCTCTTGGGTGCTTAGTTAAACACTTAGTTAAACACTGTATTTCCGACACTGTCGGAAATGTGTCAGAAGACCAGATGGCCTCTTGAGATTGGTTGGGAGAATCCACTGCAGGGTGCAATGTTGAAGCAGCGAAGCCAAACCTTGCATAGATAAAAGAACCCCCATTGGGATCCCTCAGGTTTGGCCACTCCTAATAGCCAAATGGCATTGATCACGCCTCCAGGTCTTAAGTTAAGTAATAAGACCTGGTACTTAAGACACGCATAATACTGCCCTGAGAGCGTAAAATCATGCTCTCACAGACTCAGATGCAAAGATAAGACACGCATGCAACAACACACACCATTTAATTTCCCAGAATGTTATATCCTTGCATTGGAAGGTATAAGTACCTCTATTCCGCTTTATAAAAACAAAGACTAAACCATTATCATCTCATGTTTGCAAAGTGTTGCTCAACAGAAAGCATCCGTTCATTCACCTGATTATAAATATGATTAGTGCCTCTGAAAATGAATATGCCGCCCTCAATACAGTACCGTAATTGTACTTCAGTACTGAATAAATATTTAAATGTGCCGGAGCATTCTTTGCCATAAGGTTTACACCAATGAAATCTAACAGTTGTAGTCTCTGCCCCAGTCCCATGTAAAGATCCTTCCGTTATATCACAAACCGAAGGTATTACTTTGTTAATTTATTGTACGCGTTTCTCGTGTCTATTTCCAAAATATGTGTTGTAAATCGGAGACAGAGACCAGGGGCTTGAATAGGATATTTGGAGACGGCGTCTGCTATACACATTACCACTGCACAGCATGATTAACTCACATATATGACTCATGTCCTCCTGCAGTAGTTCAAGTGCTCACCCAAGGCAAACAGGCAAGATGCCTCAGAGAAGATCTCATCTACAACACCCTTTAAGGCTTTCGTCAGAAGGTTCAACACAATAACCACCAGCTGCATATTCTGTAACAGCATAACATTCTGCAAGCTCAGCCCGACCGCTCTATCTCATGGAATGTGCATGTTTGTTTGGCATTCCAAATGACCACAGTTCTTTGGTTTTTTTCTTCGGGTAAAAGATATGTGATTAAAACTGAACAAGAATACAAAAGAAGTTACTCTCAGGATTAACTGTAGGCGGCATTGGGAAGTTCCCAAACTCATTTTTATTTATTTGGAAAATGAACAGATGTAAACAACACAGCTGAACAAAACAACAGAGACAGACCAATCTCCTACTCTGTATCACATAACGGTGATTGTTGAGACTAGAAGCACACAAACTCTATGCTCCCTGATCAGTGCTGTTTTTCTAATTTAAAAGCTCTACCTTACATCTCTCTTTCTCTCTCTCTCTCTCTCTCTCTCAGTCTCTCTCTATCTCTTTATCTCTCTTTCCCACTCTCTCTAACTGTGGTTCGTCTTTTACGAGCATGCATGCCTCTCTGCTCATGAGAAGGGGAGAGGTGATGGAGAGTGCTGATGCTGGCTTTTTGAGAACAAAGGAGGCAACAGACAAAGAGGCTGCGAGCAAAGCAGAGATAAAGGGAAAGGCGAAGAGAGAGGAGGCAAAGTGTGCAGCCAGGGGACTTTGCGCTCAGCGAGTCTCTCTTACCGTAGGGCCAGGATGTCCCTTGGGGCAGGGAAACGAGGAAGAAGAGGGAGATGAAGAGGTACCAGCCCGGCCTCCCGGGGGTCGATGTGCCGGTACCGGTGAGCGCGCGGGTCCCCCTGTGGGCTCGCCCCAGCTGCAGTCCCCACTCTGCAGACAGCATGCTGCAGCCTGGAACTCTGTTTACGTTCTGAACTCAGCTGACATCACCTTCTCTCTCACTCCACTCAGTCCTTCCCTACCCCCCTCCCTCCCCGTCTTTCCTTCTCTCTCACTTTATTCCTCATGTATCTCTCCCTCTCTCTCCCTCTCTCTTCCCTCTGGCTTCAGGTTACAGTCCAGCCTCATGAGGAGTTCCACTTGGAGTGTTCTCCCTGTAACTTTACTCACTTTGCACCACTGCGTGAACGACGTCACTGCTCCTGAATGAAACCAGGTTCCAACTTTGTGCGTGTGTGCGCGCGTGTGTGTGTGTGTCTGTGTCATTATTCTCACGCACAGCTGTAAACATTCATGTAAACAGCTGTAAACAGCGGTAGACACACACACACACACACACACACAGGCATGCATGTACATTCGGGGGGGGGGGGGGGGGGGGGGTAGACTGAACATGTTTTGGAAACAAATTAGACATTTGACGTTAAATTAACAGCAAAGAATATGTACTTGAATGTCTCACACATTTGATGGAATTTGATGAGAGGTGGTGGAAGTCTGAAAATCAAGCAACTGGTTACTTTCAAACTTTCATCACAAAACAATTGAGGATGATCTTTATACCTGTCCTGAAATCGCCTGTGATCCCTTTGAGTGTTTTCAATTTCATCTGACTGTAGCCCTGGAATTAATTTGATTATTGTTCTCTTTTCCCAGAGGGACCCCAGACTGCATGCAAGAGCTAACAGGCTAGCACAGATCAAAGATGCAGCATAAAAGACTCAAATATCACTGGCTAGGTTTCCAAAAACAACAGGATTTAGAAGATAGCAGCTGCATATGGGCACGTCGTGGCTGAGAGGTGGAGAGGGAATAAAGGAGAGACACACTGTAAAAGAAGGAGTAGAGTAAATAGAGGCCCAAACACAAGGAGAGTGATGATGGAGTCAGTGGGCATAGAAGTAAAAGTAAGCTAGCCTCTAGAAGCCGTACTAGCTGCACCCAACCAGACCAACGTGGCTGGGAATTGCCAGCCTTAGGGCCCTGCCCTCTCATTAGTGGGGCAAAACAATGCTAAGTTCATCCTTCCATTTCATATTTCATGGCAATCTGCCATTACGTTTTAAGATATTCGTTTACAAGTGGTAATTTTGAATTGGAATTGGAAGTTCATCCAGGCCCATGAGTTATCTGATCAGATCAAATTTTGAAATCCTATATTTTGTTATCCAGGATCAGACAATCCAGCCAGATTTTGTCCCAGGAGTTCAAAGAAATTCAGGATAGGATCATCTTGATCCAGATTTAGATTTTTCAAGATTACCAGATCTTGAATATCAGTGATCTAATCCTACCTATTGCCACCTAATGGATATGAATAGCAAAATTATGGAGCCGGACAGTATAGCAGGTTAGAGCCATTTATTAAGAATTTATTTTTTGAATGATATGGTGATAATGTTATGATCACAAACTCTTTATTTGGTTGAATACACCGTTCTGAGAGGTTGCCAGAGCCCTCTGCTGTCTGCATGCATACAGTAAGTGACAAAAATAAATGTTTTTTTAATCAACCATAAAAGTTCACTTTACCATCTTGTTTATATCACATATTTAATTTCATTGTAAACTACAAATCCAGCCCTCCAGTGGGATGACATTTTTTGGATCAAAGTTATCCAAATCCAGTTTTGAACTACAGTACCCATTTTGAAGATTTGATCCAGATTACAGTTTGGATTGGATTTCCTGATCCGATCGGATCCCAATCCAGCTTTTTGCTTTTGAACTCCTCAAAATCCAAATCTGATCCGGTTAGACTAGGGATTAAAGGTTTTGAACTCGTGGGCTCTGGGAAGTATGAGGATGCACAGCAAATTCCATTCCAAGGAAATCTAGCCAGCTGTTGTCTATTTTAGGAAACAAGTGTTGGTTCAATAAACATTATTTAGTTCTAGTAGGGCAGAGAGAAAGAATTAGCCATTTGTATACAGAGAATCAGTAGTAGTATCGCCAGCTTTGTTTTTGGTTTTTTTGGTTTGTTTTACAAAGAAACTAAAATACAAAAACAAAGCCGCCTTCCTGTGCTTTAACATGCCATGCCAGTGTTCAGGAATCAGAGACATGCACGACATCAGCCTCATTCACAGCTGTTGTAGTAGAGTACAGTCGCATTTATAGAGGGTATGCGTCATCATACCCGGAAGTTATGCGGGAATGCCTAAGTGGCAAAAAAACTACTTTCTGGCCTTGACAGCCCATACATCCAAACAGAAAAGTCCTATTTGATTGCATTAAATGACTTTAAACAACATAACAACATTAAATCCACTTTGTCACTCACTTTGCCACTCGATCTTCCACTCACTTTATGCATGCGCATACCCTCTATAGAATATAGCCTACGCATTTATTTCATAATAGAAATCACACCCGTGTGAAGTGAGGGGCGCCCTTATCATCATACATCATCATACATCTCATTCTGGCCAATCACAATTTCCGTCCTCACTTTTGTCTTCATTGTTTGTGCTCACAAACACTCAAAAATGGCTATTCAATGTCAATGGCATTCAATGTTTGTGTATACACAAACCCTCAAAGCTGGACATAGGAGGGGCAAGCGCCCCTCAAAAATACCAACACAAAATGGACTGATGACGTAAAGTTCAAACTATCTCAGCTGCGTGACGTCAACGATACATTACAACCAGCCTACAGCTTTACAGTGCTACTATAAATGCGCGGAATCTCTGTGTACTGTATGTATGTGCGTGAGCCTGCCAACAGTGTATCTCAAAGTCTAACCGATCGACGTGCGCATCACCGAGGACTCGAGGGAGTGATGAGCCGAGTGTGAAGTCAGTCGGATCAGTGGAAAATAAATATGCAAATTCGAAATGAAAAATGTGCGTCTTCCAAATTTGAGGATGAAATGTGTGGACAGAACGCATCCGCAGATATTGCGCACTGTGATTGGCTGGAAGGTGTGTCGTTCTGCGCTGTGATTGGCTGGAAGGTGTGTCGTTCTGCGCTGTGATTGGCTGGAAAATCATTCACCTGAATGGTGCTAATATAGCTGCTTTGGGATGT
Organism: Electrona antarctica; assembly: GCF_951216825.1. Classification (NCBI taxonomy): domain Eukaryota; kingdom Metazoa; phylum Chordata; class Actinopteri; order Myctophiformes; family Myctophidae; genus Electrona; species Electrona antarctica. Next base: position 30,777,799 of record NC_136810.1, read on the forward strand.
TCAGCAATACAAATGCAATACATGTACACACCACACAACCCAAAGTCTGCACATACTGTACTTTGGGTATCCCTGAATGGGTTTGGTCCTTGAGGGAGTTCCAGGGGGTCCCCAGCTAAATGATACTTTGGAACCAAATGGACACTTATGGGTCTGTAACTCTGAGAGTGCACAAAGGGAACCAAATGGACCCTTGTACACTCTCAGAGTTAAATTAACATTGATTTTACAATATAAATTGGGGTCCCAGAGATAGAATTGCCATTAAATGGGGGTCTGTAGACTAATATGCATGTCAAACTGGGAGTCCTTGAAATTAAACGGGTTGAGAATCACTGCTAGAGCCGTAAAATTCTTCTCTTATGGGGGTCCGTGGGCTAATTCGTGTCAATTTGGGGGTCCTTAACATGAAAAAGTTTGAGAACCACTGGTCTAGTATTTACAACTGGCGAAATGTGTGTTTGTGGTAATCAGCGATGTGAGTGGCTGAATTCCGGGTACACAGGTACTCTGACAACGGGTATTGCATAACCAGGTGGTGCATGTCTGCATGAATTCCCAACTTGCATCGTCCCAGAATTGTAATTCTCTCAATTGTATCTCTCTCAAGTAGGCTGGCAATGGGCAGTTTGACAAAAGACAAACACAAAAATTGGGTGTATTGTTATTCCTGTAGGGTAGGCTAGTTCAGGGGTTCTCAACCCGTGGGTCGCGACCCCCAGGGGGGTCGCCAAATTATTTTGGGGGCTCCCCAAATTATTAATATATATATATATATTGCAACTGAAGGGCTGGAAAATGGAAATGGGGTGGGGCGGGGGGCGCGAAACATGGCCAAAACATTCCTGGGGGTCCCCAGCCAACAACGTTGAGAACCCCTGGGCTAGTTGACTTAAATCTATTGTTGTTGCTACTGAAAGGCCAGGACTCTATTTTACCCATTTCTCACAAAATAAATTGATTAGGTTGAGTAACTAATAGATGCATTGAGTATTTGTGTAATAAAAAATACATTGGAGGAGAATTAGAAGAGAAGCAGGGAGCGGGTTGAGGCACATAGCGGTGCACAGATCACTGTACCTTTTATACAGCTTGTTGATTTGTCTCTGTGAATACCTGAAGGCGCAATGACCCCCATTCTGTACCTTTTATTTATATGAACAGCTAGGTGGAATGATGGCGCAACATTCTCTGCTTTAACAGGCTGTGTAAAAGGTACTACATACCATCTCACTGCTGTTTTCTTGCACCTTTCATCACCGCCTTCGTACTGTTTGTCCGGATGCTTAATTGTTTATTATGTGGGAACCCAAGGCTTTTTGGGATAATCTCAACACTGGCTTTGTTTTTCTCATTCGACATAAACACATACATTTCTAGACATGAGAATGAAACTTGTATGGCTACAAAGTGTCAACAATGTCGCTTTTCTTTTCTTTTCTTTTTTTCTTGTAAGTCATGTGTTGATGTGAAGTAATTACCGTATGTGAACTGCACTCAGTTGCACGTCTTCCTGAGTAGTTATCACACCAACAGTGATGGACAAACGTCCATCACAGTAAACTCTCCATCCAACAGTTGTAAATTATTATTGTCTCCACCAGGCCGAATGCATGTGGAGAGAGTATGTTTGTCTCCACCAGGCCGAAGGCATGGGGTGAGAGTATGTTTTGCACTCCGTCCGTCCATCTGTTACCAGCTAATCTCCGGCACCGTTAATCCGGTCAATGCCAAACTTTGCACACACACTCCCTAGATGCCAACGAACCTCTGCCCCAAATTTTCCAGAACGGCCTGTTATAGCGCCACCAGGAGGCAGACTTTTGTAAAGCAATTTTTTTTAAATTAATCCTCCATATTTTGTCCAAAAATCCCGCAAATCGGTACAGTATCTCTATAGTAATGTGCTCAAGACAGATCTGTCCGATATTTCATATTCCATCCTGATTGGCTAACATTGGCTTTCAAAATTTGCAGGATTGGCCCGTTTTGAACAAAAAGCCTCAAATCATGAACGCAGCGTGCAATTTACGTGAAATCTTTCACAGACTTTCCTACTAGGCTGAGGAATATATCCCACCCTTTTCACATTGGCCTGTTATAGTGCCACCAACAGGTGGATTTTTGCAAAACACATTTTTGGAACAAAATGCCTCAAATCATCCAATTGCCATCCAAGGCATAAGAAGAAATGGCACCCTTTTCAAATTGGCTTATTATAGTGCCACCAGGAGGCCACAACCTCACCTGCCCTGGTGGAGACATGTGCCCCGAGGAACACTTTTTCTAGTTTGCACTCCGTCCGTGTGTGCGTGTGTCCGTCCATCCTTCCGTCCTTCCGTCCGTCTGTTACCAGCTAATCTCCGGCACCGTTGGCCCGATCCATGCCAAACTTTGCACACACACTCCCTGGATGCCAACTACGAACCTCTGCCCCAAATATTCCTCAACGGTTATAGCGCCACCATGAGGCCGATTTAGGCAAAACAGATTTAATCGAAATCGCACGCAAATCGGTACACATGATCTCTGTAGCCATGTGATCAAGACGAGCCTTTTGGATTTCTCAGATTCTACACTGATTGGCTAAGATTGCCTTCCAAAGTTTTCAGGAGTAGCCCGTTGTGTACAAAATGTACACAACAAATTCTATCCTCAGAGATTCTATGAGTGATCTGGCTCTGCATTTCCTCAACAAAATGAAGAAAATTGTTGCAAAAATCAAACAAACAAAAAAAACATGTTTATATTACTCCCAAACACACACACACTCCTATCCTCCTGGTGGAGACCTGTGCCCAGAAGGGCACTTTTTCTAGTTATAAAATGGATTGTTCCGATACATGTGATTATGATTGGCTGAACCCCTCGTAAAATACTCTATAAACACCCCTGTGATCGGATTACATAAGTATTACTGGCTGCGGCAACCAAATTGTGTTGCTGCGTCTGTGTTGCTTGGCAATCATTCTACTAAATGTCACTGAAGAACTACTTTGCTTGGAGGAAGGAGTACAGTATCTGTTTATCAATAAATTATAACATTTTGCGTTGCTGTTTAGTTATTTTATGAAACCTTGACAAGTATATGTAGCAACTATTTTATGAAAGAAATAAGCCTCACAAGGCTGTGGTTTACAGAGATTGTAAAACAGCTAAGGGGTTTCAACAATGCACTTTAGCTGTTTCAAACATACCAGACAGAGTTTGTGCTCTGGGTTTTAGATTGTTTTCAAGTTAAATGTTCCCTTTTTTGCAGCTATAGAATAGTAAGAATTCAAGTGATCAAATAAAACTGTTGGTGAAGAGCAGACACTGGCTAACTGCTGCTGTTGCATTTGTCTCTGTCTGACCAGCTTTATTACATTGTAAGTGTTGCTGCTGTCCTCACTTGTACAAGCAGGAGCTGAGCAAGATCCTATCTCCCTCTATCATCCATCCATCTTGCAAGTTGCAAGTTTACCACAGAGACACTCCTGTGAGTGAATAATGTGTCCCATCATTCCCATGACCCACCGATGAAGCTCCTCCTCAGAGTTGCAGCTGCGCTTGCTGGGGCTTGTTGTTTAAGTCTGATCGGTTAGCGCCACAGTGACTGCGGGCTTCGACTTACAACACCCCAAAATGCATAATAAAGTCTATTAGCAAGTAAACAAAGGATACGATATGGCAGGGGGTGGAGGTGGCCGTCAGCAAATTTAAAACAATTAACACTTCATTTAAAGTCCGGAAGAAATGTACCATGGCATCATTAAAGGTGTCAAACGCTTGTAATTAATGAGTAAGAACTACTTTTGTTGTACTAATGAATGCCGCTGTTTGAAGTGTGGTCCACCACTAGAGGATTTTGGTGCACTCCATGGCTGTTGGCTATACAGTGAGGGAGTACAATACCAGTGTGTGGAATGCTTCTAGATGTTATTAATGGCTTTAACAGCCCTGCATGAGGTCACAGAGTTCTCGTCAGGCCATAGTCAAGATGAAGGTGTCTGACTCTGGAACCATGTGGTTTTAATATCAAGAATTCTAATCGTAGAATATTGTGATGGAGTTTTTCTTTTATTCGTTTCTATGGTTACACATAGAAACGGACACAAGGTAACGTGGGGACTTGGGCTCAGAGCCGTCTGTTTCCAGTTGTTAATGGCCTTACCTTCTATCATGGCAAGGTCAAGTGACCCCAGTGTCTCCACTGGATGGAAACTACGCTGTCTGCTCCACAGGTGAGACAGATGCATGGACCGGTCTTTTGCATACCTTTTGACTATCGTTGCCAGGCACAAAGCACCCCATGACAAGGCGCAGACAGTTTAGGAACCTAGCTAGTAGTGATGTAGGGAGTCGGGACTAGGGTACAGCCAGACAGGAGGCCAATGTGCTCTCCCCAGAGGGGGAAACACTGCACTTCTATAGTCAGTATTACTGTAGCTCATTTTTACTACAACTACTGGCCAGCCACTGTATTTATGCAAGAATGATCTGTCCCCAGAGCAAAGCAGGAGTCTGTCCCTGTTTTCTCAACTGCGAATATCCAAATTACTGCCATTAATAATCAGAGGGGTATAGTTGGGAGGTAAAAATAAGCACGATGTGAGAGAGGAAGGCAAATACAAGATACAACACAGATACTGTATACAACAATAGGTAAGAAAAGCACATGCAAGGAATTTATTGACATGAAGTAGCTCATAACATATCTATGGTGGATTTTTATGAAACAAACACTTTGCAGATAGAGGATAATTCAAGCTTTTCGTACAGCTGCAATGTTGGTGAGTTTGACATAGTTTAATTCAATCAGATAGGACTTTGGATGTATAGGCTGTCAATGGTAAATTTCAGCTAGTTACCAGTACCACCTTGCCATTAAGATGTCCGCGGTGTGCATATGGTCAATTGGTCAATTAGACACTTAGGTCTACATTTCTTTAACACCTCCCATGCACCACTGCAAAATGTGCTACTTATATTTGATTAACATACATCTACCACAGTGGTTCCCAAAGTGGGGTCCGGGGACCCCCAGGGGTCCTTAAGGGAGTTCCAGGGGGTCCCCAGCTAAATGATAGTTTGGAACCAAATGGACCCTTATGGGTCTGTAACTCTGAGAGTGTACAAATCTACACTCTTTCAATTGTACACTCTCAAATTAACATTGATTTTACAATATAAATTGGGGTCCCAGAGATAGAAATGCCATTAAATGGGGGTCTGTAGACTAATGCATGTCAAACTGGGGGTCCTTGAAATTAAACAGGTTGAGAATCACTGCTAGAGCCGTAAAACTCTTATCTTATGGGGGTCCCTGGCATATCTTTTCAAATAGGGGTCTGCAGGCTAACTAGTGTCAATTTGGGGGTCCTTGACATGAAAAGTTTTGTGAACCACTGCTCTACCATACAGAGTCAGACTAGTCAAATGAGTTTCTGTACTGTCTAGCGTCTAGCCCTGTTCTGGCATCATGACCTCATACCCACAGACTTCTAATCCTCATATTGACATCATACTTCATACAAGATATTAGAGCCAATTCACATCAAATGAAAAATGCAATGCCTCAAACATTACTTTTCACAAATTTGCTGCTGGCACTCTAACACCAGATACTTAAAAAGCTCAAGTAGGCCTATTAGAGTTCCATATTCTGTGTCAGAGGCAATCCCATTTTAATATCAGGCTATTTTCACTGCACATTTTGTGGAGCTCTAAGTCTTTCCTCCTAAACTCCCACCCCATGAAGCAATGCAGAAATAGCTGCCCTGGCTGGAATTCAACAAAGACTTCACCTCTCATTACACACCCAAAGCCACACCAAACAGTCCATCTGCAGGAGACTACCACAGCCCAGAACCACATTATAGCACAGATTATTATAGCATGCTCAAGGATGTATGATATAGGGGTTGGGGTTTGCACATCCACAACTGAACGCACACACTATATGCACGCACGCGTGTGCGCGTGTGCGCGGACACACACACACACACACACACACACACACACACACACTTAGTACAGAGATTAAAATAGGGTGCATTTTGCATCACAAAAATATGACTCCTAACGTCGTTGAAGTGGGACTCATAAAATGTCCCTGGGACTCATCTAAAAGACCATCCATGCATCCCGGGACTCATTACATTGAAAACCTATTTACCTCACTGTTAGTATGAACACAGATTCGGAACACACACACATCACGACCACCAACGTCCACACCCAAGAACATCCAACATGTGTGAACCGTTCCATATGAGTGTTATTGAACATACTGGAAGGGCTGTCTCATGCTTTCATGTTACTAGCTTAATGTGAACCTTCTGAAATGCTCAGAGGTGGTTCATAGACACAGCTTAATGTGAACCTTGTGAAAAGCTCAGAGGTGGTTCATAGACACAAGGAGGTGACAGCTTGAGTGTTGCTAGGAACACCCTTAACTGAATATAGAGACATAACAGTGAACAACAATATTCTTCACCTTGGATCATAATGGGAAAAGGGCTGTAGAGCATCAGTCTTCCATTCTGTCTTGATGACATCATTAAAAGGATTCTTGCTCTATTGGTTTGAGCTTTGGGAGAGTTTCCTGGCTCCAGCCCCGGAATCGGCGCTAGTCATGCCCATTAAAGAAAATTCTTGTCATCCTGTCATCCAGTGTGATTTCCTCGGTTAGAATTCCAACCAAGACCAGTCCTTTGAATGCAAAGCTGGAATTAAACTGCACAGGACAGTTGAACAACAATGACACTGGTAATATTACTGGATAGATGTATGTATGAAGTGCCCTTGAACAAGGCATTGAACCACTACGATGAAATGTGTTCTATGAGCAGGGCCTGGCTGGAAACAAGTTCTTGAGCTTAGCCCAGATACCCTGGGTAAATATAGTAATCATTTCATTTCATCATTTCATGTATGTATCTGGCTAGAGTTAATTAATTAGCAAGCTAGCTAGCTGACACGTTTCGCTTATGTTATGCTATATGACTGTTGTGATTTTCTAGGGAATTAACAAATCCCTCTCCGGCAAGGCCTATCTTGGAACATTGCTGCAGACTGAATAATGAAGTGAAACTGTCTGGTTGATAGTAATTGCAGCCTATTAAAGCTATAAACTGCTATAAAGCAACTGCTCCTATTTATGTCCCTGACTGATATTGTCACTTATTGGGCACTTAAAGGACCATACTAGCGTCAATACAAGTCATTGTCTATTCACAGCTTCAGCAATATATTGTACATAAACAGACAATTCTGCCATCAATGGCTTTATTTTTGGATTTCACAATTCCCTTTGTTCACCAAATTTGCTGAATAATTAAGTCAATGTTGGCTGAAGTTATATTCATAAACCAAACTGTTCCCCAGAGACTATTTTTTTAAATAAAACACAATGATTTAGTCAATGTAACTTTGACAAATAACATGCAATGTGACTAATGTGTGACTAATTACCTATCTCGAGCAAGTTTCAAGTCTCTGCAAGTACATTTTCTTAGTATACTGGAATGAAAGGAATCCCATGGTTTCCTCGGAAATTACAGTAAACAAACCACGGTATGCTTTGGAAAATGGTCTGCAGTAATGTCAGCATGAGTCGTAGTCAAGGGGCTAAACATGCCAGAACACCAGCACGGTCCTTTAAATTATGGTACTTTACAGCAACTGTAAACTTGTAAAGATGCTGTTGCTGTAAAGCAACACTGCTCTTTTTCAATTGTCTCTGTTTTTCATAATGACACCAATGTAATCATTTCAACAGCAACCCCATCCAACAACCCTTAACCTAAATCAGGGTTCATACCAGTTAATTGACCCTCCACGCACGCACGCACGCACGCACGCACGCACGCACGCACGCACGTACGCACGCACGCACGCACGCACACACACACACACACACACACACACACACACACACATTTAACCTCTTTTTTTCCATCCATCTTCAACCGCTTATCTGTAGTCGGGTCGCGGGGGCAACGGCTCCACCTGAGAGCTCCAGACTTCCCTCTCCAGAGCAACATTAGTAACTTCCTCCTGAGGGATCCCGAGGCGTTCCAAGGCCAGTGAGTCGATGTGATCCCTCCATCTGCGCCTTGGTCTTCCCCGGGATGTGTCTCGAGGCCCTCCCTAGTCACGAGGCGTGATGTCATGAGGCATGACCATATATGGAGGTATTAAGGGTCTACATGACATCACGTGATGTCACAAGGCATGATGGATTGGCAACCATATATGGTGGTGTGACGGACGCGAGATGCAGGATTTCATAGTAAATGCGACAATTAAGAAGGAACACGATCAACCAACCAAAAACAGGAACATTGGAAATGACTGATCAGTCCTTTGAATACAACTAAAATGTGTGGGGGTAAACAACTAAACAAGAAATATTACATAGTCATATTTGTCAGGTGAAACAAACGCTGTCTCCGTTGTGCATCTTTCCTGCTCTCCAGTTTGCTCATAACATTAGGCAGTGTTATCAGACGCTTTGCTCCGCTACAGTGTTTATATAATTATGTCTATGGTTGAGAGTGTGGTCTGGGCATTGACTTCCGCCGTGCCCGTGTCATAGCTTAGGAGGCAACCAATCATGACTAGGTCGCTACTACGCGATTGGCTCGCGGCGTTTAGGCGGCTCCCATTGGCTTAGGTGGCGTTTAGGCAGCTTCCATTGACGTAGGTGGCATGGGGGGGCAGGTCACTTACGTTTCATGAGCAGTTGTTAGTCAAGTTTCACCTGACAAAATATATATATATATCAGCATTCAGTGATTTGGGTGATTTGGAAAAAACCCTGGTCCACCCCGGTAACAAGATGTGCACATGCACACGCTCTACAGTGGGGGAAGTACAACAGACCAACAGCACGTGCACCAATGCCCGCCCCACTCAATCATGATTGGAGGAAGGCCCCTCTCATCCTGATTGGATGAAGGCTTTGCCACCCAAAGCCCAAACCGAAACTAGGGTTTTTTTACCCCAGGGGCTCACTGGGGACAGGGAGGAACTCCTTATATGGTCAGCACACTTTATAGTAGGGAGGATTATCCAAAAAATAAGAAAACATAAGTGATATTTGAATTAAGTGAAATCACTGAATATACCTTAAGTGGGCCTGCACAACACCTGCACAACTACAATGTTAAAGCAGTAGAGTATGCTATTACAGAATAACTAAGCCGATGAAGAACAAACTATTTTTTCTAATCTAATTGGCTTTGTGCACCCTAGTGTGTAAAATATGGCCCAAATATTGGATATTATCCACTTATCCGGAGTCGGTCGCGGGGGCAACCGTTCAAGCAGAGAGCTCTATGCTTCCCTTATCCGGGCAACACTGGCCACTTCCTCCTGGGGTATCCCGAGGCATTCCCAGGCCATCTGGTCCTTTGTCTGCCAGGCGGTCTCCTTCCAGTGGGATGTGCATCAAGACCCTTCCTAGGGAGACGCTCATGAGGCATCCGTACTAGATGACCGAACCACCTTATAGCTATTGGATATACTAAACAAACCTATACAAACCTGCCCCTATACCGAAAGTAGAGAATTGACAGCCCAGACCTATGACCACTTTTTATGCCAAAGTATAGTATTATGTGTTATGTAGGATTATCATTACATAAGGCTAAAAGCCTATGATCAAAGGAAGATTTCAGTTTTAAGGTGGATCTTCCTTCCAGATCTCTCTGCACTACAGCCACATATAGCACAAGTCTGAAGCAGCATGCTCTGAGGGGCAAACGGTCAAAGAGGAAATGGAGGCCGCAGTTGGAAGCAGTAGCACTGGGAGTTCCTCCAATGGCAGGACTGCTGACCAAGCTCCCTGCCTGCGAGACAGGAACACGCGGAGGGGAAACAAAATGTCAGTCTTGTAATGGAAACCTCAGAAAGAGGTAGAGTGAGACAGAGGAAAAGTGTAGTGTGCAGGAGGAAGAGGAAGACGTTCCATCTGCCCTAGCCCCTGGCTAACCCTAACCCTAGTGTCGGCAGTGTATCATTGCCACTGCGGTACTTTCTAGGAGTGCAACAGTTATAATCGAAATAATAATCGAACTCAATCAATTTTAATAGAATGTATTTTTATAATTGTATTCATTTTATTTATTTTATTTATTTTTAAATACAGTATAGCAAACATTATGAAAATGTCAGAACTACAAGCTCACAACACATCGTGGTGTGACGCTATTTATGCACGGCACCTTTGTACGACATAGTATAACATTTTGGCAACAAGTGGTTATCAATTTAGTCAATTTAGTTGATTATAAAAAAATCTATTGGAATCTCTTTAAAACAAACAAAACACAACACACTTCTCGATTAATCAAAAACTATAGTAGCCTAATCTAGTAATCTAGTGTAACTGTAACCACATCTTTAAAAACTACAATAACATTGACAGTTGCAGCCCTAGTTCTTTATCCTTCAGTGAGATAATTCAGCTTTTGATCACTGTAGGGGTCCGGTTTTGCATCCGTGTTTAATATTTATATTTAAATTAGTGTGTGACTCGGTTACTCTTGTCCCTTTGTGCTGAAAAACTCCCACAGGCTATGATGTAAACAGAACTTTAACACTCCCAGAGTTTGTTTTCATTTGCCATAGCAACAAAGTTGCTGTGTTGCTATTTTGTTGCCCCCCCCTCATCCCATTCTCTGTATCCAGCGGAGCACCGGAACTGTGTCATTCCAGTGGAAATAATTTGGCCAGGTACATGAAAGAGTCTTTTATGTTTATGAGAGAGAGAGAGCGAGAGAGAGAGAGAGAGAGAGAGAGAGCATACATCAAGGGTGAGAAAGCAGAATAGAAACCAATCCGATTTGAAATGGAAAACATTCAACCAGAGCCCATTTTGCAGCAACGCTATCACTTCTGTTCTTTGTATAAAACTACCTTCATTACCCAACTTCAACCAGAAGTCTTTGACTTTGACATGTGGCATTTTGGTAGAGGAGTGGAACACTTGGCAAGAGGGAATTACTTTTCAGAGGGGGGGAGGGGGGGGGGGGGGGGGGAGGTATGGGGGACGGAGCAGGATCGTGCTCATGGTGCAGGATGTGGAGACAGAGGGGTGTGGAATCTGTGGATGTATGCACAGCACACCAATCTCCAACTTGATCAGTTTGTATTTACTTTTACTTAAACTGGGGGTTTGGTTTCAGGGAGGTTTAGTTGCTCTACAGCCATGAAAATAACATTGCATCCAGGGTGGTATCCTTTTGTTCCATGCCAAATATTAGGGTTGGCAGTGTGGTATATGCTTCAGTGCAATTAAATGTGAATCGGCACAGGAAAAATATGACACATATAACACTCAGTGTTATGAATATAACACTGAGATCATGCAAACCATTTATCAGAAAAGAAAAAAAGAAAGAAAATTGGCAAAAGGCAGCATTGCCTGTTGTTTTCCATGTTACTATTCTTAATTCTATTCTTTTCCAGGCTGGGGGAATCCCGACCCGGAACTGGACTGACTGAGACAGAGAGGGGCATGGTATCACGGGGGATATCAAAAGACACAGACATGCAAGTTGATTACGAGGACGTTAACTGTGATATGATCCATTATCCATGATCTGCATCCATCCATGTACTGTAAACGCAATTTACTCATGCCATTCCGTACCATCCCCCAACATTAAGGGGAATTAATTACACATGTGTTTTGGTCTCCTCCTCAAACATCTGCTATTAAAACAGAACATCTGGACAGTTCATAATAAATCTGCATTGTGTATGTTGCCTGTAAGTGAAATCTCAAACAATCACTTCAACTCTTAGCTTCTCCAATTAAAGCAGAGCATTGCAATGATGAATGAAGCACCACAAGGCATCATAGCAGCCTCTTGTGGCTAAGTATAGAACCACAAATGAGTAAATTGTGTATGGGTAAAACGCACATCTACACAGGCACTGCACTAGATAGACCGATAGCTTAGAGTTGGAGTTTAGTTCTGTTGAATAATCAAATGATCGAGAATCTTGTTTTTTCATATAAAAAACTTTAATGAATCAACATGAAACGATTCTAAAGGATATTTGATTTGATTGATAATCTAGTAAATCTACTACATTCATTAATGTGATTAACCACATGACTATTTTATATTATCATAAAACGCAACACAAAAAGCAAATCGAACTAATTTTAAAACAATTAGTAAATCAAGTAGTTTGATTAACTGTTACATCCCCTATTGATGATATTCACGATATTCAGACCGCGGCCATCTTGCCAGCAAGGTGCTAACTAGGTGCAACTTCCCATAGACAGCCCATTCATCCAAAAAGAAAAGTGCTATCTAATTGTATTAAACCACGTCAAACTCACCCACATTGCAGCTGTACGGAAAGCTTGAATAAGAGTTTGGGAGTGCTCGTTGGATATCACTCAAGTCAACAGCCTACGCGTTTCGACCAAAAGGTCTTACCTGACGAAGACCTTTTGGTCGAAACGCATAGGTCCTGTTTTATTTGCCTTGCTCATCAATCAATAAATTATATGAACCTTTTTCACCAAAGACGAAGTGTCTTGGATTCCTTTTTTCTTTTCAAGTCTGCAATTTACACCTTTGGAATCAAGCAGTACAACTTGAAGGAAAGATACCTTTTTTGTCTATATGGTTTTGGGTTCTGTCAGTGAAGTTCTGTGAGTGCGGTTCTGTCTTATTCCCCCCTACTCGCACACATTCGATTTAACGTGTCTAAAACATGGAGTTCAACAGCAAACTTTGACCATAGTGGGGATAATAGGAAATAAGCGTGTCATTGACCCAACTTGACAGGCATTTTACTTGTATATTTCCTTCAGTGAGCCAAATGAGCTACACACCAGAAAACCGGTCACATTGAGAACATACAGGCAAACAGTGGATAAAAGCATGTTATAATGTTGTGCAACATGTTAAAAAATGTAGACAGGCCTGGCCTCATGCCCCTCCTAAACAGGAATATATGACCAAATAAAACAGATACAACTAGAAAAAGTGCCCTTCTGGGCACAGGTCTCCACCAGGAGGATAGGAGTGTGTGTGATGTTTGGCTAAATGTTTTAGGAGTAATATAAACATGTTTTTTTGTTTGTTTGTTTGTTTGTTTCTTGCAACAATTTTCTTCATTTTGTTGAGGAAATGCTGAGCCAGATCACTCATAGCATCTCTGAGGATAGAATTCTGGATGAGCAGGACATGTGCAGCATTTTGTACAAAACGGGCTACTCCTGAAAACTTTGGAAGACAATCTTAGCTAATCAGTGTAGAATCTGAGAAATCCAACAGGCTCGTATTGATCTCATGACTACAGAGATCATGTGTACCGATTCGCATGAGATTTGGATGAAATCTGTGCGACTAACATAAACAATGTGTTTTGCCGAAATCGGCTTCATGGTGGCGCTATAAACGGCAGATGTGGACTAGGGATGCAGGGAAAATGTTTTTCCATGGCCTCTAGGGAGTGCGCATACATAAGTTGTATACAGATCGATGCAGTTATAGCTAAAAACAGGAATTGGCCTGTTATAGCGCCACCGTGAGGCTGATTTGGGAAAAATAATTGTGGCATGTCATCCTCGGCCTAGTGGAAATGTGTGTATATAATTTCATGGAAATTGGACACTGTGTTTGTGATTTGTGGCATTTTGTTCGAAACGGACCAATCATGTGAGCTTTGGAAGCCAATCTTAGCCAATCAGGATGGAAGATGGGTAATGGTGCAGATCCGTGTTGATCACATGACTATGGAGATAGTGTATACCGAATTGTGTGATGTATGGATAAAATGTGTACGAGTTATCTACAGAAATGTGTTTTGCCTAAATCGGCCTCATGGTGGCACTATAACAGGCCGTTGAGGAATATTTGGGGCAGAGGTTCGTCGTTGGCATCCAGGGAGTGTGTGTGCACAGTTTGGCATGGATCGGGCCAACGGTGCCGGAGATTAGCTGATAACGGACGGACGGAAGGACGGACGGACGGACGGACGGACGGACGGACGGACGGAAGGACGGACGGACACACGGACGGAGTGCAAAACATACACTCTCACCATGCCTTCGGCCTGGTGGAGACAATAATAAAATATAAAGTACTATAACATTACATAAAAATATGTTAAGCAATTATATAGAGTTAATTTGTTAACTGTTAAAAACATATAGATTTCAGCCATTGCGACATATCAGGTACACAGTAAACTGATCCATAGCTTGGCAGCCATGAGTGGAAATGCTTGGTCTCCTTTTGATCTGAGCTTAACCGGAATGACAGTTAAAATACCTTAATTGTAGGGTTTTAACCACTTAAACCTTATTTATTTTGTGGATCAGGGTCCCTCGGGGGTCTGTACTTGGCCCCCTTCTTTTTTCCCCCTGCACCAAATCACCAAAAAGCCAATACGACTCACCTATTATGATGACCAGAACAGGGTCGCTAAGGTTGCTTAGTGTAAGGTTAGGCTTATAAGACAATACGCTATATACAGTATACAGTATAATGGAGCTCTACCATGCAAGGGCTTGTAATTCAATAAAATACAATTTAAATGTATTCTAAAACATACTGGGAGCCAGTGTACGAAGGTTGTGATGGGAGTAATGTGATCAGACTTAACAGTCCGAGTCTGGCAGCAGCGGTTTGGACAAGCTGTAGTCGATTTAAAGACGACCGAGTCACGCAAGTAAAAAGAACATTTTAGTAATTTAAACAACATGTGTCAAAGGCGTGACTAACTTTCTCTGCGTCTTGAAATGACAGGATGGGGCATATCTTTACAATGTTCCTGAGATGACAGAAACAGGACCAGTTTTGCATTATGCTAAATGTTTGAAGGACCAAACCATTGCCTCTCCTTCAATAAATGTGCTCCTGTACCGTGCAGTTGTTTGGCAGTGTGCAGGCATATTATTTTATTATAGAGAGTATGCACACATGAATCACTTTTCCACCGGGACACCCCCCCTCATCTAGACTAAGTGGCAAAACACTGAGCAGCATGGAACATTGGAGTTTGGAAGCACTCGTTGGAATTCACTCAACGGTCCTGTGTCCCACCTAATTTGCAAGTGACATAATCCAGTTTGCAGCAGGACATTGCATTACTAAAAACAAGTGTTTCCAAAGTCTGACACTTCATAACATGTCGATGGTGGATTTTTAAACTTTGCAGATCAGAAAGAGGATAATTCAAGCTTTCCGTACAGCTACAATGTTGGTGAGTTTAACGTTGTTTAATACAATCAGATTGGACTTTTCTGTCCAGAAAGTAGTTTTTTGCCACTCAGGCGTTCCCGCATAACTTCCGGCCTACACACCTGCTCTTAAGCTTTTACTCTAGGTAAAGCATTATGCTAATTGAATGCAAAAAGGAATCAAAATATAAACCTACTGGTAAATTCACAAGACACTGGCATTACATGGCACTAGACGGTGGAACAATGAAAGTTGGAAATGCATGTCTACCCAGTTATGTAATACCCATTGTATGCGTCTTAGAGTACCGGCTGTTTGTATTCGTCTGTCTGTCTGTGTGAGAAATGGGAAACCGAGTCCTGGCCTTTCAGTGGCAACAACAGGTTTATGTCAACTAGCCTACCCTAAATGAATAGCAATGCATTTTTGTGTCTGTATTTTGTGAAACCAGTAATCGGGAGAGATGTAAGTCGGGAACGATGCAATTTCAGAATGCATGCCGCACGTTTCTGTCTGTCTGTCTGTCTGTCTGTCTGTCTGTCTGTCTGTCTCCATTTCATGCCCATGTACAGTATGTAGGTCCTTGATTTCATCATCTGCTCATATATGGGCATTCCCATGGGTATTGGTCGGACCAGAGGTTCTGGACAACCCCCTATCCGGGGCGGCTGTGGCTCAGGAGGTAGAGCAGGTCGTCCAATGATCCATGGGTCGGCGGTTCGAATCCCGGCTCCTCCTGTCTACATGTCGAAGTGTCCTTGGGCAAGACACTGAACCCCAAATTGCTCCCGATGTTCTGGTTGGTACCTTGCATGGCTTCCGCCGCCATCGGTGTATGAATGTGTGTGTGAATGGGTGAATGTAATGCACAATCTATGTAAAGCGCCTTGGATAAAGGCGCTATATAAATGCACCATTTACCATTTACCATTTATCCGACTGACTTGATGCTGGGTACCGGCACTCCCTCAGGTCCTTGCCGATGCGAATGCTGAGTTTGAAGTCAGTCAGAGATGGTTCTCGTGATACGTGAACTATACAGACGCACACATAGACAGAGATTATGTGCATTTATAGTAGCATAGGATAGGATGATAACTGAGCCAGAGTATTGTTAAAGGACAACTTTGTTTTTCAACCAAGGTTGAAAAACAACTGAAGGGGAATACAATGTCAGTTTGTCACCTCCCCATTCACATTCAATAGAACCTGTGATTTTTGTGGCCAGATGTAATTTCCAGGGGTCTAGTAGGACTATAGTAAATAAAAATATTTATATATATATATTATTTTTTATATATATATATATTATATATATATATATATAGCCACTTGTTCAAATGCTCCCGCCCCCCTGTCTAAAATAACTAAAATTGCTAAAACAAAAGAAAGCAGCAAATGGAAATAAATAAATAAAAATAAACACATAAACAACATCTTTTACATTATCTAATAACAACCTAAAACATGAACCTTGGTTGAAAAAACAAAACAAAGTTGTCCTTTAAGGACCAATGTCAGGACCAATGATTAGGATTCGAGATTTAAGATTTCTTTATTTGTCATTTTGAAAACAAAACAAAACAAATTATGTTCCTCCTAGTTAAAAAGATCACATAGAATAAAATATCAAGTTCTAAAAACGACAGTGATTCATATCATAAAAAAAAGCATTAAAAGAAAACATTTGAAAAAAGAGAGATCAGGCTGTGAGAGGGGTGGGTGGTGTTCTTAATTATGCTTAATGATTAACTAACTAATAAAGTAATTTGTTTTTTATCAGAATTCAACTGGAGAACATTATGGGCCACAATCCACAAATTAAGGCCTTTGCAAGTGTAATAAAGCTAAGAAATCCATATAGCCTACTGAACTAAACACATTTTTGGTGACCACCCGAAATAGCTAAGAATTAACAAAATTCAACATGAACAAAAATGAAATAAGGAAGGAAGTTAGAGCCACAATTTCAGTACCAAACTAAAAGGTATTGAAACGGTACAGATAGCTAATGTAGAAAGACTAATGTATAAAGGTGGAAGCTATTAAAACACACGCTTTATCGCAAAAGCTGTCGTCTAATCAGCCAGAAAAGCAGTGAGACTATTATTACAACTGAAGAAGAAAAGAAGACAAGTGCCCTTTCCTTTCTATGAGAAGAAAATAATAAGTTAAAGAAACATTTTGATGAGTCAAAGAGGTCACATTTGCATGAAACATAATAGAGACAGTGGTTTGGGAAATAGGCTTGTTGTTAGTGCCTTATCTATGAGATAATATAGTGGTCTCCCTCTAGAGGGAGCCATAGTCTAATAATCCAAAGAGTCTTGCAGGCATTGCATGTGATGAATTCATCATAGTTTCCATCCTAATTTATACCTCTTGTACGACCGTGTTGCTCATCGTAAATATCAGATTTTCATAAATGATATTCATCAAGGAATGCGGTTGCACGATGACATATAAAGTAGCCATTAAGGGTTGTAGTTTGGCCTAATCATGTCGAAATGCCACATTCATTCGCGTCTAACTTTTGTGGCCTGCTCACACAGATCAATACAGACAGAATGAATAATTCTGCACTACTACCCCTCACCTCTACAACATAATGATTTCTATGACTTCATGTGAAATACATCCTATGCTGTTGCATTTCAATCCGTAATGGAACATATTGATTTGCCATTGCAAGCAGCAAAGTGCAGTCAAGATGTCCACAGCTAGACCCTCAGCAGGAGAGGAGTGTAAGTAGGAGGCAGTGGGATGGAACAGGCCACCATAACCCATCACTTTCATCTCATTCCATTATTTAGATTCCCCCAACTGAGCTAAGCGTGACTGTTTGATCGTTTTCTCTGCTCTTCCTTTTTTATCAGCAATGTGCTTCTGCCACTACCCTCTACCACATTAAATTATTCAATTGGGCCTCCTTTGTTGTTAATGGGGGTGATCATTCTCGCTTAAACGGTGTAATGTATGTGCTGACAGCCAACAGTGATACAAGCCGTTCTCTGGGGACACAAATCTATCAGTGGTGGTCGTTTTATTCACAACATTAATATATCCGGGCACTAGTGAAGCACAAGGAAGTAGAATACACTCAACATCAAGGCCTATGTGGAGATGGACATTCCACAAGGCCAGAGCTCAGCTGTAAATCAAGCCTATGCATACATACAGTATACCGTTAAGCTGGCTCCCAGTGAAATACAGCTGACATCAAATGGCCAGGGCATTGTGGAGCATTTGACAATCCCATTTGTTATATGCCTGACACCCCTCACCCACCCTTACCAACAACAACAACAACAACCTGCAGGATGTTATGATTATCATGGATTATAAGTATAATAAACAAAGATTAAGAGATAAAGTGTTAGGGGATTATTCCTGATTTGCATGCAGTTTGCCAAGCTTACACAACAAGTATTACGAATAGATTTGCATTCAAATTGAGCGACACAAGATGTATATCAAACGATTCTTTCAAACAGTCCCAATGTTGTGGTAAACCAAAGTTATTGAAGCTCTGGAAAATACAAGTCTGTATAGTTTTTGTTCCAAGAGATGAACTTTGTAATAAAGAAGCTGAACATGTCTCCACATGTCTTGTTTTGTTTCCCTTCCCCCACCAGGGTTCTGTCAACACCACTAACCCAAGGGGTCAGAATGCCAAGGGTCATTCTTGTGTCCAGGGATTCTGACCTCTCTGTGTTTTCTACTTCCCTCTAAACTTGACACGGCTGAGGATGCAGGCGTTAATCTGTTATAAATGTATAGCAAGGAACAATGTGGAAGGGAAATTTTTATTTTGATTAAGAGGTAAACAAAATATAAGGAGCCTTTTAGGCAGTTCCCAGATGATCATTTGTTAGATCGTTTGCCTATAATCTTTTAGACAGTACGTAGCTTAAAAACATGATGGCTTGTTGTGACTGTAAGGTAGAATCCCCAGACTGTCTGGGAAAATGTGAATGAGAAATGCTCTCCCCTCTCTTTGTGGCAGCGGTGGCCGAACGGATTGCGGAGCGGTCTTGATGACCGGAAGGTCGCCAGTTCGAATCAGCGGTCCAACACGTTAAAATTACCACCGCTGAAGTGCCCTTGAACAAGGCATTGAACCACTACGATGAAATGTTCTATGAGCAGGGCCTGGCTGGAAACAAGTTCTTGAGCTTAGCCCAGATACCCTGGGTACATTTGGTAATCATTTCATTTCTCTTAGCATGTGAATCTACTACAGTACATAAAGCAAGACTGTAAAGCAGGTACTGTCTTACTGTGAAAGAGCTTGTCATGCTTCAGCTAATAGTAATAGCTAATAATATAGAATGAGATAAGACAGGATAGGTAGAATAATATTGCAATACCATTGTCAAAGTGATTTTCTTAATTGGTTTTCTATCTTTTTGTGTAATTAATTAATCTTCTCTGTTGTCTTAGGATCCTTGCTATACATAAAGCAGATAAGAAATTAGTGTACAGAGGCTTCTGCTGGCCTCAAGATCTGATGGTAACCTTAAAGAGTAAGCATTTAGTGCAAAGAGCACATCTGCGATTCATAAGCTTTGTGACGCACTAAGCGGAGGCAATACAAAAGTGCCTGGGTCCCTGGAGCGTGGTGGTTAACCACAACATATCTGAGCATATACCGCTACATAAAAGAACGGGAAAAAGACTAACAAACTGTTGAAGGTTATCTTGTGATTTTTTAATGATTTGTTTTACTGTTTAAAGAACTATTGCCTTGGGAGGCATCGTTTGAACATCTGGACACATCGCATATTCAAGAGATTTAAGAGAACCCAACCATGCTCCATCTTCCCTCTATCTAGCTCATGTGGCTAAAAACACTAAATGGTTTTCATTAGTGGTTGGGGTGACTTCGTCTGAAAGAGCTGGGCTGGTTGGGTGGTGTGTGTGATGTGTGTACGAGGGAGAGAGTTAGGAAAGGGTACACTAACCACAACCCTCCTCCCTTCCATGTAAAATCATTTCAATGTGATGTGATGAGAGTGAACATTTCAGGCTGCCTTGCCCATTAAACTGAAAGCCGTTGAAACTCGTGATGAGTGAAGTAACTCTTCACTTGGAACATCAGAACACCATTCAACCACATAATTACAATAATTTTAACTGGCTGTGTGACCCATGGAAGACCCAGGTCAAGATCAATGGTGTATGCTCTGTCTAATCATCTATAAAATAATAAATAAATCTGTAAAAAGTATTTGTCTCTGAGTCACATACTGGCAAAATGTCTTTAGCTGAAATAAAGGCAAGCCTTCCTCCCACAAAGACCTGAGCACACTGGAGTCTAAGCCAGTTAGAAGACAAAATGATTTCTTGACTTATTTAATGGAGGATTTGCTGTGTCAGGTCAGGGGGTGTAATCCAGGAGATTGGACACTGATTCTTTAATTTATTTGCAAGACAGTCACCCCCTCCCTCCCTCTCTATCTCTCAATCTCTCTCTCTTTGTCTCTCTGTATCTCTTTCTCTCTGCCGCCTTCTCTCTCATTTTCTCTTCTCAATTGGCAGAATAAAATGTTGGCATTGAGCATTTTATTCTGGCATGGATGGATGAGAAGGTCTCTCATTGCATTTCAATGTTCCTCTCTCCTGCTGATTGGACTGAGGAGCACAAACTGCCACAACTTCAAACCAGATGGAGATGGGGAGTTGCAGAACTGTATATCAGACAGCCTGAAGTGTCCCTTTCCACAATGGCTGACAGAGCAATTTAGCATTCATTAACAATCACCCATTCATTAGCAATTAGTGGGTAGAAAATCAGTTCTGAGAATCACGAGTCTGCTTATCGGGGAGCCGTAATCGGCCTCAGGAAATTGGCAACGGCAAGCTAATGAAACTGCAGTGAGTGTGTGATTTTGGTGGCTGTGTGCCATGCTCAGGTCCCACCAGAGCAGCAAATTTCCTGTTTGAAGATCAGGCTCTTGATTCTTGATTCTGCCTAGGCTGCTTGTTTCTGCTTGTTACCTCTTGGTGCTGAGTTTCTATAAAGATAACACTGGAGGTGGAGAGTTGTACAACTTTAAAATCTCTGTATTATAAAGCTGCGCTATCACAGAAAAGATATGGCTCCACATTAAATAACCTCTTGCATTTCAGACACACTGATACAGACAAAACTGACAAAACCTGGTATTGTTATGGTTGGACCGAAACGCTAGAGAGATTTTAATTTGAAATGACAGAGGAAGTGGCGACACTCTGCCGAGGCGAGTGATCATTGGTCAGCAATATTGCATTGGTCTTCAGCTCATACTATTGAGCAAAGTATTCGTATTTGTGATGTGTAATAAGTTGGGAATTAACTGAATGGATCTGCTGTATACACCTTGTGAGGACACTGAGGACATAATTGCATGAAAAACAGAAGACACTGATAACATCATTGAAACGCTAGTACTGAATCATTTTGAAAGACCAATGGCCAGTGAGGAAACTCCAACTCCAAATTTGTGCTAAACAATGAGTCAGTGACTCAGTCACAGACTGGGTTGGCCTAACCGTTGCGGTCGAGCCAACAATGGAGTGTTTCTACAACATCAGCAACATACGCCTTCCGACGTAAACGTAATGCATTCTGTACGTGTGTAATATAGACAAATGATTGCAAGGTCCTGTCATGGATGCAATGGATGCATTATTCAGAAGCTTCACGAGCAGACTTGAGATAAGTGATGACAACTTGTCATCTCCTCCGAAGCGTGGCCTACTGGCCTTGTAACATCCACTCTGTGTCCATGTCGCCAGTGGTTACAGGACATATCTCATTATTGAGTCACTGTGCAGCTAGTTGAAGGCTCTAGTTTAAGTGTGCATCCTTGTTTCTACTATACTACTTCCAGAGCACGGCCAAATTCTATCAGCCTTGATGGCAACATCATGCCGTCTGAATTTAAGGTATACAGACAGTTTTGTGTGCATAGGTATTCACCACTAGAATACTAAATTAAACCATTTCATACCTTCCCTCCTTGTTCTTGCTCTTATCTGCTCGGCTCAATTTCGAGGCTACAACCCAACACTATAAACAAGAGGGGCGCACACATGTCCAGGGAACAGACATGCACACACCTACACACATGCAAGCTCACAGATATATTTATCATACAGATAGCACACAGCAAGAGAGAATGAATTTATTCCAGTGCCCCCACCTCCCACCCCACTCCACCATCCACTGTCCCTGATTCTCTGAGCGTGAGTAATTGTCAGACCCCTGTGAAATGATCGGAGCTTTCAACGCTAATGGAGGGCCCGCACATTCATTATTCAGTCCAGGAACCAGAGTGCTGCATAGCGTCGGGGGACCTATGAGTTATGGCTCAGCGTGAGCTAACCTTAAGAATGTGAGGGAAGTGATGGAAGCCTACCGCACTCTCTCCTCTTCTGATCATTCCACGCGCCTCCATTCCTCCCTCTCTCTGTCTATCCAACGGTGGCAGACAGGCATCACACGGATGAACCCGAGATCTCGTCACAGCTGTGGCCTGGTGGCCTGACGGTGCAGCATTGAGTGTACTGTGTCGTTGGGGACAGAATGACGGACAGTGCGGGCTCTCCCGTGTCACAGTTACGCTGACCACAGATGGCCACTGATTGGTGGAGAGAATCTTGCCCTGTGTTTACAGCCCTCCTGGGACTCCCGTGGGTATTTTATGAGTAAAGCTGAGGGTGGAATGTAACAGGCAGGGGCTCAGAGGCGCACTGACCTGCAGATAACACATGGCAGGGAAACAGATAGGCTTGATATCTGAACATGTCTGCACTAGTGGAGAGGGAAAGGGACACCAGCACAAATGCTGCTGCAGACTGAGCGAGTCAGTATGGTGGTGGTATAGGGTTATTCCAGACCCCCTAAAAAGCATTAAACCCGCCAGACGGAATTCCAACAGTGCACTTACAAACCTTCTACATTTCCTCATGTCTGGACTCTGGAATCTTGACACCTTATTGTTACGGAGCTCCAATGTGAAAAGTGACTGGAGAGGCAACTTCTACTGGTTCAAGGTGAAGCAGGAAATCTAATACACTAGTAGGCCTGCCAGAAACGTGTGGTATTACAAGCACACGCATACTGTATACAGTGAGACAGACATACAGTTGACAAAGATATATGCACTAATCATTAATGGAAAGAATATTTTCCTGTATAGTCAATGTATGTCACTTTAGTTCAAGTTTGCCTCAAGAGACACATTATTTCTACAACAATAATTATTACCGGTATATGGCGGTATTTAAAGTCCCATGTCCCCCTAACATTCTTGCACTGCTGCCAATTTACCTTAAGTAATAGGGAATTATTCAAATGTTTGGTAACACTTTCTATGAAGCCCATGGCTAGAATTCACTATAAACATGCAGTAATCTAATATAATCTTCATAATACTGGATTACACTCATATTCATAACGCTTTACAACACTAATCATAACACATACCATAAACTAAGCATCGGGTAATGACTTTCAAAGGTATCAGAATACTTGGCACTCATACATTTTTGGGGAGGATCATATTATTGTATTATTTTGAATCATAATTGAAATACATAATAATCACGTTAATATATCAAGTTACTATAAATTGTGTTTTAAGTAAAGTAATGACATTCCTGGAGGTGAATGCAGAAACATTTTGTGTGTTGTTCGTAATGTTATGTGTTGTTGGCATCCCCCCTCTTTATTTAAAGCACCCAAAGACCATGTGCTGTGTGTTATAATGACACTACAGTATAATTATTATTACATAACAGTATTTAACCCTTCTAAAATTATTATAATGTATTACAAATTTGACAATTGTAATACATTATAATCCTGGCCAAAATAAAATGTAAATCACTGACCAGTAATTATGTATTATGATCGAATATTTGGTCCAAATCCTTAAATGTGATGATTATTGTAATCAATATAGTAGGCCTATATAGCATTATGAGCACTTATGAGTGCTTATAACTGTGATTATACCATGTTATAAGCACATTATAATGGATTATATGTATGTTTATAATACACATGATGATTTTTTTTTCATGATGATAGATGTTTTTCATAGAAAGTGTTATCATTGAGGTAAGTAGTAAGTAACAAGCAATGTTCTTTAGCCATATTCGAAATATATATTTGGGTCGTTTTTAGCTCCTCTCTGACTCTGAGCATGAAGTCATTAATTCTTTGTGGGCACCTGCAGCTACTGCTGGCATTTGGAGCACCATGCATTGCTGGACTTCTAACTATTTTAGTCTGGATAATTGAGTATTCTTGTCTGGTCCAGTGGTTCTGACTCAGGCAATTTAGCATGCCGACATAAAACCAAACTGTTAATTTGATTATGAAGCTATGGTTTAGTTTAGGCATGACTTGAATTACAAAGTGAGATGCCGACAATGAATATTCAGGAGGGTAGGGTTGTCCACTGTGCATTATTATGCTCCTTGTGTCCATGTGTTTGTGTTTTTGAAGATTCTCATTTCTCACTCAGATGAGTTGCTGTGACTGAAATATGCATGCGATAGGCTGCTTCAAAGTTGAGTAAACCATCCGTTTGTGCAGGAAGTTGGATCTCATGCATTTCAGTGATTATGGGCCTACATAAATAGTCAAATTTCGGACATAAATGTGACTTGGCTTGTGATAGACCATATTTAGGCTACTGCAGGCCTAAATAAGCATACTGTGCCTCACTGACTTTAGCTACTATTTAGCTGACTTTAGGTTTAGACAATTTACGAATGTAGCATTAAAAATTACCTAAACTAGTGGCATTATTTTCCCCAAGTGCCGCTCATAATGGCCGCCTCCCGTCTGATTCTAATGCTGTGTCGTTTGGCCCTACATTATGGTACACTTGCTCTGCTCGTCTCTGAACCCTCCTTGATACGCCTCCCATCTCGGTGCAGAGTCACGTGTCCCACCGCCTAGTGTCTGTGAGCCGAAAGCCACACAAATCAAACTCAAGCAGCAGCACCATTGGACAGAGGGATGAGAACACAGAAAGAGAGAGGGAGCCGTACCCGTACGATGCGAAGAACGTTTAATTGAGAATATCTGCTCTATGGCTTTAAATACACAGCGTTATCGACAGGGACGGATTACGTCGCATCCCAAACGGGACAGGAGATGCGATTGACGCTGTTTAGCGTACACTCGTATGATCCAAACAGTCCGCATGTGAGCGGATCGGTTTTGGATTGTATGGGGCAACGGGACGCGGAGCAAACTTGGATTATTTGTGCATTAACCTCGTAGAATTCATCCCGAAGCCGATGGAGGCACCAAAAGGAAGGATAATCCGCCAGTAGTCTTAACCATGAGGGCTGTTTCAGCGAACTTATTTGCACTGCTCTTTCTGTGCACTTGTGCCAGTGTTTTCTACGTGTGGGACACGCTGGAGAGCCGGTTGGAGCGACACAAACGCGGGTTTCATTTGGGCTCTTTGCACCCCGGTCCTCCCGCGGACCTTTCCACCAAAACTTTCCGGACTTTGCTCGCCGTCCCCGCGGCACAAAGACTTCACTCGGGAGACAATAACGTCGTTAGGCTGGAGGTTCACAACCTCACTAATGCAAGGGATCAAACCGATCGTTACCATATGAATGTAGATAACAAGGGGTCAACGCGAGGGGAGGACCCGGTGGGCTCCCCCGTGGAGGAGGGGATTTTTTGGAACAAGCTGCTGGACGACAACCTCCTGGTCGGCTTCACGGAGGAGCATGCACGGGCTTGGCGAGAGAGAGCCCGGGGCTACCGGATAGTGAAGCTGGAGCACGGCTGCGGCAGGATCTCCAACCAGCTCGCCACGTTTTCTGACGGAACCAAAGCGTGCGTCCGCTACGGCATCAACGCGGACCAGGTGCAGGGGGAAACCTTGACGTATTACCTGGCCAGTCTGCTGGGCATCGCCAACGTCCCGCCCCTCGTCCTGGCCCAGGTGAACGTGGACGGCGACCAGTGGGCGTCGGTGAGGCGGCGGGTCGACGAGCTGCAGTGGGGCGAGCGGGCCGTGGTGTCTCTGACCGAGTGGGTCTCCAACCTGACGGGGGTCGTCACACCTGCGCCGCTCCGGCAGCAGCAGAGCGGCGGCGGGGGGCTCCATCCTCTGCGGGCGGAGCTGCGGAACAAGACGGCGGCGGAGCTCGCCGAGCTCATGCAGTGGAGCGACCTGATCGTGCTGGACTACCTGACCGCCAACTTCGACCGGCTCGTCAGCAACCTGTTCAGCCTGCAGTGGGACCCGCGCGTCATGGAGCGGGACACCAACAACCTGCTACGGACGCCGCGCGGCGACCTCGTGTTCATAGACAACGAGGCCGGACTCGTGCACGGCTACCGGGTGCTGCACATGTGGGAGAAGTACCACAGCGCCGTGCTGGGCTCCGTGTGCGTGTTCCGGAGACGGACGGTGCAGCGCGTGACGGAGTTGCACAGGCGACGGGACGCTAGGACGAGGCTCCTGGAGCGTTACCGTGATAACGAGCCTTTGTCGTCGCTGCTGGGCTTTCTCTCGGACGAACACGCGGGTGTCCTGCAGGACAGAATCGACAGATTATACAAACACATACTGCATTGCAAAGGAAGGTTTAGCCAGCTGTGAGCTACACCGTATAATCTCGGTGTGTTCATTCATTTGACTCTGAGAGTGTAAGAAATTACCCAAATTGACTCACATTTTACACTCTCAGTTAAATTAACAAGGGTTTGACTAAGATCCCTCTTGCAGCAGACAGGTGATGGGGTCTAGGTCTTCTCGCCTGCTGCTGACAAAGATGAGCGCTGCAAAATGTGATTTGGCACACCTGTGTTAAATCAATGCGCATTATACAAAACTGTCTCTAGAATCCAGCTGAACTACCTCTTGTGAATATAATGTGTTGCCTACTATGAACACTGGACGTTTGTTTATAACCTCCCCCGAGGGTCCTATAGGGCATTTTCATAACATGCCTCAGAGAGGAGTGAGACATGGTCACAGTCAATGCATTTCTTATGTTCTGCCTTTCACTCACTTGACACAAATCTGCTGACGTGCTAAGGAACACAATGTAATGGGTATATTGATGACGTGTAACCACAGCCTGTAATATGTGCTTTTGGCTTCTTGCCTTTGTGTTCAAATATCCTTGAGATACACTCCTAAGCCTTAACATGAGCTGACTCTTGTCTTGAATACTGTATTACTTTAATTTGTTATGGCAAATATTTGTCTCCTTATAGAAGATATGTTGAAAATCAATTGTCATTGCAAGCACCTGCTCTCATGTAGGCTACTTACCTTCTTGATTGTAAATCCAGCCTTAATGTCATAATAACATATATGTTGTACATGTTGTAAGTATCATGTAAATACTGTTTGTCAATCCCT
Organism: Electrona antarctica; assembly: GCF_951216825.1. Taxonomy (NCBI): domain Eukaryota; kingdom Metazoa; phylum Chordata; class Actinopteri; order Myctophiformes; family Myctophidae; genus Electrona; species Electrona antarctica. Next base: position 30,805,400 of record NC_136810.1, read on the forward strand.
TTGGGACTTTTGAAGCGCCATGACTAACTTAACGTGCATTGTAACATTCCAAATCCTGTCATCCTTTTTGATAAATATTGTAATTTAAGTTAACTATTGTCAGACTGTTGTGTTTCTTATTCAAGTCTTTCTCAGGCTTTTACAATGGCGGGTCAAACATTTGCTTATCTGTGTGTGTCCCTGGGGGATTATATAAAGGGTTTTGTGCGTGTCTGCCACAGGGTCCCCATTGTGCTGTAGAAATGTGTTGCCGTGGTGCTGTTACCGAGGAGTCATTCTGTCAGTCACAAGCAGGTTACAACAAGAATTTCTAAGCCCCCGCCTTATATTTTTTAAACAGGATCAGTGTCGTGAGTCATGAGAACAAACTAGTAGCCTACCATTTGAAATGCGTTCAAACTTGTAAAAAATGAATACCGTATATCCAGATATGTTATTGTTACATACAAATGTACATTAACTACAGTGAAAGGGTACTGGGTAAACCCCATTTAGATCTACAGGGAAGTTGATGCTATATTTAGATAGGTTCATTCATTATTCTGGTCATGTAAATGGTCATAGCCAAAGGAGAATATAGCTAATTTTCTTGGCATAAAGGAGCCCACAACTAATGGTGACTTTACTTTCAGTACGAGAGCCTTGCTAGAGAAGCTATTGGGGGAGGAATCATTTTATAACTCTGAAAGGAATTTAAGAGCAGCGTGTAAAGCATATTTGCACCCCCGGGGTCAGTTGTGTCATTGCCTTATAGGCTGTCACTTTTTCGCACCGCAACACCCATTTAATTTCACCTACTTGAAAGCCGGCTTTTCCCTCATTAGTTCCACTCTGGGCAGAGCAGAGTCTGATCCACTAGATCTAGTACACCCAGGGGCACATCAGAGGGGATGTCAGTGATAAAGCGTTTGAAGGTATAATGGTTTCCATCCGTCCCTCTTCCCTCTATCCTGCAGTCTCATCTGGTTTCTCTTACACCTTTTGTTGATGGCTAGCTTCAGGGCTGTGTTGTACAGTTCACCCTGTTCCGCAGAGCCAGGCAGGCAGGTGGAGTCGGTGTGGTTCCTTCACTGTGGCTATAAGCGTTTAGGCTGCATGATGTTCTCTTCTCCTGTCCTCCCACACACTTGTTCTCAACGTGGGGTCCGGGGACCACCAGGGGTCCTTGAGGGGGTTTCAGGGGATCCCCTGCTAAATGATAGCTATGAACCAAATGGACCCAAATGTGTCAGATGGGTTCCATCATGGCTTAATGTACATGAAATTGTGGGTTGACAATCACTGACTGTTTCTTTTTCTTTCTTTCTTTTATTTATTTTTTATTTGGCTTTTTGCCTTTTATTGATAGTTATTAGTAAAGACAGACAGGAAAGTGGGAGGGAGAGAAGTGGAGAGACATGCAGCAAAGGTCATCATGAACAGGACTCGAACACGTGACGCGCTGTCAGGCCAGAGCCTATATAGTATATACTTTATGTGGCATGCGCCTGGACCACTAGGCCAGCAGGCGCCCCGACAATCACTGTTTCAAAGTATGTGTATCAGTGGCATCAATCTGTGTTCCTCCCTATTTGTTGGCGATTAGTGGTGTAGAGAGAGAAACAGTCGGTGGTTTGAGGCAGGTGAGCTGTTTTTTCCCCCCAGTCCTACGGCCTGCTGCCTGCTGTGGCTGTAATAAGGACTTGAGGATCGATATGCGCAGACACCTGTGTAGGGAAAAGCAGGTCACATTAGCAGACAGTAAGCTGCTGGATGTTGCTGGGCTGGCTGTAGGCTGGCTGGATGAAGGATGTGGTGCGATGATGTAGTGTGGGGGCGGGGTTGCAGCAAGGATTGTGCTTGCAGCTGGGCGTCTTGCTCGAAGGCACGTCTGTCGGTGACTAAACAATCCCAAGGAGATTTATGAGAGTCTCCAGACGACAGGGATTAAAAACAATGCTAAACTGAGGTCTGCATGTCTGAACCAGACTTGTACCCTCCTTCCATTCTCCTCCCTGTCTCGCATCTGTCTTCTTTTTATTTTAGTTTTTTATTACTGTTATTTTATGTACGCTTTTTTAGTTTTTCCAGAAAACCCTTCTTTTTTATTTGTTTTATTTATTGTACAAGTAGAGACCATGTCAGCCTTAATCATGCCAGTGGTGGAATACCAAAGTGGTTAAACAGCCTTTTAAATGTTCGCCCAGAGGCAATAAAATCGCTGTGGTGTCACATGGTGTCATTGGCCTCATTGGCCACTGCTGCCACTTGACCAGAAGCCTTTTATCCAATCTATAATAGTTCATCACTGACTGGCCAGTTGTCTGATAGATTCAATCCAGTTCTGCTTGTTGTCTATCAGACTGGACAGTCACACACAGACAGTCGCCCACAGCAGGCTCGAGTCCAGACTCCAGACCACAGGTAAACACATTGGTGTTTCTCTCCTCCACATTGCACACATTCCAGTAGTTGAGGGTGGGTCAACAAGGAGGTGCACGCACACACGCACGCACGCACGCACGCACGCACGCACACACACACACACACACACATGCACAGCACACATACATATATTTTCCAGCTAAATGAAAACTGAAGTGACGAGAGACACATCTGTGTATTAACTCATTAGAGAAGACTTTCACTGATTTGTATTGCAGTCCTGGGGACATCAAGTCATTGTTAGCTATCGAGCTGCCGTAACATTATATTTGAGAAAAGCAGGAGTATTTACCCTCCAAAAAAAGCAACTTGAAATAACTTATGATATTACATCATGGTTGTCACAAAATTAAACCAAACGTATTGTGCTTAGAATATCTAAATTAAAAGCAGCAAAAGTTGTCAACGACTGATATGTATTACTGATGCTCAATTAGTCCAAAGAAACTGCATTATTCAAAGTGTAAAAGACTTAACAAGTTAACAGACAACTGGGTGTTTTGCCATGGGAAGGCATGCTGATTTTAACTGTCTCTGTCCTAGTGAGGAGTGGGCCCCGTGGACGGACATAACTGGCATTCTTTCGTGGCTGCACAGTGCAGGGGACTTCCTGTTCATGACTGAGTGATTTCATTATGAAACGCAGCACATACTGGAGGCAGAGTCACTTAGTCACAGCTGAGTGGGCAACGGGCACATGGGACATGAAGGACAACTTGGGGGCTGGGACCAGGACCAGGGGGCTGGTGAGTGAACGGGCCATGGGCTGGTTTGTAGTGTTTGTAGTGTTCCAGTTCCATTTTTCTTTGCTCGTTTTCTTTGCGATCACTTCCAATTTCACTTGTTTAGTGAGTTCTCTCTCACCTGATTTGATTAAATTGGTATCCCAAACTGAAAATGTATTTTCTCTTTACGAAAGAGCTGGAGAGATGGACACTAATATAGCAACATATGGACACTAATATACCAACGTACACTATGCTATGGAGCTATTTAACACTTGCGGTATTTCAAGAAAAAATCATCAAAGCCATGTTGTGAGCTTGTAGATCTGCAATCTGGGGGGGAATTATGTTAAAAAACATGCATGTAATTACATGCCCAAAATAGTGACTTCAGGTTGAAAGTGCAGCAGACTTGAGCCCAGACTACAGGTAAACACACTGATCTTTGTCTTCTCCACATTGCACACATTCCAGAGTAACTGAGCATGGATCTCCATGGACACGCACGCATGCGCGCCTTGCACAGCTACACACACACACACACACACACACACACACACACACACACACACACACACACACACACACACACACACACACACACACACACACACACACACACACACAATTTGCAGTGAAATGGAATCTGAATTGAAGAGTTAGTTATTTTCAGTAGGGAAAACATTCACTGTATTTCAGTATATTTGTTCTGGGCACATACAAATCAACCACCCACACTGCTTGCCTCACAGTTGGGCCAAGACATGGATGCAAAATACATTTCTCAAACTCAACAGCAATAAATCGGAAATCATCAATCCACTTCTTGAAAATACTACTAAACAGTACACCCACAAGGCACTAAACAATCCCCCTCCCCCTACCTTTGATCTCCTCAAACGTCATGTCCCCTCCCACTCCCTCAGGTCTCGTGCCGCAAACCTCCTTGAGGTCCCCAAGACCAAATTCCGTACCTCGGGCGAAAGAGCTTTTGCTTTCGCTGACCCAACCCTGTGGAATGCACTCCCCAAAACTCTCAGAGATGCCCCCACCCTCCAAACCTTCAAAACTATCCTCAAAACCCACCTCTTCAATATTCACACATTCCATTGTTTTTATTCCTTACCCTTAGTATTAGTCTTTTTCCCTAATGATTACAGAGTACCTCAGAGTACCTACATGATTCTACATTACAATAGTGCAAATTGACCATCTCCCAATCTCCCAATTCAATCAGTACTCATATTTGAATAGGATAACTTTGGATAATCATATTGGACATAACTATGCACTGTGGGTGGTGAAATATAACACTCCCTGCTCTAAAAATCAATATGGGTCTCATAAAATACTACACCAGTCCGTTTCTAAAATAAAAACTGAATAAGAAACAGCAAGTGACTGAGTGTTAATTTTGCTGTGTGAGTCTGGGTGCTATAATGTAAAGCAAAAACCTAGTACCCATGAAAGAGAAACTGGCCTTTTGAGCACAAGAGATTTGCTCTGACAGCTTTTGTTTTGCTATGGACAGTCACATCCGGTGTGTGGAATTGTTTTGTTTCTTGAGTTTTCCCCCAGATCTCTGTCAGAGTAAATCGTACACAGGGGAACAGGCCGGTCCATACATTTCTCCAGCTGTTGTCCACCCTCGCTGTGGCTGCACTTTAAAGATTAGTCTAAAGATTATGTCCTCCATGTCCCTTTCCATCACAAATGGCTGCTACTCTCATTGAGCTAGTAGTGCATCTTTTCATTCAATCATAACTAAATGCTAGCAGGCAATGGCATCGCAGAAGTGGTCTTTGTTGAAGAGAGGTTTTTATTGCAGAAAGAATTGCCTGGCTGGCAAAGGGAATTTATGATGTATTCTACATCTCGTTTACGTTTCTTTAAGTTTAAGTTATTATTATTATTTTTCTTAATCATCATGGATGGATGATGGATGATAAAGCTACTGCTGTTGCATGTACCCAATGATGCTGTTTTACAAAGAAGAATAGTTCATCCTGTCCTGGGTTTGCTTTTTTATCCATCCCCATCTTTCTTTAATATCAGTAGCTTCATGCCAGTTGGAGGATACAATAAAATACATTTTGGTTAGCTTCATCACATTTGTTATGCGCTCCCCCTCAAGCTCCGTCCCTCAATTGTTTTGAAGTAAAGTATAGAGCCCAGCAGTTATTTGTGGCATAAGACAAATGTCAGACCATGGCCTGCAGAGAGTCATAACCTTATTTTAGCTTCACAGCTTCACACATTTGTGTTTTTAATTAGTAACCACTGTCAACCTGTCAACTCTATTTTGGGCATGTTATTACATGTCCAAACATAAAAAAGCTCACGTGTGTCACATCACAACACGTTGTGAGCTTGTAGATCGGCTATTTTCGTGCAACATAGAGCTTAAAGGGGAAAACCACCCATTTTCAACATTTTACTATGTCATTAATATACCTTAGAGCTGTTGTGTGGAAATAATAAAAAAAGTCCCCGCATTCTGTGTTTCCTAGAACTGCAAGTATGGAAAAAATCATTAACATGGTGAAACACATCTTGATGACATCATCAAGATGTGTTTCACCATGTTAATGATTTTTTTCAGACCTCTAGTTCTAGGAAACACAGAGTGGGGGGACTTTTTTATTATTTCCACACAACAGCTCTAAGGTATATTAATGACATAGTACAATGTTGAAAATGAGTGGAATGCCCCTTTAAGTGGTTCAGAGAGACTTCCTCTGCTCTTGTTCACATCTTCAACATCTTAGACCTGTGAAAGAACCAGTTGTAAAATTATGTTTCTTGCCATATAGGACTACTAATATAGCTCCATTGAAATGCTTCTCTTATGCCAAAGTGAATGAATGTTTAATAGAAAACAAATATTTAACATGTGCCTCATTGTAAAATGACATCATATATGGTTTATCCTTTTTCTTTTTCCTTTTGTTTTTGTCTTCTTTTTTGCCAGGCCTTGGCAACGTCCTTTGTGAAAACTTTTATTGTGTTCTATAATTTACGGTGCCATAATTTTTATTCTCTGCTTTAAGTCATACATCACCCAGAATTTGACTGACATGTTTGGCGGATTCTTGTAATCCTTTGGGTGATGCCTGCCGATGCCTCGGTGCAGCCAGGGGACCTGTTTCAAGCAAAGTTGCACTCATTTGCATCCAGCTTCATCTCTATGTAAATTTGAATTAGTATGCTTATGGAAATGTCTGTTTTTTCAGTCTTTTGAAGGAAAGAATAACTCGTCACATTCATGGAAAGATAATCTATGATTTGACTGTTGAATGAGCCTCATTCATGGGTGCGTACACCTAGCTAAGGCTGTATCCTTTATGAAGATATTTCTATGCTAATGCTGTACACAAGGTTTGTGATTCACCATCATCAGTGCCAGACAACGATGTGACTGGCTCAAATTTGCTGGCCAGACATACGGTTGTTCTTGGCCCAACAAGCAGAAGCAGATGACCTTTCTAAATCTGGAAAGGCATCTGCAATACTGCACCACTGTTTAGCATAACCCTTCTTTCATGTCTAATGTTTCTCAGTGTCAATTTTGCATTTACAAAACCTTTTACCTGACACTCCCCGGGTTTGTCACATGGTTGAGCGACACTTGGACCCGCGGGTCACATTGCACACCTCATGTGAAAAAAGTTAAACAAGTCAACTCACAGTCTCGCCCACTTGCCCATCTACTTGAATGCTCCACTCATTGACAATGAATTACTATGCGCGTCAGTCGCTTCCAGTGTGAAAAACAGTGTGCAACTATATCTGCCTTTCGCTTACAGACTTTACAAGCTCAAAGCTACAAAAAATATTTGCCTGGGAAATTTGTGTGTATTTAGCCTAGTGCTCTTCCACTTTTGGATATTTTTTTTATGCGTGCTTTGACTGTGTCACAAGAATTTTGTGTTTTCACCGCGTGTAGTACAGAGGGGATCGATACACCGAAGGGCAGGGGGACGTATGACACTTGATGACAAAATACCTCCACACTGCTGAGTCAGCTCTTTCCTTCGTTGTAGCTGACCATTCGCTCTTTGTTGAATCTTAGTCAGCCCAGCCGGGGGCTGTAGCCTATTGGAGACCCGCTTGAGGTTACTTGTAGCAGTCACTTTGAATGATAGCATCCATTGGCTGTGCTGGTGCTCTGTAATTTGGTCATTTCTATGTAAATTGGGCTTTGTGCTGCTGTACTTGGCTGTTGTACGTTATAAATGCTCTGGCATGCCTCATACCGTAATGGTGCGGCGTTACATTGAAATGATTATGGCTCTCTGTGAGAACATGCCTTGGCAGTCAGCCTGTCAATCAAATAGATGGAGTTGCACATGCAGGGGGTGGGAACTCAGTCATGCAGTGAGGCTGCCATAGAGGCAGACAGTGATTTTGGGTTGTGTCCATATGTGCTTGCCTCTCTCCTCGGAGGGGAAAGAGGGATCAGCGCATTGGACAACTTGCATTAGAGGCGCTTTATGGCTGACTCGGCGGTATATCTGTGTTTAGAACAGCAGCATCGGTCATGCCTTGGTGAAGGTGAGATGGTACTGCACTACATTATGGGTAATAGCATATCATTAGAGTTGCTCATTTAGACAAGTAAATCGAGCTGTTATTTTATGTGGCTTCTTGTCTGTAATGTATTGCACTACTACTACTTCTGTCCCCTCTATCCTTGATCGTTTCAGATGTGGACACTGGACAGTTACAACTTGCATATTCTGCATCATGCTATAGCCAATATGATTTCGTATTACCTCTACATAATTGACAGAAATCAACTACACTAAACAAAACATCATGCTATAGCCAATCCAAATGTGCAAAAATAAATCCCCATTGTAGATTAACAAGCACGACTGTGTACAGACTGTCCGGCAAAATTGGCAGATAATGACATTATGCGGTGTTGTGTTTGGCTGTGTACCGGACCGGCCCTAATTGGCAGTTAATGAGTTTATGTTGTGTTGTTTTTGGCTGGGCCCTGGACTAGCCCTATAGATGCATGTTGTTGTGTTGACTGACTGACTGACTGACTGACTGACTGACTGACTGACTGACTGACTGACTGACTGACTGACTGACTGACTGACTGACTGACTGATGGTCTCCAGCTACGGATTAGCCAAATTAATAATCTTCCCTTCGGGCTATGGGATGTATTCTATCCTTGGTTGGCCTAACAACTAACTAGCAAATCACATAAGAATCGTCCCTCCAGGTAGTGAGTGTAGTACAAGTCTGTAGCCAAATCCCAATACACAAGTTTTGCCTCCTGAGCCATCCTCCATCCTTCGTCCTCCAGCGTAACCCAGAAATCGTGTGCGTAATCGTGTGTTTGGCTTATAGAGGAAGCAAGTGTGAGGAAAGAGGAGGCTAGCCTGATTTCCACCTTGCTTGCTTGCTTGCTTGCTTGCAAAATCACTGATCCTTTTTCAAATGAAACATCTTGTTACCCCCACTGTAACAATCTACGGTAGAGCAGGAGAGAAAACACCCCAAATAACAATCACTCTGACAAAACAGAAAAACAACAGACATCCGCACGTAGAAACACAGCATGAAAGAGCCAGGAGTCAACAGCTAGGCTAATTACAATAGTGATAATGAATTAATAACTTCTCTTTCAAATAAACATGAAACATATTGCTCTGGCAACTAAATGTATAACCTTGTTTTTAATCATCATAGCTCACCCATGTCATGTGATATCCTACTTCAGTACACTAAATAGTACCGGGACCACTACAGAAAATGATGAACATTTCATATTAAAGATTTAACATTACAGACATTTACCACTGACTCCTTCTAACAACGAGCAACAAAAGAAAACCACAAAAATTGTTCATCACCACCTTGCATCACTCTTTTTTGCCAACAATTTCGTACGTTCCCCATACAAGGTCCAGCCGCATAGGCCTACTTTGTTTTACTCCAGTCTTGAAAATAGGTGAAAAATAAAATATAAATAGCCAAACTATAAGCACAGAATGCGAAGCAAAGCACATACTGTACATGATGTGATGTGACGTATTACATTTTGGCCAGTTAAAAAAAAGCTATATCTTTGGTAAAGAGAGGGGATCAATAAGCTGTAGACCACTGGTCAACAGCGACGTGGCCTGCAAGTCAGCCGCTGCCCGGAAATTACGAGTATAGGAGCTTGCTCTGTCCCTTAATGGTATTTTGGTCCAGCGTCACCCGCTATCTATTATGCAGACACCGGTATGTGGTCATATGGGCGTGTTGGCACGCTTTCCCCTAAATTGCTGTTTTGGTCACACACATTTGGGAAGGCGCATAGTGGAGTTTAAAACCACCCGTAAAGCCATAATGCCAAATTAGTTTGGTATAGCGGCACACACTGCGCGTCTGCAATGGAGATGTCCGCAGAGTCAGGCTGCGTCTTCTCTCCTTATTCTCCTATGCATCTCTTTGTCATTTTCCTATAATCAGAAGAAGTTCCTTGTGTCCATTGTGTTTATATAATTGTATAGTCAAAGAAGTTATTTGGCTTGTGCCAGGCATTGTGCGGCGTGCTCGATTCTATTTGCTCGTTCAGTTTCATCACCCCATAGTGCAGCAAATGAGGTTTAATCAGATTTACCGAACTTTCCTTTTCGCTTGATACCGTTTCGTAGAGAGGGCCTACACGCACGATCTATATACCAAATTAAAGCCCGAATTTCGTAGTTTACATAGTACTTTGAAATTTTAAAAATGAGCGAGTTGTAACTCAATGAACATTTTTGTGCTTATGCAGCCATATAGTTAAAAGCTCCCCCCTCTCCTACAAAGAGATTATTTTCACACCTGTAACCTGATTCAAGTCAAATCATAGGTCTGATACAGACTGGCCTCCCTTGCCAGGAGCCACAGTAATTATAGCCTGAGACAATCACTGGGTGCAGCCCTCTGTTTAACACAAACACTTCAAGACATCCTCACATTCCCTCCTAAAAAAAGAAAAGAAAAAACACATATTGGGCGTATAGCACTTTACTTCCTTCCACAGAGTGTGTTGAGTCAACCACGGCAAACCTTTGTGTTCTCAGATCTTTGTTAAACACACAGTATACTTTGTGCATAACACACTATGGGCTCCATTTTCGTCACCGCTAAACCCCTTATCCCTAAACTTCTTTGCCTTTTTTTACTATTTTGCAAAACATTTTTGAATAGTTAAAATGGCCAGTCTACAAGCTCACGTGTCAACATAGATTCAAAAATGTTTTTCAAAATAGTAAAACAAAAAGGCAAAGAAGTTTAGGGATAAGGGGTTTAGCAGTGACGAAAATGGAGCCCTATGTGTTGACTGAGGCGAGTAAAGGTGGATTCAATTTCTTCCCAAGTTTTGTCCCAAGTAAGACAATTTGGACGTATATCACCTTGGGAGGGCACTCTCCTATGTGTCACTTTTGTAAGGTCTTTCCTTAGCCGGCCTTCACTGAATGGGTGGAGAGGTTGTGCGGGAATGGAAAGGTCGCCGGTTCGACCCCCTATACGTGTTCATCTGTGAGCAAGGCACTTAACCCCTAACAGTCATCTGATCAGCCATCTGCTGGGTAATGCAAGCAATTTCGCCTCCGCAGAGGACCAGAACATACTCTCCGTCACTGTGTTTCCCTCATTACCCCTCTTCTCTCTCCCTACTGTATGTTTTATACTGTCTTTTCATATTCTTTCTCATTTCAATTTCCTCTGTCAATTTGGCCCGTGCAAATATTGCTATCTTAAGATCCTGTGTGAATTGATTGATTGGGGGAGGGATAATCATACAGGGTGTCTACAAAGACATCTTCCACCAAATCAATGTCGCTGACAGTGAATCTAAATCTCTCTTTGGTTTCCACATCCCATTAGTATCGAGGCACAAGGGGAATATGCCGTATTTTCTCTCATTTCATCTACTTTCATTATCTCCCTTCTCCTTTCGATTTTTGTGGAATACCTCATTTATTCTTTATCATTTACCCTTTGGAAAGAAAGAGAGTTTTTTTTTTATTGGACACTTGAGGCCAGGGATACATCCTTGAGATTGGGGATAGGAAAGAAGTCAATCGTTTTAATGGCGAAATTGATGGCCTCCCCATCAGGAAGGGGGCAAGCCGAAGAGATGGGCTGTGGAGACTATACAGCGAGAGAAGAGATGGGCTGTGGAGCGAGAGAAGGAAAACAGAAATCTCCTGCAAGGACACAACTATTAATGTGATTTATTCATTCGCCTATATTGATTTATATTTTCTGCTGTCTTGGCTGTCATACCATCTTCAAAGTAATATGATGCGTTTGCTGTAACATCCTAATGTCCCCTCTCCAAACCTTCACATGTGCACGCGCACAACACACACACACACACACACACACACACACACACACACACACACACACACACACACACACACACACACACACACACACACACACACACACACACAGTATATAGCATTAAAATCGTTGAACTGATTTCGATGCTATATCAACACATTTAGCTGGGGACCCCCTGGAACCCTATCACCCATCACTGGTTCACTTTGAGAACCAATTTTCAATTTAGGCATTAGATTAGAAGACGCTCTTAATCCAGAGCTACAGAAAACAAGAACAACACATGGTAATACATCAAATACATGAAATCTAGTCATCAAGAATCGTAAGGAAGCTAAGAACCTTGCATCTGTCTAACAGCAGAAAAACTGTACAGAAAAGCTGAGTATACAATATAGAGTGCTATGTCTACATAAAATGCTATCTAGATTGCATAAATTTAGCCTTTGCATACGCCGGTAAGGTTGTCGAGGCTGCAGTGTGCTACGGCAAGTGCTACGGGCTAAGATGGAGTCTGAAGAGGTGGGTTTTCAGGCTACGGCGGCAGATTGGGAGTGGGTCTGCAGTTCTGATTGCAATGGGAAGTTCATTCCATAGTTTTGGAGTCAGAACCATGTGCGTTTACTGTGAAACACATACTGTACCTGGTGCACAGATTAAAACATACTGTAGCTCTGCGCTGCATGGCAGACACGTCAATGCGGTGAGGTGTATCCACGGCCCACACGAGGCAGGCAGATGGGGTGCAGGCTTCCTGCCTGGTGCATGTCTGTCAGGCTCCATGAGGCTCCAGGAATGTCAGCTCACTGTTCAGCAGTGGTGGAAAAAGTACTCCATTTTGTTTTACTTAAGTAAAAGTATCAATACTGCGATATAGAAATTCAAATCAAATTCAAAATGTACTTAAGTAAAAGTTAAAACGTATTGGCATCAAAATGTACTTAAAGTACTGAAAGTAAAAGTACTCATTGTGCAGAATGTCCCATTTCAAGGTTTAAATGTATAAAATTATTTTGAAATGACCGAAGCAAAGCTACTATATTTACCCAGGGTATCTGGGCTAAGCTCAAGAACTTGTTTCCAGCCAGGCCCTGCTCATAGAACATTTCATGGTAGTGGTTCAATGCCTTGCTCAAGGGCACTTCAGCGGTGGTAATTTTAACGTGTCGGACCGCTGATTCGAACTGGCGACCTTCCGGTATCAAGACCGCTCCGCAATCCGTTCGGCCACCGCTGAATGTATATAGGGTTGAAGTTAATGTTAATGTACCGGTATGTTTTATAATAATAATCAAAATCTACAAAGTAACTATAGTAACAAAAGTTTTCAAACAAATGTAGCGGAGTAAAAGTACAATATTTGCCTCTGAGATGTAGTGGAGTAGAAGTAAAAGTATTGGAAATTCTCAAGTAAAGTACAAATACCTAAAAACTATACTTAAGTGCAGTACTTGAGTAAATGCACTTAGTTACTTTCCACCACTGCTGTTCAGGAAGGACAGGCCGTGTGACCTCAGCCATGTTCTGTTTTGATAACCTCATCCCTCTAAAAGACGACCCCCTCCTCGCCCCCGCTGGCCCCCTGATTCTCACCAAAAACCATGCCTCTGATGTCGCCGCTAGTGGAGGGACAGCTAGGCCTCTGTCTGCAGACAACTCCAGAGTGTCAGCTGAACTCTGAGAATTAAATTAGCACTCAGGATTGTATTATGGACCCATAAGAAGACATTTCTACACAGCTTGGGCTGGCTCCTCCTTATCTGTATACATACATGTGTAGAAACCAAAATGAATACATGGGCTGTGCTCACACTATACTGTGTGGGCTTCCTTGCAGGTGTTGTTCCCCAAGTACAGAAGGAGCTGAACTCAGAACTGATGACTATAAGTATAAAATATAGTACATGTACTCTCGATAGTTGTATTAGTCTGTTTGTATCGTTGATGTTTACTGTTGTGACAGTGTTGATGCCGCTCTCTTGGACAGGATACTCTTAATCAATGAGATTGATTACGACAGATGAGGGTTAAAATAAGACTTACAGTATAACACTACCGGTATACCAAAAGTCAGTAAAATATTTTACTGTATGGATTCTATACTCAAATTCCCATTTCCCACAAAAAGGACAGGTGTGTGTGTGTGTGTGTGTGTGTGTGTGTGTGTGCGTGTGTGCGTGTGTGCGTTTGTGCGTGCGTGCGTGCGTGCGTGCGTGCGTGCGTGCGTGCGTGCGTGCGTGCGTGCGTGGGTGCGCGCGCGCGTGCGTGCGCATGCGTGTGTTTTTCGTGATTGTATGTCCCGCATTGCATGCGTGCGTGTGTGGAACCGTGTTCCGTGCATATGCCGTGGCTGAAATGCCCATCTCCAGCGCTGAGCGGGTATAGGTGACAGCTCATCCATCAGCCTCGTTGGCTGTCAACGTGGCGCCCTGCGTGGGTACAAGGATGGATGAGGGCGGCCAACGCAAGCTCCTCCCCTCCCCTCCTGCCCCCCCCATACATCCCCCCCCCACATCCATCCACCTCCCCCCTCCACCCCTCCCAGGTGTTCCCATAACTCACCAGGCCTCACATCCCCGGCACACATTCCTTGAACTTCAGAGGCAGACAAGAGCCCCGATTTATGGCTTGCTGACGGACAGCGGGAGGGAGGGACGGGGGGGAGAAGGTGATAGGGAGCTACTTCAAAGAGGAGCGAGCGTTTGTTGTTGTTCTCTCCCATGTCGTCCTTGCTCCCTCCCTGCTGGACAGACGCACGCACGCACGCACGCACGCGCGCGCGCGCACACGCATGAGCACATGCACACTCCCACAGATTAGAACACATACACAAGGACACACACCTATTACAAGATAGCTCAAACTAATGCTGCATGGTTGTCCGAGTTAGAACCCGCCGCAGTGGTGTCCGACTAGAACTTAACCGGGATGCCGAAACTTCTTACACAACGATGTCTGGGGTTGTATAAAGCCAGACATCGCTGAGAATATCTGGGTTGTAAAGCCAAATATCCTGTCTCGTACGTAAGGCGATGGGAGATCCTTCTTTTATATGGTTCTACTGGATGCGTGTCATGGTGACGATGCCAGCCAACGGGGTGCGTGTCACAATGACAATGCCAAACGTGTCGTGTATACCCATATGACGTTTCTACATTAGCCTGATGTCAGTGCTGGATGTCACCGTCGTCCTCATATATGGAGCTCTGGGTTGTCTCTCTATATGGAGCTCTAGGTGAAAGCCTTCATTATACTGTACTCTGTCTCTCTCCCCCTCTCTCACGCACGCACGCACACACACACACACACACACACATTTTAGTTCTTTATTTTAATCCGCAAATTACAATTAATTTGACAGTGAAACAAATATAACAGGGTTGAGAGTTCATGGACACGGATAAGGATACACATGGCAACTTCTCCTCCACACAGACAAACTGCCTATAACAGCCGAAACAGAGCAGTATTTGGTACTTTGCTTTGCTCTTTGTCTTGCCAGCTCTTGTTAGGCCACTCGTGGTCAGTTTATGTAGGCCCAGGCTTCCAAATATCAGTATAAATCGATACCCGAGGTTTGTTATGATTCCACGTAATGGTTGGCATTTAGAATGTTTATCTAGGAATGCTGGTCCATGTACAAATCAAAGACACAGCCCACCTCCAGAATCAGGACTTCCTTCTGGCTGGTGTCAACAAAAACAACATCAGGTGTATTTGGGATGCAAGGACATCACATGCACAACTAAACCAATGCGGTAACACTCTTGAATGTTTACATTGCTCAACTGGTTGGCATATTTTCGAACTGCATCAGATACTATAGGTCAAAAATATGGTCGTGGCGAGCAATATACACATTTTTGTATGCACTACATCCATGTGTTATGTGTGAAATGGATTCTATCATTCTAGGTGTTGTTCAGAATCATGATGGCTTATACAAAGTGACACACACACACACACACACACACACACACACACACACACACACACACACACACACACACACACACACACACACACACACACACACACACACACACACACACACACACACACTTTATTACAATACAAAATAGATGACATCATCTCTCTCTGGGCCTCATTCATTTGAGGTGTGATTTACACCAAAGAATGGGCGTGCGGCGAGATCTTCTGCATTTATCATTCCAGCGTGACTTTGGACTTTGACGTACTGTAAACGTACGTCACACCAAAAGGCTCTGTCTGCTGCACCCGGTTTTCCTTCATATACACATCGGAGCAGCATTGTCTGACCAGCTGACAGGCATCTAAACATAATGGACATAATGCACGCTCCCTGCAGTGTGTTCTTGCCTAACATTGGTTTTCAGTGGGTGAGCGAGGTCACAGGTCAGAGGTCACAGGTCAGAGCATAGCGTCCACAAAGCCCTCAGAAGTGTCCAGCAGTGGATGTGTGTGCTGGTCCGGTTTCTCTGGTGGAGTGACCGGGCCACTGACCGGTCCGCTCCCTCCGGTCCGGGGCAGCCGCAGCAGACAGGTCCACAGCGAGCCGCTAGCGGGGAAGCCCTTCATCTGCCGGCGAGGTTTCCAGGCCTTGCCGCCCGACTCCACGCCGTACACCAGGGTCAGCATGTGCTTGACCGTGAACACCTGATGGTCAGTGGGTGTAAGGTTAACCCACTGAGTTCATGATAAGGTAATGATGATGATGATGATAATAATAACAAGTAAGACGCGTAAACGCGGGAAGCGAACGAAGCTGTTGTGGCAGTCTGACACACACACACACACACACACACACACACACACACACACACACACACACACACACACACACACACACACACACACACACACACACACACACAGAGAGAGACCTCTGTATCGTTCCAATTTCAGTTCGTAGTTGCCCTCTGGTGGCGGGCGGGTGGTGTTACAGCGTGACACACAGACAGACAGACTGACACTGACAGAAAGTTTCGACCAGCTTCTATAGTTAGTGCTCACTTCGTTCGCAATAATAATAATAATAATTGATCTGCTATTTTCAAAGGATTTTTATACATTTGAAAACTTGAAATTGAGACATTCTGCACAATGAGTATAGGCCTACTTTTGCTTTTGGCACTTTAAGTACATTTTGATATACTTTTGTTCTTTCACTCAATTTACATTTTGAAATCCAGACCACTACTTGTTAACGGAGTATTTCTACATTGCAGTATTCTTGATACTTTTACTTAAAGTAAAACATCTAAGTCATTTTTTTCCACCACCACACCTGGTCGCCGCGCACAGCGGCAGTGAACAGCGCCCCCTTGCTGTTGACGTACAGGCCGGGCATGGCGCTCCACTGGCCCGTGGTCAGGTTGTAGCGCTCCATCAGGCAGCGCAGGAAGTCATCACCCGGTCCGTTACGCATCACATACAGGTTGTCCCTGTGGGGGGGAAGTGGGAACCAAGTACATTTAATTTACTCAAGTACTCTACTTAAACCACATTGATTGCCATTGACGTGATACATTTCATTTACTTAAGTACTGTACTTAAGTAAAATTCTGAGGTATTCAAGGGTCAAAAATTACCCCGGGTCTTAGCCGTAAGTTAGCGAACGGCGATCCGCACACCACACGAGCCATGAATTTTGTAACCGTGAATTATAATCCGAGACATAAGGCTTTTAAAAATCCACCGACCATCTTGTGGCCATCTCTACCTGTGAGCCACCATACAGTGTCCGTAACTCTGCCTTCGTATCATGGTGGTGGTCAGCGTCCATACGTCCCGTCCCGCCTCGTACTCGTAGATGTCGGTGGTGTCCGGTGGTCGCCAGAAACACACGAACATGCGGCGGCGAGCGACGGCGCAGGCGGCCGCGCCCACGGGGCGGGGCGTGGGCGCCACGGACGTCCACTCCCCCGTGCAGACATCGTACGCCTCGGCGCTGGAGACCGTCTTCTTGTTCACCTCGCCTCCGACCGCGTACAGACGGCCCTCGTGGCCCAGGAGGGTGAAGTCGTACCTGCAGACAAAACGATAAAAAGAAAGACCTTCCATCTCCGGTTTACTTCCCATATCAGCGTGAAGGGGTGCATGTCTTTGGTCTGACATGCAATAGTCTGTCACCCTACCCCAAACCCTGACCTAACCTTAACCGCACATGGAAGCCACAGGTGAGTCTTAACCGACCACGCATGTGTCTTAACCGGCCACTTATGTCGGAGCCACGGATGAGTCTTATCGGGCCACGCATGTGTCTTAACCGGCCACACATGTGTCTTAACCGGCCACACATCTGTCTTAACCGGCCACGCCTGTACTAACAGTCTGCATGCCGGACGGTTGGTATGTCGGACCAACGTATGTGCCCCCTGTGTGAAGTGGGTGGACTCCTTTTTAGGAGACCAGAAGCAGGTTGGAGTTTATTCATTCTAATGGGAGAGTGAACGTGAACAATATTATTGTCTCCACCAGGCCGAAGGCATGGGGAGCAGTGGTGTCATGCTCGTAGAACGCAGTACCACGCCATGGTACCAGTAATTTTTGACAATTCACGCGCAGGGCACGCGCGTGCACGTGCCTGCGTGCACGTGCACGTGGCATCATTAAAACGCTGTGGTACCAGTAATAAAAACACCATGACACCACTGATGCAGGGGAGAGAGTATGTTTTGCACTCTGTCCGTGTGTGTGTGTGTGTGTGTGTGTGTGTGTGTGTGTGTGTGTGTGTGTGTGTGTGTGTGTGTGTGTGTGTGTGTGTGATTGTGTCCGTGTCCGTCCGTCCGTCTGTGTACAGCTAACATTGGCAAGTTTACAGGATTGGCCCGTTTTGAACAAAAAGCCTCAAATCATGAACGCAGCGTGCAATTTACATCTTTTCACAGACGTTCCTACTAGGCTGAGGAATATATTTCTTTTCACATTGGCCAACAGGTGGATTTTTGCAAAACACATTTTTGGAATAAAATGCATCAAATCATCCAATTCACCCATTGTCAGCCTTCTGATTGGACCCTGATTGACTAACCAGCAGGCTCTTTCTGCCTTGTTCCGCCCTGGTTCTGCCTTGTTTATGTTGAATTTGCTAAAACATTTTTGGAAAAAACTAAAAACAAACATTATGCAGAGTCACCGTGCTGCACCTGTTATGTTCCTTTTTACTGACACCAAGTTTAAAATAAGAGTTGAATGCACAGAATATCAATATACGAAGCAACTGAAAAACATGTTATTTCAATGGTAGTGGATGGAGAGACAGGATTTTTGTCCAACCACGAAACTGCAACCAATGGGTGCGAAGAGGGGCACAACCACGGGTTTCACATTGGCCTATTATAGCGCCACCAGGAGGCCACAACCTGACCTGCCCTGGTGGAGACCTGTGCCCCGAGGGGCACTTTTTCTAGTTTGTACCTGTGTTGTTGAGGTCCCGGCATGGTGCTCCAGGCGCCTGTCTCGGGGTCGTAGCAGAAGCCTCCGTCCACCGCGGGCTTGCCGTAGCCGTAAACCCCGCCCACCACGTAGAGGCGGTTGTCCAAGACGGCCACGCCTGCCAGGGCGGTGCTGCAGGCTGTGGGCAGCTCCGTCAGGCGTCTCCACTCACCCGCGGTCTCGTCCAGGTGGCACACCAGCCTGATGGAGTCCCGGAGCTCCGCCACCGAGGGGGAGTGGGTTCCCAGAGCCACATAGGACGCTGGAGACAGAGACTCCACGTATCTTAGGAGGGTTATTATTATAGGGATGTTGTTATAGTCAACTGAAACGAAATTAACAAAATAACCAAAACTATAGGACTGAAAAGACATTTTAGTCGACTGAAACGAAATTAACAAAATAACCAAAACTAGGACCGAAATCACATTTTAGTCAACTGAAACTAAATTAATAAAATAACCAAAAATATAGCTGCAAGCAGCGATTAGACGGGGCCAAACAATAAGTAAAATCACACCAGTGTGAAGCGTGTGGGGGTCCCCGGGGGGTCCGTGGAAGTTCCAGACCCACATGAACACGGCCAGGGTCCCGGCCCGGTTCCGGCGAGCCGCCCCGTGTCCGAAACGGTGGAGAAATTACAGAGTTACCGTGTGGGGGTCCCTGGGGGTGCCCGGAACATCCAGACCACCAGGAACGTGCCCAGGGGGCTGGCCTGGTTCCGGCGAGCCGTCCCGCTTCCGAAACGGTTGAGAAATGACAGAGTTACCGTGTGGGGGTCCCCGGGGGTCCCCGTAACATCCAGACCCCCAGGAACGTGCCCAGGGGGTCGGCCCGGTTCCGGCGAGCCACCCCGCGTCCGAAATGGTTGAGAAATGACAGAGTTACCGTGCGGGGGTCCCCAGGGGGTCCCTCTACTGTACTGTACTGTACTGTCACTGTACTGTACTGTAACACCCAGTTAATATGTGTGTGTGTTAGGCTGCGCAACAGCGCAACAGTGACAGTTGGTTGTGAAATCCAATCAAACACTATTTCGTGCTCGGACAGACCCAGCCAGCCAGCCAGCCAGCCAGCCAGCCAGAGACACACATAGCTGTCTATATAGACAGTGGTTGCACCACTCAAAAAATATATATAGCTGCAAGCAGCGAAAAGAAAAATCACACCTGTGTGCACTGAGCGGTGCAGGCTGCTCAACAACACCGCTGGCTGGCTGGCTGCAGTTAGATCCTAGCGCTAACGTACCACAGTAGATCCTAACGCTAACGTCGGTACCTCAGTAGATCCTAGCGCTAACGTCGGTACCTCAGTAGATCCTAGCACTAATGTACCTCAGTAGATCCTAGCGCTAACGTACCTCAGTAGATCCTAGCGCTAACGTACCTCAGTAGATCCTAACGCTAACGTACCTCAGTAGATCCTAACGCTAACGTACCTCAGTAGATCCTACGCTAACGTCGGTACCTCAGTAGATCCTAGCGCTAACGTACCTCAGTAGATCCTACGCTAACGTCGGTACCTCAGTAGATCCTAGCGCTAACGTACCTCAGTAGATCCTACGCTAACGTTGGTACCTCAGTAGATCCTAGCGCTAACGTACCTCAATAGATCCTAGCGCTAACGTACCTCAGTAGATCCTAGCGCTAACGTACCTCAGTAGATCCTAGCGCTAACGTACCTCAGTAGATCCTAGCGCTAACGTACCTCAGTAGATCCTAGCGCTAACGTACCTCAGTAGATCCTAGCGCTAACGTACCTCAGTAGATCCTAGCGCTAACGTACCTCAGTAGATCCTAACGCTAACGTACCTCAGTAGATCCTAACGCTAACGTACCTCAGTAGATCCTAACGCTAACGTCGGTACCTCAGTAGATCTGGCGGGAGGTTAGACTCTGCCTCCTCTCTCAGGTCGTCGTAGGTGTCCCGTAGGAAGTGGGCGGAGCTCTGCTCCAGCACCCTCAGGCCATAGACGGAGGCCGCACGGTACGACAGAACGCAGTTGTCCGAGTCCAGCGTGTTGCAGAGGTGGCGCTCTAGCGGTGCCATCTGGAGGAAGTGTTGATTTTGAAAACAGCAAATTTTGATTAACTTTTTTGTCGTAGTCTTTTGAATACATTTTCATTTAGTCAACTGAAATGTTCGTCTAATTAGTTAGTCTAATTTTAGTCGTTGATTAAGTCGACTAAAATATGTTTAATTGGGCCTTGATGTCATCTGATTTTAGACTTGGTTGCATCTGCTATTTTCAGAGTGCAAACAAGCATAACATGACTTGTCATTTAGGTCTCTCTTCTCCACTAGTCCCTCCCTGTAACATTTTAGTCTAGTTTTAATTTGTCGACAAAATTGTCAATACATTTAGTGTCTTAGTCTTAGTCATCACAGCTTAGTTCTTATTTAGTTTCTAACTTTTTATTCAGAAAAAAAGGTATAGTCGCTTAAAGAACTTTTTTTTCCCGAACAAAATCAACACCACTATACCTGAAGGAATGCGGCGCACTCAATGGCCTCCACCAATTCGTCGGGGTCATCGACCCCACTGAGGGCGGGCACGACCTGGCCCCTGCAGACGGCCATCGCCAGCAGGAAACCCCGAGCGCTGAGCCCTCCTTTCAGGTGCAGCGAGTCCCGGCCACTCTCTGCCATGCCACAGGAGAACAGCGCACGGAAGAAGTCGCTGCAACTGGCCAGCAGGGAGCGCTCTGCCGTGAACCAGCTGTCCTCCACTCTCACCTGTGGAGAGTATGCATGCGTCACTTTTTCCCCTGCAGATGATGAGTGATGTGTCCCTAATGAGCTGCCACCTTGAGAAGAGGGCCTGAACCTATTGGCACCTCGGAGGCTTGGCTACCTGGGGGCCCGTTCCACGAAACTTGGATTAGAGATTATACCGGGATTTAACCGATATCCTGGTTTAATATATCCTGGATCAGCGATTAACCGGTTTCATGAAAGCTGGTTAATCTTGCCAGATTAAGTTTGCCAGTTAATGTTGAGGCTTCATTTAGTTTCATGAAAGCAATGCCACACTAGTTACCATGGAAACTAATGCTGTGGATTTAGCCTGCTCTGGACCAGGCTAACAGCCAGGTTTAACCTAATCCTGATGTCTTTACTGTTCATTAAGGAGTCAATCTGATCACAAACCAATGATTTTTTCCCACACTTATTCAATTCGGACACTATAACAAAATGGCGGAACCCCAAAGTAGTGCACTATGGGGCATAGGGAATTAATTCGAACGCAGCCCAGGCTCTGCATTCAGCCAGGCTTTATGATCCTGGCTCGCCAAATCCGCCAATTCTGAGCCTCACTTGGCTTTAGTGGAACGGAATAAACCAGGCTGTAAAGACCAGGATTTAAAAAACCTGGTTTTGGCCTAAATCCTGGATTAGTTAATCCAAGTTTCGTGGAACAGGATAAAGCTCAGTCTCTGCCTGGACTCTGACAAGGAAAAATTGCTATGCGTTGGTCTTCCCTCCAGCCGCATATGTTATATTCATCATGTCTGCTTAGTTTCGTTCGCCATTCTGTTGTAACCAATCGCACTAGAGCCACTTTGTAATTTATTTGACTTTTGAGTATTAAAGAAATACTCTTTTATGAGCGGTGTTGTTCTTTCATGCATGTTACGAGCAGTAAACCCCTAGACTTCAGAACAGTCCGTAACAGCTCCATATATGCAGATCTAGGTGATGGTCCAGTCTTCTCCATGTATGGCTATCCAGGGTTTGATGAGGTCAGTGTCGTGATCTTCATATATGGGGACGGCCATATATGGTGGCGTGACATGTCTATATGGAGGCGTGATGTCACGAGGCGTAACCATATATGCAGGCATGATGTCACGAGGCGTGACCATATATGGAGGCATGATGTCACGAGGCGTGACCATATATGGAGGCGTGACCGACCGACCGACCGACTGATGGGAAATCAGGTTTTCATAGTAAATTGCGAACTATGGTCGCAACAACTGTCATGGCAGATTGGTTATAACCGAAACAAATGTTGGATTCTCAGGAAGTAAATTCCTGTCCCAGCAGCCCCAGCTCTTGGTACGCAGAAGCGCCTCCATGGCAAACATGGAATCTAATGCGGGTTTGAGTAAAGGGTGATGCCCCCCCGTCACTGTGTCACACTGCCAAGGCGGAACCCCCTTCCTTCTATGCTTGTTGACAACGCCCAGCCCTGAACATTAGCAGTAGCACGAGAGACCTGGACCACTACAGCGATTTTATGGAGAAAGTAGTAGTAATAGTTTGACAACGGCGAAGCCCAATGGGACAATACTTTTATCCCCATACTATCCGCACTATTGGACCAAACTGTTTAATGTTTGTAAACAAACAATAAATAGCCATGGTTTCACATAACGGCGCTCGTTCTTCACAAGAGGCACTTTCCCTTGTTTTGATTGCCTTACAAAGTTAATGTGTACATAAACTTTCAGATTTAAAGTTCTCGCCCCAGGGCCATGGATGTTAGAATTGTGCTCCTCGGGTATTAGCAACCGTGCATTCTGTATTCTTCAATAAAAAACAGTTTAATCCGATCCGTGGCCAGTTTCTCAGTTCTGCCGCCATGCTTTCAACTACGCACCCATATCGTTTAGGAAGTGTATTGCACTCGGATACATTACAACCTTTTGAGAAAATGGCCACCGATCAGATTAAAATGTTTTATATTGAAGAATACGGAATTCATGGGTGCTAATACGTACCTACCCGTGCACAATTCTAACATCCGTGGCCCTGGGGGGATAACTTAAACATTTATGTGCTCAAAACAGGGGCGACACGAGAAGCACTGTTACGCCCACCACACACAAAAAAGATACAGTATATTTGCAATATAGATATACCGTATGCATACAGTAGCACAATCATGTTAGCATGTCAGGTGTCCCATTATTTGTCCCATGGTCAATTGGTGACTTGGTCTGGTATGGGTTACAAACGTTAAATTACTGCATGTACCTGTATGAATGACAAATAAAAATGCTAAACCCCTGTCCGATACATTTTTTTGTTCATTTGTTATCTGTAAATAAATACAAATAAATACATTATTCAACACAGCAGCTGTACATCAATTCTGCCTACAAAGCCGGTAGGGCAGAATATATTGGTATATATTTGTGTGTGTACACGTGCGTGTGTGGCAACAATTTTGTTGCCACACACGATATTTGTAGTGTACTTAGTTCCAAGCAGGTGTATAATAAACGGTATAGTGTTGGTTAAGTGTAGCGAACTTAAAATACAAACCTTTGTATTTTAATTTCCCTTTTGGGGTAACGGCACTTAATACAGTGTTGTTTAAGTGTAGCGAAA